>NC_139031.1:22001947-22606247 GCF_964662115.1 Mustela nivalis | reverse complement strand
AGCAGGCTCCCCACTGAGCAGAGAGCCCCATGCGGGCTTGATCTCAAGACCCTGAGATGGAGCACAGAAGGCAGAGGCTTAACCCACTGAGCCACCCAGGTGCCCCAAGATTTTATTTTTAAGTTATTTCTAGACCCAACATGGGGCTCAAACTTACAACCTCAAAACCAAGAGTCATATGCTCTACCGACTGAGCTAGCCTGGTGCCCCTATTTGATTAGTGCTTCAGTGTCTGCCTTCCCCCCAAAGACCTTCAAATTCATACGTTCAGGGCGGGTGTCTGCCTCGTTCACCTCTCTCTGCTCAGCACCTAGCATACGGTAAGCATTCCATAAAATGTTTTAAAGAGATTGAGTGACTGTGGATGAATGACTTTGTCACTCCATCCCCTGAAGTACTAAGAACTGGGATTGAAGGGTGTGTGCATTAGGATATACCTGGGCTCCTCTGGGAAACCTGCTTTGGGTAAGGGCCAAGGCATGGGACAAAAGGGAAGGTTTGTTTCACCAAAGTCTTGGCCTCTTTATAGTCAAAGTGCTGAAGTAATCCTTGCAGAGGAAAACCAAAGAAGTGTTGGAGTTGGTGAGCACTGAGCTGTCTTCCTCCCCCCATACTTCCCCATCTCATCAGCCCCATTCACAGCTTCTAGACAGAAAAGGAGTTTGTGTATGATTGTGTGTGTGAGGGAGAGAGAGACAGACACACATGCCGACAGACTGACTCAGGGCATGTGGGGTTTGGACTGCCCGGTTGTGCATGAAGCCAGGTCCCCTGGTGAGGAAAACGAATGAGCCAGCTGATAAGCATTAGGGCGAGGAAGAGGGAGCCAAGAGGAGTTGGGTGTGAGCAGAGGCAGATGGAAGGGTTGGTGGGGGGAGAAAAGGAGCCATTTTTTCCAAGCAGCAAGAATCCCTTCCATGATACAAAGCAGCTCCAATGCTGGATCTGCTACAGCCACTATGACACCAGTGAGAAATGCCTATAATTAGGAGGCTGGCAGTTCCCTGGGCCTCAGCCCAGAGTGACGATGCAGCAAGAATTTCTGAGCCAGGCTGAGCCAGGTGATGGAGGAGACACAGTCAAAAAACCACTCCAGTTCCATTCCTCAGTGGCTCCTGTCTCACTGAGCTCCCTACCATGACCCTCACTCTCTCCAAACATCACTGACTCTTCCTCCTTCCGAGGTCCAAGACCCTGGACCATCTTCTCAGGCAAGACAGATCTTCATGTGCAAGGAGAACAGTGCTCCAATTCTTCCACTAGTGCATGGACCTAGTCTGGTGAGGCCCAACCCCTCAGGGCCTCCCTGCCTGCTTTCCTCTTGACTCCCCCTGCCTCCCTTCTCCAATCCCCATGAGCTGATGGGAAGACTTGGGAGAAAAACCACTTCTATTCCTGTTTTTTCATTTCAAGCCTGGGATGTTGTGCCCCTGTCGGTTTTCCTGTGACATGCAAGACATCTGCCAAAACACTGCCAAATTTTTATTTCCAAACCTAATCTACAACCCTGTTTTAGTGCCATTCTGAACTTAATTGCATTTTAGCCAAATGACGAATGCACACCCCAGAGCTCAGAGCCAAATGCTCTGGACAAGGGAGAGGTTCCAAGGTCCCCGGAGGCCTGGGTCTCTGCATTGTGAACTCTGCTTTGATGGGTAGATTAGGGCCAGGGTTTGGAGGAAGATAGGCTCCCGTTAGGGAGGATCTGCACCATGGGAGATGAGTGCAGGGAAAGAGGCCTTGTAAGTCCAACCTTGAAGAGGCCTTGTTGGTAGGCGGAGTAGGTAGTGTCCTCTGTGAGTTCCTCTGGGAACATGGCAGGGGGAGTTGCTGGGGATTCCAGCTCAAAGTGATCAAACCCTTGATGTGTGTATCAACATTTCCACAGAGGACTTCACCATGGACTCACTCATCCCTAGCCAGCTGTCCCCCACAACCTGCAGCCAGGCTCCTAGGAATGCAGAGGTTTCTACCAATGGGTGTAGAGGTCCCGCCTCACTTCCCAGGGCCTGCTTCTTCTCTGACAAGGCACTTCCCAGAGAGTCAGAGGGTTTTCACAGGGTCACTCCCAGGGCCCTCACTCATCCCAGCTGTAGGACAACAAGGGTCCTTGTAATGGAGAATACAGGTCACCCAGGTGTGAGATGAAGCCTCCCCACCCAAACAAGGCTTATCTTCCAGTTCTGATGGAATGGCTGCTGCTGTGGGCTGATCTAAGCTTTTCCAAGAAGATTAGACCTTTCTCTGAAAATATTTTATTGATAAATTAACTCTGGAAGCACTCACCTCCCACCCAACTGCTGTGGAGTCTCCTGGATGGGCCATGGACCCTTCTACAGGGAAGGATCATGTGGAGGACAGGGAGTCTCACTCACACAGGAATGGGATTCCTGGGCATAGCACAGGTGGGTGTGGGGACTGAAGCCAGTCTCGAGGTCCTTGGAGGACAGCCCCTCTCACTCAGCACCGGAGTGGGGATTTGGTGGTCAGGAGTGGAGCACCTTGGAGCTTTATTGCTGGTGAATGCCAAGGCAAGTGGAACCCCTGCCAGCCTAGAATTGCAGCAGAGGGCATCCGTGCCCAGGGCTCCAGGGGAGGTGGCACTAACCCCAATCAAGAGAGCCTGGCTGCTGACCCACCCACCCAGCGACCCCTGGATGGGGAAGAAGCGGGGAGTGGTATCTGAGCCAGGCAGGATTGGGAAAGAGCTACAGTGTGCAGGTCTCAGGCAGAGCAGGCGCCAGGAGGGGGCGTAGGCTGGGGCGGCCAGGGGGCCGCCTCTTCACAGGTCTATGGTGTCGCTGCCCACACTCAGCTCGTCGATCTGTCGACAGGCGTCCAGGAATTGCTCCTGCAGCAAAGCCTCTGCGGCCTGCAGCTCAGGAGTAGGCTCTGGGGAGTCGCGGGAGGGTGGGGACAGGGCCTGGTAGGAGCCTGAGCCCGGGAGGCTAGGGCTACTCCCCGAGGGTCGTGGGGGACTGAGGACGCAGACCAGCGGACAGCGTGGGGGCCTGTCGGGGCTGGAGCACAGTAGCATGGACGAGCTGTCCCGCGAAAGTCCGCACAGTGAGCCCGAAGAGGCGCTGCTGCCCATGGGCCAGGCCCGGGGAGAAGGGAGCTCCAAGGGCACAGGGGAGCCAGGGGCCTCCTCAGACTTCCCCTTGGGCCCGACCCCCATCTTCGCCACCAGCGAGGTGGTGCGGTAAAGGCCAAGCCCAGGCGCGGTTTCCCCGAAGGCAGGGCCCTGGAAGAGGCCGGGCGTGAGCAGCGCCTCGCTGCAGAGGGCCTCCTCAATGCTGCGCCTCAGGTTGATTGGGGAGGGCGGGCGGAAGTCCACTGTGTAGTCGCTGCAGGGGGAGGAGGCCGGAGAAGGGGCCGGGTTGGCCGCCGCGCCATCGAAGCCCCGGCAGCCGCCTCCCTGGAGCAGGAGGTCGGGGCCAGGTCCTGCCAGGGCGCACAGCTGCAGCAGCTCCGCGTCGCCACGCGCGATGGCGCCACCCAGGGGCTCCTTGTCCGGGGGCCCGGTGACCCAGCCCCCGGGCAGCAGTGGGGCTGCGTGGCCCGGGGACAAGCGGAAGAGCTTGGCCCAGCAGCGCGGCGGCACACGGTGGCTGCTGAGCGCCGGGTAGAGGCCCAGCAGCGCCAACGGGATCGCGACGCCCACCTCGCCCAAGCGCAGGCCTAGCTGGAAGGCCCACCAGGGCCAGGGTCCCTCCAGGCCAGGCTGGCCGCCATAGCCCAAGGCGTGAAGCACCTCGTAGCCCTGCAGGGCTCCGCTCAGCAGCCCGAAGGTCCCCGCCACTGGAGCTGTGCGGGCCGCGCGCCGCCAGGATTCGCGCGGGGCGAAGGGGCTGCGCGCCTGCGGGAGCGGGGTGGCGCCCTTGAAGCCCGACCCTCCCAGGGGCGCTCCGGCCCGCCGCCGCCGTCCTCCCCAACAGGAGAGCGCCAGTAGGAGCCCGGAGAGGAGGGCGGCGAGGAAGGCGTGCAGCCCGCGGGAGGCGAGACGCAGAGGCCGCAGCGGGCGGTGGGCTGCGCTCCCGACGGCGGCGGCGGCCGCCAGCCCCAGCCCCAGGAGCAGCAGCGCGGCCAGCCCAGCGGGACACCGCGGCGGGCGCGGCCGGGCCAGCAGCAGGCAGGCCAGGCCCAGGCCGGCAGCCAGGCAGGGCAGCGGAAGGTCCTGCAGCAGCAGCCAGGCGAGCGGGGGCAGCCGATCGCGGTGCCCGTAGGCGTCGTAGAAGAGCGGGAAGGCCCGCGTGGTCCCGGCCGAGAGCAGGAGCAGGTCTAGCAGCGCCAGGCAGGGGGCGCCCGGCGGGCAGCGCCAGGGCAAGAGGGCTAGGGCCAGCAGCGCCAGCACGGCCACCAGGCCGAAGAGCGCGCCTACCCCGTATACGTGGGCCTCCCAGGCCAGCCCCCAGCGAGCTCTGGCCTCTGCCCAGTTGGCTTCCAGGGTCAGGAAGAAGAGGGGCAGCGGAGCCACGGGAGGCGGCCCTTCGGGTTCAGGCAGTTCTCCCATGTGGCAGGACCCTGACCCACACTCTGGCTCCACCGAAGGCTTCCCAAGGCTGGCAGGAGAGGAGTCATCTGGGCCAAAGTTGGGGATGGTGGGGTCTGTGGGCAAAGAACATTCGTCTGAGGCAATTGTACAGCCTTCCCCTCCCTTCCCCACAGCCAGTAGCCTGTGTACCAGAGAGTCTTCATAACATCTAGGACACACGTGTCCCCCCCCCCCCCACCAGGGAACCTGATGCGGGATTCGATCCCAGTGGGATCATGACCTGAGCCAAAGGCCAGAGGCTTAACCAACTGAGCCACCAGGTGCCCCACACTTGTCTTTAGTAGAGATTCACCGGTCTCTCATCCCCTTGTCTTCCCCTCCCCATCAAACTCTTCAACTCTCATCCCTCCGGCATCCCTAACCCACCCTTCGCTCACTGCTGTTTATTTCTGCTCATCACTCTGCGATTCTACTGAAAAGGGGTTTTCTTTTTATATGTATTTTATTTATTTATTTATTTGAGAGAGAGAGTGCGCATACAAGCTGGGGGAGGGGTATTGGGAGAGGAAAAAGCAGACTGCCCGCTGAACTGGCAGCCCCATGTGGGAGTCTATCCCAGGACTCTGGGATCACGACCCCAGCTGAAGGCAGATGTTTAAACGACTGAGCCACCTAGGCGCCCTGAAAAGGGTTTTTCTTAAGAAGCTACAGAATTTTACTGAGGGAACTGGAGAAGGTCCCTCTAGTTCAATCCTCCCACCACAAAGTAAGCTTCATAAGAACAAAGATATCAGTCTGTTCTGCTTACATCTGAATTTCCATGCCCAAAATGGGGCCTGGCTCAGAGCGGGCACTGAGCAGATATTTGTTGAATAAATGAATCCTCTTGTTTCTCCAGTGAAGACACTTAGGCTCTACAGAGAGGCAAAGCGACTTGTCCAAGGTGACAAATCGGCAGATCTCAGAATCCAGATCTGAGTACTGGTCTGAGCCCCTTCTCACAATTCCAGAGTTTTTTCATAAGACTAGTTTGCTTATCTCTCATACTGCACCCCTAACTCCCAATTCCCATGTTGGTGCTGGGAGAAACATCCCCTGCCCTTTTTCATCTGCTTCCTCCTTCCCCCATCTCTTCAGGAAAAGCCCCTACACTCACATGTGGACACGTGCAGCAGCAGGAGGTTGGGGGGGAGAATTAAGACACTCCCTTCCCAGCATCTGAAGAGAACACAACCTTTCCTGATCACTGGCCTTCCTGTCTGCCACACCCCCAACCCTTAGCTTACCCATGGCCATGGTCCCCATCCCAACTCAGTCACAAAGTCATTCATCCAAGGCTCTTAAGGTACATAGCCCCTTGAGTTCTCACTCCACTTTACAGAAGTTGACATTGAAATGGACTCCCCTGGGTCTCGAGGCTACCCTTGAACTCTCCAGAAGGAATTACTGGGGTGAGCACAGCGGGATAGATGCCTTCTTAGTGAATGAGCTCCTCAGGTGCTCTATGATTTGCTAACTTAAACTCCCAGCCCCGGTGTGGGCTCCAAGACCTTCCCCACATCCCTTCGGAAAAGGGAAGTCACAGGGGCACCAGAGGTGGCTCAGTCAGTTGGGTGTCTGACTCTTGGTTTCTGCTTGGGTCATGATCTTGGAGTCATGGGATTGAGTCTGCTTGAGATTCTCTCTCCTCTGCCCCTCCACCACACACGCTCACTCTCTCTCTCTCTCTCTCTCTCTGCCCGCTCTCTCTCTCTAAAATAAATAAATACATCTTTAAAGGTAGGGGAGGGGGGAGTCAAGTAAAAGAGGATGAGGAGTAAGATCCCTAATTTACTTTCCTGGAGCAAGAGAAGAGCTAAAAAGAGATCCAAGGATTCTTCCCATGGCCAGGCAGCAAAGGAAGATGCTTCCGGCTCAACCTCTCCCTCCTCCACCTAGCAAGCTCAGCAGATCTGCAGCTGCAAAGGAGTATGAAGGGAGAAAGATGGTGGGGAAGAATGGAGACACCCTGGTGAGGGTGGGGAGGGGCACAGAAGGTAGACATAGGATGAGGAAGGGAGGGTCTCCTGACAGCGAGACTCCTACCCCAACCGCCTGGCCGCACTCCTGCCTGGTGTCAGGCACACACTACAGGAAGACCCCAGATGCACTCCTCACCCAGGTCATGCCAGTTCCTGCTAGGTGCATGCAAAACAGCAATCCCCAGTACCAGACAAAGGGGTGTGGAGGGGTGTGCAGAAAGCGGCTCTGGAGAGAAGGGGGGAAGACAGAATCAGACATCTGGGGAGGGCAGAGAGGGAGCAGCCAAAAAATTAAGTCTACACAGCTCACTGCCTCTTACAAATGGAAGCATGGGCCCTGCTTCCCCTTCCATCGCCTTCCCCAAGTCTGAGATGGGAAGAGTCCCTTCTGCCTAAGGCTGTTAAGAGGATAAATGTTCGACGTGGACAGAGCTCTTCAGAGTGCCTGGTGTGTAATAAGCTTTTGGTATGTGTTTAGTGTTGGTATCATCATTATTAGGTAATGTGTATCACTTATCAATCATCAACTTGTGTTCATGCGACAGTGACTATTTCTGGCCTCAAACTAGTTCTTGATATAATCAACAAAAGATTGTTGTCTCTGGGGGTGCCTGGGTGGCTCAGCCAGTTAAGTGTCTGCTTTCAGCTCAGGTCATGATCCCAGCGTCCTGGGATCAAGCCCTTTGTGGGAGGCTCTCTGCTCAGTGAGGAGTCTCCTTCTCCCTCTGCCTGCCGCTCCCCCTGCTTGTGCGCTGTGTGTGTGTGAAATAAATAAATTAAATCTTTTAAATAAATAAATAAAATCTTTAAAAAAAAAAAAAAGACTGTTGTTTCTTAGCCCATACTAATCTTGCTTAGAAAGGCAACACATTGTTTCACCTTGTGAACCCTATTTAAAAAACACCCTTTAGTTGGACTGACTACCCCTGAACATTTAAGGAAGACACAGCCATGAGTTAAATGAGGTTCATTCAGCTGAGATGGCTTGTTGATCAGGGGTGGGTATCAGTCTGAGGTTAGCTGCATCAAAAACTTGCAACTCCTCTATCAGCTTCATTCCTTTGCCCCTCTGGAGCTCTGGCCCAACCCACTTCAGCAAAGTGGATGACTTTGCTTGGCTTTTCCTCAGCGTTGGCGGGCTCTGCAGAAAGGCAATGGGACCGTGCCCAGGAGGACTATGGCTGGAGCCAGACTGCCACCCCTCACAGCCTCCTCTGAGCCTCACAGCCTCACTGAGCAGACAAACACAACTCTCAGAGATCTGCTCTGCCTTGCCTTCTTCCAGCTCCACTTCTTACCCGAGGGCCACAAGAAACCCATCTCTCACCTCTGTCCCCCAAGCACTACGGCAACTAGAACAGATTTTTAATGTGACTAAGAAGCCAGGAATAAAAGAGGAAACCCAGAAAACAGACAAAGCACAGGCAGAGCTAAGGGAGGTGGGCCTGCCCTGTGGACCCAGGGCTGAGCCATGTCGTGGATGGAGACAGGCAGAGAAAACCCAGCTTCTTCAGCCTTAGAAGAATCCACTTGATCTCATTCCCCTATCTCCCCACTTGAGGCTTCCCCAGAAGGAGCCCTCAGTCTCCCCCCAGAAGATGGTAAGTTCCTCCGATCCCTCTCCTGAGCAGCCCTCTCTTACAAGGTGATCCCCCTCTGGCCCCATGGCCCCTCTTGACCTCAGGGGCAAGAAAGGAGGTAGGATGTCAATGTGAGGGATTGGTGAGGTCATAGCTGGCCAGGGAGGAGTCAGGGAGCAGGGCCTGCTAGATTTATGGAAAAGTCAGGCCTGATTATGTACCAGCTGCCCAGATCAAAGGGCTGGGAAATCACTCTCCCAGTAGAAGTGGTAGCCCATGCAGCTGCCTGGCCCCATTCCTCTTCCCCACCCCCTCCTCTAGGATCATGGAAGATTGATCCTCTCTGTAAGGGTAACTGACATTCGAAATATTTAACCACTAAAAATGGCACAGACGGCAGCCAATCAGAACAGATGTCACCAATGGTGGTCTAGTAGAGGAGAGGGCTCAGGGGGCTAAGGCCAGTGGGCACTTATCAACCGGGTTGAAAGTCTTTCAATATGTAAATGACCAGCCCAACTTCTCCCACAGTGTACTGGCTGCATACTAGCTGTGCCCCAGGTGATGGGAGCTAATGCAAGAGATGAGACTTAGATTCAAAGCTTAAACACACCTAGGTTAGAAAGATCCTAGAAGAGACACACAGAGGCTCCCTTTGTCCCCTAACTGCCTCACACTACCCTCTACACATACTGCTGGCTAGAGCAAGGCCCTGGACCTTCTGGCCAAGGGGCCTGTAGCCCTCCTGGGTTTATCTGAGAGAAAGAGCCAGGAAGTGGCTGAGTTCCTGCAGCCATCAGTGAGGAGGGGGGAGGGGTGGGGCAGTGAGCTGGGCTTCCTCTGATACTGTCCAGACTCATTAAACCTGCCTAGCCAGCACTGTCACCAAGGCTGACAGACTGCCAGCCAGCATCCTTCCCCAGGGACCACAGAGCGCAACACCCCCCCCCCCCCGGCCCAGAGTAGATCTGGTCACTACTACACACTGGGCTGAGGGGGGAAGGGTCAGCAGCTCCCCCTGCCCCCCACCCCACACACAAGCCCAGGAGTACAGCGACTGCTTGGGAGGGAGCTAGAGTCAGGTTCTGTGTTAAGTCTGGAACTGGAAGAAGCTAGGAGATCAGCGGTTTCCACTGCTGAGCTGGTTCCTACTGTGAAGTGGCCAGAGAGGCTTCGCAACAGTATAAAGGCTTTGCAGAACAAAACTGGGCCTAGTGGTTCTCTTCATGGCTCCCTTGGCCTCACCTACTAGAGACTCTCCCTGAGTGTGCCCCCTGCCCTGTGGGTTGGGCTGGTTGGCCTTGGGGCCAAGGGTACGGTGTTAGGTAGGGTCTGGAAGTGAACTTGGGAAAAACCAAGGTTAACAGTTCACCCTTAATAAACTTCTACTTCATGCCAAGCCTCCTGCCAGGAGCTTGCATTATCTGGAAGCTTCATGATAACAAGATAGGTACTAATATCAAACCCTAGGTAGATGAGAAAATTCAGCCTTGGGAAGGTGAAATAACTTGCCCAAGTTCACCCAGCCAGTTAGTAAGTGAACTGGGATTCCAAACCAAGTCTCAAGATTCCAGAGGCCCTGCTCTTTCCCCTGCATCACCAGCTGTCCATGCACATATTCGGAAAGGTTTCCTTGAATAAAGATAGCATCTGTCTATTCAAAGTCTTGTCTTCAATGTCTTCCCAATGAGGGGCCCAGCTCTGTTCCTAACTGACAACATGTCGTGTCAGATCAGACAGCAAAGGAGAGAGCCCCCAAGGTGGAGGGAGCGGGGTGGAAAGGCAGGCCAGGCAGACTGGCGTGAAGGGTGAAGTTGGTACTGAGGCTGTGGGAACCAGGAGGGAGTTCCTGTATCTGTCTGCCTCTCATACATCTGTCTACATCCTGCTTTGCCTGGGATTACAAATCTCTCAGAGGACTGTTACTTAACTCTGTGTGGGACTGCCCCCAGTGACACTTGTTCTCAGACCGTTAATATATATCTCCATGGTGGTGATGAAGAGAATGGTGATTATGATGATGAGGACAAGGAAAGAAAAGAGTCCCAGAATGCAGATGAGTGGCTAGCATGGAGTAAGTGCTAAATAAACTGTCAAGTTCAAATGAATCAGACACTTACCTACTGATGCTGTTGCCATCGTGGCAGAGTTTAAGGAGGCGGCTGGGTCCCACGGGCCTGTGCTTGGGAGCTTTCTCTCCAGGGGGGATGGGGGCGGGGACAGAGTGGTGCCAAAGAACCCTGCAAAGGGAGCATGTGGGGTTCAAGGGCCATCCTACCAGCCAGCCTTGGCCTCTGGGGCTTTGGAGAAAATCCTGTCCTTCCCCCAGGGCTTACGCTGAGAGAGCCAATGTACACCAAACAGGCATTTCCCCATGGGAGCAGTGGCCCGTGTCCCAGGCCCTGGGAGCAGCAACACAGAGTCAAAAGAGAAAGGGAGGTGCTGATTAGGCCCACAGCACAGTGCCTGGCACATAGGAGTGTTCCCTAAGTTTTTGTTGCAGTGAAATCAACACTCACCTGGAGAATCTGAAACTCTAGACGCAGAGCTTGGGGATGGAGTTGGGCCTGGAGGGCTTGGGCCTGAGAAGTTCCGCAGTGGGGACAAAGTAGTGCCAAAGAAGCCTGCAAAAGGAGCCCAGGCTGAAGCTTCCTCCTACCTGCCAGGCTGCCCAGCAGGGACTCTCCTCCAGATGGGGTGGGTACTCACCAAATGGTCCCAGGCGCCCTGCAATCTCTGCCAGACTGGCCCGCAGGCTGGGCAGCAGGGGCAGGGTCCGATGCCCAAGCGTGGGGGCTGCGCCTGCCCTCAGCGCCATGTCAAACTTCAGCTCCAGCTCACTCTGGCGGAGCCTGGGAGCACTGGACAGAGGTGCTGTGGCTGTCAGAGCAGTGTCCCAGGTCACAGTGCCCATCCTGGGCTGATAGGGAGCAGTGGGCCGGTCAGTGGGCCCAGAGAGGGGGGAGGTGGACTCTGGAGACAGGGAGGAGGCCCAGGGAGTAGAGCTGCCTTCAGCAGAGCCCCACTCTGGGGGGGAGTTCCCAAGGGAGCCCACCAGCAGTTCCCAAAGGGGATCAGTCCTCAGCCCACTGGCCACCTCTTCCTCCGGCTCCCGGCTTGGCCCAGGAGAGAGTGGCTGGGTCTCCGTGACTGAGATCCCCCAGGCGGCAGCAGGTCCCCGAAGGTGGAATTTGAAGTTCAGTCCCAGGTTGAGAGACAGCATAGAGGCCTCACTCTGAGGTGGTGGGGTCAGAGTGGTGAGAGGGACACCTGGGACGGAGGAGGCAGGCTGGGGGCCCACTGGAACAGCAAGCAGGACCCAGCAGAACAGCCCCAGCCCCAGGCAGCCCTGCCCTGCCATGGCCCCACCTGGCCTCAGGTGGCCACAGTGGGCAGGGCGCTCAGTTCTTCGGCACTTTTTGAGCCCGAAGGTCCTGGAGAGAGGAGAGGCGCTGTGAGCCCAGGCTGCCTGGGGTCGGATGCCCCCCGGAGAGAGACTGCTGATCACCAAGGAGCAGGTGGTGGGGGCGGGATGCCCAGGGAGAGTTGCCAGCTCCTTCCTCCATTCAGGCCCCAGACCACATGTCTCACCCGCAGCCCTCCTTCTCTTCCAGCTAAAGCCCCTTTCCCTAAACCCCTGCCTCCCCTACCTGCTCACTCTGGGGACTGGGGTCTGAAGGAGACCAGCTGCCCCTATCCTCTCCCAACAGCTGAGGGCGTGGACTCAGCTTCCCAGACTCAGATCCTTCCTTTCCTCACTTCTCTCCACCCCCCCCCCCCCCGGCCACTTTCAGATATTTACTGAGGCCTACTATGTGCCAAGCACCCTTCTGCTGATACAACTGTGAACAAGCAAACCCTCATAGAGGAACGTGGCCTGCTTCCACCCCGACTCCGCTCCAACCTAAGGTGCTGGCCCTCTGTCTCCCACTCAGACCCCAGGGAATGCAGTCCCGGGGAGGGGCAAAGCACAGTGCTGCGTGATCTGGCCCAGCGGGAAAAGGCAGCCAGCCAGGCTCCAGCCAGAGAAGCAGGGTGGGCTGGTCTGGCAGAAGCTGGCCCATGCAGCCTGCCCCCTTTTTCCTGGGGCTTGGCCCTGCTCCCTTCCCCTTAACCCTAGAAGTATTGGGGGGAGGGGCCTCTTGGCCATCGCGGGCTTCCTGGGGATGATGGCCAGGCAGGCAAGCCCGGCGCGGGGCTGCTGCAGTGGAGTCCGACCTCCCCCCTGAACACCCCCTCCACGCACACGCATCTGGTGGGGGAAGGGGAGGGTAAGCCAGGGGCACACGTGCACCCGGCACCCTTACATCACACACACAGCCACACCTAGCACCCGAGACACACTCACCCACTCACCCTTCACACACCCTACACACACACACGTGTACACACACACACATACGATTCTGCTGAGCCCCCTCCCTCTTACTCGGGTTCAGATCCAAGCTCTGTGAGCTCCCAGCCTTCTCTCTCTCTCTCTCTCTCTCTCTCACACACACACACACACACACGCCCCTCACAGACACGCACAGTATAGACAGTCACACGGAGGCACACACACCCCTACACACACCTTCACACACTCCGTACAGACACATCACACACCTTCGTCGCCCTACACACCCACCCACCCCTCGAAGGCTCGCTGGCTCTCTCGCTCCCGCTGGCTCTCACTCTCTCCCTCTCTCCCCCTGCCCGGCCCCGCCGACCTGCTCCTCCGGCTCCCTCCCGCAGGCGGGTCTCCTCTGCCAAGTCCCCCGAGAACCGAAGGTCGCGGCGGCCCAGGCGCTCAGCTGGACAACGCTCCGGAGACTGTCGCCGGTTCTCTCGGTCGCGCCCGACGACCCCCTCGGCACGTCCCGGCGACCGCGGCTACGCCGCCACGCCGCCCCCGGTCTGGCCCGCAGCGCTGTCCGCCGCGGCCGGCCGGGTCCGGCTCGCAGCCCCGCACTCCCTCCCCGCGGCGCCGCCTCCTGGCTGCGCGCCCCGCTCCCCGGCAGAGGCGCCCGCGCCGGGATCCGCGGCAGCCGCGCTCTGACCGCCCGCCCTCCCTCCCCGCCTGCCTCCTTCCCGCCCGCCCCTCCCTCCCTCTCCCCTCCCCCTCCCACCCGCGGCCCGCCCCCCACCCGGGCAGGCGGCGGGCGCGCACCGCAGCGCCCCGCGCCGCCGCCTCTGTGCTCGTCGCCCCGACGCGCGCTCATTCACCCCGCGCTGCCCATCCGCCGCGGGTGCGGGCGTCTCGCTCGCAGCCAGGCGCAGGCAGCCGCGCACTCCCTTGGCGGCCGGTCTCGCGCATTCACGCGCCCTCCTTCCCTGGGAAACACAGCCGTGGGCCGGAGTCTCGCGCGCGCACACGCCTGCACACACCCGCGCGCGCGCGCGACCCCGGCAGCTGGCCCCGGGACGGCACCCTAGGCAAGAAGAGCCGCCGGGAGCAGAAGTGTAATGGCTCATGAGTCCTCTCCACAGTCCTCTGGGTGTCCACATTTCACAGGTAGGTAAAGTGAGGCTCGGAGAAGTCCCAAATTTGCCCAAGATCACGCAGCTTGGCAGGGACTTGTACCCAGTCTATGTGCTGCCCGCTCCACAACCTGGTGGCTTCCAACAGTTGTACGGCTACGCGGGAGGGCCTGCAACACTTCACAGTTGAACTGCAGAATACCCATCAGTGTGTAACTTTTTTTTTTTTTTTTAACTAAAACTGATCTTTCAAAAATACTCAGAGTTTCAGAAATGTCTGCCAGGAAGAATGAATGGTGATCTTCAGCTGCTTGTGAGAGGTGGATTACAACCTGTCTCCAGGAACAGAGGAATCAAAGAATGTGCAGCTTCAGGAATATAGGAGAGCCCAGACCAAGGCTAACCCGGGGTTAAAGATGACAAAGGAGCAGGGAGGTCACTCTGGATACTCTATGGACCCTGTTGGGCTGTCCCAGTGACTGGGTTAAGTGGTTCCAGCTCATCTGTGTTATCTCAAATCTCTAAATCCCTTCAAGCGTTCCTGCAAAAATGCTGATATTTAAACGTATAGGGAGAACATAAGACAGGAAGCTCCCCCAGATAAAGCTGTCCCTCAAAATCTAGACACCCTGCTGTGTGCCAAGCTTCGTGCTAGATGCTTTAGGAATATCCTCACTTATTCCTCATCACAAGCCACAGAGAGAAAAATTATTGTCACTGAGTGGTGGCGTTGGATGTACCTCTGACCCCGGCTCCATCTTCACCTTTCTTGCTGCTTTTTGAAGTTGGGGGTAGCTGTGTTGAAAGAGTTACTGAGGGCAGATTCTGTCTCAGTCACAGAGAGTTTGCAAAAGGGGCTCACAGAGTCGTAGAAATTTCACGTAGAGAGATGCCCTGGGTAAGGGCTCAGTGAATATCAGATAAGTGAATAATGACACCAACAAAAAAAAAAAAAAAAAGATGAATTCTGGGCTCCAAGTGGGCAGTGGGATCTGTTTCAGAAAGGCATCAAGGATTCATCTTTTTTTTTTTTTTTAAATCACAGAATTCCTTCAACTGATGTAAGATAAAATCAGGCAACAACTGATCCTCTCTCCTGGGAGTGTCAATGATGAACTCTGGTATGTATTCTGGGTCCCTAAACAAAACATTACAAAGGGCATTCCTGGGATGCACCCTCCGGGATCCCTATAGGATCTCTCTCCTAGTAGGGAACTCCCTCAAATCCTCTAGGGGCTACCTGAAGCCTGCTTACTGGGACCCAGCCTCTGGTTTTCTCTCATATACTTAATAAGCATTATCCTGCTAGAGACATTTCTCTTGAATTCTCCTCATAGAAAGGCTCATTTCCTGCTAATCGTGTTCACTTAAAGACTTTAAATGGGAAACCAGAAATAAACATACCCCAGTACATTAAAACAGCAATCTTCCATGACCACGTAGAGTTAGTTATTCCCAAGGATTATATATATTTTTAAATATATTGGAAAGGGGAGTTAGGGTTCTGAATTAAGATGATGATTAAATACGTATATCTAATTTCACTTCCTCCTAAAACCCCACTAAACAACTTCAATAAAGAGATTTTGAAATCAAGAGATAAATCCTCAAGGATGGAGAAAACAGGAAAACAGACAACAGCCACAGAATTTTTGAAGCAGGATGGCAAACAGCCATGCGGTTACTGACTTATCAGCCCTGAGGAAAAAAAGACATCTCAACTGGCACTGGGGAAAATGGAGAGCCGATTTGATTCACACTGCAGGGTTCTCAGAAGACATAGGAACTGGCAAGCCAAGGGCCCTCTGGAACTGTGGAAGAGGTTGTTAAGATTAGGGCCAGGATAAAAAGCAGTTAGATCTCTAGATTTCTACCCTAACTCCAAGCCAGTGGACTACAAGGTCCTCGCCCATCCCAGCCCAGAGTCAGGAAGATTTTCCCCTGAGGAAGGTAAGGTAGAGGGTATCTGGATTGAAGAAGCTCCAAACGCAGTTGTGAACAGAGATACTTTACTGAAAATGCTGGAAACAGGGGGATTAATTGACCACCTCACATGGGATGCTGAATGCGGAGGCCCCTAGCCTTCTCCCACTATTAGGCTCCCAAACAGCTGGGAGTAGGACCTTTGCCCTTTGGGCAGGAAACTGGAAGACTCTACCCTAAGGTATTTCACAAGCCCAAGAGGAAAGACCTAAAGATACTGACATACAGGTTTCCCTCAAAACAACCCAACTAGATCAACCCTACAGTGGCGAATCCAACCTGTGAGTTGACTCAGGGTTTTTGACTAGCCGTCTCACCTTCCACAACCTTAATCATGGCCAAAAGTTACCAGACATCCGGAAAATTTCTTTTCTTTCCTTCTTTTTTTTTTTTTTTTTTTAATATTTTATTTATTTATTTGTCAGAGAGAGAGAGAGAGAGAGAGCATGCACAAGCAGGGGGAGCGGCAGGCAGAGGGAGAACCAGGCTCCCCACGGAGCAAGGAGCCCAATGCAAAGCTTGATCCTAGGACTCTGGGATCATGACCTGAGCTGAAGGCAGATGTTTAACTGGGAAATTTTCTAATGCAAAGAGAGACAAAACAAACAGCAAAAAGTAACTTGCAGGAAACAGGTTATATAGAGTTTGAGGAGTGTCAAAAGCCCATTACTAATGTTAGAGAAGTAAGACAAGCTAGTACATCCATAAAACAAGAACAAGATTGTATATAAAGGATCAACCAGAACATAGCAACAGCGGGAATTATGTCTTGAAAAATAAAATCGTGACAGCGGCAACAAAACATCAGTAGAAAGATGGGAAGATAAAACTGATTAAGTCCCCTTAGGAAGTAAAGCAAGTATTCTTGCTTTACTTCCTAAGTAAGAAAATATAAGATTATACAAATGTATATATAAAGACAAAATATAAGAACATTCGAGGACAGCTGCAAGAGTTCGACACTAAGTTAACAGAAGCCAATAAGGAACACATACCCACACACCCACACCCACACACACACACACAAACCAGAGGAAAATGCAAGGGAGGAAATCCTCACTAAACTAATTTGAGGACATTTTCCAGAACCAAAGGACATGAGTTGCCAGCTCATTAAAGATGTGTCCAGCCCTGTAGATGAAAATAAACTCACACCAAGGAAAATTAAAGAGAAGTGTCTAGAAACTTCCAAAACAAATTAACAAATTTTGTATACAAAATAACATCCAGAAAGGTTTTGGATTTCTCAGCGGCAAGGACAGAAGTTCAAAACAATGCTTTCAAAATACTGAAGAAAATTTACTTACTTTTTTTTAATTTCTTTTTTTTTTAAGATTTTATTTATTTATTTGACAGACAGAGACCACAAGTAGGCAAAGAGGCAGGCAGAGAGCGAGGAGGAAGCAGGCTCCCTGCTGAGCAGAGAGCCCCATGTGGGGCTCGATCCCAGGACCCTGGGATCATGACCTGAGCCGAAGGCAGAGGCTTTAACCCACTGAGGCACCCAGGCGCCCCAAAGAAAATTTACTTTCAACCTAGAATTTATATCCGTTCAAGCTCTCAGTGAGGTAGAAAGACAGGATATATCAATTTTCAGACATAGAACATTTCAAAATGTTTACCTCTCTTGTACAGTTTCTGGAAAAGCTACTAGCGAGAGTGTTTTAGCAAAACCAGAAAGTAAACCAAGAAAGCAGAAAACGTGGGGTGCAGAACACGGGATATCCACCACAGGAGAGAGGCAAAGGGGCTCACTTGGGAGACAATGAAGTGAGACCCAGGAGGTCAGCCATGCCCCACAAGGGAGTTCTGATTGGAGCCTTGTGACCAACACAGAAGACATGCTGACAGCTGTCATCACCAAGATCTTCGATGCCGGTGTGCCATCTTTGGAACCTTGGGTCAGAACTGTCTAGGTGAGCCTACCGCAGTTCCTCTGTGGCCTTGCCTTGTCTTGGCCATGCGCAATGAAGCTCCTGTTCTCCCCTCCACACCCCTCTGCCCACTCAGGAAGTGTTCCACTTTGCCCCGCTCCTGAGAGGAGAGAGGAGTGAGCTCAGAAGCAGAGAGCACAGAGCTCTAAGGGCTGGGGGACACACTAGCCTCCAACCCACTGCTCTGGGTTTCCCAGGACCCCATTGTGACCCTGCCCACGGGCTTTTCCAGAAAAGGTTCTTGTAATTCTCCGAGGAGCCAAAGCCATACCAAGAACCAGGGGCTCTGCTCAGCATCCCTTCTCCAGGAAGTCTCTGCCTAGTACAAGACCATCCTTTCCTTTCCCAGATAGGTTATTCTTGCTCCTTGCCCTTGTTTATGAATACACACAATGTGGGGAAACCGTACGTAAAAGCTCTGTGGGACAGTTCTCCCCCAGGAGGTCATAGCATCCTCTCAGTGTCCAGAAGGCTGGTGCCTGCAGGTGACTGCCTGTTGTCTATAAGAGAAATGAAGAAAAATGTAAAGGAACAGGAAGCAGAGCAGGGGGGGCAAGGAGAACTGGGGAATGGAGATGGGGACCAAGGAGTCCTACTTTGCTCTGCTCCCCATCCTTCTTCCCTCCTGCTGCTGGCTCCTAGGGTCAGGGAGCTGGGGCGAGCTGGTGGAGGGTCCCTCCAGTGAGTCCCTGCATTTCATCTCTTTGTGATTTTAGCTCTTGGGGATTCGGGTGGATAGGGCTGGGGTCAGGGAGGTCTGTTGCACACATTATTTTGTAATTAAAAAGAACAAAACAAAACAGTGTTTTAACCTTTTGACAACGACAGCTGTTCCGTAGTGTCCGCTTGGTGGGTCTGTGTCTCCCTGTTTCTTCAGCCCTTAGACTTAACGCAACCCTATTGTTTGCCAGCCTATCAGATTCCTCATTTGTAAAATGGGGATAATAATGGTCCTTCCTTCATAAACTTTCTGAGACCGCTAAATCAGTTAGTTATGTATCAGATATGTATGACATACTTTGAACACTGAAATATCATGCCAGGGCTTACTACCGTGTTACTACGGTGTTAGGGCTCCAGGAGTGACGAAATGAAGCTGCTGCAGGGAATGAGGACCTGGGGGAAGTTGGGGGGCAGTGGACAGAATAGATTGGTGGGGGCTGCGGGAACAGGAGTGTGGTGGGGACAAGTGGGAGATGAGAGTGGCTGGGGGAGGAGGCTTCCTTCCAGAGGCTGGGCTGCAAGATCCCCGCTGGCCAGCAGGGAGAGGTAAAGAGGTTGGGGCCGGTAGGAGCTGGGATGCCATCTGCAAGGTTGATCTGTTTAAGTTTTATAGGGCAGAGGAGGCCCCAGGGAAAAGTGTCCTGGTTCTCACATCCCTGTGAAAAAGCAGACTCGCTGCTTAGGAGCCGCAGTCCCCTCCTCTGGACCACCCAGGCACAAGATGGGGGTGGCCGTGAGGGGACAGGTCCCCAGCTGGGCCACAAGCCCCTCCTCCCACACAAATGCACTGGAGCAAACTCAGCTGGGCTTTGGCTTTTGACAGCCTGAAGGCTTCCCACAAGTGCCCCAGAGAATTCAGCTGTTCCCCCTGGCAGGGGCGTGGAGACCCATAACCCTGAGCCACTTCTGCCCAGGACCCTCCCCTCCCCACTCCACCCAGGCTTGGAGGACAGGTGGGACAGGTGGGAGCAGCGGAGAGGCGTGCAGGGCTGAGGAGGGACAATGGAGCTACTAGGTTGACACCCCGTGAGGCCTGATCAGGGTGTCAGCGGAGGGAGCATCACCCCTCTTTAGGCCAGAAGAGGAGCCAGCAGCCCCAGCACAGGTCCCATTCCCCTAGCTCTCCTTGGCAGGCTGTCCTCGTCCCTGCTTCCACCTCCAAGGGCTGGGGAGGAACCTTAGACCAATCTTTGCTCCTCATCTCAGCCCTCCTCCCCTGCTTCCTGAGACTCGATGCCTTGGTTATGTAAACGGCAGGATAGGCAGGATCGCTAAATGGCGAAGTTGATGCTGGGGACACTCAAATCTCACCTCCCAGAGGGCCTGGGCTGGGCAGGGTGTGAGGGAGGGGACCTTCTCTGTGGCTGAGCTGCTGAGAGAAAAAAGAGACGAACTCTTCTGGATGCCCTTGGGTCGTTTCTCTTTCCCTCGCCCGCCCCTCCTGTCCTCTCTCTTGGGCAGTGAGTGGGGAGTTCACTGTACAGCAGGGACCCACTCTATACTTCACATCTATACTGTGGGGATCCACGCCCACCTCCGAGGAACGGTGCGAGATAATATTGACAGGGTTCTGCATGGAGCAGAGCGAGGCTCCTGGTAAATGTTGCGTACATACCCCTTTAGCTATGGAAGCAGTGAGCATAGGCAGCAGGCTGTGGGTGCACCGACTGGTGTTCTGTTTCTGCACCCTGTGCCCTGCTCCCGACACAGGCTTGTTCCCTCGTCAGCTGCCTGGAGGAGGGAAAATGGAGGAACTCCTTTGCGAAACCTCTAGGAAGAAGGGCGCAAGTGAAGAGGGCAAACCAGCAAATTCCATTGCTTCCAGTTCGTAGAGCAGATTGCTTAAAATACACTGGTTGTTTTACAAGGTGAAATGAGGCATTCATCAAACTCCATCCCCAGTTTTGAGATCCTCACAATGCATCTGAAGCTGTCTTACGGGGGAGCCAGGAGACCTGTGTTCCAGTCCCGTTGCCAGCACTGTGAAGAGTGCTCCACCCCTTCTCTCGGGGCTGGGCCAGGGCTGATAGGAGGGTGAAGTCATGTCTGCAAGGGCAGTGACAGGAAAAGCTTGGAGGATGGGGCTGCTGGGAGACTCAGGGCAGGCAGGGACTTGGAAGGTGATAAGGGAAACCAGGGGTGAGGAAAGCCTGCTTCATCCTGGTCTCCTGGGGAGGACTCTGCGCCTTCCTGAAGCGCCAGACTCTGCCAAGAACAGAGCAGAGCAGGAACGTGTCCTCCCAGCCAGTGTGCCCGTAGGGGACCGGGGCGAGGTTGAGGGGTCAGTAACATGGGAGGGAGGGCAGACAATGGTATATTATAAGATCGAAAGAATATGGAATCACTGAATGGGTGCAGAGGAGAAGAGAGTGAAGGTGAGTCCTTGCAAACCATGCTGTTTTGCGTTTCCCGCGGACCAGCCCTGCATCCCAGCACCCCCTCCTAGCTTCCCCTGGCCCTGGCCGCTGGGGCTGAGTGAACCCTGGCATTGAGCTGGTTCAGGGAAGGAAGCCTGGGAAAGGGAGGCAGGAGCAGACCCTCTAGCAGGCCTTCTTAATCCTCGGAGAGTGAGCCCTTTCTGAGAATCTGGTGGGAATTCTGCTCCGGCTGCCTAGAAAAATGGACAGACACAGAACCTTACACACCCATGACGGGGGGTCATAGATCCTGCAGAGCCCGTCCCTGAAGCCCAGTCCACAAATCCCATCTTTCCTTCTATCTCAACATTGCCCACGTCCCTCCTGTGTCCCACACCAGGGCCCTGAGGGTCTCAAGGTGCTTCCAGGCCAGACCAGGATGCAACCCCCAGGTCTTGGAGCCAAAGCAAAGGGCTTCCTGGAGGAAGCAGCTCATTTCCAGTCTGAGGAGGCAGCCTTGGGATGGAGGCAAGCCCGCAGGCTCTGGAGTTGGCTGGGCTCTTCACCTATACTGTGGGGATCCATGCCCACCTCTGAGGAATGGTGAGATAATACTGATGGGGTTCAGCATGGAGTAGAGTGAGGCCTTGGTAAACGTGCTATAAATACCCCCTCAGCTGTGGAGGCAGTGAGCATCTTCACTGGTTCCTAGAAAGTTGGATAATGGACCTCCAAACACGTCCACATCCTAATCTCTACAATCTGTAGATATGTTACCTTGCATGGCAAAGGGGACTTTGCAGGTGTGGATCCGTCAAGGGTTTGAGATGGGGAGATAATCCCCATGGGCCCAGTGTCATCATAAGTGTCCTTATAAGAGGGAGACAGGAGGGTCAGGGTCAGAGCAGACGTGCAAACGGAAGCAGAGGTCAGAAAGACAAGGGGATTAGAAGACGCTGAGCTGTCGAGAGGGAAGAAGTCGCCACCAGCCAAAGAATTCAGGTGGCCTCTAGAAGCTGGACGAGATAAAGGATTGTCCTCTCCAGCCTCCAGAAGGAGCACAGACTGGAGGATCTGCTTCAGATTTCCAGCCTCTGGAAATGTAAGTTAATAAACATGTGCTGTTTTAAGCCGTTCTGTTTGCAGTGATTTGTTACAGCAGCAACAGTAAACTCATACAAGACGCCTTGCCAGGAGGGATCAGAGCCCACGGGGGCAAAGCTTTGATGCAGGAGGGAGTTTGGAGAGGAGTTTTTGCAGTTTGGCAGGGCAAGGAGTGGGCCTGTGATGAGAGAGGAGGGCTGGGTATGGAGTGCTCAGCCCGTGACCTCACCCTTGGCCAGCCACAGCTGCCCTGGCATCCGGACGCCTGTCAGCCCGGGCTTACATGCCTCACTGGGCCAGAAAGGGATCCCTGTGTAGCCAGGCCCCAGGCAAGGGTGGGGGTGTGGCAAAGAAGGCTGGTGCCAGGGGAGGGAGCCCAATCAGCCCTGGGGCTGTAGAGGCCACACGAGTGGAGGGAGGAGGCTGGTAGGGGCTGGCAAGGTTCCTGTCACCCAGGGCCCCACCAGCTCAGTCCTACTCTATCTCTCTGCAGAGGGGGCAGGAGCATTCCTTTCCTCTTCTTTTTCCTTCTTTGCCCCTGGGCTCTCCTGGGCTCCCCTGGGAGAGAGGGAGGGATACAGAGTTTGGGGTCAGAGAGCAAATGGCTAGGTCACAATTGTCTCAGTGGTGGAGTAGCTGGGCCGCTTTGGGCACGTCACTTCCCCTCTCTGAGCCTGCTTTCTCCTCCAGAAAAGAGGATGGTAATAAGCCTCTAGGACATGCAGCAGTATTAAATGATCTAATGCATGAAACACAGTGCCCAGCGTAGCATCAACCCTGTCTTTGCCACCTCTGCTTGCTGTACTCGCATTAGGTGATGAACATGAGTTCTATGTTTTCATTCATTCTATTCAACAGGTATTTGGACCAAGGCTGTTTTCCATGATGAAGACATTACAAAGGAAAACAGATCCCATATATGCAAACACAGAGTATGTTTGTGATGTGTTATGAAAAAAAACAGAAAAGGAAAAGGAAGTGCTAGGGATGAAGGTAGGGGAGTGGTTTGCTGTTCTGTGCATGGGGTCAGGGAAGGTCTGTCCAGCCAGTTGCTGCTGGAGCCGACGCCCAAAGGCAGTGAAGGAGTGAGTCGTGTGGATATCTGGGGGACCCAGAAGGAACAGGCCTGGTGGAAGCATTTGAGGTCAGCAAGGAGGCCGGCGTCGTTAGAACAGAACTAGCAAGGGGAAACAGATGGAAAGCAAGGTCTGCTAAAGGGGACTAAATGGTGAAGGGCCTTGTACCCTGGATTTTACTTTCACCCCTGGGGAAGCCACCAGATGGTGGTTGAGAAGAAGCATGAAAAGAACCACCCAGGCCATTATGTTGGAAGTCTCTGTAGGGAGGCAACACCGGGGGCTAGGCAATGCAAGAGACCAATGCAAGAGACGACAGTGGCCCGGACTGCCATTGCTGGGGGACAGACTGGAAGAAGTGACCAGACCGAGGACACATTATGGAAGCTTGCCAACAAGATTTGCTGATGGATTTAACACAAACGTGAGAGAAAGAGGAGTGCAGGGTGGCTCCACTATTTTTGTTTTTTTATCTCGGCAACCAGAAGAAGAGAGTTGCTATTTTCTGAAATGCGGTCGATTTAAGGAGGATCAGGTCCGGGACGATGGTGAGGACGTGTGGTGATTTATTTTATGTGCTCACTCGACGGGGCCACAGGGTGCCCAAATGGTTAGTCAAACATTATTCTGGATGTGTCTGTGGGGGTGTTTCTGGGTAAGATTAACATTTGAATCTGTAGACTGAGTAAAGCTGATTTCCCTCCCCAATGTGAGTGGGCCTCATCCAATCTATTGAAGGTCTGAATAGAACAGAAAGGCTGAGTAAGAGAGAATTTGCTCTCCCTGCCTGTCTTCGAGCTGGGACACTGGCCTTCCCCTGCTGTTGGACAAAGACTCCGACTGGATTGTTCTGGTTCGCAGGTATCGGTGCTCGTTCATGATTATGTTCAGGGCGAGATCCTATTCGATATCCTGACGGACATGTGCAGCAAGCAGGTGGATGCCAGCACAACACCATGAGAGTAGATCAGATCTTTGAACTGAATCTGAATCTTCCAGATCTGTCCCTTGACCCAGTTGAAGCCGGCTTTCTCTGTACAACTGCTGACACGGAATCCATTCCTGCACAGTCCTGGACGCCAGCTTCGTCCTTCTCAGACCACTCGCCTGTCCTCGGTTTCCCTAGAAAGTTCACAGAAGCTCCAGAATTCCTAAATCCCCTCCCCTCCACCTCTGTGGGCTTCAGACCGAGGGGAGCCTCAGTGCAAGGTCAGGGGAACCCTGAGCAGAGGGGTGCCCCACGCAGGCTGGGCCAAGGTAGCAGCCCTGTCGCAAAGGGCAAATTCGTCTTCAGCTCTCTTCACCTACGCCTACTGCTCCCAGTCCCCAGCCCCCTCCTGCCAGCTTCCTTGAGGGACTTGGGACACCATGCTCCCCAGGAGGTAGGGCGGAATGGAAGGGAGGACATCTGGGCAGGCCCTGCTTCCTAACTGAGCTCACGTCTTGCCGTCTGGCGACTTGGGAAGTCGCTGTCTCCCCAGGCCTTATTTTCCCCGTCGGTAATCAAGGAATATGTGCTGCTCCCACCTCATGGGATTGCTGAGGATAAGATGCACCCACCACAGAGACTGCTGCTTGGTCATACATGGCGGCGGAAAGCAGGCCTTTTAGACTCCTCTCCGCCCCCCTCCCCCCCAGCTTCTCTCCTTTCTGAGAGATTACTTTACTCCCGTGCTCCTCCTGTCCTTCAGAAACCAAATTTTACTGGGGACGCTGGCAACCAGGGAATGGTTGCCAAGGGCTGGGCTTTCAGAAAGGCTGCCTGTTGCCTAGGAAACTGCCCCACTCCAGGGTCCCCGAGGTCTCACAGGTCGGCGGGTCCTGGCGCCACCTGCTGGACGCAGTGCCACACTGCTCCTAAGGCCCGCGGAACCGGGATTCCTGCTTCCTTTCCCAAGCAGGGAAGGCGACGGCCTCCGCTCTTCTACCCCCAACATCTCCACCGTAAAAAGTCCTTTTCTCCTTTATGTCCCTAGATATTCCCAGAGGCAAGAGCCATGGAAAGGAGCTAGAGGTACTGTGGACCATGGGAGGGACCATCCTTACCCACATAGAAGGGCGGAGGGGGGCAGGGTTGCTGGTGGTGTCAAGTCCAAATGAAGTTCCTCCTCTTGATTCCCTGAAGCCCAGATCACGTTTTGTTCCCCCCCCCCCCGCCCCCCAGCCCGTTTCGCAGGGAAGGAGCAGTAGGGAGGAAGACATCAGAGTTGGGAGTGGGAGAGTGACAGGCTCACATCACAGTGACAAGGACCTCACATCACAGCCACCTCTGGCTCCCTTCTTCCTTCCCTGCCTCTCCACCCCGGGTGAGCCTCGTCCTGGCCTCCCTTCTCCTGGCTTTCCCTGAGAATCCTCCCACCCACCCTGACAGCTTGTCAGAGAAAGCTCTGGTTGCCTCAGATGATCCCGCCTCAGACCAACCCCAGGGGGCAGAAAAGAGAGAGAAGCAGAAAACTACTCTGAGAGACCAGGTCTCCTGAGTTGGTCTGCCACCTGAGGCAGCCCCCACCTGCCCTTGGCCACTCTGAGATGACCCTGCCCTGAGAGGTGAAGGGTGAAGCGGACCTGATGTGCAGGGTCAAGAGACAGGAAGCCGTTGAGATGCCTGACGTGCAGGTGGGGGGGAGGGGGTGCTCTTCCTTCCCTGAGAACAGAAACTGAGGCACCTTTTCCCTCTTCCTAAGTAGAGAAACTGAGGCACCTAGAGAGGGAAAGGCTGGTCTCTACCTGTCCCAGGCTAATACAGCACCCTGTCACCCACCTGCCTCCTTCCGACTAGCTGGGCTGGGGAGCACGGCTCACTTGGGAGCCAGACACCAAGCTCTCAGCCCAGCGACTGCTGTTGCCAATGGCCTTGAGAAGGGGTGGGGCAGGAGGTTGGGACCAAGGTCTCTCCGGTGCCTGACCCTGCCTATCTTCCGTCTGGAACTGACCTGGGAGGAAGGTACAGGAGGCTGGTGAAAGTGACTCCCACACTCTGCAGGGGAGGGGCCCCATCCCGGGGACAACAGGTATGGGGAGCAGGGTTTGGGAGCTGGGGCCTGGTCAGTGCCGTTGGGGTTGCGGGGTGGTGGACAGAATTGCCCCCAGCCCCTGAGTAAGGAGGGGTCCATGTATAAAGTTGTGGGGAGAGGCAGGGACCCAGAGAGGCTGGGGTCGGAGTGCGGTTCTCAGACGCCAGGAGGAATTCTGAAGGAACAAAAAAGCTTAGTTCGAGGTTGGAGGGAGGAACTGCGTGCCCCCCTTCTCCCCAGGGTTGGCCCCTCTTCCTCTCTAGATCCCGCTCCTGGATGTAAGGAGATGGGGTGGAGGGAGAATTGAGGGTGGCGGAGTCGTACACAGCTGGGGTGCTGACCCCTCTCCTGGCTGGCTGCCCGCCCACTTCCTGATCAGCACTGGAAGCACAGAAGCTGAAAGAGCCCTCAGAGGGCTAGTGCAGCTCCTCCAGAGCTACCTACGAGTGAAGCTATCTGAGAGCCCTGCCCTCCGCTGGCAGATGTGAGGGGGAAGGTAGAGCCGAGGGCTACCCACCACTCTTCCATCTGTCCTCCAGGGTGGGCCAGCCACAGCCCCACGGCTACCCCCCAGCTCTCGGGCTCTGTTCACCTGCACTGCAAGCCGCACCTCCCAGGGTCCCCTGGGCCCCTGCCAGCTGTTGCTGCTTCTGCTCCTGCCCCAGCCAGAACAAGAAACTGCTGCTCTCCCTGGCCTGTGGCTTCAAGGTGCAGGCCACGGAGTGTGCCAAGCCACTTCCTGTGCCAGCACCAGAGCCCAAGTTGAGCCACCTGGGTGCTGGTGTCACTGTGGACCACTGGGACCCTGGCCGGCTCACTGCACAGATGCAACCGCTCATGAGGCAAGACCTGGGGTGCTGTAGCAGCGAGTCCTGGGGCCTGTGCAGCCACATCTTCCACAGCCTGGTGGCAGGCACCCTGGGCCGCACAGAGCTGGGCGAGGGTGCCGGGTCTAGGTGAGGGGACACCTGCACTTCACGAACCAGTCTGGACTGCGGGTGGACACATCCTGCTGACTGTGAGGTCTGTGATCTGCATCTGTCCCAAACGTGGCTCTGGACCACCTCGGAGTGTCCATATGATGTGGCCTTCCTCCCTAGAGCAACTGTCCCCTTGTCCCACCTGGGCCTGAGTGTACTGTCCGGGCCAGCCTGGCATGCGTTCATCTCTAGCCTCTGTTCCTTTGCAGAAGAGGAGGACAAATAGGGTGTGCCAAGACTAATTTACAGAGCGCCCAGAACCTTCCACACATTCTCTCACATTGCTACAATGAGGTCACGAAGTGGGTGCCGTGTCATCTGAAGGCCTCATGGCACATGCTTTGGCAAGTCTCAGAAATCACGGAAACTGGATTCTCCAATTTCTTACAACAGTGATTCTCAAGCTTGGGAATGTGTCAGAATCTCCCGGGACTGAGTGATAACTCAGAGGCCCAGACCCTGTCCAAACTCAGGGAGCCCAGGCTTCGGGGTTTGTTCTTAGCTTTCCGGTGGGGTTGGATATGCACCAAAATTTAAGGACCACCGTGCCTGAATTCCCTCTAGGAGTGCCAAAGTAAGGCTAACACACCTCAAGTAACAGAAAAGTCATCGATCCGAGGTAACCCATTCTCCTGGTCAGCTCCAATGGACCGCCGGGGTCTAGCACGGAAGGAAAATGCTCCCTTTGAACCACTCACACCCTTGATGCCAGGTGACTCCAGAGTTCTCTAAAAACCCTTAGATCTGGCCAAGCCGATTCCTGTACGGTTTTTGTAAACCAACGTGCAGGACAAACTATGAGACACGGCCTCATTTTGGTCCATCCCTCGCAGCTTCTACCATCCCCTGGTATCCGTGGATCCTTCTCCCACATAGCTGGGTCACCTTGGACTCTTGGGTGCTCACTGAGGCCACAGACTCCAGGGTTTGAGGCCTCTGCGGACTCTCAGTGACCCAGTCACTTCGCAGCAACTCAACTGACTCTGAACAGCACCCCCCCCACACCCGACAGTCCTGCCCAGCAGCTCTTTCTTTCTCACCCCTGAAGAAGCCACCATGAAAGGTTAGCCCCCCGACCAAGGGGCTCTTTCCGGAAAGGTCGGAGGGCCGGCAGGTCCTGGCAGGCGGGCGGAGAGGAGCCTGAGGCAGCCCCTCCCCGACAGTCAGGAGAATGTTTCCAGCTGTTCAGGAGCCACAAACTGGGTTTTGTTTCTACAGCCTTTGCTCGTTCCTGCCTCTAGAGCACTCGGGCCATCTTCTTGGCTTACGCGCCTGAGTGGTGTCTGTACCTGGGTGGCTTGGCTGTGAGACCAATTCCCAGTTGCAACAGAGGCAGAGGAAGGCAAGGGGAACGCCCCAGGACCCCTGCGGCCCCCAGGAGACTCAGCAGCTCACGCCTAGGTGCCGTCCCCACAGGGCGGGGTTTGAGGCTGGGACGCGGGGTCTGAGAGCAGACGAACCGTGGGAGCTGGGCCCCTCCACCCGGCACCACACACGGGTCTCCGCGGATGAAGGTGCCGGTCAGGGCTGCAGCCCCACTCTGTACCCACCTGTGTCCGGGCTGCACCGTTTGGTGTCGCGAGGCCGCAGTGGGGACTTGTGGTCGGCCACCAGGGAGACTCCTGACATTTGTCTTCTGCGACCTCGGTGGCCCCAGGCAGCAGGGGCATATGCCGGCGTAGGCCCAGGCCTGGGAGACCCCTCTGCCTGGCCATGCGACCTAATTGTGCCAATGCCCCCTAGAGTCCCACAATGCCCTCCTCCCCTTCCTGGGGAGGCTGGGCCTGGTGTCCCCCAACCACACCCCAGCCCTGCACAACCCCACCCCAGCCTGGCTCTGTTGGGGGCTTGGAGCTACCAGGATGGGGGCCAACTGCCCAGTGGACAAGAGGCAGAGACAGGATGGAGAGGTATTAAGACCTCTTGATTTATTCCGATTATTTAATATACAATGACGTAACTGTGACCCCAAAGTGTGCAAAGTTAAAGCCTTCGACTGCAGCTGAGAGGAGAGGGCAGGAATGGTACACCTGGGGATGACGGTGAGTCAGGAATGAAGGGCAGCCTCCTCCCCAGGGCCAGGGCCAAGGGTGGGGGTGGGGGCAGCGGCCTGAGGAGCCGGCCCGAGTAGCCTAGGGCCAGGGGAAGGGGGCAGAGACCTCCCTCTGGCCTAGGTCAGGAGCCCAGAAGTGCCACATGGCTGAGGGGGCAGCAGCCCAAGAAAGGCCAGAGGCAGGGCCAGGAGAGCACCATTTCCGGGGTGGGGGGGTGGGGAGGGAGGTGCCCTACGGAAGCCAGGAGGGGCCACCTGCCCCAGGGGTGGGCGCCAGGCCGGAGCAGGCTGCAGCGAGAAAGACCTGAGGCAGGCACATGGCCTGAGAGCCCAGGCTGGCTAGGCTCAGGGGGACTGAAGGAGGGGGAACCTAGGGGGACCCCCAGGGCAGCCGAGCCCTGGGAGCAGTCCGAACTCTGCAGGGGTTGGCCAGGAGGGGGCCACAGACCCTCAGGGGCTCCCCTCCTCTCTCCCTGGAAAGGAGCTGCGGAATCCGTAGTGCAAATCTATGGACCACTCAGTTATGGAGGGAGGCGGTGCTCAAAGGGGCACCCTGGGGCGCACCCCCTCCACTGCCCCGGCTTCCACCACCATCCTCAGTACAGCCGCTTCTCGTAACTGTGGGGACAAGGCAAGAGGGAAGCCAAGGGTGGGTTTCTGGACCCTGCTCCCTTCCCAGATCCCCTTGCCTTTAGGCCTTGGGCTGCCAGGGCACCCCCACATGGGGGGTGTGGGGGAGGAAAGAGCAGGCCCTGTGCCTCTGTGTTCCCCAGGCCAAGGCTCCTGAAAGAACCATGCCAGGTCCAGAGACAGCCATGCTCCTTCTGGCCACAGCCACGGCCGAGCGGACTGTCCTCAGTGCTGGGGGCGGAGATGCAGCTATGGAGCTATGAAGACACAGTCCATCCTCACGAGCGAGCTCAGACCGAGCTGCACCTCCGCCGCCCACATCTCCACCCCACCCCTGCACACACAGCAGCCTAGGCCTAGGTGGTCACTGGGTCCAGTCCAAGACAGGGTAGCCGAGGCCTGTGGTCAGGGCATGGGTCTGCACCCCAGAAGGGGTGGTTTCCACTGGAGGAGAGGCCATGGTTGGCTGCCCCCAGCTCAGTGCTGGTCCTAGGGTCCATGTCCCCTGCTGACACCCCAGGGCCACCCCCAACCCAGCAGCCCCTGCCCCCAACCCAGGTCCCACCCAGACTGCCCCTGCTCTACTCTACGCTTGGCCCGGGCAGCGCGGTTACTTACACGGCAGAAAGGTATAGCTACGGGAGGGTGGGGCAGAAAGAGACACAGGTTAGACGCCCGCTGGTGTCTGGGGGGGGTAGGCCCTCTCGACCAGGGCAGGGACGCATGCCTCTGCGACTACCGCTGCCAACTAGCACTGCCCCCGCCCACGGCCGCCCCAGCTCTGGCCCTGGCATCTGTCGCTCTGCCCTTGCCACCGCCAGAGGGCGCGTGCCCCCAGCCTTGGCCTGCCTGCCTGACGCTGCCACCAGCAAGAGCCCGGCGCCACCAGCCCCTGCCACCAGCCACCAAGCTGCTGAGCAAGCGAGGGACTGGGAGCCCAGGAGGGGTCAGCGGCCACAGCCTCCCATGTCCTGCTCGGGGAGGTGCCCGAGGGGAGCAGAAGGGCCTGACTCACTGGGGGCTAAAGGACAGGGTCCCACAGTGGGCCCTGCCCTGGAGGGAGATGGGCTCCTCCTGCGGCAGCACTGTCCCTGGAGCAGATGGTCCACGGGTTCCCTGAGACCTCAGCCTGGCCTCAGAACCATGGCCCCACCTGCCCGACCCGGTGCCCGCCAGCTGGGGTGAGGAGGCTGCCACACTTACGAGTGCAGGCCATGGACGCCGCCCTCGATCTGAGCCGACATGGTCCGCTTCTCGAACTTGAGCTCTCCTGAGTACATCATGGACCTGTGGGCAGGTAGGTGGAGAGTGTCAGGGACACCGAGGACAGAGAGAGAGAGAGAGGAAGCAGGAAGGAGCCGGGAGCCTCCCAGGGACCCCTACCTGTGCCCCCAACCAACGGCCCCAGCCCCAGTCGCAGGACTCACCGCAGGACGGACAGGCTCCGGGCGCCGATATCCTGGCAGCCATGTTGGATCCCCGCTATGAGGTAGGGCACGAACTTCTGAATGGAGCCTTTGTCCTGGATGGAGCCCGAGACACCCTGTGCGATCTTCACCTTATCCCCCTCACTGCGTGGAGGTCAAAGACACTAAGCCAAGCGGCCCCTTGGCTCGGGGGAGCCCACCCTGCCTCTTGAGGGAACCAGCAGAGGGGACACCATGCAGAAGGCCCCCAAGAGCAGCCCCTCCCTGGGTTCTGAGTCAGACGGCCCAGGGACCATCCCAGGTCCACTACTTGTACCCTGTGCTTTGTTTCCAGAACTATCATGTGGGGACCGGGCACCACATGGGGAAGTCACAGGTGGTGGGGACGCAGGAGGGTTGTGGCTGGTCTGCCCAGGGCCGGGATTCCACAGTGGGGCACCTGAAGTATCGTTTCTGGCTGCTGCTGCTCTTCTCCATGGCGTCCAAGGAGCCCATGCCCCGGTACTTCTTGAGCCTCACCCCATCGGAGAAGAAGTACTCGCCAGGGGCCTCCGTGGTGGCAGCAAGCAGGGAGCCCATCATCACTGCGACGGTTGAGGGGTCAGTGTGTCTAGGCCCACAGACCTCCTACTGCCCTTGCCCACCTCCCGGCCACCCACCCCTCCACGCGCCGACCCCAGGAGAGCCCCCTCACCTGTGGAGGCTCCCAGAGCCAAGGCCTTGACCACATGCCCCACGGTCTGGATGCCACCATCCGCTATGACTGGCACTCCAAAGCGCCGGGCATACTCAGCCACCTTGTAGACGGCAGTGCCCTGGGGCCGACCACACGCCATCACTGTGTGTTGGAGGGGATACCCATCAGAGCTCCAGCAGCAACACAGGGAGAAGCCCCCTTCTCCGTGTGCCCCACCTCCGCGTGGGGAAAGGGACCAGGCTAGACGGTATTTCCGAGGCACAAGAGAGATAGCAGCAAAGAACACTAGGGGCAACGGCGCCCCAGGGACCTGGCCCACTTCACCCAGAACATTCGCACCTTGCAGGATTCCGGTGGCCTTCAGAGTAGAGCGCCCCTACCCCCAGACCGGGGCACGTGGGTCTGGGGGAGGGGGTCCCCAGGCTCAAGGTCTCTCTCTCTCTCTCGACCTCTGTTATTAGCGAAGCCTGTTCCCAGGGTGAGGTACTCACAGCCTCCTTTGGGATACAGGTGCACGTTTCTCTGAGTTTAATTGTCCAGGGTCTCTAAGTATGAGGTTTTAACTGGGAAGTCTAAGGAACTAGCATGTACCTGGGGATGGAGGTGAAGTGGGGTACAGTGGAGAAGAGGCCTTCTGGGGAAGTACCTGTGGTTGGTTTGGTCCCTATTGCCTCCCAAGAGTTAGAACAGTGCCTGACACACAGCAGGTGCTCAGTTTGTCAAGTCACCGAGGGAAGGCCCCCATTTTACCAGAGTGGTCAGCTAAGACAAAGGCTCAAAACTTAAAAGCAGAGGCTCTGAAGACCAAAAGGAGGAGACGTTTTGGGCAGAAAAGACCAAGACCAAATGGGTCACTTGGTGTTGTGGAGAAATGACCTTCCCTCGAGGGGCCAGATACATCCCCTCAAGCCAAGCCAGAACCTACAAGTCAGACCCCAGCCTCCAGGGAGCACCCCTCAACCACATGGAGATACACAGCAGGGTCTCCCCCACTTCATGGGTAGGAGCACACCCCGAAAAAGGGCTTTGTGACTGAGCTGGATCCCCGTCCCCCATTATTGCCACACGGTGATAAGCTCCTATGTCCTTACACACTCAGGGACATGCTATCTCCATGTCCCCAAGTTCCTGCCTTGTCACAAAGCTGATCCCAACTCTGAGCTGGGTTCCAGAGAGCCCCTCAGAGAAGGATTCACACCAGCCCTGGCCCTCTGGACTGGGCCTCCTGGACCAGAATCTGAGAAGCAGGCTGGCACACACCCCAAAACTCACAGTAACCTGATCTCACACCAGCCTCCCCCAAGTCAGTAGGCCAGAGAGACAGAGTTGGAGCCCAAGTCACCCCTGAAGCACCCCTCATCCTGGGAGGAGGCCTGGTACAGCGAGCATTCAGCACGCATCTGTGGGACATGAGTGGGTCCCCAGAGCCTGCGGAAGGCCCGGGGGGCATTCTTGTTGGCATCGCTCTCCTGACACCTACCTTCCTGGGTGATGCAGATGGAGCCACAGCCCATGCCCACGCGCAGCCCGTCCACACCGGCATCAATCAGGTTCTTGGCCTGAGCCGCTGTCACCACTGAAAGGGTGGGGACAAGGGTTTGGAGAAGCAGGGAACGAGAAACACTGTGAGGGTGGGATGCCCTTGCCTTGCTCTGGGGCTGCCTGGGACCCCAGTCTAGTCCTCCTCACCACCCCCCACCGACCAAGCCCGTTCATTCAGCCTTCTGCCCCCACGCAGGAGCAATGCCATCACCTAGAGAGGCTGAAGGACAGAGGGAAAGTTACACAGTGAGGGAACAAGGGCTGGGGGCTGACGGGGTCCCTGCACTCACCATTCCCCCCAATCACCTGGAGGTGGGGGTATTTCTGCTTGATGTAGTGCACCATGGCGATCTGATACACAGAGTTCCCTTGGGAGGAGTCCTACGAGAAGGGGGACAGGAAAGCTCAGGCAAGTGGCCGAGTCCTCACAGGAGGAAGGGGGTCATAAGCAAACAAACTTCTGAAACTGTATGAAAAGTGTTAGGAAGAAGCTCTTTCTTCTTCTCCCTGGGCAAACAGCTTAACAGCTCACAGCAGACTGAGTCTCCAAGAGGCTTGCTTTCCCCCAAAGGTTGAACGCCACCAATTTACGGTCTCAGAGCAAAGAGGGCCCCGGCATAGCCACTGTATAGACTGGTCCTCACAGCAAGCAGGTATTGCCTGGGGCCATGGCCTGTTCCCACCAACTCACTACCAGATGAAACCACTGCATTTCTTCCACCCCGGGTTCTTCCTCTGACAGGTGGGCGTGGTCTTAACCCTCCGGGAGTTGTGGTGAGAATCAAATGAGTTCATCCACATAAAGGTCTCAGTGCAGGACCTGGCGAGCGGGAGGTTCTCGAAGACTGTGAGCTCTGAGTGTTAGGGTGCGGAGGGCCTGAGCTGTCAGAGGACCAGTGACCCTGCCAATCCCGGCTTCAGGCGTCATTGGAGGCAAACCCGGGTGTCCGTGAGCCTCTCCTCTCCTGAACCACCGTGCCCCCGGCGGTGCCCGTACCAGCACTATGACGTCGGCGCCTGCCTGGGTGAGCAAGTCCAGGCGGTATTTGTCATCCTCCCGGGTGCCCACGGCCGCCCCACACAGCAGCTGCTTGTGGGAATCCTTAGAGGCCAGAGGGTAATCCCTGTTCTTCTTCAGGTCAGTGCGGGCAATGATGGCCACCAGTTCATCACGATCGTTGACAATGGGCAGCTTCCCTGATGAGGAATGCAAACGTTTGGTAAAGGAGCAGGCCTCTTGGGGCCGGAGTGGGACTGGGGGACTGGGGGACTGGGGGACCTTGAGGAGGAAACCGAGCCAGGTCAGAGATTCTACTGAAGTACCCAAAATAGCCACTAGGTGACAGCACCCACCCAGGAAATGCTCCTAGGGACCTGGCCCTCTTCCCAGGAACAGGAAGCAAAGAAACCTCCTAGCCAAGTGGGTTCCGGAGCTCTTCCTGCCCTGTGGCCTAACCAGGCTGGGTGGGTGGCCCCTGAGCACTGGCAGCCTTTCACCTGCTAGGCCACAGGCCACAGTGGTCGAAAACCCCTAGCCAGGGCACAAATGTAAGGCTGTCTTGCAGGAAGGAACACATACCCTCTCCAACATCACCCCCAGAAAATAACCCAGTAGGAGCCAGGTAGGCACTGCTAATGTCTCCCATAAGGACCTACAATGTCAAATAAACTTAACTGCAGGATTTCTCAGGGCCTTTAATAAGTGGACATACAATTTTTTTAATGGAATGTGGGAGATAGAAAGCAGCATGTTCCAGACTTTTTTTTGTTTGTGATGAGCATTTTACAGGACGAGCATTATGGGGAGACATAGTGTGAAGATGTTGAATAAGAACAGGTTTTCCTATGCCAGGAAAAGGACCTCAGAATTCATGCTCTAACCTGGCATTGCTCAAACCTTCCCTAAGGCCCGGCCAGTTTGGTTGCTGGGACAAGACAATGGTCTGCAGCAACAGCTGGCCTGGGGTACCAGGAGCCAGACTGGGGGGGTCTGGAGCTTTCTGCCCATGCCCACATACCTTTCTTGCTGCGCTGCAGGATCTCATTTGCCTCTTTCAAGGTAACACCGGCAGGAGCCACCACCAGCTCGTTCCGTGGCGTCATCACCTGTGGAGCCAGGAACATTTGCCTGCAGGTTGGCAGGTGAGAGAGAAGGGAGCCAGGCCTCCCTCTGGTCCCTGGTCACAGGCACCAGCCTGAGGCCCCAGGATGTGAGGTCTTCCCTTCCCCCTGCAGGTACCTCGCTAAGGAGGGTGGTGTGGTCCTTCTCGGCAAGAAAGTCAATGTCTCGGGAGGTGACAATGCCCACCAGCTTACTGCCCATGGTGCCTGTCTCCGTGATGGGGATGCCAGAGAAGCCATGCCGGATCTTGGCCTCCAACACGTCACCCACAGTATGTGAGGGGCTTAGCACCACGGGGTCCGTGATGAAGCCCTGTTCAAATTTCTGTGGGGAGAGATGGGGAAGGAGAAGGCTAGAAGAAGGATGGAGGCGGCATAAAGCCAAGCCACAGGGGAGCCTGGGCTCTCAATGGGGAGAGCGGGCAATGGGCAAACGAGGACTGGGCCCCGTGTGCCCAGTGTGGGGAAGGGCAGACAAGACCCCACGGCAGTCAGCCAGGGGATGCACCAGCCTGCAGGGATGGCAAAGGAGGGGGCGGCCGGGTCACATCTTCTTTCCCGGGACAGGCCTGGTACTTGCCTTGACCTTCCGCACCTCGTTGGCCTGGAACTCCGGGGTGCAGTTGTGGTGAATGAAACCAATACCGCCCATCAGCTGGGGTGGAAGGGAAGCACGATCAGAGCGAGGGCTCAACCCTCTTGCTCTGCAAACCCCACTTCTGAATCCAGCCTCCCATTCAGCCCACCCACCCCAGGGACGCCACCCTGATGCCCGACTCACAGCCATGGCAATGGCCATGTCGGCTTCTGTCACAGTGTCCATCGGGGAGGAGATCAGTGGCGTCTTCAGGGTGATCTTCCGAGTCAGGGCTGAAGTCAGGTCCTGAGAATAGAGGCACGGTCTAGGTGAAGAGTTTTACTATTCACTCAACGAACATTTACTGAGCTCCCATGGGTCCCCGACACCAGGATGGGCCTGCAGACACAGCAGTGGACAAAGCAGTTAAGGTCCCTGCTGTCCCTCCTGGAGGTTACAATCTACTTGGAAAGATAACAAACATGAAAACAACATGTATGAGATTATTTCAGTCAAGATAAAGGCTCCAAAGAGAGACAACAAAGCCAAGTCACCATGGCAAGAAGGATGTGGTGGTCAGGAAAAGATCCTTCCTTGGGACGTGACAAGTGGGAACTAGTCGAGTCAGAGTCTGAGGGACTGTCGTGTCAGGCAGAGGGAGCTGTGAGTGTGAACCTGGCCTCTGTTCCCAGTCTTCCTGAGGTGTATTTAAGACAGGAAAAGGCTAGCACGGTAGAAAGGGGAACAGCAGGGGATAAGGGGCAAGAGGCAGGCAGGGGGGTGGGTGGGCAGTGAGCGTGTGTCGTCTTAAAGGCCATGGAGAGGAGAGGAACTTAGATTTGCCTCTAAGATGAGAAGCCACAGGAAGGTCTCAGGCAGAGGAGAGACATGCTCTGCTTCATGTTTTAAAGAGGTCACTCAGGCTCTGATGTGGAGAATGGACTCTACATAACAAAGCCTGAGGCAGGGAGGCCACCAGCAGGCAGGCAGCTGAGCCGGGCCAGGCGGGAGAGGCTGTGACCAGGAGGAGGCTGCACAGGATGGAGTCTATCAGACATCCGTGGAAGTAGGGAACCAAGGGGCTGCCACTCAGGGAAAGGTCAGGAAGGCAAATACACACTGGCAAGGAATCTGCCTCTGAGATTCAGGCCAACGGCTCGTAGATTCTAGCCTCCCAAGCTCTCACAGACTTTGGTATAGAATTTTTGGAGATTCATAGGCCCCTGAAGTCCATCTCACAGACCCTGGTTCAGAACCATGGCCCTGCAGTCTAGAAAACCCCACCTTCTTCTCTCCCATCATGCCACAGAAGAGCCACACAGCCTTCCTGACCTAGGCCACAGGACAAGGAGACCCTTGATGGCTGGGAGGGAACCGTTTCATCCCTTTCTTCTTTGCACCCTGCCCAGGGTCCGGCATAAAGCCAGAGGGCTTGGTAAACTTTGTTAAACTGAACAGCTGAACCAAGACATCCTGGTCGCCATCACCAGGTGCATGTTCAGAATAGCTCAAATTTTCCCCCCAAATCTGTCCGCATCAGCACTGGCTACACAGGCTAGACAGGAGTCTCCCAGATGTAAAACTGATTCAGGCACACTCTGGCCTTTGGTCTTTCTTGAGGATCAGACCTGAATAAACATCGGTAACAGCAACAACAACAACAACAAAAAAAATGATTTCTTTAACGTGCATGAATTCATTATGGAATAATCTAACTTGGGGCACCTGAGTGGCTCAGTGGGTTAAAAGCATCTGCCTTTGGCTTGGGTTATGATCTCAGAGTCCTGGGATCAAGTCCCCCATCCGGCTCCTTGCTTAGCGGGGAGCCTGCTTCTCCCTCTGCCTGCCACTCCCCCTGCTTGTGCTCTCTCTCTGACAAATAAATAAATAAAATCTTAAAAAAAAAAAAAAAAAAGAATAATCTAACTTTTCCATGAAAACTTATACTCATCAGCACCTACCCCTTGGCTTCTATGAGCTTGTCATATCTTAATTGTGTAAAGAACACTGTCCATTCTCTTGGCTCATTGCTGAGCCCCTCCAATAAAGCGAGGCACCAAGTTTCCTTGTATCTGTCCAAAATCTAATTCTTTCAAATCCTCTTGCCAATTCCTGTGCATTATGGATCCACAAACAAGTCTGTCCACCTCATCCAAAGTCTCCAGAATTTTATTGGCTTGTGTCATGTCCTTGCTCAGCATTTCAAACAAAACCCAATCCTTCCCTGCAATGGTAAGAGGGCTACCGCACCCATGCCCATGCCCCCAGGGTCTTTTTGAATCTCACCGCGAGCGAGCTCCGTAGGCGACAGCCCTCCTGCCCTGTGCTAGGCACACTGCTCAGCATACCCCTGAGTCCCCGCAGCTGCCTCTGCCCCATTAGACATGACCCACTACTCTGTGCCAGTTTCTCTGGCAGCAATAAAGGCTACATGCCCAAGATAAGTCTCTCCCACACCCTGCCCTTGAACAAGAAGCCAGCCTCTTCTACCACATACATGGTCCCGCTCCCCTCAGGTCAGCAGAAGAGGTACTCACCACCTCATCAGCTATGAAGTCTATGAATCCTGGGAGAATCAGGAAATCGCTGTGGAGACAGAAAAGTGAGTGTTACAGGGTATGGTGGGGTCCCCAAAAGGGGCAGGTCCTACCATGCCTAGGGGAGGCAGCCTGTGAGTGGGAGGAGGGGCAAAGATTGGAGCCCTCTGATCCACGTCGTTCCCTGGTCAGGGCTGAAGCAACCCCCTGCCCTCCCAACTAGCATCTGGTGGACTCCAGCCCAGAAACCTCAAGCCAAAGCCAGCGGAAGGTCTGTGGACTGGGGCGCCACCAAGGCGGTTGGCCCCAGATGCCCACTGCCTTCAGGACTCAGAGTTCATCGAGGGACACAGAAGTCCCTGTAATGACACACAGAGTACATACAGTGCCTACCCTCGAACACTTCTCCATCTTGATAGGGGGAGACAGTCAGCAAACGCGGAATGAACCTGAAAACCATTTAGTAGCACAGCATGGCATAAACACCTCAAAGCACAGGACAAGTGGCTCAGCCCAGGGCCGGGGCTGCTGAGTCACGCGGGTTCAGAACAGCATGGAGGGACCCCAGGGCACTGAGCGTGGGGCGTGTTCGGACAGAGCAGGGACTCCACTCCGGTTGGAGTGGGGTACACCACAGACACGGCCTGGGACAGAAAAGGGGAGGAAGGGGGTTTCCCAGCAGTTTAGGACCAGGACACCTGGTCAGAGCGTGGCAGCTGCCCACACTAGGGTGGGCCCTGGTCACAGCAAACCCGAGAAGGAGTGTGTACACCTGCAGGGGTATGGCACAGAAAAGTGCTATAGCCACCACCCCACCCCCACCACGGGCTAGACTGCCTGAAATCACAGGGCCTTGGTGGACACACCCAAAAGAAAATGCTCCATACTTCAGGAACACTCCCAATAGGACTAAGCAAAGCAGCCGGCACCCACCCCAGTGCAGGAAGGAAGAGCTCCAGGGTGGCTCGGAGAGGTGGGGTCTTTAACCTGCCCCAGACCTAGAGAAACTCCTAGCAATTTCCCTAGTGAGTTTTCCTAGAAGACTCCAGCGAAGAATATATCAAAGAGATACTTTCTCCCCCTTCATCAAAGACCCCCAGACAAATCAAGAACCTCCCTGCTCCCTTGGCAGCCCTTCTGTACAGTGAAGAGGCCTCTGTGGTTCATGGAGAGGCGGGAGGAGAAATGCTGGAGTATGGGCCCCCGGACATTGTCTCGGCATTATCTACATCTCTCACCTGACCCACACCCCAGCTGTGTCCAGGCAAGGGGGCCATACAGGAATGACTGGGAATCCTGGTGTCTAGGGAAACTGCCTGCCAAGCAAGAATGCTTCCAAGGGAAGGCAGGGACTGGCAGGAGACAGGACTGGGGTTCTTCTGACTTGCCAGCATCCCACTCCTCCCAGCCCCAGGTTTTGATGCTCTTTGCTGGCATGGACACAATCCTGCAGCCCGTAGAGGAGCTAGTGCCAGGCCTGCAGCCCACAGGACAACTGGCCCAGGGCCCATGGAAAAGCAAACTAAGCCAAAGGCAAACGGCGAGGTCTCATCCTCCTCCAAAATCCCGTGTTGGGTGGGCTTGGGATGGTAGTCACAAAATACCCACGCCCAGGGGGCACGAGTGCTAACCAGTGGGCGGGCAGGGCACAGGTGGAAGTAAGGCTGGACAGGTCTGTGTGGAAAAGGAGCCATCCCAACTGCCCAGCCGGGCCTCTCCTGGAGGCAACACCCAAGCAGCTGCCTTAGCTGGACTCCAGGGTCCCTTCTACCCTCTTGTGAGCTGGGAGCGAGAGGGTGTCCTGGACCAAGGTCTGGAAAAAGTCTCTCCATAACTCCCACATCTCCACTTCCCACCCGTCCCAAGGCCCCTCCATGGGGTCAAAATGCCCACGAGAGGAGAAAGGGGGCAGGCCGACCCCGGATCCGGCCATAAACGGGGCACAGCACGGAGGGCCCGCTATGTCGCTGTGCCACGTCCGTCTGCTCTCAGCGCGGGCCTCCTTCCTGCCTTTGCCCGGTCCCCCCACCCCCACCCCAAGTCACTCGAATCGGGGCCGGAGAACGCGGGCGTCGCAGAGGGGGCAACGGTGCACGTGCAGGGCCCCGGGCTGGGGGAATCGCGGCGCACGGGTGGGCGCGCCGACCCCCTCCCCCCGCTTCCCCCTCTCCCTGGCGCTTACTTGTAAGTGAGGCCATCGGCGTTGGCGAAGAGCTGCTGCGCGGTGAGCCCATCCTCTGGCACGTAGCCGGTGCCGCCGCTGATCAGGTAGTCCGCCATGCTGCTGGGAGACACCGCGACCCGACATAAACACCCGCGCGGGCCGCCCCGCTGCTGTTGCTGCTGTCGCTGCTGTCGCCGCTGCTGTGCTGACGCCGCGCCGCGGCCACGCTGCCGCCGCGGGCCAGGCTGGCCGGGGGCGGGGGCTGCGGCAGCGGCGAGGCGGACCCGGGGCGCCGCCCTCTCCTCCCGCTCCTCCCCGGGGAGGCCGCCGCCTCCGCCCCGCGCCGCACAAAGGCCCCGCGGAGCCCGGCCCAGCCGCCGCCTGCAGTGGCACAGCCAGCCCCGCGTACGGGGCGGGGGAGGGAGTGTGGATCCAGTGGGGGGAGGGAACTGAACCTGGCCGGGACACGCCCCCTCCACCAGTTGTGGTCCCGCCTCCTAGCACCCCTTTCCCCTGCCCTGCAACGCGCCCCTCGGTTCACTCCCAACCTGGGTGGCCCCAATCTGGGCTCCCCCAGCCATCGGGTCCTCGTCTCCTCTTGTCCTAACTCCCCAGCCCAGGGATACCTCTAACATGGTTTGCTTTTACCCAAGACCAAAGGAAGGGCTCTCTGATGGGTACTTGGAGCCCTGAGGAACTGGTGTGGGCTCACCTCTCCCCAACATACTGGAGTTTGTGATTGTAGGCTCCCCATCTCCCCCAACATCATGCCTAGGGGGCAGGCAATCTAAACAATGACGTTCCCTGACCTTTGGGCGGCCTTGAAGCCCTCTGCAATTTACAAGGCATTTTTCATAAATGATCACATTTACACTACAGTCCCTCAGCTGCCAACTATTAGATAGCCCCACTTTACAGATGCAAAACCTTCAGTTCAGGAAGCCAGGGAGGATGGGTACTGCCTTGGCTTCCTGATCCAATGCTTCTGTCCGACATCCCTGTCCCCAGCTCAGAAAGTGGTGTATAATCATCAGGGTTTTAACCCCAGAGGGGAAAGTTTGTTTTTATTTGGGAGGATAGTGCCCTAGGAAGGTGAGGGAGGATCACAGGTCTGGCTTAGGCAAGTATGCATACAAATTAGGACAAGCTAGGGAAGTTCTGAGGATTTCCCCAAAGAGAAGTTTGGTGGTTCTGTGGGCCCAGCAAGACCCGGATTTCTACATGGGGGCACTAACATTTGGTAGCAAATTGATTCACATGAGGACAGGTGGTGTAGCAGGGGGCAGACTCTCCCTCTGTATGACCAGCACAGCTAATGCTACTTCCTGATCAAAAGTTAGAGAGCAGATTCCCCCCGACCCCCAAACTCCATGGTCTCTTGTGGTCCCCACAGCTCACTCCTTGGTAAGGGGAGAAAAAGGCAGGGCAGGGACACAGTCCTCTTCCTGGCAAGGTGGCTGGCTGGCTGTGGTGCTCCTCCCCCCCAACCCCCCACCCCCAGCCCTGGGAGGCTGCGTTTGTTTACTGCGCCACAGTTTGGTGGCAGCCAGGCCCAGGGGAGGCTCACTGGGATGCCCAGCCTCCCCCAGTGACACCCCAGGACCCTGCCAGATTGTTCCATCTGTGTGCAGATGGAAGGGGGACCTTCCCACAGAGCTAAGTGATGAGACCCGTGAGGAGTGCTGGAAGAGACTCAGACATCCAGTGCCCTCTTTCCTCTTACTGTGAGTGATGGGAACATCACAGACCACCATATGGGGGAGTGAGGGTATCCTGAGGAGCACAGAACTAAGACCTGCCACTGGCCACCTGGAGGCAGAACAGTGAGACCTGCCAGAGAAATGACCCTGGCCACCCAGAGCTGCTCTGGGGGCACCTTTGTAGCCATAGGATAGGGCTGGAATGGCATTGCAGGCAAAGAGCAGCTGAGACTGCTAGATCTCTCTACATCTCTAAGGGTCTCTCTAGATCTCTAAGGGACATGCTCTGGGGCACTATCTCCTAAGGAATGGGTCAGAAATGGGTAGGGTACTAGTCAGGATTCCACCAGACCTGGGGCACAGGACAGCAGCTGGATTCTGGTATGAAATGAATGTGACATCTGCCCCAGACTAGAACTTGGACCCAAGAGAGGAGGCTGCTAGGCTGAGTGATGGGGAGGGTCACTTTCCCAGTGATGACAGAATGGCCCTATGCCCCTTCTCCAGCTCCCCCACACCCCCTCCAGCTCTGACCTGTCTGGGCTCCTCATTACTCTAAGCTCCTGGGCTCAGCCCTGGTCAGGCTGTCCTTTTCCAGAGCCCGATAATCCATCCCCGTGGCTTTCCTCCTCCCTCTTCCTGATCTTCCCCAGCTGCTTCCTCCATGGGGAGGAGACTCCGAGGCAACCAGTGGGCCTCCTCAGCCAGAGGAAGGGCTGTTGGTCCCCTGAGGCTCCCCACCTAGCAGCTGTGAAGGCAGCAGGGCAGAGGAACAGGCCTAAGCACCTTCTTCAGGGTCTCGGGGCACAGGGTAACAGTGCCAGGCAGGGAGCCAGAGGTCTTCCTCTGCCTGGTCTGGGACCCTTTGAAGGGACAAGATTTCAAAACACTTTTGAGGGGAGGGTGGGGATGGGGAGAAGAGGTAACACAAACATTGGCATTGAGCTGGAACAAGGAACATGGTCGCACAAGTTCAAGCCAGAGAACAGTAACACTAGCCTCAAACCCAGGACCCAGGCTTTCTATGCAACCCTGTCGTCTTCCCACAGCTCTAAGCCAGTGAGAGCAGATGGAGGTCTAGCGAGCAGGTTTGGAATCTCATTACACCACCTGGCTGGGGCTCAGGTTTGACACAGGTTCTTCAGGGACGGGTGGGGGGTGGGGATGCCCCTTTGTGCAGAAGTACAAGGAGGAAAAGGAATGCTTCTTCATGGCCCCGGTCTGAGCTCTGAAATGATACTTTTGCAATACCTGCGTAACCCACATCAAGCCTGCAAGTGCCCCAGCCTGCTCCCTCTCCTCCTCTGGCCTCTCCCTTTATAACCCCGGACCCTGAGCCCCACGAGCTGGATTTCTAGGATGGGAGGAAGTAGGGCTGCCAATCCTGAGTCAATTCTAGAGAGGCAGCCTGCCAAGGGTGGGGGGGCAGGCTTCACCCAGCAGCCCCTTAAGCCTTTAAAAGTTCTTACATAAGCTGCCAGCCCCTGTGCAGAGCTTCGGGGCTAATTCCCCCAGGCCACCCCCCCCCACACACACACACACACAAAACTCAGCTTCCAGGTCACCTCCCCAGGCTGCTGAGCACCAACAGATGGGGCAGAGAAAGAAGTCCAAATCCTCTGGACCAGGACAGCGGGTTTGCATTTCAAGCTGTGATACAATCCAGAGATTAGCCACTGTCTCCTTTGCAGCCAGTACCCCTGGGGCCCAGCTCAACACCCCCACTCTTCCTCCAATGACTCTTACAGACCCCAGCAGGCTACGGGCAAGAGGGCGTCTTGAAGGTTAGGAGAAAAACCCTGAGGTGAGCTGCACTGGCGGCCTCATCAGACCTCAGTGAATGAGTGAATGGTGAGGAGGGGGCGGTGTCCTCACGGGCGCTCTGAGGAAGCATCCATCCGGACACAGACACCTGCCAGGAAGATTCTGGAGATAGTTCTAGGAGGAAACGGCTACAGGAGGAGCAAACAAAGTTGGACAGGGACTCCAGCAAGCACTGTCTCCACCCCCAGAAGCTGGAGCCGCTTGGACCAGGTACCGTCGGGTGTGTAACCGAAATCCGACACAGGGCTAAGATTTCAGGGAGCATTTTTCTACCCCGCTCCCAGACGCGGCGCAGCACCGAACCGTTGGCCCAGTGCCTGCCTGCATCCCCCAACCAAATCCAGGTGCTTGGCGTCTGAGCCCGGTTTCAGGAAGTTAGGGGTTGAGGCAGTTAGAGGGCAAGGGTGCTAGGGCCTGCCCTTCCCCTCCCCCGCAGCGTCGCCGGGTTCCCGGAGCCACCGCGCCCGCCCCGGATGCGCCCCGCGCGCTCTGCCCTGGGCGTCACCTCTCGGGCTCGTAGCCGGCCTGCAGCAGACGGGCGCTGTACCGCTGCGCCGCCGTCTCGTGTCCGGGGTGTTGCCGGGCTCCGGGCTCCGGAACGGCGGCGGCTCCGCCTCCCCGAAGCGGCGGCGGTGGCGGCAGCGGCCCCGACCCCGTTAGTGGAGCAAGCGGCCCCTCCATGCGGAGGCCGCTGCTCAGGGCGGGCGGGAGCCGCTCCGCCTGGAGGCTCCCCGGGCCCCCGCTGGGGAGTGAGCGCAGCCCAGTCGGGGGCCGGGGAAGGGGCGGGGCCTGAGGGCCGGGGTGGGGCTTGAGGGTAGGGGGCGGGGCATCAAGGGATGAAGGCTCGGTCTTGGTACTGCGCTCCGCCCAGCCCGGTAAGCGGGTGTTCGGACTCAGCCCGTCTCTGGCGTCCCGGGATCAGTGAGCGGATACCAGGAGATGGAGGTGGAACTGCAAAGGAACGCCGCACCACCACCACCCCCCGCCCCATCACCACCACCCCCCGCCCCATCACCTTCCCCTCAGTCTAGACCTTCCAGTTTGTCCTGGCTCCTTCTTAGGAAAAGCAGAAAAGAAAAGGAGCCGAGCGCTTAGGAAGACTGATGGAATGGTCCTCTGGAGCGCCTCCTACGGGCCAGCCGCAGACCTACTTCAACTAGGACAAGATGGGCGGGGAGATAATCCATCTCCCTTTGCCTACTGCCTGCCCTCTTTACATATTCAACAGACTCCCTTAGACCAGAGGAAAATAAGTCTCCTCAGCTTTTAACTGTCACTACCTGACGAAGGAACAGATAAGGCTGCAGGATCCTTAAGGAAAAAGGCCTTGTCTGCCTTCTTTTGGGGGTACCCCATAACCACATAGTGGGGCTGAGCACGCAGGTGCTCAAACTTGTTCATTTACTGGCTAGAAGGCATAACTCTTCCTATTTCACCACTGTTATTATTCTTGTCAACAATGAACGCGCACATAGCAAAGATGGCAAAGAAAAGAGTCCCTTGCCTTCAGGCAATTTCTTTGAGGAGACAGAGTAGTCAGAAAATAAACACTTGACAATTCTTATACTGTATAGTTAAAAAAAAAATCTGACAATTCAAGAGAGCAAATGGTAAACATTGAATGACTGGGGGAGTTAAGATGTATTTCAAGAAGGCAGAGTTGTGGATCGGACTTTTCAGCAACCGTCTCACAAAGGAAATTGAATTTTTGCAGTGGTAGGATCTTGCATTTTATCCTGTCTGGTATCTTTTCCTATACATGTGCACACCCACTCCCCAGATTTAGGATTAAAGCACGGTTTCTCTGATTCTTGGCCACACATGAAAATCTTGTTACCATGAATGCCATTATAGACAATATTTTTGCTATTGAGTGAATGTTTGTGTCCCCTCAAAAGTCATATATTGAAATCTAATCCTCATGGTGATGGTATTTGGAGGTGGGAACTTTGGGAGGTGATTAGGTCATGGGATTGGTGTCCTTATAAAAGATACCCCAATAAGCAACCCAACCCCTTCTGCCACAAAAGGACACAGTATCTATGAACCTGGAAAAAATTTCTCACCAGACATCAAATCTGCCAGTGTCTTGATCTTAAACTTCTCAGCCTCCAGATTGTGAGGAATAAACTGCTGTTGGTGTTTTGTTTTGTTTATTCTTTTTTAAGATTTTACTTATTTGTCAGAGAGAAAGAGAGCACAAGCAGGGAGAGCAGCAGACAGAGGGAGAAGCAGATTCCCCACTGAGCAAGCAGCCAGATATGGGGTTTGATCCCAAGACCCTGGGATCATGACCTGAACCAAAGGCAGACACCTAACCAACTGAGCCACCCAGGCATCCCTAAACTGTTGTTTAAGCCACACAGTCTACGGTACTTTTGTTACAGTGGCCCAAAGGGACTAAAACAATTTTGTATAACAAGATTATTTCCATGGTCCTGCAGATCTCTCAGAGAAGCAAGGTAGTCTGATTTTTTAAAAAGATTTTATTTATTAAACAAAAAAAAAATTTTTATTTATTTACTTGACAGAGAGAGAAACACAGCGAGAGAGGGAACACAAGCAGGGGGAGTGGGAGAGTGAGAAACAGGCTCCCCACCAAGCAGGGAACCGGAAGCAGGGCTCCATCCCAGGATCCTGGGATCATGACCTAAGCCAAAGGCAGACGCCTAACGACTACACCACCCAGGTGCCCCAAGGTAGACTGATCTTAACTGTACACAATGATTACAGTCATTTGTCTGGTCGCTAATCATGAACTAATCATTCTTTTCACAGAAAGAGCCAACACACAGGTTTACGACTGTAGACAGGAGCAGTAATATATCAAAGAGGACTAGGACTGGCTATTCGGTGAGCCTAGGTCCACATATGGACTTCTTACTATATAATCCCTGCAGTCATAAACTCTCTCTGAACCAATTTCTTCATCTTTCAAATGGGGTTAATAGTATCTACCTTTTAACGTTGATTTGCTATTAGTGAGAAAAAACGTATAAAGTTCCTGGCTTGTGGTAGGTTTTTGTTTGTTTGTTTTTAAGATTTTATTTCAGAGAGAGAGAGAGCATGGGTACGTGGGCACATGAGTAGGGGGAGAGGCAGAGGGAGAGGGGAAGGGGGAGGAGCAGAGGGAAAGAAGCAGACTCCCTGCTGAGGTTTGATTCCAGGACCCTGAGATCATGACCCTGAGCCACAGTCAGACTTTTACCCAACTGAGCCACCCAAGCCCCCTTCTGGTGAGTTCTTAATAAACATAAGCAATGGTTATTGTAAACGAAGCAAGTTGTAGCTAAACTTTTGACTCACAGCTAAGTGCAACATATTATAATTTCTATGGCACCGTTCCTTCAACAAATGTTTATTGGGCACTTCCCAAGTGCCAATTACATGGTCATTGTCTCTGCAGCGGTGGCCCTTACAGGCCACTGGGGCAGACAGATAGACAGGCAGGGAGAGTACAGTATGAGAGGGGCTCTGACAGAGAGGAGACCCTTCTCCACAGCCAGACTCCTGGGCAGCACACAGAACATAGCAACTTGTTCGGAGAAGGACATAAGTCAGGCTCCATCTCAAAGTCCACTGGAAGTAGGCAGAGTGATAAATAAATGACACACGTATGGAATAAGTGACCCTGAGCAGTGATTGAGACCTGGCGCTGGCTGCAGAGTGGTTCTGTCTTTTCTCCAGAGCTCGCTGGCTACAAATGAAATTTGCTGGCAAACTATTCATTAAAACAATCACATTTTGATGGGATAACCCGAGGGCCGCAGCATTTCATACGAAGGGATCTTACCTTCAGTAATGTCTGGGCCAGTGGTTCTTACCTTCAGTAATGTCTGGGCCAGTGGTTCGTTCTCCCCGGGACGTTTGGCAATGTGTAGGAACATTTTTGATTGTTCAGACAAAGGGAGAAGAGGGTGGATTCATTAAAACAATCACATTTTGATGGGATAACCCAAGGGCCGCAGCATTTCATACGAAAGGATCTTACCTTCAGTAATGTGGTTCGTTCTCCCCGGGACATTTGGCAATGTGTAGGGACATTTTTGATTTTCAGACAAAGGGAGAAGAGGGTGGATTACTGGCATCTAGTGGGTAGAGGCCAGAGTGCCATTAAACGTCCTCAAGGGCACAGGACAGCCCTTCACAACAAAGAGTCAGTCAGTCCCAAGGTCAATAGGGCTGATGTTGAGAAACGCTGGTCTAGAGGAACTATTTGAAGAAGCCGTAAGGAAAGCAAAATGACTTAATCTTCCTAAGCCAGCAGGACAAAGGACTTTTTCAGTTGTTTGTACCTGAAAGAGCTATGTATCCATATCCTCACTGGGACTGTTTTCCTCAGCTGAGAAATGAGAGTATTGGGTCAGATCTTGTGGAAAGCCTTTTCTAGCTCAAAACAAAGTATACAAGTCAAATACATGTATAAGATTAGGACACAACTAACATGGGGCTACCTATTGAGGTCATCCCAGGTGCTGATGGGTCTGTACTCCCTCATCTCCCAGACTTCCTGAAGTTGGGTGCATAGTCCATTCATGAAGTATCGTGGGGCGCCTGGGTGGCTCAGTGGGTTAAAGCCTCTGCCTTCAGCTTAGGTCATGGTCCCCAGAGTCCTGGGATCGAGCCCCGCATCATCGGGCTCTCTGCTCAGCATGGAGCCTGCTTCCCTTCCTCTCTCACTTCCTGCCTTTCTGCCTACTTGTGATCTCTGTCTGTCAAATAAATAAAATCTTTAAAAAAAAAATGGTATGGAGTATCGCTATCAAAATTTTTTTTTAAAAGTGTGGTGTGCTACTATGGGCAAAGCATTGTGCTCAGGTGTCAGAGGGGTACACAGAGGAATTAGATACAGCACTTGCCCTTGAATTAGAGAAGACCAACATTGAGTTTATATGAACCAGACACTACATTAAGCCTATACTTTTCTCAGCAATCCTGCTTCCCATCATTTGTGTCTATTTCTCAGGCAAGGAAACTTTACGCTCAGGAAGGTGAAACAGTCTGTCCGCAGAGAGAAAGTGACAACTGGTGGAGCTCCGTAAGACCCGCGGCTTGTTTCCTCCAACCCTTGAGCCTTTAAATATTGTCCTAGTAACTCTCATCTGCTCTCCACTCGCGCAGAACCGGACACCATTAGCAGAGAATCTAATACAAGGTACGGGCCCCTTGCCATGAACTTCAAAGGATGGTTCCAATTCTTTTGTGATCCAGATTCTGATCTGAGGAAGTTTTACTTGAAATAAGTGGAGTTCAGGGCGCCTGGGTAGCTCAGTCCGTTAAGCATCTGGCTTTGACTCAGATCATGATCCGAGCACCCTAGGCTTGAGCCGCCATCAGGCTCCCTGCTCGGAGTCTGCTTCTCCCTCTGCCCCTCCTCCTGCTCATGCTCTCTCTCTCTCTCTTTCTCCAAAATAAAATAAAATAAAATCTTAAAGATAAAAAAAAGAAGAAAGAAGTAGAATTTAGCTTGGAAATATTTTTGTTATGGGTCTCACTTGTAAATTTCTATAGTAGACATCACAAAGTTTCTTGCTAACGGTTGTTCCTCAAGATCTGATTGCGGGAAGAGAGTGGACTGACTTTTAGGGGCAAATGTTAATGTCTCTACCCCATAATAGTGTTAGGGCCTATAGGAAGCTGTAATAATCACTTCTACACACACTTCTTGCATTTGAGAAAGCATGTTAACTGGAGCACATGGCGTGTAACAGTGTGCCTGGCATACTAGGGCATACAAAGAAATCTCACTGGGAAAATGAAATGTTAAAAGCTAAATAACAGGGGCACCTGGGTGGCTCAGTGGGTTAAAGCCTCTGCCTTCAGCTCAGGTCATGATCTCAGGGTCCTGGGATAGAGCCCTGCATTGGGATCTTTGCTCCACAGGAAGCCTGCTTCCTCCTCTCCCTCTCTCTGCCTGCCTCTCTGTCTACTGGTGATCTCCATCTGTCAAATAAATAAATAAAACCTTTAAAAATAAATAAATAGGAATTATTTTAAAAAAAAGTTAAATAACAATATAAGGTAATGGCTCTCAACTGGGGCGGGGCAGGGGGGTTGATTCCACCCCCCCCCCGGGGTTCACTTGGAGATCTCTGGAGGCATTTGTGGTTGTTCCATCTGGAGGAGTGCCGCTGGCATCTACTGAGAACGGGCCAGAGATGCTGCTAACTATCCTAAAATGAACAGGAGAATCGTTCACAGCAAATAATTATCCAGCTCAATATGTCAATAGCGGTGAGGTTGAGAATTCCCGATATAAGGCAATTTACATGCTCCTTTTAATGCCAGCTCTGAGGGTTACAGAGGGTGGAAGGAGAAACCCAACACCATCAGCAGGAATCATCAGAGATTTCGCAGAAGGAAAAGGACCAGCCTGGGTTTCTGAAGCTATGATTTAGGAAAAGATGGCCCCTGGAGGGGGCATTCCAAAAAGGGAACATGGCATGGGTGAAAGTGCTGAGAGGGAGTGAGCAGGCCAGCCTGGAGGGAGCGTTATTCTCTACCCCACAGTCTGAGGGTTGGGTCAGGCAGGTGGTGGTAAGGCCCTGCGACTCCTGAGGAAACCAAAGCATAGAAAAGCTTAAGAGAGGATCCTGTGATGTCCCCTGAGCTGGGGGGAGCAGCCAGGCCTCCTGTCCTCGGGCCCTGGGCTTTCCCCACGGCAGTGCGGCTCACCTGAGCCAGGGCCCCACCTAGTACTGACGTATCTTCTACCGGGAGCCAAATGGAATTTGGGGGGACATCACCCAAACCAAGGCTTCCTTCTGTCCTGAATCCCACCGGTCTTCTGGAATATCACCGCCTCTTTCTTTGAAAGGACGCCTGTAGAAATGTAAGCACACGCACTCACACGTTTATCAAATCAGAGGAGGAGGCTGGTAGAAATAGAATTACATTCTACAGAGCACAAAACACACAATTACTAGTTTGTCCACAGACAAACCAAGGGAAGAGAAGCCAGCTGGTCAGTAGACGCTTCTGGTCAGCTGTGGCATGGTCACCAGGCCACCCTAAAGGAAGGAGCCAACAAGCACAGCACAGTGGGGGAAGGAGGAAGATGCTGGGTTCTCAGGGTTGTCGGAGCAGGTGAAATGGGATGGGGAGGGGGTGGGAATCTCATGTGGTGGAGGGAAAGGGAGAACAAGGAGTTTCCCACCTGGACCATCAAAAGAGACATAGGGCAAAGGTGCCAGGAGGGCAGAGGTTCTCCTCACTGCCTGGTGCCTCTCTCCTCTCCAGCTTCCATTTAGAGGAGAAGGGACTGGAGGCAAAGCATGGAGGAGCGGGGTCAGAACAGGATGGAGAGACGCTTTAGCTTGGAGGACAAGGGCAGAGCCTGGGATTTGAGGAAAGGTCCCAAGTGCATTGCCAGAGGCTGCCCACCAGCTCCTCAGAGGCAAGGAGTCACTCATCTGTGCCCCGGACACCGAGGACTCAAGCAAGGTCAGGTGAGAGGGAGCAGCCTGTGGAGATCAGCATTTGGAGGTGCTGCAGGAGCTGGAGCCCCAGACCTGCCAACCACCAGCCAAATCCAAGCCATGGGGGTTGATGGGAGGAAGCAGGACCCACGTGCTAGCCTTAAGACTCTTCTCCCACACCCTTCCTAGTCCCAGCCCTGGCCTCCAGGGCTTATGTAACCTGACAGCTTTGCCGCACGTCACCCAGATAGGGCAGGCTTTTACCAGTGAAGACAAGGCTGGCATTAGGCAGTCTGGTGTAGAGGTGAGGGTGGAGAGGGGTGGTGGCTGGAGGTCACCAGTTCAGGAAAGATCTATGTCAAGTCCACAGCAACGCCTTGGGCCCCTCAGCATCCTCTGGCCTGGATGCCCCCTGTGAGGCCCTTCCCTTCATCCCCCAAGGGGCACAGACTAGGGACAGTCTTCCCACTCTCTCTCATTTCTGTTTCCCAGCTTTTCTCAGCCCAGCTTTGTAAGAAAAATGTAAGCAATGTGCAAAGTGCACTTTTCTCTTGCCTGGGAGGCCCTGACATTATCACAGCCACAACAAACCCCGGCCTTCACCCCAACCCACTCCTGCCTCTGGCCCGAGGCTGGAAAGCAAAGGGATACAGGTCAATGGTGGTGCCAGTGTGGGCCCAGGGCACCAGGGCCAGCCCCCACCCTGGTCACAGCACTGGCTGGCCTGGGGAGTGGCTACTGCGGTGCTTTCAGTTCCCTGGGAAGCCAGGAGGGCAGGAAGGGGAAAGTGTCCCTGTCCAGGTCAGCAGAGCAATTGGGCCAGGTTCCAAAAGCACCCTCCTTTCCTCCCTGCCTGCCTCGGCCCCTGCCTCCTCCTGCCTCCTGCCAGGTCACAGTGGGCAGGCAGGACGGAGGGCAGGGTGAGAGCCGTGAAGGGGGGGCCTCTGCCTCGGGGGTGAAGGCCTGGCTGCTAGTGGGGAAGAAGGACAGTCCCCAGAGTGATGGTCCCCGGCCCACCTCATCCCCACAACCATTGCCTGCCACCTGTCTTATCTGTCCAAGGGCACATCTGGGGGTGCTACCTCTCTACCCTGCTCTCACGCCTTGAGACCCTGTGGGATCCCACACTGTATTCTCTCCTGCCCCATCCACTCACTCCCCGGCACCATTCAGACAGGTATGAGAGGAACGATGGGTTCTCCTATTTCCACCCCTCCCCCAAAGACTCCAGCTTGGATCACAGCTCAGTCCTCAGGGTGGAGGTGAGGGCTGCCCAGGGTTTCCTGCTGGAGACTCGGGCCTCTTGGCAGATCCCCAGGGCCCCAGGCGGGCCTCCAGCCCCACCTGGTTACCTACAGGCGGGCCCTGTATCCACAGCACCGCTTTCCCCTCCCTTCAGTGCCTCAGCCCAGAGCCACTGGGGAGGGCGTCAGCACCCAATTACCAGGAAGGGCAATCTTGGGGATAAGACCGGAGAGGCAATACCTCTACTCCCTTGAAGGTACAAAGGTGGGCCTGATGACCGCAGGCCAGAGTGAGACCTCGCTGGAATACGATGCCCCCTTCTCTCTCCTTATCACCCTTCATTGTAGGCCCTACACAGTCTCCACTCTCCCCTACCAGAACTTCAGAACCCTTGCCACAATCCCACCCACTTCCAGACAGGTCTATGAATGTGCGTGTACCTGTGAGAGACAGACAGACAGGGAGACAGAGTTAGAAAGAGACAGAGACAGAGACAGAAAAAGAGAAAGAGAAAGCAAGAGGAAAAGAGAGGCTGCCCTAGGGCTCCTTCTCTCTATATGCAGTGAAGATAGGAAAAAGGGCGTCTTACTTGCCTATAGGCCCCAAAATGCTGGAAGACCTCGCTGTTTCACTTCTAGCCAATGAAACCAAGAACGCTCTCAAGACTGAGAGCAGATTTAGGAAGCAGCTTGGAAAACTGACATCAACACCGACCTGCACCAGAGTGGGTTTCTGTGGTCCCTGGAAACCTGAGGCTCCTGGGGGAGGGGCAACGGAGTGGGGCATCCATGACCAGCCCACTGAGAGCCCCAGCAGCTCTGTCACCGTCCCTGGAGCGCTGGCTTGGAGGAGGTGGGGATGAGCCCTGGCACCCGGCCCTGACCTTGGGGCCATGTGCTCCAAACAGTGTGAGCAGGTGGGACCTTCAGCAGCAGCTCTGAACCAGGGCCCCTGGGCCCAAGTCTGTGTTGGCTCCCAGCCAAGCACGAAGCCTCTGCCTCCTGCTGGTTCATCGCTCCTTCTTCTGAAGCTTGACCATCAGACGCCAGGTGAGGTCACAAATGAGCTAAGTTCCTCAGGTTGGGGGGGGACTTTGAGAAATGCCAAGAACCATGTGGACACAAATTCTTGTTCTGGGGTTTCGTCAAACAAGGAGTACTGTACGGGTCTTTGTACGGGTCTGGGGTGGGGACAGGAATCTGAGAGTTCGTGGAATCCAGCTCTTTTCTTTCGCAAATGGAAAATGGGAGTCTCAGGGAAGCAAACTGGTTCCCCCAGAGCCACGCAGAGTGGTTAAGCAAGAACAGGAATCCTGGGGGCTCCTGGGGGCTCCTGGGTGGCTCAGTGGCTTAAGCCTCTGCCTTTGGCTCAGGTCATGGTCCCAGGGTCCTGGGATCGAGCCCCACATCAGGCTCCCTGCTTCCCACCTCCTCTCTCTGCCTACTTGTGATCTCTCTCTCTGTGTCAAATAAATAAAAAATAAATATTTTTAAAAAATAACTAACTAACTAACTAAATAAAATTTTTTAAAAAATGGGAATCCCGGAAGGCAGTGGTCATGAACATCTGGGGAGAACATGGTTGTGTTTTTATGGACATGAAACCCATTCCACACAACCTGTCAACTAGGAATATTTCACAGATGAGGAACCTGAGAAAGGTTTGTTTTTGTTTTTGTTTTTTTAATTCACTTTTCCAAATTGAGATACCTTTCATAGAGCATAAAACTCCACCAGTTAAAAATGTACAATTCCCCCCAAAAATGTACAATTCAGTCTTTCTAGTGTAGCCACAAGGTTCTACACCTATCAGTGGTAGCTAATTCCAGAACATTTTTCTCACCCCGAGAAGCCCTCCACCCGAGCCCATTTGCAGTCACTCCCCATTTTTCCATCACCTCAGCTCTGGCAACCGCCAAATTACTTTGTTAGTATGAATTTGCCTGTTCTAAACTTTTCACATACATAGAATCAGACAATGCATGGCCTTTTCTATCTAGTTCTTCACTCACTTTAAAATGTTCACTTACCAAAAAAAAAAAAAATGTTCACTTACATAAGGGAAAATTCACACTTTTTGAGATGCAGTTCTGAGTTTCGACCATGATTAGAGTCATGGAACCCTCAACGCAATCGAGATACTGAACAGTTCTCCTTTGTAGCTGACAGACCCCTTCCCCATCAGCACCCCTGGTCCCTTGCAGTCCCTAATCTGTTTTCTGTTCCGGTCATTTTGCCCTTTCCAGAATGTCCTATAGGTGGAGTCACACAGGACGTAGCTCTTTGAGTCTGGCTTCGTTCCCGTAGCAGGAGATCCATCCACATTGTTGCCCGTGTCCCGTGTTGGTCGCTCCTTCGTCTCCTTTGCTCAGTAGCATTCCATTGTGTGGCCGGGTCACAGGCTGCTCACCCACTCACGACCGAACCCCATTTGGCAGTTATGAGTAAAGCCTCTATAAACATTCACGCACAGGCTTTTGTGTAAATATACGGCTTCATTTCTCTTGCCAGCATGAGATTGATGGGACAAGAGTCTGCATGCAATCTTTTAAGAAACTGTTAAATTAATTTCTAAAGTAGCCAAGCCATTTCCCATCCCAGTCCTAATCTCTCTGCATCCTTACCAGCATCTGGTATGGGCAGGGGTTTTGTTGGTCTTTTTGTCATTTTAATAAGTATGTAGGAAAAGCATTTTTAAACTTGCTTCAGGGGGATCCTGGGTGGCTCAGTCAGTTAAGGGTTTGCCCTGAGTTCCGGTCACGATCACGGGGTCCTGGAATTGAGTCCTACATCGGGCTCCCTGCTCAGCGGAGAGTCTGCTTCTCCCTCTGCTCTTCTCCGCCGCTCGTGCTCTCTCTTCACTCCCTCTCTCTTAACTAAATCAATAGAATCTTAAAAAAAAAAAAAGCACCATTATTTAAAAAATTTATTTATTAAAAAAATAAAATAAATTTGCTTCAATTCCCACATATACTGAGCGGCAGAGCTGAAGTTTCACTGTCATCTACCTATGTCCAAAACCCATCCCCTCTCTTCTGCACATACTGCCCCTTGAACAATTCATTTACGACCACCACCACCACCCTCGCCCCCCGACCCAGAGCATAGTGATGGGGAGCTGGCGCACACCCTTTCACAGCGAGAGCCGCCCAGGTTATATTGCAGTAAGAACAGCAACAACAAAACCCAGCTTCCGGGGACTTCAAATAACAAAGCTTTCTTTCTCATTTATTCTGCATGTCCACTGGGTCAGATGGGGCCTTTCCTCCACGTTCTGCTCACTCCAAACCCAGGCTGACAGAGGAGCCTCTACCTGGAGCATCGCCACTTGCTACCAGGAGGAGAGCTCTGAAGCGCTTACAAAGACATTTAAGCACTGGAGGCCAGAAGCGATCCTACCATTTCCCTTTCGTCTCCTTGACCATAACCAGTCTATAGCCACACCAGTCCGCGGGGACCAGAGACCAGGCAGTGCAATCCTACCATGGGCCAGAAAGCAGAGACGAGGAAATTTTTGGTGAATGGCTTTAATATCTACTGTATGTTTTAGAGACAATTGCTGCTTATTTAGAAGGTATAGGATAACACTAAGTGAAAGGAGTTCTTATAAAACATCGCATGTTTCTAAAGAGTAGTCCCTTCCAGGATTTTCCAAACCCTCTTCACAGTTACCACAGAAAGCCTTGGCTGGGGGCAGGGCCCCTGGGACTAGAGAGACAGGCCCCCTAGCTGCCCTTCTTTCCGGATTCAGGAAGAGCCCGCATGGCTTACAAACATCGTTTCCATTAAGGTCCAACAATGGACTGAAAATTCAACCCTTCTGCCCCTTACTTCATTCCTCAGATTCATATTGTTCTGCTAGCCATGTCTTAACTTCCTTTGATTTGTGACTGTGGGCAAGGCCCTTTCTCCTGGGGTGGGGTATGTGTATATGTGTGTGTTGGTGGGGGGTGCCAGGCCCCATCGGAGCCTCAGGGTCTTAAAGCTACAGGGCGGCACGTACTGGATAGATCAGGAAAATGTAGGGAAAGACACTTCCTTTACACAGTCCTGCCAGCGACCTTGGACTCGATGTAGGAGAGTCTTCAAGCCAAAGCCACGTGGACTAGAACAGCTGGGTCGTGTAGTGAATGGCCAAGAGCTTGGCTGACAGAAGGCCTCCCCCGATTTCCCCCATATCAGCTGTGGGACTGTGGGCAGAAACTCTCTGAGTTGTTTCTTCATCTGGAAAATGAGGGTGATCATAACTTCTGTTCTGCTATGAGGAATAGCGGTTTGCAAAGGAAGCACCTGGCACATAGTAGCTGCTCAATAGATAGTAGCTATTATTATGACACTTGGAGCTAAATAAAAGTCCTGTGCATTTTCATACAAATCTGCAGAGAGTGAGTTCTGGGGTTTTATTTTCCCTTGATCTTTGGCTTCGGAATGAAAGGATGAAGGTATTATTATTCATTGGTTAAAACTAGTCCTTTGTCTCTTCTAGAAATAATTCTTTCATTGTTATCGTTTTCATTATATGGGCACACCTCTTCTGCCTGGCTGAAATATAAACCTAGTACCAAAAGGATGTAATTATCAAAAGTCCAAATGGTGATTAAAAACAAATCTACAGAAAACTTTTGCTAAGATCTACTGCCAAAAAGCCTTAAGCAAGAAACAATCAGCTTTCATTTCTTTTAGTTTTTACATTTTTTTCTTGTTTTAGTTCTTGAGTTTGTAATTACTTGATGTGTTATTGTACAATGGACAATACAGATAAATAACATCTAGAAGTTTAAACTTTTATTCACTTAAACTTTTTCAAAACAAATTGGTTTAAATGGTTAGACTCAAACCCGTGTCTGGGATTGGGACAAGGGTTCCCCCTTCTGGCACTTTCCAGTACTGCAGTGCCTCTAAAAAAGGCTGTTGGCTTCCCATAGCTGAGAAGGGTGCCCTGGTGAACCCGACCATTTGCATCTATTTGCATCTTCTCAGCAGGGGGTCTGTGGGCCCACACATTGGCAGAGGGCGGCAGCCCTCAAGTTTTCTGGGGTTTTGTTACTCTTTGGGATCTCATTTTCTAGTGCCCAGCAGTGCCTTCCTTCTGCAGAGTGCCACATAGTTTAAATAACAGTTTCACACACATGTTACCTTGTAATAACTCTGTGATTTAAGACTGAACACACTTATTATCCTCCATGTTACATGGAATAATAGAGGTCAAGAGACAGCAAGTGATTGGCCCAAGACACACAGCCCCTAAACGGGAAAAAAGTTCCAGAACCCAGGCCTTCTGGGTTTGTGTTCTCTCTGCCTGACCATAATAACAATATTATTTTTATTTTTTAAATAGCCTATTCACTATATGCTAGGTCAGTGAATCTCAGTTCAGGCCACACATTAAAATCTCATGGGTTACTTTAAAAAAGTCACTCTGATGCCTGCGCTCCCCCCATCCCTACTCAATTACATCAGAATCTGTGGGTAGGGTTCCAGGCATCTCTAATTTTTATTAACTTGCTGATGTGATTCAAATGTAGAGCGTAAGGGCTTTACACACACCTCTTGCCAACCTCATCACAAACCCATCAGCTAGGTGTTATTCCCCAGGTTGCAGGTGAAGAAAACAAGGCACAGAAAAGTAAATTGCCCAGCTGATCCCGGATGCTGTCTAATACCACAATTCTCAGACTGTGTGCCAATATTCTCCAAATTGCCACAGGGAGGTTCTGCAGAATATCTGAAAATTTTCAAGAATGGGGAGGGGGAAGGCACTTGGATGGCTCAGTGGGTTGGGTGACTGCCTTCAGCTCAGGCTGTGTTCCCTGCTCAGCAAGGCTCCCTGCTCAGAGAGATGTCTGCTTCTCCGACTCCCTCTGCCCCTCCACCCCCACTTGTGTTCTCTCTCTCTCTCTTTCTCTCTCTCAAATAAATAAAGAAAAGGAAAAAAAAAATTCAAGACCAGTTAATCCTCGACATCTGTCAACATTCCTGTGAGCTACTAGGTCAAGGCAGTTCACTCTTTCTACAGTAGGTGGCACTACATTCCTTTCAGTGACTTATTTGGCAAAGCCAAACCTTTCTACCTGAAGTAGGTGTGAAACATAAATTGAGTGTAGTCGTGTTCAATCTGATTCCAAAGTTAGAGAAGCAAAGCAACACCCAAAAGTCACAGTTTCCATTAGTAATTGTGGCAATCTGAGAATTAATTAAAATATTTTTTTTGGTGGGGACGTCTAGGTGGCTGGGTCAGGTAAGTGTCTGCCTTCAGCTGAGGTCATGATCTCAGGGTCCTGGGATTGAGTCCTGCATCTGGTTTCTTGCTCAGAGGCAAGCCTGCTTCTCCCTCTGCCTACCACTTCCCCTGCTTGTGCTCTCTCTTTCTCTGACAAATAAATAAATAAAATCTTTAAAAAGGAAATATTTTTCTTTTAATTTATGTTATTATTTTTTCAAATGTCTGCATTGTTAGGATATAAATATTTGCAAGTTGTTTGGACCTGACTACTTAATAAAGGGAAATTTCTGGCATTTTAAAAAAGGCACCGATACACTGAGGTCTCCACGCAAATGCCAAGGTCACACAGTAAATGTGCAGAGGTAGGATTTGAATTTAGTCAGTCTGACCCCAGAGTCTTAAAGGTTTAACCTTTCTTCTTGACTGGGCTCCATCAGGGCTTTACTTCTGTGTCCTGTCCTAGAGGCCAAACATTGACTTAGGAGTCAACCTGGAAATGATAGAGCAGACCTAAACTAAACATTACTATCAAAACCACAAATTGTCTCTGTGCTCTTTGGCACAACACAAAACGTCCACGAGCCTCAGTTTCCTCATCTGCAAAAATGGGGAGAAAAAACTCAGGTGTACCTCACAATTGTGCAGAGGGTTGGGACATGGTTATGACCACTTTGGAGTCTTTTTGAGTCTAAAACTTGCCCAAAATTTTTCATGTAACAACTATTTACTGAGTTTCTGCCATGTGGAAGGATTCTTTGCTGACGCGGGGTCTGTGTGGGTGAGGGGACCCTCATTACACTACAGCGTGAGCGCCACATTCTTCTTTATTCTCTTGCTACATCCAGACACTCACTCCGTAAGAGTCTCGTGATCCCAGGCTAGTGTCCTACCGAGATGGCAGTCCTGACTGGAGGTTTGGTTCTCCTGTGTCTTAGCTATGGTCATGCACTGGGTCCTAGCAGCCCTAATGAGAAAGTTCCAGAGTCAGGCAGGGCTGATGTTAACCCTTCAGCCTCGAGAGGCCATGCGACAGAAGTGAGGGGACACAGCAAGGTGGTACCACACCCATCCTGGGTCTGAGGGGCCTGGAGACATCTTATTGCTCCATGAGAAACGTCAGCATTGGGAAAGGTGGCAAAGATAATATTTACTTTTTAGCTGAGGATTGAACACCAGGACTTTGACCAGAGCTGAGAAGATGATTTCACTTATTCTATTTAAACCATTGGAGCTTCCAGGTTGGGCAAGACAGGAGGTTGGAGTGGGTGGTGCTAGGTCAGCGAGTCTACACATGTTTGCTATCTGATGTCCACAGGGTGCCTTCTGGGCATGGCATTCCCGGCCAGTCCTGATGCCCACCCCCTCCTCACCCTGGGACTCTGAGTTACCTTATACCTAAAAGGCCAACTTCATCATATTAAAAAAAAAAAAATTAATAGAAGCAAAAGCAGTCAGGATAGAAATTGCCCCTGAGGAAACACTGCTTCTCAGAAGGCACTGGCTTCCAGCTAAAGGCTCAGCCCTTGACCTGCTTGTGACTAGAGCAAGACCTATGCCCTTCACAGCTTTTGGGAAAGACTCATTCACTCTGACCCTCCCTGCCTAACCCAGGTTTGCTGACCTCATGGGTTCAGGTGGAGGCTTAGCTGAACAGGGACCTTTCACCTCCTTCCTGCCCACTCACTTCCCTGATGAGGCCAGGTCCCCACAGAATGCCAGCGGACACCTGTCACACAGACACTGACTTCTATGGTTGGGGGAGGGGGTTAGACCCTGACACCCTGCGGGGCATTGGGGAAGGGGAGGTACAATTCTGGCCCAAGTCCTAAGGGCTCGCTAGGGCTTCTCCTCAGGTTGCTGTGCGGCTATGCTCAGGAAGGCGGAGCAGCCGTCTCCCTGAGTTCTGGAACCATCTAGGACAATCTAGGACAAGCACTGGTGGACCCCCCACCCCCGCTAAGAAGCCGTGGCATCCGAGGTGACTGGGAGTCCTTGGTACCCCAAGCACCTCCAAATCCGCCTGCCGGCCTCGCTGGAGGGGAGCAGGGGCTCTGGGCCCTGGGGTCCACCGCCTCTCCCTGCCATGTCTGTGCGTCTGTCTGTTCCAGGGGAAAGGCGAGTACAAGCGCCTTCCGGCTGAGTCAGCCTCGCGGGGAAGCCCCGCTTGGGGTCAGCTCGGGGCTGGGAGCCGCCCGCAGGGTTTTGCCGGCTCCTCCGCGCTGGGCACTCCCCTCGGCGGTGCTGTGGGGGCAGACAACCGACAACCGACTGGCCGATGGGGGCGGAGGAGCGAGTTCCAGCCTAGAGGGGAGCCTCGGGTCCTGGCCCCCCACCCTGCGGTCCAGCCAGAGAAGGCACTCCTTGACTACAGCAAGTCAGAGAGCCTCGCTGAGATTTCCCTTCCCTCCTGGAACAAACTTAGTATCATCCAGGCCCTTGCATCCAAAAGAGTGGCACGTTCCCCACTCAGAACTTCCCCAGTAAAGGAACCTCGCAGCCAGGAGGAAAGAATTGGTTCCCCGTGGCCCCTTCCACTCTCAGGAAACATGGGGAAGGGGTATATACACAGGAGGCATCAATGAGAGGCCATTCGAAGGAGAGTTAACGTGGATTCCTAACTTGGGTTTGAGTCCCCATGTGGCAATCTGGGTTACCCTAGGTGAGGGTTGTTGCTCAGAAGCCAGCTTCCTCATGCGTAAGATGTATAATAATTATTATTGTACCTGTTTCTTAGGATTGCTGTGAAGATTGCTTAGTTCCCTGCTGGCTCATAGTCCCAACTCAATAGCTGGTTGTAAAATGTGCCTTTCAGGGCACAATACTGTACCCCAAAGGGTAGGGATTTCATCCAAAAAGGAAAATACATTTGGGCAGAGGGGTTTGGTATCACCACCCAAATCATATAGAACAGAGGAGAGGAAGCTTCCTACCAACAATTTCAGTTTCCTTTCTGGATAAATCTGCCCTAAGGAAAGGCAAGCTGGATACAAAGAGCGTCTCCTAAAACTCTTAAAACATGACCTAATGGGGGCGCCTGGGTGGCTCAGTTGGTTAAGACACTGCCTTTGGCTCAGGTCATGATTCTGGAGTCCTGGGATGGAGTTTCATATCTGGCTTCCCCTGCTTTGTTGGGAGCCTCCTTCTCCCTTTCCCTCTGCCTCTCCCCCTGCTTGTGCTCTTTCTCTGTGTCAAATAAATAAATAAAATCTTAAAAAAAGAAAAATGACTTAATGGCTTCTCCCATCTGTACCACCCCCCCCCACACACACACACATAAGGTTTCAGCCCAGCCCCCCAGAGCCACAGGCCAGGAGGCAACATGGACTTCTCCCTCTTGGCTTCATATAATTGAAATCTACTGGTTTTTGTTTTCTCAGTCATGGAATATAGATCCCTCCCTTTTTCCTTTGTCCTTGCTGCCCTTATTCAAAGTAGAGTCAATTCCTAGAGGCACAAAAATCTCAGCTGAGTCCGAAAAGATGAATAAAGATTCCCCAGATAAAGAAAGAACAGGTAATTTCTTTCTTTTTTTTTCTTTTATTTTTATTTTCAATTTGAATTCAATTAATTAACATACAGTATATTATTCGTTTCAGAGGTAGAGTTCAGTGATTCATCAGTCTTTCATAACACCCAGGGCTGATTAGATCATGTGCCTTCCTTAATGTCCATCACCCCATCACCCCTCTCCCCTCCAGCAACCCTCAGTTTGTTTCCTATGATTAAGAGTCTATTATGGTGTGTCTCCCTCTCTGATTTTGTCTTCTTTTATTTTTCCTTCCTTCCCCTATGCTCCCCTCTTTTGTCTCTTAAATTCCACATGTGAGTGAAATCATATAATGGTCTTTCTCTGATTGACTTATTTCCCTTAGCATAATACCCTCTCGTTTTACCCACGTTGTTGCAAATGGCAAGATTTCTCCTTTTTGCTAGCTGAGTAATATTCCATGGCATATATCCATATCTTCTTTATCCATTCATCTGTCAATGAATATCTGGGCTCTTTCCATAGTTTGGCTATTGTGGACATTGCTGCTATAAACAATGGAGAGCACATGCCCCTTCAGATCACTACATTTGCATCTTTGGGGTAAATAAGAACATGTCATTTCAAGCATTGAGAAGAACACAGGCAAGGCCCAGAGGCTTCACGGGACGTGCTGTATGGAGTAGTATATACAGCTCTGTGTAATGGAACCCAGCTCCCAGCTGATGCACTATGGCCTAATGGGTTAGCACATGAACTGCCCGGGTTGCAATTCCAGCTCCATCTTTCACCAGCAAGTTACTTAATTTCTCTGTGTCTCAGTTCCTCACCTATAAAATAGGATTGTATCAACATTCAGCTCCGGAGGTGGTTAGAAGGATTAAACAAATTGATACACGGGGAGAACTCTGAATAATAATGGAATATAACGGGTGTCTCATACATGTTCAGTAACACATCACAATTCATACCCCCATCTTTTTTTTTCCCGGTCATTCAACCCCAAGGACACTCTGTATTTTGATTAATTGGAAATGGCTATCTCTTATAAACCACCCCAATGTGCTTTATTTCTCTGTGTAAGTGTTTTAACAAACTCATTCTCCAACACTGGCCTGGAACTGATCCAATTCATAGAGAAATTTACTGCAGAAAATCAAGGAGTTGTCTTGTGACACAATGACTCAGTTATAAATTCAACATTAGCCAGCAAGTATTTATTGGGCACTTACTGTATGTCAGGTACTATGCTTCCCATGCCTTCCTCCAGAGGCCCACATAGGAGAGTTAGGTGGAAGGGAATTAATTTCAAGGTCTCAGAGAGCCTTTGTCTCTAACGGCACCCCTCCTGACTACTCGAAAAATTTAGCACTGATTTTCACTTTAAAAATATATATATTTATTTATTTAACAGAGAGCGCAGGCAGAGGTAGGGGCAGAAGGAGAGGGAGAAGCAGGCTCCCTGCTGAGCAGGAAGCCCGAAGTGAGTGAAGTTCAATGTGGGGCTGGATCTCAGGGCCCCAAGATCTTGACCTGAGATCTTGACCTGAGCTGAAGGCAGACGCTTAACTGACAGAACCACCCTGACTTCATTTTTTCAAACCCCTCTTAAGGGTGCTGCTTTCTGGTTGGGTCAATATTCTACATTAGATGGTGAAGTCATACATCTAACATCTACCAGCAATAGGAATTCTGTTGTCTGATTAACTCGTCTTTTGGAGCGCATGAATGAAGTCTTCTGCAGGGCTGCAAACACTAGAAATCGTGTGTTTATTTGAGCATTTTTACCTCCCTGAGAGTTCTAATTCAGGCAATATAAGAACCAGGTAATAGGACAATCTTCCAAATACAAAACACCAAAAATATAAACATTCTTTTAAATGCATAGCAGAGCTTGAAGAAAAAAAGAAAGGGAAATCTATAGAGGCAGAAGATAAATATACAAAACAAAGAACAGAGAAATCTGAAAACCAAAAAGATTCTAAGTGACCTTGAAGCAGGGGCTGTCCAGTAGGTGTTGGCTAATCTCAAAAACCAAACCTGGTAAAGAGTTGGGGCCCTCAGGGCTGTGCTCTCAAGGAAGATGGGCCAGGAGAAATCAGGCCATTAGCAAAGGCAGGGATCAGAGATACGTATCTAACTCTCCTGTACATTCCAGACTTGAAAAAATTTTTTCCCGTGGGAATTTGGAATCACATGCTTCGGATGAATATAAGAATAAAATGTATACTATGTCTGGTCTGGGAAAACACAAAAGGAAACATTAACAAAAATTTGAAAAGATTGGGGCACCTGGGTGGCTCAGTGGGTTAAAGCCTCTGCCTTCGGCTCAGGTCATGATCCCAGGGTCCTGGGATTGAGTCCTGCATTGGGCTCTCTGCTCAGCAGGCAGACTGCTTCCCTCCCCTCTCTCTGCCTGCCTCTCTGCCTACTTGTGATCTCTGTCTGTCAAATAAATAAATAAAATCTTTAAAAAATTTTTTGGAAAGATTTTTTTTTTCCAAAGCTTTTATTTGTTTTGTTGAGAGAGAGCACATGCTTGAGCGTGCCCTAGTCGGGGAAGGGGCAAAGGGAGAGAATCTTTAAGCAGACTCCCAGATAAGTGAGGGGCCCTTTCTGGGGCTCAATCCCGTGACTCATGAGGTCATGACCTGAAACCAAAAGTTGCACACTTAACTGATTGAGCCACCTGGGTGCCCCCTGATTGGTGGTTTGTTTTTTTGTTGTTGTTGCTGTTGTTTTTTAAGATTTTATTTATTTATTTGTTAGAGAGAGAGAAAGCAAGCAGAGGGAGAGGCAGGCAGAGAGAGAAAGAGGCTCCCTACTGAGCAAGGAGCCGGATAATGCCGGGCTTGATCCCAGGACCCTGGAATCATAATCTAAGCGGAAGGCAGATGCTTACCTGACCCAACCACCCACGCATCTCCATGATTGGTGTTTCTTTAAAGAAGCTTTGCACAAAGTTTCTCTTGAGGAGCTGCCCCTTCTCCCAGGTTCCACAGGATTCCCTCAAAGAAGTTTGGACAAATAAAGCTCAAATACAAAACAAAGCAAAACAGAGAAAAAGGCCTCTGTGAGCAAATATCAGCATACCCAATGAACAGCTATGTAAGACCTTTTCCATCCTCTGATAATGGAATTATTAGGTATAGCGTTAAAAAAAAGAATGTTTTAAATGTTTGGAGGAAAACAAGAAGAAACTGAAAACCTGAAAAAAGAACCATAAGCTATCAAAAAAGATAAAGGAGGTTTGAGAAACAAGTCAAATTGAGGGGTGTCAAGAGATGAAAACCTTAATAATCAACATTCAAAACTATGCAAGCAAGTTAAACTGCAGATTACACAGAATGGAAGACAAAATAACTGAAAAAAAATCTAAAAAATTACACAGAAGGCAGCTTTTTGTCCAGGGATGGACAAAGAGATGGAAAGTATGATGGAAAAGTTAAGAGAGATGGTGACCAGAGCGACTAATGCTAGGACTAACTGGTGTTCTATAAGGAGACAATAGAATAAAGAGAGGAAATGCTCTTAGAAACAGTGGCTGAAAATTGTCCAGAATCAGAGAATGACAGGAGTCCTCATCTTCTGTCATTAATGTAAACTGGATGACAAAGGAATAGTATGTTAAATGTCTAAGAACAAATAACCAGCAAACTAAAATTTATGCTTTGCCAGACTAGCATTTAAAAGTTAGACACCCCCCCAAATAAATTTTTAAAAATAAAAATAAAAGTGAGAGTTACCCATGGAATGAGAGAAAATATTTACAAACCATGTATCTGATAAGGAACTTATACCCCAAATATGTAAGAATTCTTACAACTTAATGACAAAAAGACAACCCAATTTAAAGATGAGTAAAGGCGCGGAAGGCCGCTTCTCTGAAGAAAATGTACAAATAGTTTATATACATATGAAAAGATGTTCAACATCATTCGTCAGTAGCGCTTGAGATTTTATTTTACTAAGCAAGTACAATTTGCATATAGTAAAATTCACCCATTTAGAGTGTACAGTTGCTAGGTTATATAGTCACTCCATACACAACTTCTTGAGGAACCAGCATACTTTTTTCCAAAACAGCAACATCATTGACATCCCCAGGCTCAGTTTCTGAGGATTCCAATTTCTCCACATCCTTGTCAACACTTGTAACCCTCTGGGGTTTTTCTGTTTGCTCTATTTTGTGATTGCCTCTGTGTCTGAAGGTCTATGGGGAGTGGCATTAAATCTTGCTTTTATGTTATTTGTATTGTAGGGTCTGTGATCTCTATGTGGGGTTTACAGAATTGGAAAACAAAAGACTGCTTTCTGTTCACCCTTCAGAATTAGGAAATCAGCCTATTGACGCTAAAAAGTTCCCAGGACTATTTTCGATATTGAAAAAATTCTGATATAACCCATACCCTTCCTCTCTTTAGGGTTCCTAGGTGAACTGAAATGTCAAGTGACTTAATTTTGACTAAAATTATTTGAGCTGCTAAAGCATAGAGAATGCACACCCTTCAGGTTCTATCACCACCTTAGAGCACAAACCTGGCATACAGTAAATGTTGAAGTGAGTAAATACATTATTATTAGTTATAACTTGTTAATCAGCACCGCTAATGGACAAATTGCTGGGAGATCAACAAAACTGAAACATTTATGGATGAAGCTAGTTAAGGAGTCCTCAGTGTCAAAAGAGTGGGACCCCTGCCTTTGGGAACCCACCTATGTGCCCTGTCCCCAGAGTTACTCCTTGGGTAAGACTGATGGGAAAACTCCTCTTCTGAGGAGTTTTGCCTTCCCCTGGACCTCTGCTCTCAGTATGCCCCTGATCTGGCCCCAGATATGCTCAACTCCTAGATGCCTAGTGTCCCATAACACTATCCATCTCCCCACACCACCCCCCACACTGCCACCACAACTTAATTCCCCTCTCCTCCCCATGGTCTAACATAGCTTCCTGGTGTCCTAAAATTAGTTAATTTGACATTCCTGCAAATGTGTAAATGATGTCCATTGTGTCAGAATCCTTTTCATCCTCTATCTACTCCCCACTCCACCCCATCTGTGCAATTTTCTTAGGTCCTTTCCTAACAAAGGACCATTAAAAAAACAGCAATCTGGGGCATCCGGGTGGCTCAGTGGGTTAAAGCCTCTGCCTTTGGCTCAGGTCATGATCCCAGGGTTCTGGGATCAAGCCCCACATCAGGCTCTCTGTTCAGCAGAGAGCCTGCTTCCCCTCCTCTCTCTCTCTCTCTCTCTGCCTCTCTGCCTACTTGTGATCTCTCTCTCTGTCAAATAAATAAATAAATAAAAGCTTAAAAACAACAAGAACAACAGAGATTTATTCTCTCACAGTTCTGGAGGCCAGAAATCCAAAGGTGGCAGCAGGGCCATGCTCTCTCTGAAAGCTCCAGGGTAGAATCCTTCCTTGCCTCTTTTGGCTTCTGGTAACCCAAGCACTCCTGTGATTCATGGCAGTTCCAATTCCAGTCTCTCCCTGTCTTTGTATGGCCATCTTCCCTCTGTCTGTTCATGTACGGATTTTCTGCTTCACAGAAGGACACCAGTCCTTTTCCAAACATGTACTGTGCTCTTCGGAGGAACAAGAAATAAGTGAATTGCTTGCTGTCAAGGAACTTATAGTCTGAGATTTCCTTGATTTAATGTGACTTTCTCAACAAGGCAGTGCAAGAAGGGATAGGAGGCCATATCTATGACTTTGTGAGTTATTGGTTATGACTTTGGTTTATGACTTTGGTGCTGCAAAACTCAGCCTTGTTTGATCAAGTATGGTAGTGAGGTGCCGAATCAGGGTATCAGATCCCTGGACACAGAACGAGGCAAGGGCCTTGTCTGTCTTGTTAATTGCTACATCCACAGCACCCGATACAACCAACCTCTGGCATATAACATAAGGAGAATCATAATAGTGGTAATAATAAGAATAAAATCTAATCAATGTCATTGAGCATTTCAATGCCAAACACTGCCCAAAACGTTGCCTACGTAATTTCATTTACTCTTCCAGAACAGTCTTCGGGGGTGGGGGAGGGGGCATCATCACACCCATTGAGAGACAACTAATGAGAAAATTGGACCCCAGGGAGTTTAAGTAGCTTATCCAGGGTCACCCTGTCTATAAGTAGTGGAGCTGAGCTTCAACTCAGGTTCCATTTGACCTGGAAGCTGATGCTCCTTAACCCAGAAATACCCAGCACAAGAAATGCAGTCCCTATCCCCTCCTGTAGGGACAGTGAGAACAGTGAGCCTGTGGACTTGGTGATGCTTGCCTTGGAGATGCCCCAGCCGCTTTGCTTCTACTGCCCCAAGCTACTTTCTGCTGTGCTTTGGGCCCCCAAGTGGACATTTATGCAGAAGAAAGAAAGTACTCATTGACCATTTAGCACAAGACCTGGGGGTTTTATTGTGATCTAATAAATGGAAGTTTGGTGTTTTGTTTTGTTTTGTTTTGAGATTTTATTTGCTAGAGAGAGAGTGCGCGAGTGAGTGAGAGCACAAGCAGGGGGACCTGCAGAGGCAGAAGAAGAAGCAGGCTTCCCACTGAGCAAGGAGCCCGATGTGGGACTCGATCCCAGGACCCTGGGGTCACAGCCTAAGCTGAAGGCAGACTGAGACACCCAGGCATCCCTAATAAATGGAAGTTATTTAATAAGTTGTCTATAGGTCAATTTCATGTGAGTTTTATTCACAGTGAGTTATTTTATTAACCATATATTATACCTTTTAAATTAATTTTTACCTTTTTATTACTTATGTGAATCTACCGAAAGTAGATCAAGCTTCTAGACCTGTAAGTTGAATAATTGGAGGGTAGGTGGAAGGAAGGGCCCCAAAGGTAAGTAGTTCAGGCTCCAAGATGCCTTGCCCAGTGCTTATTCTTGGTGATGTTTAAAAAGAGTTGTTGAATAAGTGAGTGTAAAAAAGAGGAAAATAGTCAAACAAAATTAAAAGCAAATAGATTGGGAAATATTTCTCCACACAAAATACAATAGGAAAGGACTCAACTTCTTAATATAGCAAGAACTTGGAAAATTGATAAGAAAAACTAGTTATCGGGGGCGCCTGGGTGGCTCAGTGGGTTAAGCCGCTGCCTTCGGCTCAGGTCATGATCTCAGGGTCCTGGGATCGAGTCCCGCATGGGGCTCTCTGCTCAGCGGGGAGCCTGCTTCCTCCTCTCTCTCTCTGCCTCCCTCTCCATCTACTTGTGATCTCTCTCTGTCAAATAAATAAATAAAATCTTTAAAAAAAAAAAAAAAGAAAAAAGAAAAACTAGTTATCTTTTTTTTTAAGTTTTTATTTATTGAAGTAATCTCTACACCCAACATGGGGCTTAAACTCACAACCTGGAAATCAAGAGTTGCATGCTCTTCCGACTGAACCAGCCAGGCACCCCAACAAGAAATCTTTAATAGAAAAATGATGATGCCAAATCCACATCCTTTCTGGAACTTAGCATATGAATTTTGTAAGAGAGCCTGGGGGCGCATGAGGATAAGTGGACCACAGGTGTGTGAGAAAGGAGGCTTAGTCAGAAAATGCAAGGAGCCTAGCAGCAGAGCTGGGTTTGACCTTTTTCAGACAAGCAAGAGGGCAGGACAGGGATTGCTGTATGTTCTGACAGGATAGTCACATATCCCAGGTTGGGAAGAGCAGCCAGAAGAATCTGAGGTATATATTTGATGAGCTTCCTGCTTTGGGAGCAGGAATATGACTTTCCTGAGAAGGGGTTAGAAGGTGAGCCCACCCTTGGAGGAGGAAATCCAGCTCCAGCAGTGGACAGCAGCCTTGGGGAAGAAGACAGTATCCCCCGCAGAGCTAGGACCAGCTCTGTCTTGCCCTGACAGGTCAGGGGAGCCCAGCCTCGGGAGTAGATTTTGTTGAAATCTAGGCTCTGAGGAGAGCAGCAACTTCTCAGTCTTGTGTGGCACGAGAAAATGTCCTTTCCTTGGTCAATCAGGCAATGCAACTTGGGAGCTTAGCAATGCAAGTTTGGTTATTGAGCTTGGTTCCAGGCCATTGTCTTGACTCCAGATTCTGGAATGATTTCAACTTTGTGCCCTTCCCTCAAGGGCCTCATAAATGATGTTTGCAGTGATGTCTCCTCCTCAGGGGATGATTTCACAATGCATTCTCTCTGCGGGAAAAAGATGTTCAGGCGTGCTGGCCTCTGGGAGTATGGGGGTGAGGGGAGGGACTTCCCTCCTTTCCTGCCTTGGAAGAAGTAAGGGAACTGCGGGCAGCCCATGTCCACTAGGTACTGGGTGATTCACTCTTCCAACCAAAGAACTTGAACTTCCTGTAATGACGAGTCCTGCACATAGTTTCAGGTACACAAAACAACAATAGTCACATACCTCCTGACTAAGTGACCTGTGCCAGGAGGCCTTGAAAGCCAAACACCCAGGCATTCTGGGGCTGTGGGAGTCCCATCGACAATGAGAACATCAGCAGGCTGAGAGCCACTGACGATACAGTTTCCCAAGTGTGCGCACACTTGTCCTAATGTACACACTCAGAGCCCAAGGGTTCTGCATGTCCCATTACACACCAGGCTCAATCTTCTGGGTGCCTCCCATCTCTCGTCCCTAAGCCGACATTATCTTTTCTGCGAAAAGAGATTCTCCACATCCCTTTCTTTTCCATTTCCCTTGACTTCTCCCTGTTTTGCAGGACAGAAGAGGCAGGGGACAACTATGAATTTACTCCAGAAGTCAGAGGACAAGAGGCTGCCGGGACACCATAAGAGGACTGAGTTCTAGAACCTAATCTGCCAACAGGAAATTTCGAGCATTATGGAGCTCAGCCTGTCTGGGTTTTTTTTGTTTGTTTGTTTTTTAAAGATTTTATTTATTTATTTGAGAGAGATTTATTGAGAGAGATCACAAGTAGGCAGAGCAGCAGGCAGAGAGAGAGAGGAGAAAGCAGGCTCCCTGCTGAGCAGAGAGCCCCATCCGAGGACTCGGAGTTCATGACCTGAGCCACAGGCAGCAGCTTAACCCACTGAGCCACCCAGGCGCCCCATATCTTTTAAAATCTTAAAAGAACCCTTCTTCTCAAAGTGATTACAATGTAACAGTGGAAATCAATGAATAAGTAAAATGTTTGTAATACATTTTTCATGTAATACATTTTAAGAACAGTACTGGAGGTTCTCTAGACAGAACATGCTTATTAGCTGAGAGGCAAAACATTGAATGCTATGACATCAGGAAGGGATACTTCAATATACAAAAGAACCAGAGTTGGGGGACTAGGGAGGTTTCCAGGGCCAAGTGAGAGAGCTGGGAACCTGACAGACTGAGTGGATTTAGCTGCCTTTCAAGACCATCAGGCTTGCGGGAAGGCTTGGGAGGTTGGAGTTGGGTGGAAGCAAGGTCTCAGGACGGCCTGGGCCGCCACCGTTGGGGGAAGGGAGAGGAGAATTCTGACCAGACTGTCTTTCCTGGCAGCAGCTTCTGCCCTTCTTGGCTGGAATAAGAGGCTGCAGGGCAGTCCCCTTGCCCTCCACTAGCCGACGCAGAAGAGAGCCATGCAGTTAGACAGCTGGTGGCAGAAATGTCTGGGCATCTGTGTCTGGGGGAAAGGTGTCAGCCTGACAGAAGAGAGAGAATGTGTCCTTAGGTACACATATATGGAAACATAGGGCATATGTGTGTGTAGCCACACATGGAAGAGAGGGAAGTAGGTGTTGCAATTATGAATGAAAATAGCACAGAAATCAGGAGAACCCCATTGCCTTCCAAGCCCTCCAGCGCAACCTCCATCTCCCTGAGGTGACAGCAAGATACCTCCCGGAGCTCCTGTAGCCACTTGCAAAGCAGCAGGAAGCTCACTCTGTTCTGTGTCCGACCAGGTCACAGTTGACCTGGGCTCCCCATTCTCCATCTACTGTGATAGCCAAGACGACAGGACAGGAAGATGAAAGACTTCCTCCAGGTCTTAATATTTAATACTTTTATGATTCCATGAAGGAAAGAGGGAGCACAATGACCACACACAGTTTTATTCTCATTGTTGGATGGACATGACTTAATGGACAGCATCAAATGAGAAAACTTTTTGAAATCTGTGTTTTGAATTGGTTTCCCTTTTGGTTATTTTTACCTACAGAAATTGGAGGACTAGGTAGTCCACAGCCTTTGTTAAGATGAGGAGACAGGATCTCTTCACCCTAAATTGTCCTGGCTTTAAAAAAATCATTTATTTATTTATTTATTTATTTGTTAGAGAGAGATGGAAAGTGCACAAGCAGGGGGCGGGGTAGAGGGAGAAACAGACTCCCACTGAACAAGGAGCCTCACCCGGGACTCCTTCCAAGCAGCCTGGGATCATGACCTGAGCCTAAGGCAGACGCTTGCTTGACCAACTGAGCCACCCAGGTGTCCCTCCTCAGCTTTTCCATTCACATGCTTTTTCAAAATTCATTGAATTTTTCTTCTTCTTACCATATATGCTTATAGGAGGAGATTGCAAACTATAGGAAACTATAAACTAATTCATAATCTACCATTCACCCACTTTAAGAACTTCCATAGACCCTAGACATGCCTTACGTGTGCTGGAGGTTAAAACACTTCCATGACCCCCATTTAAAGTTATCGAGTTGAGTTGAAATTTCTGGTTGACATAATGTCATATTTCGGGACCTTCGATTAAGTGCTTAATCTTTTTAATTTTGCCTTTAAAAAAATCTTAAAGCAGGGGCACCTGGGTGGCTCATTGAGTTAAAGCCTCTGCCTTCGGCTCAGGTCATGATCCCAGGGTCCTGGGATCGAGCCCCACATTGGGCTCTCTGTTCAGCAGGGAGTCTGCTCCTCTCTCTCTCTCTGTCTGCCTCTCTGCCTACTTGTGATCTCTGTCTGTCAATTAAACAAATAAAATCTTTAAAAAAAATCTTGAAGCAATGTGTTTTCTTTTCTGTATCTCACACATTTTTGAGAGTCCATTAAAGTCTATAGGGCACTGGCACTGAGCCTTTTTTTTTTAAGATTTTAGTTATTTATAATAAAATCCCCCACCCCCACAACTGCCACTGCTCTTGACCTAATTTCCCCATCCCAACTCCTTTGGCTGTCTTTCCCTCGTTGCATGTCTGCTGTTTGTCACAATGTTGCACAAGCAATTAATTTTCAAAATGTTAGTTTACATTTTTAAAGGTTTTTTTTTCTCTAATTACAGAAGTAACACATGCACCTTGCAAGAAAATTTGGGGGAAGAAAATCTCAACCATATCAGGGAGAAATAATCATTGTTCAGATGTTGTGCAACAATTACAGGTAAATAGAACTGATCATGGAGGAGCTGATTTTTTTCTTAAAAAATTATTTATTCATGTGATAAGTATTTACTGTACACCAATACTACATGCCAGGCAGCGCTCTGGGTTTAGGTACATAGTAGTTGACAAAATAGTCCAAATTCTTGTCCTCAAGGAGCTACCGTCTAGTGAGAGAAGACAGGTGATTAACAAATAAATATAAGAGAGGTTTGGTGGTATTGAGTACTATGAAGAAAAAAAAGAAGCAGAGTAAGGGAGATGGACAGGATAGGGGTCTGTTTTATATAGGATGATGAGGAAGGTCTCCCTGAGAAAGGACGTTTGGTCAGAGTCTGGAAGGAAGTGAGAGAGTGAGCCATTCATTCATTCATCCCTTTATTCCACGAATATTTATTGAACACATTTCAGACGCTGAGGATACAGTAGAGAATAAAAGAGATTTCCACTCTGGGCCACTGGTCCTCTTCCATCACTGCGGCACACCTGCTCTGTTCCACCCAATGGCCTGAAGACCGAATTGTTCAAAAGGGAACAGGAAGTGCTGCCCTGTACTTTTTTAATAAAGACTTAAAATGTCTAAAACTAATCAATATCTCCCTTCCTCCCCAATAAGACTTGTTCAGCTTTATCTGCTCACTATTTTCAACTTAAGATCTTGGATCTTTATGTTGTGATGCTGAAGCCAGGACGTTCGCACTGATACAGGTCTCTTCACGAACCCACCACCATCTCCTCCTTCAGATGCCATCCATCCTTCTGGTGCCATCTCCTCCCACAGAGGACCCCTCCGATCTCCACGCTGCCCTCTGTTGAAGTGCGTCCTACTCTCCTCCAGCTTGGAAACATAGTTTTCAGGACTCATACTTTTTCTCAATGTTTTCTCACCATTTCTTCTTGAATCTCACTATTTGCTTCTGGGTTCAGGTTTCTTTTTACCTGCTTGAAAAGTTTCCTTAGTAAGGGTCTATAGAGGTTAACTCTGTTTTTGTTTGTCAGCTGAAGATGTCTTTAATATGCCTTCCTTTTTAAAGAATAACAGCTTCATTAAGATCTTGTTCACATGTTTTTTTAAATGTACAGTTCTTGGGATGCCTGGGTGGCTTAGTCGGCTGAGTGTCTGCCTTCTGCTCAGGTCATGATCCCAGGGTTCTGGGTTCAAGTCCCCCATCAGGCTCCTTGCTCAGTGGGGAGCCCGCTTCTCCTTCTGCCTGCCACTCCCCCTCAGGTGCTTGCTCTCTCTCTCTCTGACAGATAAATAAATAAAAATCTTTAAAAAAATTTTTTAAATAAAGTGTACAGTTCAGTGGTGTAGAGTATATTTACAGAGTTGTGCAACCAGTACCACTGTCTAATTTTAGAACATTTTCATCATCCCAGGAAGAAACTCTGTACCCATTTGGTGTCACCCTCATTCCCCACTCCCTCCAGCCCCTGGCAACCAATAACAGACTTTCTGTCTCTATAGACTCGCCTATTCTGAACAATCTCATATAAATGGAATCATACAATATGCGTCCTTTTGTTTCTGACTTCTTTCGCTTAACATAATGTGTTCAAGGTTCACCCAGGTTAGAGCATGTATTAGTACTTAAATTTTATGCTTGAATAATATTCCATTGTACCACATTTTGTTTACCTATTCATTAGTTGATGCACATTTGGGCCATTTGGGGGCCTTTTTTGGGCCATTATATATAGTGCTGCCATGAGTGTATTTAAGTTTTTGTGTGAAGTTAGGTCTTCAGTTCTCTTGGGAATACACTTCAGAGTGAAATTATCGGATGATGGGGCGCCTGGGTGGCTCAGTGGGTTAAAGCCTCTGCCTTCGGCTCAGGTCATGATCCCAGGGTCCTAGGATCGAGCCCCGCATCGGGCTCTCTGCTCAGCAGGGAGCCTGCTTCCTCCTCTCTCTCTGCTTGCCTCTCTGCCTACCTGTGATCTCTGTCTGTCAAATAAATAAATAAAATCTTTAAAAAAAAAAAAAGAAATTATCGGATGATATGACAACTCTATGTTTAACTTTTTGAGTAACTGTCAAACTGTTTTCCCCAACAGGTGACCATTTTACATTCCCAATACCTCCCAACAGGAGGTGGATAGGAGGTGGTATCTCATTTTTTTAAATATTTTATTTATTTATTTATTTGAGAGAGAGGGAAGGAGAGGGAGAATCTCAAGCAGACCTCCTGCTGAACGTGGAGCCTGATACGGGGCTCAGTCTCAAGACCTTGAGATCCTGACCTGAACCAATCAAGAAAAGGACACTTAACTCACGGAGTCCCCCAGGAGCCCCGTTTGTATCTCATTTTCCACATCCTATCTCGGGAGTCAGTTTTAACAGAAACTATAGCATGTAATACACACCCTATACACTTGGCTTTCCCACTTAAGATATTATGGAGATCATGTCAGTATGTACAAAACTGCTTATTCTTTGGGCTGGCTTTATGGTAACCCATAGTATGAATGTGAAATCCTGGTACTGGTCGGTCATTTACTTCACCACCTCCTGCTGCCAGGCGGCTCTGTTTCTTCCTGGTCTTTTGTATTTCATCAGTGCTGTAGCAACCGCCTCAAATAATCCATTCTCCACGTGCAGTAATTCTTCTGTAATGATCATTTTTTGAAGTGATATTCTAGGTTAAAGGGCATATATGTTCTTTTATTTTCATTTAAAGATTTTATTTATTTATTTGATAGAGAAAGAGAGAGGGAGGGAAAGCACAGAGGGAGAGGAAGACGTGGACTCCCCACTAAGCAGGGAGCCCAAAGAGGCTCCTGGATCCCAGGACTCTGGGATTATGACCTGAGCCAAAAGCAGATGCTTAATGACTGAGCCACCCAGGCATCCTAGGACACGTCCTTTAAATGGACCCAGGATCTTAAGATCAAATTTGTGAGGCTACTGTCTTCTTAGTATGGTACTCCTGTGTGGGCTGACTATGGAAACAATTTTTTTGAGGGGCTTGGGCTAAGGATATGGTTCATAAGGAGCCTTCCTTGATTAGCAGTTCCCAAAGAGGAGGTAGACCCTGAAGAGGGTTTGTCTTAAGGTCCTTTCTTCCCTTCTTTGGTGGAACAATGGGGACTCACTGAAGATGCCGAGTAAAATATTCATTTGTTCATATATTTCTCTAGTCAACAAATATTTATTGAAAGCCTACTGTGTGGTGCTAAGTGCTAGGATGAAATGAAGACAAAATCAGACTAGACCCTCTTTTCACTGATGTTTTCAGGCTTTTGAGGAGGAAGCAGACATTAATATCATCCAGGGTAAAGTAACATAGTGAAAGGAATGTGTATCATGTATATCATGCCACTATAGCCTGTAGCAAGGGTCTGAAGGTCAGCAAAGGGTTCCCAGAGGAAACATGTTTTTGTTTTGTATTGTATTGTTATTGTTGTTTTTTAATATTCTATTTATTTCAGAGAGAGAGAGTATGTAAGTGAGAGAAAGAAAGAGAGAGAACACCCCTGAGCCACTCAGGTCGCCTGAAAAAACATGTTTGAATTGAGATATGAAAAATTAAGATAAAATAAATAAAAAATGAATTGAGATATGAAGGATGAGTAAAAGACTAGCTGAAGGAAAAAAGCACAGTTAACAAAGTAGGGAGGCACTAATTCCTGCTACACAGGGTTGCTAAGGGAATTCAGTTAAACAATATCATGGAAGATATCTAGCAAAATGCTTGGTGCATGTCAATTATCTGGTGAATGCTTACTTTGCCCCCAGTCTTCCCTCCACTCACAGTGAATGCTAAAATCCCAGATCCCCAAGCAGACCATTGTCACCCTAGCTATGCTCTTCCCACCCAGTTCTCTCTCTTTCTCTACTTCCACACCCGAAGCCCTGCAGTCCATTCACAGAGGTCTACCTTGGGAGTAAATTAGATTTAGAAACCATCATTTATTCTGCCCTTAGTCTATGCTAAGTTCTTTGCATCCATTATTTAATCTTCATAATATTCTTAGTAGTTTAGAACTATTATTACTCCCATTTTATAAAGGAAGAACTGAGGAAAGCAGAACCCAAGGACAAAGGCAAGCAAATCACAGAGCAGGACTCACCTTCAAATCTAATTTCTAACCACTACCCCTCAAGTGCCTTGCGTTGGTAGTTATCTTTTGTAGGTCTTACTTATCCAACTAGAGGACAACCTGATTTAGGATAAGGACTTGCAGAGGGTGGTGGTGGCGGGGAGAGAGAGGGGAGGGCCAGTTCAGTTGGCAGAGCCTGTGAATCTTTTCAGTCCCACACTGGTCAGGGATTACTTAAACAAACAAACAAACAAAAACCTGCCTCTAAACGGTTTAGTAACTCAATAGCCATACCTTACCGAGCAGCTCCTATTTATTTACTTGTATTCATTTGTATATTACTTGTATATTACTTTCCACTTTACAGATTAGGAAACTAAAGTTCAAATAGATTAAGTAATTTGGCCAAGGTGGTGGAGATGGGACACGACTCTTGATTTAGATGTGCCCAGTACCTACCCAAAGATGATAAAGATAATCTTTGTACTTAATAGATGGGAAGCATAGGGCTATATTCACCCAAACCCTGGTTAACTTCAGCTGGCATGACATTTAGGCAATGACAGTGACTATGGGAGAGAGGGAATTGTTGGAGAGCCCATCTCTTCCTTCGGGCTGTGTGAATATAATTTAGAGCTCACAGTAAGCAGGGCCCAAAGGGTTACTGTGGAATTCCTGGGTTCACACGCCAATCATAGGCTACTATGAACGAAGCCCCTTTTGGGGAGTTTTGTAGTCGATGATAAAGATAATGTTAGCCCTTTGGAATGTTTTCTATGTGCCAGGCTCCATTCTTTGTGCTTTACAAGGATGAATTCATTTAATTTCCTGTTAAGGACTCTTACTATTCCATATAACATCTAAGGAATCCGAGGTACAGGAAGGTTAAAGGATCTGCCCAAAGCCCCCAAGTAGCAAGTAGTGGTCCTTGGGACATCTCTCAGTGTGACTTCAGTGCCCTAGTGTCTCCTGACAACAGTGCAAGCGTCACTGAGTCCAGCACAAAAACAGACAAAACTCTAATGTAAGGAAAGACCAAAAATTCCTGCGGGCTAAGTAGACAAGTTAGTTTTTAAGTGCCTGCCTGCCCGCACGTCTCCATCCCCAATTTCTCCTTTCCTCACCCCTCCTCCTGGAAAAACAAGACCTCGAGCCTGAGAAAGTAGGGGAAAGGTCGCTGTTGTCATTTGGCTCCTCCCATCCTGCTTCTTCCGTCCTTTTTTTTTTTTTTTTTTTTCCCAAAATCGCGGAGCCCGTGCAAGTTCCCGGGTTCTTGTCCATCTAAACACGGCACTTGACCCCCACATATGGAACCGCCGATCCTACAGCCCCATGGACCTGCCCAGAGTCACGTGCCCTAGTGCTTTGGTCCAGTGCCCTCCTCCTCCCCAGGAGGAAAACTATGAAACCGCTGACAGCCTTAGAGGTTCCTTCCCAGAGTCTCCCGAGGACTCAATTTCCTGAGATCCGCCATTGGGTGCTCTCACAGCAGAACCTCTACATTTCTCTAGATTCGCGGGGGGTAGGTGGGGGGCCGTGGAGAGCTGCTAAGTAAGTCTTCCCAGCCCCCAGGTCAAGGTATGAAGCTCGATCGTCACGTCTTAGCTCTTTGGTTCTGCCTGAAATTATCTCTTAAAAACTACATCTAGTGGCCACGTTTTGGGTGAGAAAACAGGCCCAGTGAGTACAAAGTGACTTGCCTCGTGCAGTCAGTCAGGCACAGACGCCAGTGCCCGCTGAGTAGCTCACCTTACACAGGACAAACTTTCGTAGAAAGCAGCACATAATAGGATGTGAAACGGCCTCGCCCTTCCAGTGATATCAATGGCAAATTAAACCTCACTTGGAATGAGAGGGCGAGGCGCGTGCCCGGAATCTTGGTACTTCCAGAAAGAGAAAGCTCTACAGTCGCGGGAATTTAAATACTGGGGGTGGGGGCAATGGGTGGGGATCTGATGCCTTCTGGCAATCTGTGCTCTGTTGGACCGTCTGGTAAGGGAGCCCTTCTCTGCCTTCTTCCGACCGGAGAACCTCTGGATTTGGACACTTCAGATGTGTCTCCAACCCACTTGGAATGGGAGTAAATGTGCTGATTTCCTCCCGTTTCCCGCGGCAGAAAAAGGCGGTCTGCGTTAACACACACGCTAGTCCTATTGCAGACATCAGTGACTCAGAGCTCCAAGGCGGCTACTCTCCGAAACAAGTCAGACTGGCAGCGGTGCACTGGGGTCCAGACCTCGGACCGCCCCTGCGTGGGGGCGGAGCCGCGGACGTGCGTCAGGCCGGAGCGTGCGGCCCGAGTGCGCGTGCGCCGCTCCGCGACGGGGCCTGGGAGGGGTCGGGTCGGGGTCGGGGCTTTAAGAGGGCCGCGTGGGCTCCGTCGTTCTGCCGCTCTTTACCTCCGGCTGCGGTTTTACCTTCAGAGAATCGTCTGGGCTGTGATTTAGCGCTCTTCGGGAGCTGCCTTTTCTCCGGTCTTCTGCACGACGCGCTGTTACAGCGAGCGGGCCGCTGCTGGCCATTGCTCCTGGAGGTGAGCGGCCGTGTGGGCTTCCCCGGCTTTCCGCCCCCTTTCCCCCAGGCTGCGTTGCCCCGCCGGCCGCCTGGGGGTTCCCGGGCTGGTTCCGCGTCTCCTGGGCTCCTGCGCTTCGCTCGGTCTCCGTCTGGGTCCAGAATCAGCCTCTCCTGCCCTGTTTCCAGGGATGGCCCTATGTTTCCTGTGGCTCTCCCCATGCTCTTTAGTGCTGGGTTAGGCTCCCAGTCCTGCCCTCCCAAAGCACCCTTTGTATCACAGCACTTGGCGTGTTGTGTGTCTGACTGCCTAATTTCTTGCCCAGATGGTAAGCCCCGTGAGGGCAAGGTTCATGTCTACCGGATCCCGGCCCTCATACCTTCCTCGGTGCCTTAACACGTTGTAGGTATTCAGGGTGTGTTTGTTAAATAACTGAACTTGATAGATTTTAATAATTAGAATTATTTTGGCTTTACCGAAAAGTTTATGATGGACTGGAACCTGACTGAGATGTGAGGAGAAGCCCCTAAGCAGGGTGCTTTCTCAGGGGCATGTCCTTACCTTTCCCCCTCAAAAAGACTCCGTTCAGGAAGGTTTTTGGTCCCTGGACTGTGGCACAGGGATTGTGCGATGTACCTGGCAAAAGTAAAAGGTTTTATTTTAGAAGAGGTCAAAATGTTAAGGAGTTCTCTTGGATTAGTCCAGGAAGCAAGACTAGCTCTGCAGCCATGGAGTTTACAGTGTAAATATGCTTGGAGATTCTGTTGCAGAAGAACATCTACTGGTCTCTGTCTCCTGACTGGCTGAGCCTCACCCTTTGTTTCATGGGAAGATAGAAGTCAGGACTAGGAGCATGCATATCCCAAAAGGCTGTAGATTAATCTCACCTCTCTTCCCTTAGTGTCCAGAGACCTTCGAGAAGTGAAGACTCTACTGCTCTACAGAGGAGAGGGGTCCTTTCAGCCATGAAGCCTGTGTTGAACTTCTATCTCTTAGGTGTGGTGCTGACCCTGCTCTCCATCTTCGTTAGACTGATGGAGTCCCTGGGGAGCTTACTGCAGAGCCCGTTGCCTGGGAGCTCCTGGACCGCCAGAGGTCAACCAGCCAGCACAGAGCCCCCAAGGGTGTTCCAGACCATCCATCCAGAGGGGTGTGATAAGCCCTCTCTCCACCAGCTGTAACCTTGGAACAGGCAGGTGTCCAGTTCCTAGGCAGGAAAGCTCAGAACCTCGGTGTTACCAGAACTGTTACCAGGCCCATGAAGGGCCTCCACCTGGATGCTTCTTGCCCTGGAAGAAGAGCGTGTCTAATATACAGGTGTTAGTGGGTTGCCTGTGACTGCGATGGAATGCTTTCACTGTTCTCCCCAGGGTCTGCTGTACGTGCTGGTGTCCTTAGCAACATGGCTCTGATGCCTCTTAGGGACTTGTGCTTCATATTCAGCTGTTGGGAGATGGTGTTGTCTTCATCTCTGCTTCGTCAACATCGGCCGAGAGTTCCTTCGGGCTTGGGTGTCTTATGGTCAGTTTATGTGGTAGTCAGCTTCTCTTCATGAGAGCTTGTCTGTGTCTGGACGACAGTTGAAGTGGTGTATGGGTTGGCTGTAGGGAGGGGGATGATGAAATAGTGTCCACCTCTCATTGTTTCACATGGTAGAGTCCTTTCTCCAACAGAGCATGTGTGCGTGCATATTGGTCTGAAGGGGACAGTAGGATGACAAAGCCTGCGTTATGGCCACCATGTGGCTTAAATGAATTTTTCTAATGAAATAAAAATTGAATATATACTTCTAGTATGTGTCAGTGGCCTCTGCCTTTGAAATCAGTGGTAGGGAAGGATCTTAGTTCCTAGATTTGGGGTTTGACATCTTAAAAACTCAGGAGCAGAAAAGTACTTAAAAACATTTTGTTTAATGGGTGCCTGGGTGGCTGAGTGGGTTAAGCCTCTGCCTTCGACTCAGGTCATGATTTCGGAGTTCTGGGATCGAGTCCCACATCGGGCTCTGCTCTGCAGAGAGCCTGCTTCCTCCTCTCTCTCTGCCTGCCTCTCTGACTATTTGTGATCTCTCTGCCAAATAAATAAATAAAATTTAAAAAAAAAACATTTTGTTTAAAACATAATGTAGGGGCGCCAGGGTGGCTCAGTTGTTTAAACATCTGAATTTTTTTTTTTAATTTTATTTATTTATTTGAGAGAGGTCACAAGTAGGTAGAGAGGCAGGCAGAGAGAAAGGGGGAAGCAGGCTCCCCACTGAGCAGAGAACTCAATGCGGGCCTCGATCCCAGAACCCTGAGATCATGAAGTGAGCCAAAGGCAGAGGCTTAACCCACTGAGCCACCCAGGTGCCACTCTAAGCATCAGAATCTTGATCTCAAGGTTGTGAGTTGAAGGCTCTGATTAGCCTCCACACCATAGAATTTACTTTAAAAAAAAAGAATATAATGTAAATAAACCTGAATTTGGAGGCAAGGGCAGTTGGGTCTGCCCTGAATCCATCAGTTTAATGAGCCTGGGCCAAGAATATCTAGTCTTCTCTTGACTCTCCATTTCTAAAGAAAAAAAAAATGATTTTCTTCTAGTATTCCCACCCCCCCACCTCAGTCTCTGGGGGAAAGAGGACTATCAGCCCAATAGGCTTTTTTTCTTCTATCCTTTTAGCCACCAGAATGAGTGCTCAATTTTGATTGTTCTCCAGGTAGGCTGGTAAAATGTCCACACTTCACAGACGGTTATTTCTGCTCACTCCCAGAAATTCACAGCTTGGCTTTTACACAGAAATGGAGGGTTTGGGGTTTTTGTTTTTTCCCTTGCCTGTGTCTACTCCTCTCCATGCCCTACTCCATGTTAAGTGCATTCACACTCTCTTGATGTGTGTCATTTTACGTATGGTGAATTTGATTTATTTGACAGAGATTACAAGTAGGCAGAGAGAGAGAGGAGGAAGCAGGCTCCCTGCTGAGCAGAGAGCCCGATGCAGGACTCGATCCCAGGACCCTGAGATCATGACCTGAGCCGAAGGCAGCGGCTTAACCCACTGAGCCACCCAGGTGCCCAGTAGTGCTGTTTAGCAAGTGTTTCCCGCTCCCACTTTCTGGACACATGGTGCGATCTGGCCCCTGATCCTCTGGATGTCTGTGGTTTCTGTGGCTCATCTCAGTAGCATAGTACAGTAAAAGATTAGGTTGGCTTTTCTTTTTTTTTTTTTTTTTAAAGATTTTATTTATTTATTTGACAGAGAGAAATCACAAGTAGACGGAGAGGCAGGTAGAGAGAGAGGAAGGGAAGCAGGCTCCCTGCTGAGCAGAGAGCCCGATGCGAGACTCGATCCCAGGACGCTGAGATCATGACCTGAGCCGAAGGCAGCGGCTTAACCCACTGAGCCACCCAGGCGCCCCTAGGTTGGCTTTTCATCTCTGATTTCAGGCACTTTAATGTGCCAGTAGCTATCCTAGAACATACTAGTTAAATTTGATACAATTTTCTTATTCTTACACCTCCAACTCATTCGGGGTATCTAAGCCGGAGAGCTGTACCTTAAGGCTCTTGCCCAAGCAGCTTAATTGAAATGATTCACAGAGTGCCAGGACTTCTGTGAGATTTTCGCTGTAAGAGAGTTGAACCTACTTGGAGATTTTAACAACAGACGTGATGGCCATACCCTTGTTCTCATCTTTCCTATGAAAAGGGTGACCTGCTGTCCCCATTCCCCTGGCAAAGGGATTTTCTGGGATGCAGTATTTTCAGTGCTAAGCCTGGGACAGGTCTGGGTTACCCCAACACAGTCCGTCAGTCATCCTACCTACAAAGCTGAGTTCAAAATGGCATCTGTCCTTGCAAACATTTCTCAGCTTTATCTGTTAACCAGTTAGGGATGAGAAGCAGTAGCTTCTGTGAGCCCTGTAAACCCACTGATTTTTCTTGGCAGCCCTTGTGCCTGCTTGCAAGCTGGCCATTTCAGTTCTTATCTGAACTAATCTTGTGCTTTGTCAGTAGTGACCAACAGTATCCAATTCAGGCTGCTAAAATTCTGTTCTCTGACTTTTCTCAACTTCTTAGATAGATTAGATCAAGTATGTCTTCTCTGTTAACTGCAGGCAACAGTTTTACCAAATACTTTGCTGTATAACACGAGTTGCCCTCTTCTTATCTTTAAAAAGATCATCCCTTTGCTGCAACACCCACCTCTATAGTCCTCTCTCCTTATCAGTCAAGGACACATGAGGATAGGTTATGCTGCCGCAGCAACAATTCTGAATTCTCAGTAGCTTAAAAGCAGAAGAGTTGCCTAAGACTGTGCTCCCAGGAAGCAAAATTGGGGCCTAATCAAGGAATATTCCCTTCCCCAAGGGTAAGGGACCTTCTTCACATCTGCGCTGTGGCTTATCATGATTACTAGGCTGCTGTGTTTCCTGTTCCTCCCCTTCTCCCTTAGTGCATTCATCTTGTCCCCATTCTACCAATATTTATTAGATGTGTAGGGCTTGTCTTTTGAGTGTGTAGTTTTCCATCTCAAGCCTCCTCGGAAAGTGATGTAGAGCCTATAGTGCATCATTCAGAGATTCTTGAATTTGAACTTGATGTTGTAGCTGAAGGGAATTTTACTGGGTTGTCTTCTTTGGGGAGGTATGGTGAATGCAGAAGGGATAGTGAGCTGCAGGAGGGATAGTGAACTAAATGGTTATTGACTAGAAGGGTCATTAATGGTCTCCAAATATTTCTGCCCTTGTCTTTCAAGCACATGATAGAAATGCACTTCCTGACATCTTTGTGGTTGGACAAGGCCATGAATTAGTTCTGACCGAAGAGTTGTGAGTGGGAGTAACTTGTGTCAATTCTAGATTAGAACACCTGAGTGTTATGCCCCAATAATGGGTCCGTGATTGAAGGAGCGAGACTGATATAAAGCAAAGGTCAAGCAAAGCTTTATTTCGCACCAAGCATCAAGAATCTAACCGAACGTCCAGGGACGCACCTCTTACAAGAGACGGTTGACCCTTCTCTGTTTCACACTCTAGTTTTTAAGGGCAAAGGCCATGCGGTCGGGCCTGGCCACGCACGGGTGACCAATGAGATTATAACACACACAGGAAACTCCACAGTGATGCTAGGTGACCAACAGAGTTACAATTTATCCTAGTAGTCATTTGACCTAGCCTATCACCTTGTTGGAATTGGCGCCCAAAAGGCTCCCAAAGGGTGGGGCCCATACTCCTTGGTAACCAGGGAGACAGTATGCATCCCCCCACTGATTGGATGTCTCCACCTGGTCTGACCCATCCTTGTATCTGGGCTTAGTTACCTGGAGCTGGTTTTCGGGACTTGTTTTTAAGTGAATCCCCTGGGGGAAGGGGAACAGGGACAGTTTAACTTTAATGAAAGCCTCTTGCTAAGTAGGTCCTTAACACTGAGGACTGGTTTAAAAACCTCCAAAACCTTTAACCTTTTCCACTCTACTCTACTAACTAGCAGTGCTCCCAATGTAGGTCCATTAATGTAGGTCCTAGAGTGAGGATGCAGTGGAGGGGAGCCCTGACTGATCCCTGATGAACATGGAGGGTAAATAAGAAAGAAACCGCTATTGTGTTAAGCACCTGCAACATAAGTTGGCTTATCCTGATGGATGCATTTGCCTTTAGCATCTACCAGCTACTGCACATTTCATTACTCCCTCCCTGAGATAACATATTTAAGACAGTAGTGGTGGTGGTGGGGCAGACATGTAAACAAACCAATAACGTTCCATGGTTCCATGATAGAAATGTGTATAGGTTGTGGGTACATAAAGTTATCTGCTGGCTGGAGGCACACGTTAAACGGAAAGCCTCTTAGAGGATCTGAATTTTAAGAAATGAACAGGTAGCCACGTCCGGAAAGGGTTTACCTACTAGAGGGAATTGTGAGCCAAGACGTTGAAAGGAGCCTAAGTATTGCATATTTAGAAAGTACAAACCTTAAATTCTTATTAGCTTGAGGCCTTTGCTCTAGTGCCATCTAGTGGAGTTTTAAGGAAGAAGGAGACACTAACTACACGCTGTGTAATGCTTTACAGATTTGAAGGCCCTGCCTCTAAAGCTTATGATAGATATCACAATATTAAGGGTTGGAAGATATGATCTAGTCTAATACTATCCAATAAAACTATAATGCAAGCCACGTGTGTTATTTAAATTTTTTCTAGTGATCACATTAAAAAGAAACAGCAAAATATTTTAAACACCTTTAACTCAATATACTAAAAATATTATTTCTACATGTAATCAACCTAAGAAGTTATTTATGAGATAGATACCTTACATTTTGTGGTACTAAGTATGTATTCATATTGGCATTTTACACTTAGAACATACTTCATTTGGATTAGCCACATTTCAGGTGCTCAGTAGTCCACATGTGGCTACTGTATTGAACAGCATAGATCTTTTCATTTTACTACAGAGGAAACAGAAGGAAGCTAAATAACTTAGACAATATCATTGAATTAATGGGTTCTTGGTTGCTGGTTTACAGCTCTTTCCACAATGTGATTTCTCTTTTTTTGAGGAACTCTTCAAAATGCAGATAGTAAAATACATTCAATAATGTGCTTTTTCAACCCTACATAATTCCTGTATGGACACATATGAGTTTTTTTTTTCCTGAGAAAACCCATTGTAGCAAATCAAAATTGTGAAATGACTGTAACTTAAGCAATGTTTACATACTGCTTTGCCCATAGACCATCAATAGTGCCTCAGATTGGATTTGCTTTATGTGGCAAATACATATATTTAACTCATAATTCATCACTTGAACACTAACTTTTTTTTTAAAAAAAAAGAGCTAATATCATATGAAAGCTCTTTATTTTTTTTTAAGATTTTATTTATTTATTTGACAGATCACAAGTAGACAGAGGCAGGTAGAGGGAAAGGGTGGGGGTGTGTGCAGGCCCCCTGCTGAGTAGAGAGCCTGATGTGGGGCTCAATCCCAGGACCCTGAGATCATGACCTGAGCCAAAGGCAGAGGCTTAACTCACAGAGCCACCCAGGTGCCCCAAACACTAAATTTTTCTTATGTCTCCTTCTAGACTTTGTTCATACACATTGGACATTTCTATATTGTAATAGTATGAATGTAATTTAGACCCTTTTTTCCCTATTGCTTAACATTATGAAATGGAGAATTAACTAATTGATAAAAGCAGGTAGTTTTATGTAATCTGAGGAAATCTGAATTGAAGAATATTTTATTCATAAGACATATTAGAATAGTATACTAATACTTATGTAAGAAGAGACAGGAAAAGTTAAATGGTAAATGCTGGTATAAGTATGCTTAAACATTCTCTAAAAGGATAGAAAGAAAAATAATAGTGGCTTCATTTGGAGGGAAGTGTGGTGGGAACTGAGCCAATGATGGGTGTGGGAAGGAGCTCTTCACTGTCCCTTTTGAAACTTTATATTGTTTGTACCTTGTGAATGTGTTACTTGTTTGAAATTTTATTTTTTAAATGCCTGTAATCTTTTCCAGTTCTATTTATAATATCCTTCTGAAAAATTTTTTTAATTAATTAATTTATTTGACAGACAGAGATCACAAGTAGGCAGAGAGAGAGAGAAAAGGAAGCTGAGCAGAGAGCCCAATGCGGGGCTCCATCCCAGGACCCTGGAATCATGACCCAAGCTGAAGGCAGAGGCTTCAACCCACTGAGCCACTCAGGCGCCCCTCCTTCTGAAATCTTAATTGGGACTTTATTGAGCCTACAGATCAATTTGTGGTGGAACTGACATCTTAATATTGAATCTTCCAGTCCATGAACATAGTATATCTTCCCTTTTGTTATTGTTGATTAAGAATTCTTTTTTTAATATTTTATTTGTCAGAGAGAGCATAAGCAGGGGGAGCGGCAGGCAGAAGGAGAAGCAGGCTTCACACTGAGCAAGAAGCCAGACATGGGACTCCATTCCAGTACCCTGGGATCATGGCTGAGCCAAAAGCAGATACTTAACCGACTGAGCCACCTGGGTGTCCCAATTAAGAATTTTTTATCTATGTTCATGTGTAATGCTGGTCTGTGGTCTGTTGATTTCTTTACTTGTATTGTCTTTATCTGATTTGGTAATGCTGGATTCATAAAATGAGTTGGGAAATTGGGAACTGTTTCCTATTTATTTCCTGAGTTTGTATAAGATTATTCCTTAAAAGTTTGATAAACTCCTCTAGTGAAGCCATATGAGCTTAGAGTTTTATTGGTGGCAAGATAGTTACAAATTCAGTTTCCTCTATGAATATATATTTGATTTTTCCTAAATCAGTTTTTGTCACTTTTTTTCTAAATCAGTTTCAGTAATATCTATGTGGTGACATTTACATAGAACACCTAAGTTGCCAAATTCATTGGCATTAAGTTAAAACTATTTCCTTAATATACTTTTTTTAAAAGATTTTATTTATTTATTTGACAGAGAACACAGGTAGGCAGAGTGGCAGGCAGAGGGAGAAGGAGAAGCAGGCTCCTCACTGAGCAGGGAGCTTGATGCGGGACTTGATCCTGGGACCAGGGATTATGACCTGAGCTGAAGGCAGACACTTAACCAACTGAGCTACCCAGGTGCCCCTCCTTATTTTTTTTTTAAGATTTTATTTATTTATTTGACAGAGAAAGATCACAAGTAGACAGAGAGAGAGAGAGAGGGAAGCAAGCTCCCCGCCGAGCGGAGAGCCCGATGCGGGACTCGATCCCAGGATCCCGAGATCATGACCTGAGCCGAAGGCAGTGGCACAACCCACTGAGCCACCCAGGTGCCCCGCCCCTCCTTATTTTAAAAAAATATTTTTTTATTTTATTATTTATTTGACACAGAGAAAGAGAGATCACAAGTAGGCAGAGAGGCAAAGAGAGGCAGACTCCCCCCATTAAGCAGAGAGCCTGATGTGGGACTCAATCCCAGGACCCTGAGATCATGACCTGAGCTGAAGGCAGAGACTTAAACCACTGAGCCACCCAGGTGCCCCCCAGGTGCCCCTCCTTATTATACTTTTAAAATCCACAAGATCAACAGTGATGGTTCCTCTTTTTTTTTTTCTTGGCAATTCGTGTATTTTTTCCTTTTATCTAGATCTCACTAACTATAGGTTTCTCAATTTCTATAAATTTAACTGCTCTTTTATTAACTTTGAAGTAGACTGTTTAATTTCCAAATCCCTGAACATTTTCCAAATATTTTTCTTTCATCGATTTCATTGTTTCTAATTTCATTGATTATGGTCAGGGAACATACCCTTTATTATATTAACTAGTGGAAATTTATTGAGCCTTTTATAGCTCAGTACATTGATATATCTTTTTTTTTTTTAAGATTTTATTTATTTATTTGACAGAGAGAAATCACAAGTAGGCAGAGAGGCAGGCAGAGAGAGAGAGAGGAGGAAGCAGGCTCCCTGCCGAGCAGAGAGCCCGATGCGGGACTCGATCCCAGGACCCTGAGATCATGACCTGAGCCGAAGGCAGCGGCTTAACCACTGAGCCACCCAGGCGCCCCCGTACATTGATATATCTTAATGAATGTTCAGTGAGCACTTGAAGAGAATGTGGATTCTTTGGGTTCTGAGTGTTCTGTTTTATAGAAAAGTGTACAGAATATTTTTTATAGAAAATATACAGGGGCGCCTGGGTGGCTCAGTGGGTTAAGCCGCTGCCTTCGGCTCAGGTCATGATCTCAGAGTCCTGGGATCAAGCCCCGCATCGGGCTCTCCGCTCAGCAGGGAGCCTGCTTCCTCCTCTCTCTCTGCCTGCCTCTCTGCCTGCTTGTCATCTCTCTCTGTCAAATAAATAAATAAAATCTTAAAAAAAAAAAAAAAAGAAAATATACAAAATACAAACAATTTTTTTTTACAAAAATTACATAAAGTGGGGCACATGGGTGGCTCAGTTGCTTGAGTATCTGACTCTTGATTTTGGTTCAGGTCATGATCCCGGGATTGTGAGATTGTGCCTTGCATTGGGCTCTGTGCTGAGCAAGGAGCCTACTTAAGATTCTCTCCCTCTGCTTCTCTCACCCCAGTTCATAGGCATGCTCTCTCTCTTTCTTAAAAAACAAAACAAAAAAAAAAAAACCATAAACATAAACTTAGTTGATAGTTATTCAAGTCTTCTGTATCACTCTTGGAATGTTTACTTGTTCTGTGAATTTCTGAGAAAGGATGTGATATCCAACTCTATTTATCTGTTTGTTTATTTTTTTCCTTTCGTTGCATCAGCTTTTGTTTCATGTTTTTTGAAACTCTGTTATTGGATACATATACACTTAGGATTGTTATGTCTTCTTAAATTGACCTCCTTTTCTTTTAAAAATGCCCCTCTTTGGGGTAGACAAACCATAAGAGATTCTTGATCATAGGAAACAAACTGAGGGTTACTGGAGGGGATGAGGGTGGCACAATGGAGTAACTGGGTGATGGGCATTAAAGAGGGCATGTGATATAATGAGCACTGGTGTTATATATAACTGATAAATCACTGAACTCTACCTCTGAAACTAATAATACACTATATATTAATTAATTGTATTTAATTTAAATTTAATTTAAATTTAAAACCTCTTTGGGGTGCTCAGGTAGTTCACTTAAGTGTCTGACTCTTGATTTCCATTTTGGTTGTGATTTCAGGGTCTTGGGATCAGGCCCCACATAGGTTCCTGAGCTCAGCATGGAGTCTGCTTGAGATTCTGTCTCTCCCTCTCCCCCTCCCCCAGCTTGCAGGCATGCTGTCTCTTTCTTTCTCAAAATAAATAGCCTTTAGAAAAAATTGTACTTCTTCATCACTTGTATTATTCCTTGTCATGAAGTCTTCTTTGTATGGTATTAATATAGCCACTCTAACTGACTTATGATTACTGGCTGCAAAGTTTATCTTACTCTGTCTCTTTAACTTATGTGTCTTTATATATTGTGGATTTCTTATAGATAGCACATAGTTGTGCCTTGCTTTTTTTTTTTTTTTTAAGATTTATTTATTTGACAGAGAGAAATCACAAGTAGACAGAGAGGCAGCCAGAGAGAGAGAGAGGGAAGCAAGCTCCCTGCTGAGCAGAGAGCTCGATGCGGGACCCGATCCCAGGACCCTGAGATCATGACCTGAGCCGAAGGCAGCAGCTTAATCCACTGAGCCACCCAGGCGCCCCGCTTTTTTTTTTTTAATATTTTATTTATTTAGTTAGTTAGTTGACAGAGATCACAAGTAGGCAGAGAGGCAGGCAGAGAGAGGAAGAAGCAGGCTTCCCGCTGAGCAGAGCGTCTGATGTGGGGCTTGATCCCAGGACCTGAGCCAAAGACAGAGGCTTAACCCACTGAGCCACCCAGGTGCCCCGTGCCTTGCTTTTTATACAGACCAGCAGTATCTCATTTTTTAATTGGAATGTTCAGGCCATTTATATTTAGTGTAATTATCAGTAAGATTAGGTTTAAATCTTCTATCTCGTTATTTTCCGTTTCCCATCTGTTCTTTGTTCCATTTTCCCTCTTACCTTCTTTTGGGTTAATTATCAATTTTTTAGTGTTCTATTTTATCCTCACTATTGACTTATTAGCTATACATCTCTAATTTTTTAATGGTTCCTGTATTCAAGGATTTACAATAGACATCTTTTAACTTATTACAGTATAACTTCAAATAGTATTTTACTATCTCGTGTATAATGTCAGAGCTATGCAATACTACACCTTTATCTTCTGCTCTCATCCACTGTGCCATTCTTGTCATATATTTTACTTACATATATGTTCTAAACCTGATGTTAATTATTACATTGTTACAATTTTTAGTATATGTGCTGCCAAAGCGAGCACATTGTTACAATTTTTAAATAGTCAATTGTTAGCTAAAGAACCTTAAAAATTATATGTATACATATTTAACATTACTACTCATGGGGATCCCTGGGTGGCTCGGATAGTCGGGTATCTGCCTTCGTCTGCCTTCCAGGGTCCTGGGATCGGGCCCCACATCAGGCTCCCTGCTCAGGCTCAGAAGCAGAGCCTGCTTCTCCCTCTCTCTCTGCCATTCTCTCTGCTTGTGCTCTATGGTTCTGTCTCTCTCTCTGTCAAATAAATAAATAAAATAAAGAATGTTTAACATTTCTGTGTAGTCATATATTTACAATTTCTAGTAATTACTTACTGTTTGTATAGCAGTAGGTTTATAGTTTTTACTATATTTAGAAAAATTTAAGCCCTTATTTCTTCAAATATATGTCTTTAACTCAGGAGGTAAACAGTATGTCCAATATAGCCCTGACCACATATCCACAACTCTAGTCAGACCACTTTTTTTTTTTTTAATCATGAAAAAACTGTATTTAGATTTAGCCAGCTAGACTCCGTTCAGATGATCCCAATTTTGTTGGCAACATCCAAAGCATCATAGTCAGGGGCCAGCCGAACGTATGCCTTCTTATCTCCATCAGGCCTGATTAAGGTGTTGACCTTGGCTACATCAATGTCATAGAGCTTCTTCACAGCCTGTTTGATCTGGTGCTTGTTGGCCTTGACATCCACAATGAACACAAGTGTGTTGTTGTCTTCTATTTTCTTCATGGCTGACTCAGTAGTCAGGGGGAACTTGATGATGGCATAGTGGTCAAGCTTGTTTCTCCTGGGGGCGCTCTTTCGAGGGTATTTGGGTTGCCTTCGGAGACGCAGAGTCTTGGGTCGTCTGAACGTAGGTGATGTGCGGATCTTCTTTTTTTTTGTGACTGTGGACGCCTTTCAGCACCGCTTTCTTGGCTTTCAAAGCCTTTGCTTTGGCTTCGGCTTTGGGAGGGGCAGGGGCTTCCTTCTTAGCTTTCGGCGCCATCTTCGTAAAAGGCTAGTCAGACCACTTTTAGAGCTAATAATGATTCTTCCAATTTGTAGAGTCATATGTAGGAAATTTCTTTTAATACTTTTTATTTTAAAATTTATTTAAAAGAAAAACATGTTCATGGTACAAACAGTACAAAAGGTATTTTGTGAAAAAGAAGTCATTTTTTCTACCACCATTACCAATGCCCTACCCCTTCTAAGGCAGTCAACATTTTTTTTCCTCCCAGAAATTTTCTGGGCATGTTCAACCATATATGAGTACATATTCTTTTTTTTTTTAATGCCTTTTACCCAAGTGATAGCATTTTATATATACTGTTCTTCATCTTTTTCTGGCTTTATAGGTCTCAGTAATCATTCCTTATCAGTATATATAAAGTTGCCTTGTTCCTTTAATGGCTACAAAACATTACATCGTATGGAAGTTTCATAGTTTAACTGGTGCCCTATTGATGGACATTAACCTTTTACAAGGTAAGGAAAAAAATATCAAGAACAGAGTACTGGGACACCTGAGTGGCTTGGTCAATTAAGCATCTGCCTTTGGCTCAGGTCATGATCCTGGGGTCCTAGAATAGAGTCCCACATCGGGCCTCTTTCATGGTGGGAAGCTTGCTTTTCCCTCTGCCTGACCCCCACCCCACTTATGTGCTCACTCTCTCTCTGACAAATAACTAAAATCTTAAAAAAAAAAAAAGTACTGTGATAAAGGAAAATTAGTGACCTTGAAGATTGTTTGGATATATGAATTTCCAGTATTATAGACTTCTCATCAATAAAAAAATAAATATTTTTTCTTCTCATGAGCAAGTCTTAAGAAGAAATAAGCCACTAAGATGTAAACTTCTGCCTCTGATGTAGGCATCAGCTTTGGAAAAACACCAGTAAGAAGCAGGCCTCCCACTTAATGTTAAGAGAATCACCAGGAAATTTAACCCAAAGCATGGGAAGATTGCCCCAGTGTGTGTCTTGGGAGTTTAAAAGACATGGGAGAACTGACTTACCTCCTTGGCTTGCTCCTTGTATAAACACCAAAGTGAAAGAGCCTGGTAACTGTCCAGTCATAGTCAGAGGGATAACTATTTTCTGTCCCCTCCTCAACTTCATGCAACCTGAAGAAATCTTTGAGTGCATTTTTCTTGTCATGATGCCAAAAATAGATTGCGAGGGGAGGAGAGGAGTTGGTGCCAGTACAATGCTATGCTAGTAAATGTTTGACATCAGCTCTCCGAGGGGGAATATATATAATATATAATACCATAGTCATACATAATACACATGCTAGATATCATTATTACCTATATAGCATAATATAGCATATAATATATAATTATGTAGTATATACCCTATAATTCAATATTATGTACTATAAATAGTAATTATATTAATTATAATTATAACAAGTATGTATAATATATATGCATGTATATATACCTATATGTACAAATATGTATTACATATAATTATATATGTTTTCTCTAAAATTTTACCGACATTGAGACCCCTGGGTGGCTCGGTCGGTTGGGCATCTGACTCTTGATTTTGGCTCAGGTTGTGATCTCAGGACTGTGGGATCGAGTCCCACATCAGGCTCTGAGCTCAGCACAGAGTCTGCTTGTCCCTCTCCCTCTGCTCCTCACCCCACTTGCTCACTCTGTCTCTGAAATAAGCAAAATCTTTAAAAAACAATGTACTGACATAAAGTATGTATAGCACACACTTTATAACTGACAATAAAACATATAGTACTCTTGTACACTTCATATAGGCAGTTGATTCGCACAGAAATCCTTCACTGATTTTTGTCAAACTCTTGCATTCTGAGCCAGCCTATGCAACTGACAAACAAGTGTTGTTCTGACATGAGTGTTGGCTGACTCCTCCACTTACATCAACGACTAAGATGAAAGAGAACTAAGCAAGTTGTATGTTGGAACTTCACATGTTCATCTGCTGACTTAAGCAACTTCTTTGCTAAATCAAGACAGTAGCTTTCAATATTCTGGGAAACTCCTCAGATCTGTTTGTGTCTACAGACAAATCTGTAACAGCTACAGACACTTTTAAGTTTACTGCATCATTAACATTTCTCTGTAACTTCAGACAGCCAACAAAACAATACATCAAGGTGTAATTTATAACATTTACTGGTTCCCTGGTGTGAATAAGTCCCAGCACAGTGGGTTTGAAGGAAGTGACCGACAGGAAGTTCCGGAACACACACGGAGAAGAGATAGGCAGTCGTAGTGCAGCATTATATAGTATTTCTACCCTGAAGGTACAAGAGATGTAAAGAACCTCTAGAGAGTAGTAAAATAATTCAGAAGAGGAGCGTGGGCCATGACCTTTGCTTTTGTATAATTTATTTAAGTGTAAGTTTATATAATTTAATTTTTAATAATGGCTGTGTTTAACAACAGTCTGCAAAGTTCCTGAAAATTTAACCGTTTTCAAGATCTCTTTTGCTCTAGCTCTGGCAGACCACTAGGCCTCACTTCCTCATTTGCCCGCTGTTTCCAAAAATAAATAAGACTCTTTGCTTTGTTAACAGCCTGGTTAAAAAAAAAAAAAAAAAAAAAAAAAAAAAATTCTCATTTTATCCCATGAAATGGGGTAGGAAAGATTGGGATGAATTGCTTGCCTCTGTCCTGAGCTCCTCTGGCCAGGTGAGGGCCTAACTTCAGGAAATTATTTGCTCAGAGAAAGTTTTTGTGAGGGGCTTCCCCATGGCGGGAGAGGATTGAAGGCCGTGGGTTCCCTGAGAGCCTGCCTTGCTGTTCTGGTCAGCTCACTGCCCTCTTGGCATAAGCATGGGGCAGTCCTTTTCCTCATGGATACAGAGAGATTGAAAAAGGGACTAAGACTACATTACTGATAGTGTAGTGTGTAGGAAAGGGGAGGGAAAAACCTCCCCCCCCCCACCCCCCAGCCCAGTCCTTCCTTGCCTCTTTTATTTTTGCTTTCCTGTTGTTACCCATCACATTCCTTGATGTCATGCCTGCCATTGTGAGCCGACAGGCCCTCCCTGGCCTGGTGGACAGCCTGTAAGTCAGGAGGGGAGGTGGAGCTGTGGAGGTTGGGGGGAGTAGTGGTCACACCAACATCTCGGAATTGGGCTGGGTCTGTGTGGAGCCCCAGAGATGGTCCCCAGCTCATTCTTCCCAAGAACCAATGAGTAAAATTAGGGGCCTTCCACCTGAGGTCAGGGAACCAGGCCCTGGAGTGGAACTTGGGGTGGAAGATGGCCTTCTTTGTCAACTGATTCATTCTCCAGAATTCAACTTGTTCTCCGACTCGGTGGTGTTTGAAAGCAACTTTATCCAGGTACCCATGTGCAGCTCAGAGCCTGCTCCCTTTCCCTTTCCAAAACCTCCTCCCAAGGGTTGATCCAAAATTGCCATAGCCTCTGAAAGCCCTGGGGAGGAGAAGGAAGCTGCTGTGGCTGGAGACAATCAGAGGGTCTGGATCCCAAGTTCAGCCCAGTTTGTGTCTATGGCATCATGGGGCTCCCCCAGGTCCTGTGCTTCCAGGAAACAGACTTATATGCTGCAAAAGGGCACATTAGAGCCTACTCTCCAAAGAGGGTCCATAGGCACTCTCCCAGGGCCACTAGGGAGGGAATGAAGGTTGCTATCTGAATCCCTGCCCTGAAATCCAACCTCCTTTCTCTGGGATGGTTTAGAAGTAGCTTTGTTTGAGAACCAAGCTCCTAGAATCTGCCTTGCCCAGGTTCCATATTCCCTAAAGCGTGGTGATCTGGCCAATGGAAGTGAGCGTTTTTGGACTGGGAAGCATGGGGCCATTGAGAGTATGGGGTGGTCATTTGGGGTTTTCTCATTTTTAATTTTTTAAGATTTTATTTATTTATCTATTTTTCACAGAGAGCAAGAGAGCACAAGCAGGGGAAGCAGTGGGCAGAGGGAGAAGCACGCTCCTCCTGAACAGGGTCCCCAATGTGGGACTCAATGCCAGTACCCTGGGATCATGACCTGAACTGAAGGCAGCCATGCAACCAACTGAACCTCCCAGACGTGCCTGGGGCAGTCATTTTAATATAGCTTGGGGTGTGTGGCTGGCTCAGTCAGTAGATATAGAAGATAGACAAGATATAGATATAGACAAGTAGACAAGAAGTAGATATAAAGGGAAAAACTCCCAGAGTTGCTCATGGCCGGCTAGAGACAGCTTTGAGTTAGGCAGAATTATAAAGATTACTACCGGGGCGCCTGGGTGGCTCAGTGGGTTAAAACCTCTGCCTTCGGCTCAGGTCATGATCTCAGGGTCCTGGGATCGAGCCCCACATCGGGCTTTCTGCTTGGCAGGGAGCCTGCTTCCTCCTCTCTCTCTGCCTGCCTCTCTGCCTACTTGTGATTTCTGTCTGTCAAATAAATAAATAAAATCTTTAAAATAAATAAATAAAATGGTAACTGCTACGAAGGCTCTGGTCAGGTGGTTTCGACCAGCTGATCCCTAAAGCATGAGCAGGGAGAGGGGGTGCCGGTGTCTAGAGAGTTCAGAACACTCTTGGGACTTCGGCAGTTGAAGAAGGCTCCCCAGAAGAGGTGGGTTAAGCCATTCTTCGAGGTATCATTGAGACTTTGATAAGTGGAAGGGCAGGGGGAGGACATTCTAGGCCAAGGGATTTCAAGTCCCAGGATGAAGGCAAGAGGCTGAAATGCACAGGAGGGTCTGAAGCCAGGAATCCGTGTGACTCCGTCACAAAGCAGCGAGGACTTACAGGAGACAGTAGAGACGATCTGAGCTTAATTTGGAGACACTTTCACGCAACAGTGAGCTACTCCCTGACGGGTCCCTCAGATTTCAGACAGCCATTCAGGCATTCAGGGCTCTGGGCGCTCCTGGGTTCCTGAGCCGCCCTAGGGGGCTGCAGAGCTTGGCCACCAGCCAGCCGCCTGGGGGGTTTCGGTGGAGAAGGAACAGTGACATGGGAGATCCAGTCTCGGGATACCAAATTCCAGTCATTTCTATTGGGATGTGATGTTTTGGCAGAGACTTATTCTCTTAACATGTTCTCTTTGACCTGATATTAAAACTGTTTAGATTCTCTGGGTGGATGCACAGTGACTCAGGCAGCAGAAAACTCAAGACTGTACCAGGGAGGGGGAAGCCTGCCTGCCCAAGCTGCCCCATGGGGGGTTAAACGTTTACTTGAGGGGCGCCTGGGTGGCACAGTTGGTTGAGTCCCACTCTTAGTTTTTGCTCTGGTCATAATCTCGGGGTCGTGGGATCGAGCCCAGCTTGGGGCTCCACGCTCAGCACAGTCTGCTTGAGATTCTCTCCCCAGCTTCCTCTGCCCTTCCCACTCAAGCTCACTCTCTCTCAAATAGATAAATCTTAAAAAAAAAAAAAAAAAAAGTTGGGGCGCCTGGGTGGCTCAGTCGGTTAAGCATCTGCCTTTGGCTCAGGTCATGATCACAGGGTCCTGGGATGGAGTCCCACATCGGGCTCCTTGCTCAGTGGGGAGCCTACTTTTCCCTCTGCCTGTCGCTTGCTCCCCCTGCTTGTGCCTGCTCTCTCTCTGATGAATAAATGAAATCTTAAAAAAAAAAGTAAAATAAAATTCTTCCTTCAAAATAAAAATTCACTTTTCTCAGAGCACCTTCTAGTCAGGTTTGTGGGAACTTAAATTTCAGTCCTTTCTGGGGCATTCCTCTTGTCCCCAGTTCCACCATGGCTGTGAAATGGTTCTGATGGTCCTACAAAGTCTAAAACATTGAGAGAAGGCCCTCTGGTCTTGGGAACATAGGGGTCCCCCCTCAACTGTTCCTTACCCTGGTCCCTGCAGTTCCTCAGAGGCTTCTCTGCCCACCCTGGACAATGAGGAGGGGGTGTCTTAGCTGAGACACTGGGCCCAGTGTCAAGCATCCAGGCTCCTGTCCTGCCCCAGCCTCAGATGCTGCAAGAGAACAGGTTCTTATTTCACTCAAGATCCAGCAACAAGCTAGGCCCCCCCTCACCTTGCAGGAAGCTCCCCATACCTCCCTCATGTTGGGCTTCTTGGGTCTTCCCCATTCAACAGCTCTTTCCTCACTCTCCTCCCCTTCTGGAACTCTCTTTACACAGTCTCCCTTCCAGATCATTAGAAGCCTTGTTGGCTTCTTCTACCCAAGGATGGAGGAATAAAATTTCAAAGCCTCTCAGCTTTTTCTTACTAACACTCCTTTAAAAGTTACATAATGCAAAGGCCCTGGGGGTGACTCAGTGGGTTAAGCATCTGATTCTTGATTTTGGCTCAAGTCATGATCTCAGAGTCATGAGATGGAGCCCCACATTGGGCTCCCCGCCCATCACAAGAGTCAACTTGTCCCTCTCCTTCCCCTTCGCCCCCCCCCTACTGCCACCATCTCTAAATAAATAAATAAAACCTTTAAAGCTAGATCATGCAGAGGATACATAGAGGAGCAACCCAATTTCCTGTTACCAGTGAGCTGGTCTCTTTGGGGAGACCCCCAAATAAGATGGAAGTTGGTCATGGCCCAGGACAGTGTGCCGCACACTGGCAAACAGCTCAGAAGCTCCCAGCATGTCATCAAGCTGACGTACTGCTTTCTAACACCTCCTTTCTTCCACCCTTGTCTTCTGCTTCTCTCTAACCCATGTACCTGGGGCTGATTTCTAGGTCACTAAGCCTGGCAGCTGGATGGATGTATATGAAGGGTCTACCACTGTGATCCTTGGGGTGACCTCCTCGGTGCCCTCCTTGCCACTCCCCAACGTCCTCCTGATGGCCAATGTCACCTGGCCCCAGGGTCAGTTTTCCTCCTGGAGCACTCCTGACTGTGCTCCCGTGGTCACCCTCAGCAGGTAAAGAAAGGCTGGAGGGAGAGGCCGGAAGGGGTGGGAAAGCTGGAGGGTCCTCCCTGGGGTGGCCCCAGGCAGAGGAGGGAGCCTAGTGAGGTTGGGCCAAGTGCTAGGTAGGCACAGCATGCTTGACTGAATGGGTGAGCTCCTCACTATGGGAACTTCCTGATCATGTCTAGGATTCTCCCCCTGAAGTTCGTGGAGCTACAAATCTGTGACCGGCTCCAACGCATCCTGCGGGTTAGGACAGTGACTGAAAAGATCTACTACCTGAGGCTCCACGAAAAACACCCAGAGGCTGTGTTTCAATTCTGGATCCGCTTGGTGAAAATTTTGCAGAAAGGTCTGTCCATCACCACCAAAGACCCAAGAATCCAATTCACTCACTGCCTGGTGCCCAAAATGTCCAGCAGTTCCACTAGAATAACAGTAAGTGGGGCCTCATGTCAAGACCTGCGGTGTGGGTTGGGGGGAGATGGGGAGCACAGCGCCTCTGAGGACTGGTGGGTGTTAAAGCCTACCCTTGTGGAAGCAGACTTCATTTTCAAGGGTCAATGACAGCACATACCAAACTCAGGTCTACAGACATAAAGAGTGAATTCATTTACTTTTCCTAAAAAAGCGCTATAAAGTACTTCATTCACTTAAAAAAATTTTTTTAAAGAGTTTATTTATTTATTTGACAGAGAGAGACACATAGCAAGAGAGGAAGCACAAGCAGGGGGACTAGGAGAGGGAGAAGCAGGCTTCCCACTGAGCAGGGAGCTTGATGTGGGATCAGGGCCTGAGTCAAAGGCAGATGTTTAATGAGTGAACCACTCAGGCACCCTTACTCACTTAAAATTTTTCTGTGGTTTTTTTTTTTTAATCTCCAGTATTAAAATAGAAAAATGCTCACTAAAGAAAATTAGAAAATCACAGAAAAACCACTCCCACTTCTCTCTAACCCTAAGCAATCACTTGGAACATTCTGGCATATTTCCTTCCAGTCTTCCATTTTATTTATTATTTTTCTTTTTTTGTTTGATCTTTATTAGGTTTTGGCATTAAGTTATGCTGTCTTCTTCATCTCAACTGAAGAATTGTGCATGTGCTTCCACGTTGTTGAGTATTTTAAAACTTGGAAAACATTTATTCTTTAAAGGTTAGAGGCTAAAATGAATTTGCTAGGACTCCATTTAATCAAGGTTTTAAAAATTTATTTATTCAGGGCGCCTGGGTGGCTCCGTGGGTTAAGCCTCTGCCTTCGGCTCAGGTCATGATCTCAGGGTCCTGGGATCAAGTTCCGCATCGGCTCTCTGCTCAGCAGGGAGCCTGCTTCCTCCTCTCTCTCTCTCTGTCTGCCTCTCTGCCTACTTGTGATCTCTCTCTGTCAAATAAATAAATAAAATCTTTTTTAAAAAAATGTTAAAAAAATTTATTTATTCATTTATTTTTCTTTCTCCAAGTTTCTATTTCAGTTCCAGTTAGCATACGGTGTAATATTAGTTTCAGGTGTAGAAGTTAGTGATTCATCACAACACCCAGTGCTCATCACAAGTGTCCTCCTTCATCCCCATCATCTTTTTTTTTTTTTCATCCCCATCATCTTTTGACCCATCCCTTCCCCCACACCTCCCCTCCAGCAACCCTCTGCTTGTTCTCTATAGTTAAGGGTCTGTTTCCTGGTTTGCCTTTCTTTCTCCCACCCCTATGTTCATTCATTTTCTTAACAGTCTTCCATTTAAAAATTAATTTTTAATTTATATATTTGAGGATATTAAATATATAATGTGTTTCTGAATGTTGCTTTTTTTTCCAACTTAGATTATATCAGAAGCATTTATGCACATCGTTTTGATAATTTCATGCTGTTCAGTAGTTTGAATTCATTAAAACTCACTTTCCGAGGGCCGCTTGGGTGGCTCAGTGGGTCAAAGCCTCTGCCTGTGGTTCAGGTCAGGTCCAGCATGGGGCTCTCGCATGGGGCTTCCCTTCCTGCCTCTCTGCCTACTTGTGATCTTTGTCATCTCTGTCAAATTAATAAATAAAATCTTTAAAAAAAAAACCCTCACTTTCCCATTCTCTTATCAGCCATTTAGAGTTGGTTCTAACTTTTCATTTTTGTAAGTGATACTAAAACAAGCATGTATGTGTATGGTCCACATTTCTGATTGTTTTCTCAGGATAGTTTATTAGAAGCAGAATTCAAAGGGTAGGATCATTTTTAAGGCTCTTGATATATTTGGCCACATTATTTCCAGGAAGCTCAGGTCAAAGTATAGTCTCCGCAATGAGTGTCTGTGTCTGTGTCCTTATCACAATTGAGAAGTATACATTTTAATAAATTTTCTAACACAATAGGTAAAAAAAAAAAAAAAGTAGCAGCTCTTTGATTTTCAGTGAGTTTGAACATTGTTTTATATATGTATATATATATATATATACATATATATATATACATATATATATATATATATATATTCTGCATTGTCTATTGTGTTCTTTAGTATTTTTCTATTGGCAGCTTTGTGTTTTTCTAAATTGATTTGTAAAATAAAGCTTTTTATACATCAAGAATTTTAAACCTTTAATCACAAGTTTCTGCAAATCTTTCCCCCCAAGGATTTGCTTTTCCCTTTCAGTTTGAGGTTCCCCCCACCATACCCCCACACCTTTCGACACACAGAAGACTTTTCCTGGGCCTGCTTAGGGTAGAGGCACAGAAGGAAAGAGTTTGATAGGCTGGATTGCCTAATACCTTCAGGTTTCAGAATCTTCAGGTTTCCTTCTCTTGTTTTAGTTGAAAGCTTTAGGTAGACTATGCCTGATTTTCAAAGTCACCTGCCCTGATTTCTTAATGTCCTGGAGCAGTAGCTATGACAGCTCATCAGAGAGGAGGAGGTGATCCTGCCAGGAGCGGGGGTTGGGGGGCAACTATGGTCTGATGATCCTGGAGCTTCATGTTTAAGGAACAGGTGTCCAGGTGTAGGCTGGAAGATTCCTGTGAGTTCCTTCCAGATTCTGGTCCGAGGCGGCCACGGCCCTCAGAGTACAGACCCGGTCCTCTTGACTTGTCAATTTCTCCACCCAGCCTGAAAGCAGCCTCCCATCATCCACTCAGCCCAGCGAAAACTTCAGGCTGTTGGCGGCCGAGCAGACCAGTGACAGTTTCTCGAATATCTCAGGAAAACCCCAGCTCACAGCAGACTGGTGGGTACCCTCTACATAGGCAGCTCCAACATCCCTTCCCGTGGCACTGAGCTGTGGGTGGGGTCGGGGACACCCTCCCCCAAATGAGCCCAGTTCCTTCTTTTATTCTAGATAGTTATGTGTCTGACTTCTCCCCTCAGTTTTATGATAAGCCCATTCTTGCAAACAGGGTCTATGGCTGACGGGTCTGAATATTTCCTAGGCAGAAAAATTTCCTAGGCTTCATTCCTTTTATTGAGCACTGCCTACGAAAGCTCTGAGCTCTGAGCTTTGTGCTCAATAAGAGGAATGAAGGATGAGTAAATTAATTCAAAGAAGGGTAAGCTAATAAAGCAGACTCAGGGAGTTAGATATTGACGGTCTCCAGACCCAGTTCACCAGGGTTCCCTGGGTGAGACAATTCTGAATTCTCTTTGCCTCACTTATCTGTTCTGTAAAATTGACAGAATAGACAATAACCCGAAGCAGAGATGGCTCCAACACCATTTGCTAAGCCATTGTATGGTACTCTTGCAATAAGTGATGGAAAACAAAAGCAGGATCATGCAACCAATATGCTGAACAAGTATAACTTGAAGCGTATCATCAAAATGTTAATTTATTTTTGTCTTCCCTTTATAACTTTTTCAGTGGGAGAAGCTTTCTTCTTACCCCAAGATAAAAGCTGATTCTTTGACAGCCTCCATAAGCATATGAGCTCCCCCTCAGAATATAAAAGGCCCTTTGGTCCCTCTAAATTGCAAAAGCAGTGTCAATCCTGAAATTAAAATGTCTGGTGCCTGATAATTATCAAAACTCTAAACTGTTCACAGCCTCCCTCAGCCTGGCCTCGTGTTCAGAGAGTCCTCCGTTGTGGGAACTGGGTTGTCACTCCTCTTGTTCTGTTTCCTAATTTTAAAGCTCTCTCTCTTACGAGCTTTCTTGGGTTCTTTAGAGCCCTGTACCTGATGCCCCACTCACCTTCCACTGCAACTCTGGTGATGCTCTGATGGCTTCCTTTCATCCGTCCACCGCCCCCCTCAGGCCCTGCCTCTGCGGGCATCCATGCCATCTAGGCAGTAGCTGTCACAGCCCCCTTGCCCTTTAAGGGAGTCCTCTTGGGCAGGGCTTATTTTAAAGCTAAAGACAGGAGAGAGGAACACAGCCCCCCCCACACCCCAAATGATAGAAAATTTAAGGCCATAAACACTTCACAAAAGCGACACAAGAGGGAGCTCTGGAACCCAAACCAGAAAGCTACCTTGACCCTCAATCCAAAACTTCAGGAAAACCATTTCACGTTAAAAATAACCGTCACGGATTGCATGGAGCACTGGGTGTGGTGCAAAAACAATGAATACTGTTACACTGAAAAGAAATAAAAAATTAAAATAAGAATAAATTACCAAAAAAAAAAAAAAAACCCGTCAGAAAAGGATAGTAATCAAACCCCATGCACAATTATATAAGGAAAAAAAGGAGTATATGAAGCATAATAAATGCTTACAGACAACGCAAGCACATGAAAAAGACGTGCCTGCTAAACAAATGAAAACTACAACCCAGCATTTCAAAATGAGATGAAAGAAATGAAGAAAGTGATAGAATATATGAAAAAGCAACACAACCCAGGACTTAAAAGACTTATAAATGTGGTGATGAAACTGAGGAAAAAAATCAGATTAAAAAAAAAAGATTTTATTTATTTATATGATAGAGAGACAGACACAGCGAGAGAAGGAACACAAGCAGGGGGAGTCGGAGAGGGAGAGCCTGATGCAGGGCTAGATCCCAGGACCCTGGGATCATGACCTGAGCCAAAGGCAGACGCCTAATAACTGAGCCACCCAGGTGCCCCAGAATCATACACTTTTAAAGAAACAATTATTTCCAAAACGAAGCCTAATACACCAGAGAGAATAACAAAGCAGATCATGCCTTAAGAGAAATGAAAGTATAAAAGGAAAGCTTACAAAATTTTTAAAAATTAAGCTACACTCTGTTTTTCTAGACACAGTAAGTGGCTGTGACTTTGTTAAGTTATTACGGTTATGGAGAGCTGTCTTTTTTTTTTTCTTTTTTAAGATTTTATTTATGGGACACCTGGGTGGCTCAGTAGATTAAAGCCTCTGTCTTCAGCTCAGGTCAGGATCCCAACGTCCTGGGAATCGGGCTCTCTGCTCAGCAGGGAGCCTGCTTCCCCCTCTCTCTCTGCCTGCTTTTCTGCATACTTGTGATCTCTGTTTGTCAAATAAAGAAATAAAACATTTTTTAAAAAGATTCTATTTATTTATTTAAGAGAGAGAGAGAGAGAGAGAAGGAGAGGGGAGAGGTCAGAGGGAGAAGCAGACTCTGTGCTGAGCAGGGAACCCAATGCAGTACTCGATCCTAGAACTCCAGGATCATGACCTGGGCATAAGGCAGTTGCTTAACCAACTGAGCCACCCAGTTGCCCCTTGGAGAACTGTCTTAAGGTTTTCTTCAGCTTTATCCTGCTGCCTGGAAGTTAGAGTGGGCCTCAGGCAGATCCCAGAGGGCTCAGATCTTGCCTTCGAGTTTTACCTAATACATGAGGTTCTCAACGCATAAAAGTGACACTTAAGGTTTGGAGGGGTGTCTGTTCCAGTCCAGCAGAGCAGGCCTGAGCTGGAGCCTCCCTCCTGCTCGACTTTCTCTGCTCAAGTCACTCTGGACACATCGCACCACATATACATGCTGTCACTATGCTCAAGGCACTTTTTCTGGAAAAGACAGCATTTAAAAATGGTTCTTAAATTCTTAACAATGCTTTTTCTTTTATTGCTTTCAATGACCCCCCAATTCCTGGGCTCCAACAGTAACACCAACATTGCCATCAAAATAGACAATCTGGACAGCTATAAGATACCCTCCCGAGTGGCATCTCCGGTCAACTTGAATATACCCATGAGAGCCGCCTTGAGCCACAGTCTCTGGGAACAAGAAAATCCAGATGAGCACTTCCTGCAAGCTCCTGTTGCCAGTTCCCTAGGAGAGAACCTTCTGGGACCCTGACACCAAGCCAAAACAGGGTGATCTTCCCTAACTTCATTCAGCGAACTTGATACAACCTCCTGTAATGCTGTTTTCCCACTGTGGGCCCAAGACCGTGGGAGAGGTATAATGGTGTTTATAGCAAAGTGCTTCTGTTCTTCCACCAATAAACCTCCAAGTGAATTCCTAATTGTTATAGGTTGTGCTCTGTGGGGCTTTGGACTGGGGATGGACTAATTAGGAGCAGGCGCTCACTCTTTAGGGAAGTAAGTGGGAAAAAATGTTCTGTCTGCTCCACTGAAACCCCAAAGCAGCTAAGCCAAGCCAAGAAATCCAGTCCAGAGGAAACAGCTGGAAACACAAGAAAGCCATTAAAGTTGACACACTGTTTGAACCACGGGTCTGCAGATCAGGGCTGGAGGACTTTCTCTCCTAGAGTTCACACTGTAGGAAATAGAGCGATAGAGGGAGAAAGTACATGGCCATCCCCTCCTGTGTGCGCTTGGGTGGACTAAGCACTAAATCCTGGCCAGACCCGTCAGAAAAGACAGGAGCTGAGAGGTTGCCCAATGTTTGTGGGTTTCTTCTTGTCTCCAATAAGTTAAAACAAAACACATTTCTTTGCAGCCTGTTATAGTCCAGCTGAACATTGCTGGTGCTGATGAGGGACATCTAGCAGCAGAACTTAGAGGCTGATGTGAAGGGTGACCTCACTTCCCAATTTATGCCTGTGGTCCTCATACCATTATCAATACGTACCCACGCCACTCTCATGTCCCTGCATGAATGGCCAACCACTCGACTGCTAGGGGGTGCTTACAAACATTTAAGGGCTCTCCACCCTCACTTCCATTGCCTTGGTTTATGACTCCATCTGCTCTCACCTAGAATACGGTAATAATCCCAGCTGGCTTCCCAAGCTCTCATCATTATAACAGTAACAGTGGACTTCATTAGCAATTTACCATGTGCCAAATCCTATGCTAAGACTTTACAAAGATTACTTAATCCTTACAAGTCATTGGGAGGAGAGCCTCTTGGTAGCTTTTATGTGAACGTGAGCCACAGAGAGGTTCAAGAATTTGCTCAAGGTCATATAGGGAGCAAGTCTGATGACTCTGATTTCTTCCCAATTCGTTTCCCTTCTGCACTGCTAAAGAGCAATCTTCCTGAAACATAAATCTGACCACAGCTTCACCCTTGATTAAAAACCAAGCTCTTTGATAGGAAATGGCCAGGCCTATCCCTCCAGCCTCTCCACTCCCCAGAGGCTGCTTCCCTTGCACCTCGCGCTCCCACCACATGAAATTTATGCTGTTTCCTAAATGCGCCATGAGCTTCCCTATTGCAAGGATGTAGCACGTCCTTCGCTCGGCGCCAGACACGCGTCACTTCCCTTGCGTGTCTGTCTGTTGCTCTCGCGATACTTGCCCTTCCTGCGAGATCTCCATGCTCTGTCCCTGCGTGTGCCTGTTCATGACCTTTCTCACACCCTTACAGTTGTTTACGGGTCTGTTTCCTTGGTGGGACTAGGAACTCTTTAAGAACGGATACCACTTCATATTAGACTTCTTTGCCCCAGAGAAGGAGCCGACTCTCATTTAAACCAAAGGGAATTTATTGGAAAGACACGAGTTAGCTCACAGAAGAGCCAGCACCAGAGCTGAATGGCCGGACATCAGAAGAGCTCAGCGGATTCAGGTAGGGGTGGATAATCAAACATCTCACCCATGCTGCAGCAGGCCGGGGGGTTCTCAGGGGAAATGGAGGGGTGCCACAAAAGAACGGCTAGGAGAACAGATGTCCGGTGGCTGATAATAACAAATGTCCACCTCAGTGTGACTCTTTGCTCTCTGTTCAGAGAGGCGCTCCGCCGTGGGCCTCCAGCGTGTCCGCATAACCTTGCTGAGTAAGCCAGATTTCAAGGTCCAAGTGGGTGGTTCTGCTCCCTTGCATGTTTCAGGAGAGGGAAGAGGAGTTTAGACAGATGGTGTTACACTTAGTGTATTCCTTTTGAAACAGTTTTTCAAAGGATCTCATTCTAATGGGCAGACAACACAGTAGCATTTGGGGTACCCCGTTGGTGTTAACTCAGAGTCAGCAGCCCCTGGTCCCTGAAAGTTTCTGCGTTTCCCTTTTACAAGGGCACAGTGTCACTGTAAATGGTGTAAGGTCTCTTCGGGGACGTCTAGGAGGAACACTCATGGTAGGTGGTTTATGGTGCTTGTAATAGGGTCCCTGGTTAGGGATCCCAGTCTTTCCTTCATTCAGGGAGCTGGGGTTTGAGCACCGGCTGTACACCGAGTAGTGCGAGCAGCCCGGCTCCTCTAACTGTATACACTAGAGACGGCTTTCCGTTGATGATACAAATGACCCGAGTCATCGCCTCTCCATTTTATTCCTAGGGACCCTAACTCAGGCCTGATCTTCTGGCTGTCAACAGCCAACTCTCACTACTAATTCAAGCATAAAAGGAACAGCTCAAAGGATATCCAGTAGCTGACAGACTCTCTGGAAAGGCAAGAGAGAAATGGCTTGAAGGCTTATACAGCTCGTTCCAGAGCAACCGCTCACGCTTTAGGATCTCTCCAACAAACACCCCCTACCACACCTTGCACGCATACTTCAGCTTCCACCAGTGACCCTGGCCTGGAGTCTGCCGTCCCTGCCTTCCAAAATCAGATGCTTCTACTGCCACTTGTCCCCTTCCCTCCCCCACCACCCCGGGGGGGAAATGTCCCTACACAGTGCTGGCTCGCTTCCTTATGCTGCTTAAACCCAAGTCAAGGTCTCAGGGCAGCTGAGTCTGTTCCGCAGAATTCAGCTTACAAGATACTCCTTAACTGAAAGGGAGGCTGAGAGCATGAGGTCTGGCTTCCCCTTGAGGAGGCAAAACTCACAATGTATCAATGCCAAAAAAGAAGTACAGGCAGCCCGAAGGCACGAACAATGTCCCCAAACACCCTTGATTAAATAACCACAGGCACAGAATCTCAAAAGGTCAACCCATCCTCAGCTCTGATGACCATGCATAACTATGCTTCTGGTCCTTGAGTGCTTCCAGATTTCTCCTTTTTCCACTGAGATTGCACAGCCCATTCACTAGCTTAAAAAGAGCCTCTTAAACATTCTAGTGCTTTCTCAAAACCTTGGAGAGCCCTGCAAGTACTCAGGACCTAGTAAAGGGATTGTCAGGCAAGGGCAATAGGCGGTACATGACAGATCCAAGTCAAAGTCAACTTTCTTGTCTCCTGAAGGCTTTGAATTCCTTTTTCAACATCGCTTCAAGGAATTTCTGGTGGCTCATTGTTCTCTAATGTGAACCAGGCTGGATTCAGCTTTGCTTTGGCCAACACAGCAAACTGTAAGAAATATACAGCACTGTGAGACATAGCACAATTATGATGTCATCTCTGGTAAGAACATCCACATCAGTAAAATCAGCCCTCTCTAAAATTATGCTCTCCCTCCTCAGTGGAGTGCCTTCAAAGTTATTCTCATCAGTATTTGCCGACTGTACAGACTGAAATTACCCAGTTTCTTCAATACATTCTCCTGGGGGAATACTTTCCCTGCCCTGTGCTGATTCCCATACTTATCTGCCCACACCCACTGGGGCACCATGGCGATGAATTCTGGTTACCAGCCCAGTAACGTGGAGGGGAATGTTCAGTGCCCTCCTGCAAGGAAGGAAAGTCTTCCTCTCCCTTGGGATGGGTAGTGGGGGGTTGCTCAGAAGGACCCAAGGGTTTGGGTCTTTTGGGTCTTCTCTGCTATCCCTGTGGCAGTTGATGGAGTCTTGTTGTCGCCTTGTGCCTCTCTTACACAGAGACTGGATGGAGGGGCACCTGGGGTTAAGCATCTCCCTTCAGCTCAGGTCATGATCCCAGGGTCCTGGGATTGAGCCCCTCATCGGGCTCTCTGATCGGCGGGGAGCCTGCTTTCTCCTCTCTCTCTGCCTGCCTCTCTGCCTACTTGTGATCTCTCTCTGTCAAATAAATAAAATCTTAAAAAAAAAAAAAAAAAGAGAGAGACTGGATGGAAGCTGGGACCTGACAGCCTTCGAAATTCAATAACCCAGAGACGCAAATCTCAGTGTTTTAACTTTTGTTCTTTTTAAGTTATTCAGTGTCATCGGAAGCACCCACTGTTTGTTTTTTAGGATTTATTTATTTTTAAGAGAGAGAGAGCCTGAGGGGTTGAGGGGTGCAGAGGGAGAAGCAGACTCCTTGCTGAGCAGGGAGCCCAGCATGGGGCTTGATCCCTGGACCCAGGGATCATGACCTGAGCCCAAGGCAGACGCTCAACCGACTGAGCCCCCCGGGCACCCTGAAGCCCCATTGTATTCCAGTGTCCTGGAATCCATTTCTTTGATATTGTCCTAAGGCAGCAGGTACCTACTTGCAGCAGATACACTCTGTCATCAAATGGTCCTAGTTACCCTCAAGGAGTCACTTAATGAGCGGTGGACCATTGTCAAGTTCTCACCCCAGAATATGACTTGAATCTTGATGCAATCTATGCCATTTCTTTGGGGTAATAAGCTCCCTGGGGTTCTGTAACCTGCAGGCCCCTCTCTGGTACCAAACTGTATGTCAGAGTTCTTCATGTGTAAACGACAAGGATGACTCTGAGGCAGCAAGAGCTTAGGTTGTATGTCCTTCTGTCCATGTGAGAATGACTGAATCAGAGAGACCACTGAAGAAACTGGGAAGGCCAGAAGGGGCAGACCCAGGGCGGCACCCAGGACTTGGATTTAATCTACACTCTGGGGACACTCGCTGGCATGAGTAAGTCCCCACCAAGTTTTCCATTCTTGTGTCTTCCATTTAGCATTAAATGTCCCAGGAATCCTAGCTTGGGCCTTGTACCTCCGTGTGCCAATTATCTTCCTTTCTCCCTCGAAATCCAGTCCTCCTTTCTCCCCATTCTCTGTGCCCCAGAACTCCTCTGGTTCCTGCCCGTTTTCCAAGCTGATCTGTCTAGGCTACATCAAAGGGCCCATTGCCTCTGGAGTCCAGGTGGGTTTGGCCAGTGGAAGTCCAGGTAGGAGATCAGAGGGAGAGAGGAGAATGGGGTGAAAATAATGACAGCCTCCCTTGTAGGCACGGAAGGAGTGATGTAGGAAAGATGTTAGGGTTCAGAGCGGACAGCCAAGAAAGAATTCTTGACATGTATTTGGTGCAGAAAGGTGGTTTTATGAAAGCATGGGGACAGGACTGGTGGACAGAAAGAGCTGCACTGGGGTCCTGTGGAGTGATCCATTATATACTTTCAGGTTGGGAGGGGGTTGGGGATTTGGGAAGCAAGGTTTCCAGGATCTTGAGGGGGATAGAGATTGTTAGGAAAAAGTTATTACTGTCTAGTAAAAACTCAGTCATGAGACCCTTCAGATGTGTATGGGTGGGCCATATGCTTGGGGGATGATTGAGAACATGTATCTTGGGGGGTAGAGATACAGGAAGTTTCCAAAGGAATTTTTAGATGTTAAAGTAGACTCAGGATCCTGTTGGTGGAGCTAAGACTGGCTTTTGCCCTGAGCAAAGTAACATCGAGGAAGCTAAGTCCCTAGAGAAATGTCGCTCTGCCTGTTTCAAGGGCTTGTCAGTGGGCTGTAGGTAGTAAGGAAATTTAATTTTTCTTTTGCCTTTGTTTCTCACATCAAGGTGGGCCGTGTCCCTAAACAGAAAGAGATCGCTCATTTCCTGGTGGCCTCTTCTACTCAACACTCTCCTAGTTCCAGAACCACTCCCTCTGCTAACTCTTCAGGTCGGTTGTAAGGACTTAGCTGAATTTTATATCCTGAGCAGGAATATCATCTCCCTTACTCCTGAAGTTTCCTCTCAGTAAGTTTCCATCCACAGGCCCTCAGCCTGTGCCAGAGCCATGACCAGGCCGGCCTGGCTGTGTGACCCTTGCTGGGCTTCCATCCAGTCTATTGCTTCTCTTTTGGCTCCTGCCTGTCCCCCAAGCCTGGTTCCCTTCACTTCCATTTGTGGTAAAGATGTGCCAGTAGTTTTCCGATGAATTCCCTTTGGCTTAGGTTGGCCTGTCAGTTTCTGTGCTTAAAGCCATGAAGTCTAACTAATGAGGGGCTGTTCCCAGAAAAGTGGATGCTGTGTAGACTGATACATCCGCCCTTGGTATCTTACTCATTTGTGTGTCCTCCAGTGCCTCCATTTATCCTGCTAGACACCCAATCAAAGGGTGTTAAATAACTTATTTCTGCCATAGCCAGCACTGGTGCCCACAATGTCTCGCCTACCCCCACCCCTGCTACCCGCCCCCCACTGCTTCCCAACACAGGAAGAAACTATGGCCTTTGCTGAATGGATTTATGATTAAAATTGATTTCTTAGGGGGCGCCTGGGTGGCTCAGTGGGTTAAAGCCTCTGCCTTCAGCTCAGGCCATGATCTCAGGGTCCTGGGATCAAGCCCCACATTGGACTCTCTGCTCAGCCCGCCCCCCCCTTCCTGCCTCTCTGCCTACTTGTGACCTCTGTCAAATAAATAAATAAAATCTTTATTAAAAAATTGATTTCTCAGGGCACCTGGGTGGCTCAGTCAGTTAAGTGCCTACCTTTGACTCAGATCATGATCTCAGGGTCCTGGGATCAAGCCCCTCATTGGGATCCCTGCTCAGCAGAGAGCCTGCTTCTCCCTCTCCCACTCCCCCTGCTTGTGCTCCCTCTCTCGCTGTCAAATAAATAAATAAAATCTTTTAAAAATTTAAAATAACAACTAAATAAAATTGATTTATCAGCAACTGTTTCTTAAGATGAAAATAACACCACAGAAGCGATCAGTAAAGCTTTGAAGAGCCAATAAACATGCATTTTAAAAGAAAAAAGAAACAAAACATTGTGACCCAGGGTCAATCCAAGCCCACCAGGCTATGACATCTGCAAAAACCATCACCAGAACAATGTAGGAACATATCTTCAAGTTTCCGAAATGGAATTCTGAGCAAAGAGAAAACGTCCTCCAGGAATAACACTAAGACAGACCCACTTGAAATATGTGATGGAATGAGATGCATCACAAATGTCCTCATAAATCATAAGAAAAATAACAAATGGCTGGTCAATTAAGACTCTAGTGTTATTTGGGCCCCTGGGTGGCTCAGTTGGTTGAGCATCTGCCTTCGGCTAAGGTCATGATCTTAGGGTCCTTGGATTGAGCCCTGCGTCAGGCAATCTGTTACCGCCTCTCTGTCTACTTGTGATCTCTTTCTGTCAAATAAATAAATAAAATCTTTTTTAAAAAATCCCCATTACTCCTGACATTTCCTCAGTAATTTTTCTTCCAGAGACCCCTGGCCTCCTCCTCGGCTATACTTCCCACTTGCCCCCAGCTTCATTGGGAATTGAGCCCAAGGCCTCTCCCCATTGCAAAATTCCATCACAATTGTCCCTATCCTGACTGAGACCCCCTCCCCCGCCCTGCCACAATAAAGTCTTCCTTACCCTGCTAAAAAACCAAACCAAAACAGAAAACAAAAAACTCTAAAGCCCATGAGGGTTCGATCTTGAGAAATACACGAGACTATGATTTCAAAACAGGGAAACAACTGAGAGTGGTAAAGCTTCATAAAACAAGCATTTAAAAAAGAACATTTAGAATTCTTAAAGCTAAGGTCACTTACAGATACTATGACTTGAAACAACCCGAAATACCACAATCTAGAGATGTTTTAAGAGGAGGCTATTCTGGTTTTTGCTCTGTTTCTGCCTCCTGCCTGACTTAGGATAAATTAATTTCCCCACTGGGGGTAGATAATGTTTCTTTAATTAAAATATCACTAAAAATTCTAATTTTGCCCAAACACAACACTGGTTTTGAATATTAATAGTCGCAATAGGAAACAGACCATGTGTCCTTGACATACAAAGAAATAGTCACAGATGGTTTGTTCTAAAATGGTTTTACAGCCCCCCCAAAGTCTCCAGCCAGGCATTTTGCCTTGCACAAAGAAGGAAAGGAATTTCTGTCACTTCAGTGCCATTCGAGGGGCATATCTAGATGCAAGAAGAATGTGACAGACAACTAGTGGCCTGAGATTGTCACACACGCACACCCAGGACGTTCCCTTTGTAAATGCTTTGCATTTTTAAGTGTCTCCTTACCAACAATCTAATGTGATTTTCATAATTCCATGAGATAGCTCTTAGGATGAACTATACTTCACAGAGGAGAAAAGTAAAACCCAGTTTGGCCGGGGCAGTGCATGATTCTCAAAGTCCAGAGGGCAGAAGGACAATGGCCTCTGGGCTTCTTCTCACAGGCGTCAGTCCCCGTCGTGCCCATTCCTGTCAGCGTCATCGCAGAGACCTTCCGATGCAGACTTGGAGCGCACTAGCTGCTAAGCTAAGGTGCCAAGCCGGCCCCGAGAATCGGCATTCTTTCTTACATCTAGGTCGCAGAGTGGATAACTGCCACCACCAGGTGGCGACCCACTGCGGCTGGGACTCCATGGCTGAGGAGGCTAATCTCAAGTATTTCCTTAACTTCACTGAACACCATTCCATCCCTATTGACTATTTGGAATCCCACTTACCAATTTATAGTGGGGTTTTACCGTTTTCAAGTAGCCAGTTCAATAGACCTGATGAGGGAGCAGGAGGCTGGCTGAGGACAAAGCAAGAGCTGGCGCCTTGCAACCCCCCCCTCTTTTTTCTTCATCCGCTCCCCTCCACAGGTGTAGCATTCCTCGGGCACCCCTGACTGCCATAAAGTGATAAATAGTTAACCTGCTGAGATCACAATCCTGCAAGACAGGAGTCTCCCTTGGTTTGCAAATTTCTTTGAGATTACAACAAAGAAGTTACCTTATCAATAGCCCAATCTCCAAGGACACAGAACTCAGTTTTTCAAGTCAAATGTCACCCTCCCCTCCATAAAACCTAAGGAGGCGGAGGTGGAAGGAAAAGTAAATAAAGTTAAATTTCTTCTAAACCTAAATCTCATTAACAAGGATGTTTGATAGCAGGGATGTAACATTCCACCAGACTCCTAATTGTCTTTACTTGATAGCAACTAAGCCTTCAATATCCTGATAGTATTATTTGCCCCAAAGGCCCTTCTAAACACCCCTTTGTCCTCACCTACCCAACTCCTGCGTATATAACCAACCACCCCTCACAACCCGGGGCGGCAGCTGCATCTCTGCCTGCCCACGGGCCCTGTCCCCGTGCTTTAATAAACCACCATTTTGCACCAATGACGTCTTAAGAATTCTTTCTTTAGTCGTCGGCTCCGAACCTCCTCACCACACCGAACCTGACTTAAGGTTCTGGGACTTCATCAGACCTTTACAGGTTTTTTGTTGTTGTTGTTGGTGGTGGTGGTGGGTTTTTTGTTTTGTTTTGTTTTGTTTTGTTTTCGGTAACTGCTGCATTCTGGGTATAAGTTTCTGATTTTCTAACTATATTTCATTTTGACCTCTAATAGAGTCATGCACCAGCATTTATATATTGGAACACATATTATTTTATTGTAGTTTTTTTTCTTTTATATTACAGCCAGGCTAGCAAATCAACTTTTTAAAATAAATATAATAAAATTAAAAAATTAAATAAAATTTTAAAAATAAGTAAAATATAGTTAGGTTTTAATCACGAATTTTATTTCAGAAGGTAAGGGGGGAGTTACAATGTATTAGTCAGGAAAAGGGGATTTGGGTGTGACAAGGTTGAGAAGCACTATATTGGAGCGTTGACATTTTCCTCAACCCTGTGCTCCTGACTTTGACGGTACTTGGATGGTACTTTGACAGCAGCATTTAGCCTACTTTGCTCTCTCCACTCCCACCTCTCCCTGCAGCAGCTCCTCAAAGCTGCTTTGCTCTGCTGGTCCCACACCTTCTGAGCTCTCAAGGAAGCAAGTCCTGGACAGCGCCCCAGTACTGTCTGCGCTATCACCCCCGCCTGAGGCTCCCTCCCTCCAACCCCTCTCCAGCCCCAAAGCCACATCCTGCCTCTTCGACCTTCACCCCGATTCACTTCTCATCTCCAATCTCTTCGGACCATCTGTCTAGTGAGGAGGACCTGGTTGTGTTCTCTCCTGGCAGGGTTTAAAAATGTCCTCTTCTCTAGTTGGGGGTTTATCCTGCTCTCATGGGGTAATGTGTCAATTCAGCCCAAAGAGCTAAAGAACAGAGAGCCCAGCTGAGCTTTCTGCCTCAACAGGGACTGCTCCTCTTCCAAATTTTTCTCTTGTTTCCCTTGAGCTGATTACTCATTCCCTCAGGCTGCCTCTCTCCAATTTGGGGGAACGGGTAGGAGTTGGTGTGGGTAATTTGTGAGAACACACACAATTATATTAACTAGCTTTCTTTCTCTGGTATCAGGCCATACCCAGATTTTCTGTTCTGTTTTTTGGCCACCACTTAACCTCTTGTTAGGTTGCTACTAGTTAAATTTTTTAAAAAAACGATTAATGTATTTACTGTGAATGTCAGAGGGAGCATTTCTGGGACATGGCTTCTTTGCAGAGGCTGCCGATTGTATACTGGATTCCCATCCTTAAATAATAAATAGCAGAACCCCCCAGTTCTGGGTGGGTTCATAGCCATGCAGCTAAAAGCTACATTTCCCAGCTTCCCTTGCACCTGGGTGTGGCCATGTGACTGAATTCCGACCAATGGGATGTGAGCAAAAGTGATTATGCCCTTTCTAGGTCATGCCCTTAAAAGGAATGAGTGTGCCCTCCCCTTCTCACTGGCCAGCATGCAAACGTGATGGCAGGAGCTGGAGCAGCCACCTTGAAACCCAGAGACAGATAGTGACATATTGACAATGGCAGAGATACTCCACCAGCCCAGGACTGCCCGTCTATGGACTACTGTGTAAGAGCAAATCGAAATTCTATTTTAAGTCACTACATTTTGAGGTCTTTTGACTACCTAGAGTATAAGTAATTCATGTAAGCCTCATGTCATTACTTTTACCTAGGATCCTGAAGTTATTTGTACTTATTTGTGTTTTCTTATTTCAAATCATATGTTCTGTGTCTTCCTTTTATAAAAAATTAAACTGTCACTAATAGTCTAATTTTTCCCCTGAGAACCAGCTTATGGATTTATTTATTCTGGTGTGCTTAGTATTTTAAGATTATGTTGGCTTCCTTTATACTTGAATGGATGTCATTCCTGTATGTAAATGTAATTCCTGTTTGTGGAATTATTGGTTCACATCATTTCATTTTCTCATCCCATGTAAAGTTGCTGAAGTCTGGAACCAGTCTCATTTTATTCCCCTTGGTAGGAGCACCTGGGTGGCTCAGTGGGTTAAAGCCTCTGCCTTTGGCTCAGGTTGTGATCCCAGGGTCCTAGGATCAAGTCCCGCATTGGGCTCTCTGCTTCCCCCTCTATCTCTGCCTGCCTCTCTGCCTACTTGTGATCTCTGTCAAAGAAATAAATAAAATCTTTTTAAAAAATGTATTCCCCTTGGTAGATAGTCTGCTTCTTCTATCCAGATATTTGTAGTAAGATGCTTTTGTTGTGCTAAGATTTAGCATCTTCCCAAGAGCTATACTGGTCTCAGTGGTTTCTTTACTCAGTTTACCTAGAATAGAGTAAATCCATTTGTGTGCCAAATTGGGTCTTATGTTTCAGAAATGGCTTTTTCTTTTACATGTTTGAATACTTTTTCAATTCCATTTGTTCCCTCTTCATCAGGGACTCTAGCTGTATGTTTGGTCAACATAAATGTCTCCCACATCCATCATTTTCTTTCCAGTCTTTTCATCTCTTGCCCTTCTTTATTATACTTAGTGTGATAGTCTCTGACCTGCTGACCATGTCACTGACTCGGTTTGCTGTCATATCACCTCCATTTTTTTTTTTAAAGATTTTATTTATTTTATTTGAGAGACAGAGACTACAGGTAGGCAGAGAGGCAGGCAGAGAGAGAGAGAGGAGGAAGCAGGCTCTCTGCTGAGCAGAGAGCCCAATGCGGGACTCGATCCCAGGACCCTGAGATCATGACCTGAGCCGAAGGCAGCGGCTTAACCCACTGAGCCACCCAGGCACCCCTCACCTCCATTTTTTATGGAAATGTGACTGTCAGATACTGAGCAGTGAGATACTGAGTGTGACTGTCAGATACTGAGCAGGTTTTTCTTCTTTTTTTTTTTTCTCCTTACATGCTGTCCCCTTTTCATCTTATTTTGGTATCTCTAATTTTGTTTGTCTACTTGCTTGTTTCATGGGATCTATAAGGTCCCTTGATGGTACAGAGAGGATTCTTGTCAAGGACTTTATTCTATTTCCTGGTATCATTTTTCTTCTGAGATATATTCTTTTAACATATTTTCCTAGGATATTCTTTGGGAAAGAAGGGTAATATCTTACCTAGATCCTATGATAGCTCTTTGCTAAGAAATAGTGGCTATTTAAAAAACAAAACTTTCCTGGGGCGCCTGGGTGGCTCAGTGGGTTAAGCCGCTACCTTCAGCTCAGGTCATGATCCCACGGTCCTGGGATCGAGCCCCGCATCGGGCTCTCTGCTCAGCGGGGAGCCTGCTTCCTCCTCTCTCTCTCTGCCTGCCTCTTTGCCTGCTTGTCATCTCTGTCTGTCAAATAAATAAATAAAATCTTTAAAAAAAAAAAAAAACTTTCCTGAATACATCAGCCCTTTATTTTTTATTATTTATTATTTATTATTTTATCTATTTATTTTATTTATTTATGTGTCAGAGAGAGAGAGAGTGCTCAAGCAGGGAGAGCAGCAAGCAGAGGGAGAAGCAGGCTTCCCACTAAGCAAGGAGCCTGTCGTGAGACTTGATCCCAGGATCCCAGGATCATGACCTAAGCCGAAGGCAGACACTTAATGACTGAGCCACCCAGGTGTCCCTCCATCAACCCTTTAGATATAAATTCTATTTCATGGAAAAATAGTAGCTAGACAAGCAAACTAGACACCACAAGGAAGTAACCAGATAGATCCAGAAGATGAGATATTCTGTAGGACAATGATCTCAATTGCTTCCACTAGTAAGTGTCCTAAAAAAGGGACTGTACTAGATTAAAATAAACTTAAGGGGGATGTGTGCTCCTGGATTGAGTACTGATATGAATAAATCAGTTGTAAGAATAACTGGAGTTAATTGGAGAAATTTTAATATGGCCTAGAAATTAGATGAGATGAGATGAGATAAAAGTATACCAAAATACAAAGGTAAAAAAGTGTTGGTTAAATAATACAGATTCTAGAAAAATTAAAAACAATTTTTAGAACATAATCTCTCTCTCTCTCTCTCTCTGTCTCACAAACACACACACGTACACACGCACGCGCACATCCATGGTTGTTGCAGTGATGTTCTCTGGGAGGTAAGAATATGCTGTTTGTTTTTTAAACTTGTCTCTATTTTCTGATGTTCTACAAGCACATATACTGCTTATGTAATAGTTTTTTTTAAAAATAGTGACATAGATTTAAATGGGACAGATTTGCCATGAAGATAATAAAGCTTATACTTCAGGGCCCTTTGTTCACACTGAAACTTCCCAGGCCCCTAAGAGGGCTTCTGGCAATGTTTTATCATATTTTTGTGGTAATACCATATTTATTTTCCTTTTTATGTTTTGGAAATGTTTTACTGTAGTAAAATAGACATGAAATGTACCATTTCAAATGTCCAGTTCAGTGGCATGACGTCCATTCACACTGTCGGGGGCACATCACCACCCGCATCTCTGGAACTTTGTCATCTTCCTGAACTAAAACTCTGTACCCATTAAACAATAACTCCCTACTGCCTCAACTATCCAATATTTTTTTTAAGATTTTATTATTTATTTGACAGACAGAGATCACAAGTAGGCAGAGAGGCAGGCAGAGAGAGAGGAGGAAGCAGGCTCCCTGCTGAGTAGAGAACCCAATGTGGGGCTCGATCCCAGGACCCCAAGATCATGACCTGAGCCAAAGGCAGAGGCTTTAACCCACTGATCCACCCAGGCGCTCCCAGTATTTTTATTTTTAAGTGTCTCCAAAACTGTATAAGCTCTAAGCTCCACAGCACCCTGGTCTAGCCCCAACTGAATATGCAATCAGGTATCCTGGTCATTCCTGAGCAAGTTTGAAGTGATACTCAACACTACTAAGTGATTTTAGCCTCAAACCAAAGTACTATCAACACTGTCAAAGAGACAAGACCACTGAGGGGGGGGTGCAGAGTGGCAAGAGAAGCAGACTCCCCACTGACCAAGGAGACTGATACGGGACTCCATCCCAGGACCCTGGGATCGTGACCTGAGCCGAAGGCAGATGCTTAACCAACTGAGCCACTCAGTTGGTTGCCCTATATCAGCAATTTTTAAGCCTGACTTGGTATAACAGAAAACCCAAATTTATTTCTCTCATATATAAAGGAAGTCTGGAGGTACACAGTCCAGGAAGGACTAGTATGGCTATTTTATGATTATCAAGGAACTGGAGCTCTTTTATCTTTCTATGCTACCATCAGTGGAATGTCACATCATGGCCCAATGGGGCTGCTCAAGATCCAGCTGTCAAATCTCTATTCCAGCCAGAAGGAAAAAAATAATGAGTGAGAAAGTATGCCTTTTCCTCCTATGTCTCTTCACCACAGATGCAGGTTGCGCTTACATCTCTGTTGCCACAACATGGCCTTACCCCTAACTATAAGGGAGGCCAGGAAATGTAATCTTTATTCCAGAAAACTGTGCCCGACTAAAGATCAGACATTCCACCATTATTAAGGAAATTGAGAGAATGGATATTGAAAAAGGCAACTGAGCATCTATAAGATGGTTTTTAGAAAGATTTGGTGTGCTAGCTTTTGAGGCTTGAGGGGGGCAAGTAGGAATGGTAGACATCTTAAAGACATTTGATTATTGCTTTAGATTCTGTTTAGTGCCGAAAGCTCACTTCCTTGTAATTAGCTTTCTAGACTGGGCACTAAACCTCTTCCACATACCACAGAAATGGGCTAAACAGGCTTGCAGAGAAAACAGAAAAAGCCATCTCCCCCATTGAAGGGGACTTCTGGCTGTCTCAATGGCCAAATACATACAAACTACATACCTAGACCAATCAGCTAGACCATAGCAGGCAAGTTCAATTTATCTCAGCGTGTTAACTGCCATCACTTTTGGACTGTGTGTTGCTTCCAGAGAAATGTCAACCTCAGAACGGGGTCTCTTGACCCCATCCCTAGAGACCATTCCATAGAGGACATTTATCCCACATGATAAACAGAAGAAAACAAGGAACATGAACGCGGCAGTTGCTTTACCAACCAGGGAGTGGTTTCAGGTGCTGAAACGGGCAAACTAGAAGGCCACCAGGTGAGGGGCACATGGAACCAGGTCAGCAAAGCCTCTAGACCTTTCAGCCACCGCTCTGACTTGATAACGAAATGCAGAAGTAATTCTTCACGCTTGTACATCACATGCACTGGTTGTCCGATTACTTTTCTGAGTTGATCATATTTTATTTTGATTTGATAATACATAGCTTAGTAAGTTCCGGAATTTCGTCCAAATTAGAATATGATTTCTCCCCGAAGCGGACTTGAATAGCGGTCAGACTGCTTCCTTCTTTGCCCTTGACCTAGCCACTGCAGGGTTTGGAGCTCTTGCTTCCTCCGACTCCAGGCTGAGGAATGCTGTCACTCTCTGAGAGGGGGAATGTCTTGTTGATCTAGCGGAACTGCCCCAGCGCGGTTCCACTCTTCTCTGCTGGGCACCCTCACAGAGCCAGCCTCTGGGGAAGAAACTAATTACGTGGACTCCTCCTTCAGTGTGACCTCCTGAGGGAAACAGACCTGCAAAAGTAACCACCCAGGCAGAGCAGAGCGCGGAGCAGAGCCCTGCGATTCCTTCCAAAACGGGTAAGTGTCCTCCAGATAAACGCAGCCTCATCACAGCTGGGAATGGCGGGGTTTGAAATAGACAACAGCCCTTGAAACTGCTTGGGGGTAGGTTGCATTACGAGTAAGGGAGAGCTAAGGATTCCCATGCGGCTCAGTCAGTTAAGCGGCTGCCTTCCGTTCAGGTCATGATCCCAGAGTTCTGGGATCAAGTCTCTTATCGGCTTCCCTGTTTGGCGGAATCCTGCTTCTCCTTCTCCCCCTGCCCCTGCTTGTGTTCCCTCTCTCACTGTCTCTCTCTCTCTGTCAAATAAATAAATAAATAAAATCTTAAAAAAAAAAAAGAGTAAGGGAGGGTTGAAAGGCAGGAAAGAAAATACCCTCCCAGCAGCTTTCCTTCCTTGCTTCCTGCCTGGCTCCCTGAAGCGGACTTGAATAGCGGTCATCCCTTTCCCAGCAACCTCTGGGGGCACTATGTCCCCGGGTTCCGGACAGGGGCTGGGGACTATCAGGGCAGAAACAAGCCCTCTGGAGGAAAAGAGAAACCCCTCTGCATTTTCCTTTCCCACAGGCCTGCCCTGGTTTTTTCATGATGTCATCCATTCAGTATTGTGAGCTGATTGGCGGTCCCAGGCCTTGGCCAGCCACCCAGGGCCAGGAGGGAAGAGAGAGATACCAGGCCAAACTTGCAGCAGGCCCCTGAGCATGTGCGGAAATGTTGTCATCAGTTCCACAGAGAAAGACTTGGTGGAAATCAAAGAAGACAGTAAAAGTCACAAGATCTTTTCCAACATTCCCTTCCCTGAATGCCTGGGAAGAAGTCAGGGGCCTCTTGTCCGTGGATGGGGAGCCAAACCCTGGAGTGGGCCTAGGTGTGGAGGAGGGACTTCTCTGCCAGATGCTTCGTTCTCCAGAATTCAACCTGTTTCCTGACTCAGTGGTGTTTGAAAGCAACTTTGTCCAGGTACCCTTGGGTCGCTCACAATGGCATTCCTTGATTCTTCTCAACTTGTTCCCAAGATGTGGCCGGGAGAGTCTGTCCCGGGGCCTGGAGTGGAGTGAGCACTGAGGCAAGGCGAAGTCAGTGGGCCTGGAATGCAGCTGACCCTGACTTTGCTGAGCCCCCCACAGAGCTTCTTCCGCAGACACTTGTCATTGTGGGGACAGAGGTCAGGTGTTCTCTGCTCTGAGTAGAGGACTTGGTATCCGAACCCCTCAGTGTGCTTCCTTCTCCGGGCTGTCAGGCCCAAGAGGGGAACAAAGAGGAGGCAGTGAAGGGGGCTTCCCTGGGAGGCTTCGTAGCAGAAATGCTGACTGGTGAAAGAGCAGGAGCAGGGCCCCGAGAGGACCAGGGCTCAGGGTCTCTGCCTTCTCGTCAGGGAGCGTCATTGTGCAAATGATCTGCATGCCCTGAATCCTAGTTTCCTCTATTTATAAAAGGGATTGGACCAAGCTGGTTGTTACATGTGAAGCCAGGAAGCAAAGGCACAAGTACAACGAGCACTTGGGGCATTTTTTTTAAAGGATTCATTTATTGGGGCACCTGGGTGGCTCGGTTGTTAAACATCTGCCTTCGGCTCAGGTCATGATCCCAGGGTCCTGACATTGAGCCCCTCATCAGGCACCCTTCTCAGCAGGAAGCCTGCTTCTCCTTCTCCCACTCCCCCTGCTTGTGTTCCCTCTCTTGCTGTCTCTGTCAAATAAATATAATCTTTAAAAAAGAAAGAGAGAGAGAGAGAGAAAGAATAAAGATTTATTTATTTATTTGAGACAGAGAGAGCATGTGCGAGTGAGTGCACTGCATGGGGGGGGGGGGGATCTCAAGCAAACTCCCCACTGAGCACAGAGCCCACAACTAGGGGGTGGTATGGGCTCCATCCCAGAACCCCAAGATAGTGACCTCAGCCAAAATGAGGAGTCGGCCTCTTAACCAACCGCGCCACCCCGGGGCCTCTCTGTGCATTTTTATTTCCTTGCCTGTTCTTCCTTTCCCCTGGCCAAATGGAACCCAGAATAAACAGACCTTGGGAGCTGCAAGGGGAAGTGCAGGAAACAATAGGGTCCCTCAAAGAATGGGGTAAGGACACATTTTTCAAAGAAAATCTAGGAAGCAGTGTGTAAAGGAGTCACAGAAATGTGACACAGGACCAGGAACTCTTGGGTTATAGTTCTTGTGGGCAATTGTTAACAGGAGGTGGGGTAAATACTCCAGTTGTTGAAGCCATATAGGTTTAAACAGTGGTTCTCAATAAGTGTTGATTTCAGCGGCCACCACCAGGGGGCATTTGGCAACCTCTGGAGATACTACTGATTGTCCCAACTTGGGAGGCGTGGCAAGGGGTAGGATTGCTACTAGCCTTTAGTGCATAGAGACAGAGACGGGGTAACCATCCTGTCTTGCTCAGGAAAGCCCCCTCCCCTAAACAAAGAATTAGCCAGCTCCAAATGTGGATAGGACTGGGGTTGAGAGACCACCTCTCCTAGAATACACTGTTGCTTCTGCCCAATGCTCAGGCTGTGCCCCTCGGGCTGCTTTGCAGGTCAGAAAGGGCAGGAACTGGATAGACATCTACAAACCCTCCAACACCATGGCCCTTGGGGTAACCTCCTCCGTGCCCTGCCTGCCCCTTCCCAATATCCTCCTCATGGCTAGTGTCAAATGGCACCAGGGACAGAGCCAGACATGGAACAGACCATCTACGGCCCCAAACATCAAGCTGAAGAGGTAAGCAATAGAGATGCGAAGAGAGGATGAATGCGGTGAGGGGTGGACCCAAAGCAGAGGCTGCTTTGCGACTCAACTCAAAGTAGGGAGAGACGGAGAAGTCACTGGCAGTGACATTACTTTTTTAGACAACAGTAGCCCAAGACAGATCATGCACTGGAAGCATTAAGGCCAAGGTTGCGGGGGGATGGGGCGGAAAAGAGAAGTGTTATGTGGTCAGCAATGAGAAGCCAGTCAGCATGCCCACTTTCCTTCTTGCTGCTCTCACCCACTGAATCCATAGGAAGTCTTCCTGCCTTGGGCCAAGGGGCAAGGAAGCAGTGAGGTCCGGCAGATAGAGCACTAGATATGAGACATGGGTTCTAGTCTTCGGTAGCCAACGACTCGAATCATTTTTGAGTCTCAAGGCTATCTGCCTCATCCCAGTTTTCCTACTGGTAAAACGAGTGGAACTAAGTCTCCCTTAAAACTGTAACATACAGGGACCTCAGACTCCTCTGGGAAGAAACAGCCCTTTTTCATATAAGTAATCTGTAGGATATCTGAAGAATCTCTAGAGATTCCCAGAAATCCAGACAAACCCTTCATTTCTCCATGTCGGTTCCATGATAAACCTCGCCTCTATGTTCTGGGCCTACCTATAGAAAGCCCAGCCCAGTTCCTTCTCCCAGTTCCCAACCCCTTTGGGAAGAGTAGTGAAAGCACTGGGGTCAATGAATGGACAGGCTAGACAGCGCCACTCTGTGGCAGAGAAGGGCAGTTCCTTTAGGCTATCAAGAAAGAAACTGGAAACCCGTTACCCAGCCACCTTACCCCAGGGCTATCTCTCTCAAGCAGGATCCCAGGGAACACCAGCCTGAGAATCATGGCAGATTTCAGGGCGACACCCCAGATCCACCGAATCTGAGTTGCAGGGGATTTCTTCAGGTGTCTGCGTTTTAAACAAGCTCCCCAGGTGAATCTGGTCTCGGCAAATTTGAGCACCACGGAGCTGAGCATTCTCTCTCCTACCCCCGAAAGCCTCAGTCCTGTAGGGGACACTCCTCATATTAACGAAGACGTGGTTGGATCAGAAGCCACAGAGCTGCCACGGTGTGTCTTCTCTTGTGGCTTCAGGATCCTCCCACTGAAGTTCGTGGAGTTCCAGGTCTGTGACCGGCTTCAACGCATCTTGCGATTGAGGACAGTCACCGAGAAGATCTACTACCTGAGGCTCCACCAGGACCATCCTGAGACTGTCTTCCACTTCTGGATCCGGCTGGTACAAATTCTGCATACGGGGCTGTCCATCACCACCAAGGACCCAAGGATCCTTTTCACGCACTGTCTGGTACCCAGGATCAACTGCAGCCCCTCGGGAGACTCTCACGTAAGTGGGCACCATTGCCCCCTCCAGCAAAGGCCAGAGCCAAACTGTGGAGTTTAGGTATGCTGGTAGGTGAGCTCATAGGTGAGCACACCGTGAAGGCGATCCCTGCCTTAGACCTTTGCTAATCAGCTTTATTGGGGGCATAATTTACGGCCATAAAACCCAGCCCTTTCAAATGTACCGCACAGCGTTCTCAGTAACAGTACATAGTTGGGCAACCATCGCCCTACAAATTCCCTTGTGCCCATGTACAGTCCTTCAAATATCCCTATTTTCTGCCCTACGCAGCCACTGCCCTAGGCAGTCTCTATAATTTCTTATTTCTTAGAAATTTTGTATAAATGAAATCCTACGATACTAGCCTTTTGTGCCTGGTTTCCTTCCCTCAGCATGGTGTTTTTCAGGCTCATCTACATTGTAGCATGAGGCCACTTCTGCACAGTCACAGACTATCCGTTTTCCTTCTCATTGCAGAGTAGCATTCTGGTGTATGGGTATATCACGTGTTGTTTGTCCATTCACCAGTTGGCCATTTGGATTTTTTCCAGTTTTTGATTATTATGAATAATTCTGATGGGAACATTTGTGTACAAGTTTTTGCATAGATGTATGTTTCATTTGTCTTGGGTAGATTCTAAGGAATGTAATGACTGGGTCATTATTTTTTTTAATTTTTTAAAGGTTTTATATATTTATTGGACACAGAGAGAGACAGCACAAGCAGGGGGAGCAGCAGAGGGACAAGAAGAAGCAGGCTCCCCACTAAGCAGGGAACCCAATGCAGGGCTCCATCCCAGGACCCCAAGATCATGACCCAAGCCAAAGGCAGTTGCTTAGCAACTGGGCCACCCAGGCGCCCCGAGAAAGTAATTTTTTAAACATCTATTGAATTCCTACAACAGATATTTGATCCCCCTACATTTATATATAAGACTAAGTAGCAGAAGCTTTATTAAAATTTTTAAGAATGGGCTGTTCAGGAACATATGAAGGTATATGTTCATAAGAATAGATGATCTAGGGGTGCCTGGGTGGCTCAGTGGGTTAAGCCGCTGCCTTCAGCTCAGGTCATGATTTCAGGGTCCTGGGATCAAGCCCCACATCAGGCTCTCTGCTCAACAGGGAGTCTGCCTCCCCCATCTCTCTGCCTGCCTCTCTGCCTACTTGTGATTTCTGTCTGTCAAATAAATAAATAAAAATTTTAAAAAAGACGAATAGATGATCTACTAAATTACGTCTAAAGTTTTCAATGACAGTATTATCCTTAAGGCACCAAAGGCTATTTATAACAATTCAGGGGACAGAAACAAACAGAGATGGCCTCAGAACGGCCCCTCTGAGCAGCTAACCCAGCAGCCCAGAGGCAGAGCCCCAGTTCCAGCATCTTCGTGTCTGGACCATGATTAGGAAAATGCAGAGACCCTAAGCCCTTAACTACCTGGCTTTGTTTTTTTCCTCCATCTAGTCAGTACAGAAGAAACCCCAAGTCTCCCAGCCCAGCGAGAGCCTCATGCAGCTGATGGCCAAGGGTGAGAGTGAGGCGCTCTCTCAGATTTTTGCTGACTTGCACCAGCACGATGAGTTCAGGTATGTGCCTTAAATCGGCCAGCCTCCCGTCCCTGCCACAGCCCAAATGGCCTGGGCCCTAAGATCCAGAAACCAAGCAAAGGGAGGAGCGTGAAATGCTGCCACTCAGGATCCAGGTTTTATCCTTGACTCAGAATAACCTTTACCCAGTTCTCTTTGCCTTAGTCTCCTCCACACAGCCTGCACGGTGGGCCTGACTCCAGAGGAATGTTGTACAAAATAAAAAGTAACTCTTCGATAAGAAGAGTAAGTTAGTAGCATAGGTGGGAAAGGAAAACCTAATTTCTTTTTTTTTTTTTTTAAGATTTTATTTATTTATTTGACAGAGAGAGAGATCACAAATAGGCAGAGAGACAGACAGACAGAGAGATGAGGAGAAGCAGGCTCCCTCCTGAGCAGAGAGCCCAATGTGGGACTCGATCCCAGGCCCCTGGGATCATGACCTGAGCCGAAGGCAGAGGCTTAACCCACTGTGCCACCCAGGCGCCCCAGAAAACCTAATTTCTAACCCTGTTCCTAGTCCTTAGGGAGAAAAAGTGAAAACATTGTCTACTCATTGAGTTCGTTTACCTCTTCCCCTGGCTAGCTAAGCCTCTGCTTAGCCTTCGGGAAGCTCCTGTGGTTGCTTTCTAAATGGATAATCTGTTCTGGAAAACTCCATTGTACCGGCCCATGTTCTCTGTGCCTGAGGAAATGTCCCTGTATGTGCAGGTGCCTTAGGGCTAACAGGATTTGAGAGCACTTAGACCACAGGGCACTGCGACCAGAGGGCAAAGATGATTGGGAATCAGGGTCCCCGCAATCTTGATTTGTGGTTTAAAAGAAAAGGGCGGACAGAAGTAAGTTAGGAAATGTCACGAAGAGAAAAACCAGGAAGGAAGGAGAGAGAGAGAGAGAAGAAAGAAGGAATGAAAGAAAGGGAGGGAAGAAGGGGAGAGGAGAGGAGAGGAGAGGAGAGGAGAGGAGAGGAGAGGAGAGGAGAGGAGAGGAGAGGAAAGAAAGGCCTTTTTCTCAGTGTCGGGAGTTGGAGGGGACAATCTCTTACAGTGGTTCAGAGCTCACCCAGCCCTGGGCCCCAGGCACTGCTCTGACTGTGAGCCCTTGGGCCCATTGCTTCACTTTTATGGTCCCAAGGGTTCAGATCTGCAGAATGGAAATAAATGATAGTAGTGCCAACCTCACCCAGATAGCGTAAGGTGACATGAGCTCATACACATCAGTCCTTGGCATGCTCCTCAGCAGATTCAGAGGTGGACGGAGGAAATCCTCAATCAATATTAACTTGTATTATTAACTCAAACATGGGCTGGAAGTAGAAAAGTATTCGCGCAAGAGAATGATGTGTCAGTTGCCCACTGCCTAAGAATTTATACCGGAAGTTGTCACTCTATGTATGTATCAAAGGCTTAACTACAGAGATCTGTAGTTAAGAAATTTCTGGGTGAGAGGTCACATTGCTGAGCTCGAGACCCCTGGACTCTAGTAGAGCAAGATATATTGAAGCAACTTACTGACCCTCTCAAAATCTGAAATCATGGATTTTTCTTTTGTCATTACCATTTGCTTCTATTTATACTCCTGGCCACCATTCAGGCACCTGGCCACACCCAGCTACAAGGGAGCTGGGAAATGCACTCACCAGCGTGTGTGTAGCCACGGGCCCAACGCAAAGTCAGAGGTTCTGCCGCACACAGAAGGAAGGAAGAAGGGGGTCTAGGGGCCTGTTGTCAATCTCTGGCACAGGCAACTTCTAATGTTTCTGGAAGGTCAGAGGGGACTTAAGGCCAGAAGGAGAAATAGGCTCTACCCAGAGGAAGGGTGGAGAAAGCTACAGAGGTTTAGGGAACAAATGAGGCTTCATCCTGAGGAAGAGATTGGTGAGTTTAGAAAAAAAGGAGGGTGGGCCAGCGCAGAAATGGCGGGGGTGGGAGGATGGAAGAGGTTGGGCAGAGCTGAGCCAGGGCCTGGGAAGCCCTGTGAATGAATGAAGGCTTTAGCCGAGTGGGAGCCTTAGCCTCATTTTAAACTGGGAAGTGACGTGATCCAAGGTGACGCTGGCTGTCCAGGTGACAGTTGATTTGAAGGGAGGGAGCCGAGGTGTGAAGAGGCCAGCCAGTAAACTGAGGCAACCTCATCTGGGCTGTCATGTCTGGAATGGATCAGAAGGCTGTGAGAAACAGGGAGAAATGAATTTTTGCTTCACTGTCCTCTCAGGAATTGCTTTGGACGGACATTTGGTCTCTTCTCTTTAAGTTCCCAGAATGAAGCCCCCAGTGATGGTTTCTCTCTCCTCATCCAGGCAGGTTCTAGTCTGGTCACAATTCTATCAGTTTTTGCACATTGGCAACAACAAGCAACTTACGGCAAATAAAATGAAAGGCTGAGACAAAGGACCAAACAGATGGAGTCGCACCCACTTTTCCTCAGCAAAAGCAGCACCAAGGGCTCTGCTCCCACCCCACCCCCCTCTCCCCTCCCCCTTCCCTAGTTTTTCTTCTGGTACTTTGTTACCAGGGTAGCCCAGCGGGCCTTTTTCATATTTATATCTGCCTCTAAAGCTTTTGCATCAAGAAAAATATGACTAGAAACAAGATTTGAAATGAGAATTTCATGCTCTGTTCTTTTCCTTTTGGCCTTCGTTTCCTTGATCCTGAAATGGCTGGAGTTCCAGGAGCAGCAAAAAGACACAGACCAAAAAGGACAGCTCAGGTAACGGAGGGAACAGGGCACCCACGTCTCGGAGAACTTTCTGCCCCACAGATGTAGGAAGAAGGTCCCCTCCAGCTCCCCATCCCAGCGTCCTCAGATCTCTGTTGTCCTTCCATACCTGAGTCTGACTTCCTCCAGGCTCTTTGGCCCCCGTGCTCAACTTGGTAGCAAGTCTTGGCGATTTCTCTCTTTGAAATGTTTCTGATATGCTTTCCTTCAGCTCTACTCCCACAGATTCTACCCTAATCCGCCTTATCACCACATGCCTGGCCCGTCCAGTAATCTTCTGCTAGTTCATTCATTCATTTACTCATTCCAAAACATGCAGGGAGCCCTTGGCAAGTGCCCAACACTGTGAAGTCCCAATGGAGGAGGACATAGTATCCCCTCAAAAAGGTTTATAATTTGGTGGTCAGATGGGTAGATCCTGAAATCACAAAACCTCTCTTTCTAGGAAACATTCAGAACTCATACCTGGGGTATCTCGGGAGCACAAAGACAGGGGTCCCTCACTCTCCGCAGGAGACTACTGGGGAGGGCCTATGAGCTGAGTCGTAGAGGAGGGCTACAGGCAGGGCCCGCGGAAGAAGAGGAGGCAGAGCCTTCTGAGAGTCAGAGTCTGTGTGAAAGTGCATGACACATTCTGGAAAGAGCAGCCGGTTCCCTAGATATTGCCAGGTTCTAGTTTACCCCAAATCAACGCCTTTTGGCATGCATGACCCTGTGCAAATGTCCCGCCCTTCCCCATCTCACCTGATCCCTTTCTCCCCCTCAAATAGAAGCCCTGTGCCCCATCTTTTTCTCCAGCCCAAATCTACTCTAGGTAAGCCTTAGCTATCCTTCCCCGTGTGTTACTCATCCCGTCTGCTCCCTTCCCGCTGATGCTCCACCCGCAATCCTACCTATCTTTCCAGACGAATCCTTCCTTGGTCATAACCTCTCTCCCATTATTCCCTACTTGTTTCATAGGCTTAAGCCTCATTTCTTCAACCAATATTCATTCTTCTCATGCCTCTGAGTTATCTGCAGTGGCAAGCCCAGGATTAGGAACGCAAAGGGAGCTCGAGAAATATCCACGCGCCACACCACTAATAAATTATTCCTCCCAACTGGTTCGGGAGGTGGCCAGAATATCGTGTTATATTTAGGGAATTTAGAGGAATGCGTAGATCTCAGAGAAGCTCTGCCGACTCTCGTCCAGTCCAGGGATTGCAACTCAAATGTCTGCAGGTGCTACGAATGGGTAGGGAGTCTAGGTGTCCTGTAAGAAATGGCTGACTTTTCTCTCCACCCCATTGTGAGTTACACCCCAGCTGGACTGACCCTTGGTTTCAGCAAGGAGACAGAGGAGGTGATGGGGAGGGTAGCATCAAGAAAATGAAGGTTTCCATGAAGCCTTCAGTATTCACCATGGTGGAACACAAGCCTGGTATTGCCAGATATTCTGATTTCTCAACAAAAGCCAAAAATCTGGATTCTTATGTAACACAGCCCCTCCCCCATAAAAACTAAAACACAGTCCAGGCTGATACTTAGTGGGCAAACACAACCTATCTGGGGAGCGAATTCAGCCTGGAGGCTGCCGGGTCATCCAGTCCCTGCTCTAAATGGCAGGTAAAGCTGACCCGGGTCCATAATCCCCAAAGCCTGAGAATGCATTCTCATGTCATGTGAGCAATGATACAATGATGATGCATTAGTGTTTTCACACAAAGATTCCATCACACACACACACACACTCAAAACATACTCTATGAGATTATGGTTGAAGAAGACAGAATAAGTCACACTTATTTCTAGGACTCGAGAGAACAGCTGGAATTTCAGAATCATGAGGTATGTGTTTTCACGGGAACTATGACGCCCATGCTGTCCTAAGGCTGATTTCAGTGAATCATCCTAGGATGTCCCCAGGACCCTTTACTTTCCTCGGAACTGAAGGAACCCTTTTTCAACTCTTTGGTCCAGATAATATACCCTTTGAGTTTGGAAGGACAATTATACCCCAACCTCTCGGAACTTCTGGATGAAAAGAAAAACCAATGTCCCAAGGCTTACCTGTGTGGCTAAACCTTTCAACTCCCCCATCAGTGGGTAGTGTGGCCCTACTGCAGTGCTTCCCAAACTATAGTGTGCAAGCAGCCCCCTGGAGATCTTGTTAAAATGCAGATTTTAAGTCAGTATTGTGCATTTCTAACACGCTTCCGGTTATGCCAAAGCTGTTGGGCTGCAAGCCACCTTTACGGTACCTGAAGCCAAGTGGACTGAGGACAGGCTCAGGCTGAAGGGCATCTGGGTTCAAGGCCATTGCCAGTTCAGCTAGCTGAATCTCCTCGGGAAATTCACTCAGTATGCTCTCCAAGCCACATGTGGTTCCCTCTTTTTTCTGGCACTGCCTGGTTCAAACCATAGCATAGTTAAAACATGGGCTCTAACTGCCTGGCTTTGAATTCTGGCTCTGACTCCTCATTATATGACCCTGGGTAAGTGACTTAAAACTGCGCTGGGCCTCAGAGTCCTAGTAAGATGGGGACCACAGCAGCGCTGATCTCTCCAGCTCCTTGTGAGAATTAAAAGAGCTTTAAGGCACATGATGGTTGGGGACCACGCCTGGCTCGTAAGAAGCACCCCACCAGTGTTGGGCCATGACTGCAAGACTGCTCTGTGAATTAAAGATACAAACAAATGCATTCCCTTTATGACCTAGAGAGAGAGACTCACAGAGAGGATGGCATCCCTTGCATCCGTGACCTCAGCTGGAGAAATTCGCTCACTTATGGAGAGTGGGAAAGAGAGAACCCCTCTGGGCCGCAGCCCCTTTCACTCCTCAGCACCCTGGCAGCCTCCACGGGGCTACAGCTGGCTCCGCTCATATAGGTACTGTGTTGGAAATAATCTGACCGTCTTCATGGGATAGCCCTGGAGTCCCATTTCAGGCCTGGGTTCAGGTCCTAGGGGCCTGGGGGTGATTCCAGGAGGTGGTGGGTGGGAGTGGGGGTTGCCAGCCAAAGCCACCTCAGTTCTGTTTGTTCCTTCCCGGTTCTTCTCTACCTCCAACTGGGTTGAGTGAAATCCTAAATGTGGCAACTCCAGAGCCCCGCTAGAGGCCCCTGGGAGTTCTTACCAGTGGCTCTGAAGGGACAGAGACCAGGACAACACTGTTGTGGCTAGACCTGCTTTCTCCCTGCTGTGTGGGAGGGGCTGTGTCCTCCTGTCCTCCTCCGCAGCACAGTCCCTCCCTCTGGCTTCTTTGAGGGAGTGAGAAGCTGGCTCTTCCTTTTCCTTTCCAGAGCTCTTGGGGAGCCCCAACCTTCTGTCACAGAACGAACAAGAAGGAACTAGGCCAGAAAGCGTGGGCTAGGGGGTGATACTTCTCTGGAGCCCAGCCTTATTTTCCCATGTGCCAAATGTTCATCCCCATCCATTTATTCATTTGGCCAATATTCATTAAGTACTTTCTATGTGCCTCTGTCTGACCAGAGGGAGATCTCTAAAGAAGGGAGGAGTGGCTTGTGTTTTCTCCAGTCAAATAATATCAATATAACACTTACCCTTATGAGATGCCTGTTATTAAGAGTTGACAATTAAAAAACTACCTTAAGTATCTTTGTGTCCACAGACAAGTTTTTTAGGCAAGCTGTATCTCATTGGACATTTTTCTCCCCTACGCTAACAGGAAATTCTATCTGAACCCCTTTTGCGCACTGGGGAGAATCTATGCGGCCCTCGCCAACACCACTCACATTCGGCTTTCTGAGGGACTCTGTCTGCTGTAGGGAAGGAGAAAGCTACAACTAAGGAAAAATAAGAGTCTCCTCATGCTGACAGCATAGCCTTTCCTTGGAGAACCATTTGGGAGCATGGCTCCGGGTAAGGGCATCATTCCAACATCATTCCTCTACGCACCTCTGGTTCACACCACCACCGTCCTACCTCACCTCCGTTATCACCGCCAGGACAGACACAGGAAGCTGTGATGGAGATGAAGAGAAGAAAGGAAAGGGAAGCAGGACTGACGGAGAGGGGAAGAGAACAAAATGGCGGTGGTGAGGAGGTGGAGGAAGGAAGTCAGAGGAGAGGGGAGATCTCACAGAAAGGCGGTAACAGAAATAAACAGAAGGGACCCGAATGAGAAGCCAAAGAGGAAAAGAGAAGAAATACACCACTGAGAGATGCCTCACGAAGCTTCTATTTATCTAATTTAAAACTTGAAAGTAAGGCCATATACCCAAACAAATGTGTTTTCTTCTCTGTGCCAATTATTCTGGATAACTATGAGGGACTAAAAACAATTCCAGCCAAGGGCCTCTCCTGAAGTTTCCTTTTTTTTTCCTTTTTTATTTTATTTTATTTTATTTTATTTTTGTTGTTGTTAGTCCCTCTTTTGATTCAAGCTTTACATCTTCTTCCTAAGCACATTCCCTAACTTGGATTTGCTAGCCTGGCCCTGGTGTTTCACAACGCAGAGTACTAACCACTATACGACCACGGCTGGCCCTGGTGTTTCAAATGAAGGTTTGGGATTGAGACTGCAGAAAGTTTCCTCAGGAGGCAGTATTAAGACAAGGTGTGTGAGGTAGGGGGACTTTCTCTTTTGTGGTCCATCATTCTAAGCTGGCTGTGGTCTCAGTCCTACAGACACTAGCTCAATTTCTTTTACATCTGATACCCCCTTTAAATGCTGACATACCTTGTTAGTGCTTATGAAACCAGTGATTCCACAGAGAGGAGGTCCTACCTCAAAACATAAGTAAGTCAGAGGCTCCAGGATTAGAGTAAAGGTAAAATCAGAGGTTCACAAATTACAGATCAAGGGAGTCACCAAAGAGTGTCTGTCTCATGGCTCACAGACTGGCCATTTTATTCAAAATACACAATATTTCAGGGGCACCTGGGTGGCTCAGTGGGTTAAAGCCTCTGCCTTCGGCTCAGTTCACAGTACCAGGGTCCTGGGATTGAACCCCGAATCGGGATCGAGCCCCACATCCGGACTGAGCCCCGCATCAGGCTCTCTGCTCGGCAGGGAGCCTGCTTCCTCCTCTGTCTCTCTGCCTGCTTCTGATCTCTGTCTGCCAAATAAATAAAATCTTTTTTAAAAATTTAATTTAAAAAATAAAATACACTATATTTCACATTCAGTAAAAAATAGACCATGAATATTTCAACCAACTTTCCAATTTTTCAGATGTCTTGCTCTGATTTAAGATAGGCTACGAGGGTCTTTTCCAACACTGGAGTAATTTAAAGGGTTGGAAGGCTAAAAGGTAAGGTCCTGGATCACCATCACTCTTTCCAGAGACGGATTTTGTCCTAATTGTTGGTGATTTCAGTATCCACCTAGATGAACCCTCCCATGCCCTGGTCGAGGTTTCTTGAGCTGCTGTACCCCAGTAATCCTGCCCACTACCCTCATCAGCCATTGACTCTTGTGATTTTATCCTAGAGTTTGTCATTAATCACTGCACCCCACTCCATGAATCCCTCTCTCCAGCTCCACTACCTCCTGTCTTTCCCTGAGTCCAGTAATCCTTCCACCCACTAATCCCACAATCTATTGCTCCTTCTGGGTTTTCACTGTCCCTCTCTCTCCTCATGTCATTTCCTTCCCCTTCAGCCTAGATTCCATGATCAGTCATTATTCTCACCATTCCCTTCCATGCACCCTCAACACCTTTGTGTCTCTTCCACGTGATTCTATTTACTTGGCCAAGTCCAACTCTCCACCAACTCCATGCCTGCATCATGCTGCTAAACTTGGCTGGAAAAAAACCACGTGATATACTAACCTGTATTACCTCAAAGTCATCTCAGTTTTCGGGAGAGTCCTCAATGTTGCTTGGAGATTGCACTATGCTCCCTCATCTGTTCTCTCTCCTGAATGGCTACCTCACACCTTCTCCTCCCTCAGACCCCCAGTGCCTCCCAGTGCTTCCTTTTTCACTGAGAACATCACAGCAATGGAAAGGGAACTCCAAGCTCTCTCCACCATGACCACCACTTACCTGAAACCAGACCCGTAGATCCAGTTTCTCTCCTTATTACTGTGGAAGAACCGTGTCAGTTCTAAGCAAAGTCTAACTCCTTCCATTTTGTACTAGATCCTATCCTATCTCTTCTACTCAAGGACGTTGCTCCAGCAATTCTTCCTTTTTCCTACATCAATTTTATCCTCACTCCTAGATCCTTTCCATCTGCAACAAGCTGGTATTTCTGCTAAACATATTTCTTCCATTTTAAAATAGAAGAAAATAAAACAAAACCTTCCTTAGCCCCACTACCCCTCTGCTCCAATTTTCTCCACTCCTTTAAAGTAAATTCCTTAAATGGTTTCTAATTTCTTGCTTCCTATTCTCTCCTGAACCCCTCTGGTAGGTTTTGGCACCCACTACCCCACCAAACCTGATCCCCACGTTGCTAAAGCCAATGGCTAATCAGTCCTCCTCTCACTGTTACCGGCATGTGACATATGTGACTTCTCCTCTCTCCTTGAAATGCTTTCCTCACTTGACTTTTAGAACACTACACTCTCCTGGCTTTCCTCCTTCACTGACTTTTCTCAGTTTCCTTTGCTGATTCATTCTCATCAACACCTTCTACCATCTCCAAATCAAAACTCTTGGCTGCATATCACACATAAGCCAATTATTCCCAAATTTATATCTCTAGTCCAGAACACTGTGAACTCCACAGACACACATCCAATTGCCTACTTGACATTTCTATTTGAATATTTAATAGGCATCTTAACATGTCCAAAACTAACCTTTTAATATTATCCCTCAAGACTTGCTCCTTCCAAGGTCTTCTCTATCCTAGTTAATGGCAGCTCCATTTTTCTGCTTTCTCAAAACTCTGGGGTCATCTTTGACTCTCTTTTTCTCTCCACCCCATTTCCAACCCATTAGGAAATCCTCTTAGGCTACTTTCAGAAGAATATCTGCAGGATCACTTCTCACTGCTAACCACCTTGGACTAAGCCATCCTCATCATTGTAATCACCTGGATTGTTGCAAAAGCCTCCTAAATGGGTGGCTTGTTTCTAATCTCACCTCCTTCGGTCACATGTAACCCCTTTAAAATGTTAGATCATGTCACTTTTCCACTCAAAACCTTCCAATGTCTTCCCATCTGTATTAGTTAAGGTAATGTTAGCTCTGAAAGAGATCCCAATATATCAGAGGTAGAAAATAACCCACAGAATTCATTTTTCACTCAGAAAAAGTCCAAAAAAGTTGTTCCTGTTAGTGAGTGTTTTTCCACAAGAACCTGGGCTCCTTCCGTCTTGTGATGGGCCATCTGTACTACATGATTTCTAGGGTTGCCACAGAAAGAGAGCTTGGAGAATGGCTCATAGCAGGTCTGTAAGACCAGTACTGGAAGTGGTAGACATCATTTCTGCTACTTTTCCTTTGGCCAGAGCTCAATTACCCAACCATACTGTAGTCCAGCCATGTCCATAGTAGGAAATAGTCCGGTCAACAGCCAGTCTCTTCCATGTCCTAGTCATAGTCCTTCTCATAGTAGAGTGAAAGCCCTTATAGGAGCCAAAAGGCCGTACATGGTGTCCTTCTGCTCCTTTTCCACATCTCTGCTCCTTCCTCTCTGACCTCATTTTCTCTACTCAATTACCAAGGTCCAGCCACACTGGCATCCCACTGCTTCTTGAACACTGCCAAGCATGCTTCAGGTCAGGACCTTCATTCTTGCTGTTCCCGCTTCCTGGAATGTTCTTCACCACCTTTGGATATTACATGTCTTCCTCTTTATAAACCTTCCCTGGCCACTCTTTAAAGATTGCAACACCATCCTGGATAGTCCCAGCTCTCACTTCTCTCCTTCCCTGCCTTATTTTATTCCTTGGTACCTATCATTACCTCCCATTCTCTCTGTTTTGCTTTTTTATCTGGACAGTTGGCTACATACCAGAATATCAGCATCATGAGAGAGTTCGGTCCATTTGTTCAGTGCTGTATCCCCAATGCCTAGAACAGTGCCTGGTACATGGGAAACAATCCATTTATTTGTGGAGTAAATGTTCAGGAGCACTGAAGAACATCATGCTTGAAGAACATCAGCCTTTTGCCATAAACAGTACCTCAGTACTTCTCTGAGAGACAGCAACTGGGACTCATAGGCTTTGGGGGCAGCTAAGGTGACATTTTTTTTTTTTAAGATTTTTTTTATTCATGTAACAGAGAGATCACAAGCAGACAGAGAGGCAGACAGAGAGGGGGGGGGGAAGCAGACTCCTTGCTGTTCAGAGAGCTGGATGTGGGGCTTGATCCCAGGACCCCGAGATCATGACCTGAGCTGAAGGCAGAGGATTAACCCACTGAGCCACCCAGGCGCCCCAAGGTGACATTTCTTATGTGTGTCACCCTTCAAGTCCTCTTCCTCCTCCACCTACTTTCTAAATCCTGGGCTCCCTGGAGGGTTAATGTACTTTTCTTTCCTCAGCTCACTCATTCTCATGGCTGGCTTGGCTGCCTCCTGGTCAATGATCCTTCTGAGTATCTCCTCCAGCCTAATAACTCTTTTTATTTTAATTTTTTTGAAGACTTTATTTATTGGAGAGAGAGAGAGAGAAAGAACGAACAAGCAGGTTGAGGGACAGAGGGAGAAGCAAACTCTCTGCTGAGCAGGAAGCCCCATGCTGGGCTTGATCCCAGAATCCTGAGATCATAACCTGAGCTGAAGGCAGAGTCACCCAGAGGCCCCTATTAACTCTTCTAAGATATTCTGCCATTGTCTTAGGCTCTCCATGTCTTGAACTCATTTCTCTTTTCTTACACCCATTCTCCCAGTTTCCTATGATTAATAATATAAATTTTTGAGTGTTCCTTCATTTCTTTCATGTAAGCAGTCACTAAGCTCAGGACTTATTTCCACTTTAAAAATTCCTCTATATAAGAGTTTTTTCCACTTTCCTTGCTCTGCCTTAGGCCAAGCTCTTACCCACAGGGAATCACAGGGATGGAGGGTCCCATCACTGGCAGAGTCCCACTGCCTTATCCAGCTTCCTCTAGGACCCTTCCAAGATGGGTCGTTCTCCCATCGGACTGCAGTTCTTTGAGGGCTCGGACCATGTTCTATTCATTGTGGGTTTACCAGCACCTGCCACGGTGCTTGACTTCAAGGAGGCAATTCCTAAAGTGTTAAAAACACTTCCTGATGCAGTCTCTTCTATAGTTAATCCCTATTAGAAAGAACTCCTCCTAGAGAGAACACTTAGAATTTTCAATCTCATTCTACCTCCCACATAGGCACAAATTTAGAAACCTTCAAAAGACCCATAATTCCCTCTGCCTTCAGCTCAGGGTCCTCAGATTAAGACTTTATATTACTTAGAGAAACTTACATCTATGCTTTCTCTCCACATTTTTTTTTTTTTACCTCCTCCATCCCCTACCAGGCCTAAGAATTTACCCCCCAATCTGTCCCCCACCTTCTCTTGTTCCTCACTACTGCTGTTGCTAAATAGTTGCATTCAGGAATTCTTTAGTCCAGTCTGAGTCATAGCTTCTTAGGAAGACCTCTCGGATTACCAGCAAGGGTCACCGTCACTCTTTTGTCTGAATTGCCAAAGCATTCGTTGTCAGTGTCTCCTTGGCACTTAAAAGTGGGTTAACTTGCTTTGTATTTAAAGCTTTCATCAACATACTACTTGCTTCAATTGGATGTTAAAGCATGAGGCTTTATGTGCTAAGAACAGAGTAAGTTTATGTTCCATTTGTGTTGCAAACATAGTAGTCCTCATTCAATGTTTGAATTTCATGACATGAAATTGAATAAGTGAAAAATTTCCTGTATTCCTCTTAAATCAGGGACATGATGTGGGCCCTGCCCATTCAGTTCATGAAATTATTGAGCTTTTTTTTTTTTTTTAAGATTTTATTTATTTATTTATTTGACAGGCAGAGATCACAAGTAGGCAGAGAGGCAGGCAGAGAGAGAAAGAGAGAGGAAGCAGGCCCCCACTGAGCACAGAGTCGATGGGGGCGCTCGATCCTAGGACCCTGGAATCATGACCTGAGCCGAAGGCAGAGGCTTTAACCCACTGAGCCACCCAGACGCCCCAAATCATTGAGCTTTTGCTCTGAACTGGGCAGCAAGGTCAGAGCTGTAGATTAAAAAAATGAATAAAGCAGGGGCGCCTGGGTGGCTCAGTCAAGTGTCTGCCTTGGCTTAGGTCATGATCCTAGGGTTCTGGGATCCGGCCCCCCTCCAGCTGCCTACGCAGCAGTGAGTCTGTTTCTCTCTCTCCCTCTGCCCCTCTGCCTGCTTGGGCTCTCTCTCTCACACACAAATAAAATCTTATTAAAAAAAAAAGATGAATAAGGCAGCTCTTTACCCTGGAGCTTAGCCTAGAGGAGGACATCTCGATAAAAAGCTTTTCATAGCAAAATTTGGCAAAGTGTATTGAAGATACAAAGTGTTAGGAAGTCAAATAGAGGAATTATGTCTAGCGGGGTCAGGAATGACTTCAAAAGCTAACCGGGACTTCTATTGCCATTCATTAGGCAGAAAATCAGAAAAACGTACTTAGTCCTGGCAGAGGAGATCACTTGAAAAAGACAGATCAAATCAAATACAGATCAAAGAGATGTGAAAGGGCGGGTTGTTAGGAAACAACGAGAGGTGGTGGCCAGAGCAAAAGCCAAGTGGAAGGGACTGGTAGGAGATAAAGCTGAAAGTTACACTGGAGCCAACGAGTGAAGAGCCTCTCGTAGGCTACATCAGGGCGGTATCAATGACGGGAAATAAATTGGGATTGTTAATACAATCGGCGACTGATAGAGTCGAATTAATTCGGCCCGGCGTGCTTCCACAAGCAGTTATCCTTGAAGATAACTACAAGGCTAATCCAAAAAGCCGTGTGGAGGCCGAGTCACGCGCTGTGAACCGGGGCGTGGCCGCCAGACAGCAGCGCGCACACGCCACCCGGAGTAAGGGGCTGGGACCCGCCATCCCCACAGGGCCGGGAACCCGGGTTGGGCGGGAATCCGGTCCACGCACTCGGCGCGCTCGCGGGGACGTGGCGCTTTCCAGCCAATCCCGGTTACGCGACTGTAGAGCCAATGGATGTCCAGGAATGCTGCACGTCAGCGGCGGGTTAGTTGATGATTGGTCAGAAGGCTGCCGGCGAGGCGGATGGGAGCGGGGCGCGGAGCTGCTTCCGGTTGGGCGGTGCTTGCGCGCGTGAGCTGAGCCGGTGGGTGAGCTGCGGCCGCGGGACCGTGGGCTGTGGGCGCTACGAGGAAAGGTAGGTACAGCGGCCCTCGGTTCTTCTGCAGCCTCGTCCTTTATCGCTTTCTTTTTGTCCTCGGCCCTCGCTCGCGACGCGGCATAGGTCCCCTCCGTTCGGGGCCCTTGTTTCTGCTAGCGCGGGGTACGGGCCCTGAGCCTGCTTGCGACCCCGGGGCCCTCCGCGCGCCGTCTGAGTTGGAGGCCGCTGCTCGCCCTCCTGCGAGCGCTGGGAAGGGGCCTGGGTCTCGGGGAACTCCGGCTCCCGGATTTGCGTTCTGGGGGGTACTGTTTTGTGCCTGGCTCGCCACGTCCGCGCCTGGGCCCCGTCTCTCACCGAGTCCCTCCTGTTTGCCTACAGAAGGGCGGAGAGCGGTGGGGTAGTGTTATTGTAACAGTTCTCTGCCACCTCCCACCAGCGGGCCTACCTGTGTCCTCCAGCGCTGCCCCAAGGCCACATCCCGAGAGGAGGGTGCGTCTGCCAGGAAAGTCGTGTTCGCTGACTTTGAGGGTGTAGAAACGGGGCGGGGGGAGGGGGGAGGGGGAGAAAGTCGGAAGACACTGTGTGATTAAAACAAACACAAAAACTTTGATAGAATTTTAAAGAAAAGCTGACTGCTTCGAGCCTCCATGTTTGGCTGCATACTTCTGTCAGCGACGGGAAATAATTTTTAAAGCTTTAGTAGGGAATTGTATTTTACCTTTTTTGTTGCTTTTAGCTGTGTGGATCTTAGTTCTCATTTTTGGCATGCTGTGTGGAGAAGTAAAGTTAATTTCCAACAGCTGCCCTGATTAAGAGCATAGTTAGGTGGTCGGTAGTTTTGAAAGCAGCTTTTGCACCGCGGCAAAAGTTTCCTACTAAAGTTGTAGGATCTCAATTCCTGATTGTATAAATTCCCAAAGTAATGTCTCTGAGAATTGAATTGCGATCACTTCCTGGTGGCATGGACCATAAAGTCAACGTTAATGAATTGGGAATAAGGTTGCTTCTAATACGGCTTAGTAGTTGCGAAGTAGAGGACGTGTAATCTCTGATTAATTTATTTTTTGCCTGAGAGTGGAATACACAAGACAAATACATGTCTGACCTCATCCCTTGAATTTAGTTAACCAGGTAACAATGGCCATCGCTGAAGAATTTAAGTATTATAGTGCAAACCTGTAAATTGTATTTGCGGGTAGAGGATGAGTTGCCTAGGCCTAATCTGAGTTTTACAGTGATTCAGGGGTCTCCAGTAGGATTTTTTGAGGGGGGGGATTGCAACTAGGAGGACCATGAACTGATAAAGGTGAATTGGGCAAGCCTAAGTGGATGGTACTTGGTTGCAGCTTTGACATCAACTCCTATTGATAACTCTCAATATAATTGTTGGCTTTGTTCATTTAATGATGTGTCACATGATATGTATTTGTGGCATTTTCTATATGTTACACTAGTACAGGAGATAGGTAACTGATATTAACACAAATTTACTATAACGTGGGTATGTCGGGGTGTTAGAAGGACAGAGGTGTAGCCAGGGATAGCCACTGGAGATGGTAGGCTGTAACATCCTAGATCCTTTGTGAACTCTTAAATACGGGTGTTGGTTGGTGTTGTAATTTATGTATTAGAGTTAAAACAGCTGAAATAACACTTTGCCTGTTGCTGCCTGATAGCCAGTTCCAGTAAGGGGAATTGGGGGTTGGAGAGCAGGCAGGAACTGCTTTGCTGCCAAGTACTGTCCAACTAATGCAGTAAAATATATTGGTATATAAAAAATGCAAGACATTGTATTAGGAACTGTAGAAAGATACTAATTTGTAATAGCTGAGAGTCCTGCCTTTTAAAAATGTAGTGTCTATAGGGGAGCTAAGGAGACAACTTAAAGTACCCTATGATCGTTATTGTGGAGTGGTACAAACAAGTTTTATAAAAGTTGAATGCGTACGGATTACTTCCAGATGGAGTAATTGTCGTAGATATGTCTTTTCATTTAGGACTTTAAAATTTATAGACATTTGGCACCAAAGGGAGTTTGAGCTAAAATAAATACCAAATTCTCAAGGACTTTTTGTGTGTTAAGCATGCACTGCAGCATTGCAACCAGAAAACAAAACTCCTGTCTCTGCATTTTGCAAGGCATTCCTATGGCCATTAATTATGTGTTAAAGTTTCATCAGCCTCAAAGGAAACTTTTTTCTCCCAGAGTTTTTAGAACTTTTTTCTTAATGTTTTCACTTGTAACGAGAAAATTTGAAAGTTTGTACTGAGCTGCTTTGGTTATAAAACTAAGGAAACCTGAGTAATGGTTTGTCATTCTCAAAGCTCTTCTTTAGGCAAATTTTGCAGTTTTTGTATTCTCAGCTGTCATATAAATGTGTGTTCTCAGTACCACAAATAATTTAATTAGAATGTGTTCATGATATGATGTAAATTTGCTTTGTCACTAGAGAAATATTGAACAAATGGTTTCTCATTATGACTTTTACCGGATCACAAAGGATGACATTATTCCTTGGATGTGATAATCCATTGTGGTGCTTGCACTAAAATTGTAAGTGAGGAATGTCAAATAAACAGATAGCTTTAATTTCTATATTTCATAACATTCATAACAGCCTTAGTACATTTACACTGCTGTTAGGCTGTTCCCCCAACCCAAGATGATGTAGACACTTAGGGAGTGAGATCCTGGTTTTGCTACATTATAGAGGATTGCCCTTTTTTTTTTTTTTTTTTTTTTTTTTTTGCTGATTATCCAGCTCAGAGAACTGGAATTTTACTACCACACCCATTTCTCCCACTTGTTAACTTTGAGCAATGGGTCTTTGGTCAACCAAAATACCTGTGGGATCACTCAATGCTGATGTTCTTGAGAAGTTGTATTTAATCCAGACATCTGAATTTTCCTGGAACAATTTCAGTGTTCTGTGACCAATGACTGGGAACAAAAGGAGGGATATGGCAAGAATTTAGAGCTTTCAAGGAAATTTTTGAATGGATAAAATAAATTCATTCTTAAGGCTAGTCTTTATGATTGAAAGAAATTTAGGCTTGTGCTGTTAATCTTTTCTCCTTATAAATTAACTGGAGCAGTCCATGAAAGTAACTGTGGAAGACCATTATTGGTGAGATATTTCAAAAGGATGATAGTTACGTGATCTTCCCTGTTCTGTTTAATTTATGTCTCTAATATGGCATTATCTAATAGAAATATAGTACATGTCACATGAATATAGTTTCACCTGAAATTGTTAAACAGATTAAATTGATTTTAATAATTTAATCCAGTACATACAGAATGCCATTTTTCTTTGTAAAGTGTAACATTTGATCACAGTTTAATTTACACCAGCCACAGTTCAAGTGCTTAGCAGCTGCATGTGATTCATAGCTATTATCCTGAACACTACAGGTCTAGAGTTTTTTTCAAAGATTCTATTTATTTTATTTTAGAGAGAGCGCACATGCAGGATCCAGGGGAGGGACAGAGGGAAAGGGAGAAACAGACTTTCCAGTGAGCAGGGAGCCCAACATGGGGCTCAATTCCAGGACCCTGGGATCATGATCTGAGCAGAAGGCAGACACTTAACCGACTGAGCCACCCAAGCGCCCCTAAATTTTTTTTTTTTTTTTTTTTTTTGAGAAAAAAAATTAGATGTTACCCTTGGCGAAGGAGAGACAGAATTTTGGAAAGAGAAACTTAGAGGTCATTTGAGAAATAGGAGATGGGGAGATGCTTTTTCTACAGCCATTGATTTACCTTCTAGATCACATGATAAAAGTTCATGCAACTAAGTATTTCTGTTTTCCTGATATCCTGTTTTCCATTGATGTGTAGCTGTGATGAAGAGGGAAGGAGAAAGAGAAGGGCCATTTATAGTCTTCCATCATTTGGTTTCAGTTTGAAAAGATAGAGATGCTTCAGAAATAACTGCACTAACATGGTTCTTCAAATACCTTGTGTGAAAAGTTGTTTTATACTGTTCTCACATCTTCCCATATAAAATAACCTTTGTCTTGGGGGATATCCTTTGTTTCTACTTGAACATTTTTATGTACTGTATGGATTTAGATAAATCTAGTACAGTCTTTTTTTTTTTTTTTTTTTTTTTTTTTTTTTTTTTTTTAGTGTCTATGGTCATAGAACAAGAGGCCCGTGCGAAAGTTTCTGATAGTCAGGAGTCGGTATACTATATGTGGGTACAAAGAGTGTATATTTTTTAGAAATTATTCATTTATTTATTTTTAGAAGTTATTTAAAACGCAGGGTTTTTCATTGTCCACTGCAGAGAGATGAAATTAGGACCATTGGCTTTGTCCATCACGCAGTCCTTGTGACCTTTTTAAGTAGGTTCATCAGTGGTAGATGGAAAGCTAGATTTCCGGGGATGTCTGGGTGGCTCAGTCAGTTAAGCGGTTGACTTGATCCTCGGATCAAGTCCCTCATCAGGCTCCTTGCTTGGTGGGGAGTCTGCTTCTTCCTCTGCCTGCTCTGCCTATTCTGCCTGTAGCTAGCTCTCCCTACTTCTGCTCTCTCTCTTTTTCTCTCTGACAAATAAATAAAATCTTAAAAAAAAAAAAAAAAGATTTCAGGGTGGCAGTAGATAGTGAGGATCAGAGATAACAACATAGACACTCCTATGGGAGAAGCAAAGGGAAGGGCAACCTTGAATGAATAGCCAGGTCTGGGAAAGACTGATTTTGGATTGTGGAGACCTGATAAGTGTTGATTGACAGAATAGGGGAAGGAGGGGCGTCTGGGTGGCTCAGTGGTTTGAAGCTTCTGCCTTCAGCTCGGGTCAGGAACATCGGGCTTTCTGCTCGGCGGGGAGCCTGCTTCCTCCTCTCTCTCTGCCTGCCTCTCTGCCTACTTGTGATCTTTGTCTGTTAAATAAATAAAATCTTAAAAAAAAAAAAAAAGAATAGGGAAAGGAGCCTTTAGAGGCATGGGATTGGAAGGTTAATGGAAAGAGAAAGGGAAAGGGATGGATAGATGATAAAGTAGAAGCTCTTGGGCTCAGGTTATGATCTCAGGGTCCTGGGATGGAGTCCCGCATAGGGCTTTCTGCTCAGCAGGGGGCCTGCTTCCCTTCCCCTCTCTCTGCCTGCCTCTCTGCCTACTTGTGATCTCTCTCTGTCAAATAAATAAAATCTTTAAAAAATAAAGCAGAAGCTCTTTTACTCTCGAATTCTCTTATCCTTGTTATCAAGATGTTAAGCTTCAAACTTAAATGTAGTTTTGCCTCTAAATCAGTGAGCTACTGTTAATTTCTGTATGTTACATGTATCAGAACTTTGTACAGTATCTTTTCCAGCCTTGGTAATGGGCTTTGGCATTTATTCCTATTGTAACATTTGGGGTTTGCAGGGGTTGTCATGGAATTATGCAAGAATTGTTAGGGCATTTTATTCTGAGGATGTAAATAATTATATATAAAATTTTCCTAAATGTGAAGTTTCCTTATTAATAGGCATAAAGAAAGTCTTCTGTTGCAGTGACTTGATTTTACTTGATTTTTTAAACCGCTAACATACAGATACTGTTTGGATGTATCACAAAATAGATATTTATTGTGGAAAATAACAGAGTTGTTTCTTGTCCTTAAAGAGTTTTATTGGTCTAGAGAATTGTTTGTAGTTCGAGATGGAAGTTTTATTTTGCCCTAAAATAAAGGCATACTCATTTTGGCATTTAAGAGAGCCATTAAATCTTTTAATTTTCTTCTGTTCGCTGATTTGATTGATCATTTGAATTATTGAAGGGCAAGCTGAAGAGTTATTCTAGAGCAGCATGTTTTACTTTAAAAAGTTTATGTCTTAAGGGGCGCCTGGGTGGCTCAGTGGGTTAAGCCTCTGCCTTCAGCTCAGGTCATGATCTCAGGGTCGTGGGATTGACCCCTGCATCAGGCTCTCTGCTCAGCAGAGAGCCAGCTTCACCCCCCCCCCACCCTTTCTCACTGCCTGCCTCTCCACCTACTTGTAATCTCTCTCTCTCTCTCTGTTAAATTAAAAAAAAAAAAATCTTAAAGAAAAATAAAGTTTATGTCTTAGGAATAGATATGTGAGGGTCCCTGGGTGACTCAGTTGGTTAAGCGACTGCCTTTGGCTCAGGTCATGATCCTGAAGTCCCGGGATCGAGTCCCACATCGGGCTCCCTGCTAGGCAGAGAGTCTGCTTCTCCCTCTGAACTTTCTCCACTCATGCTCTCTCTCTCTCTCTCTCATTCTCTTTCTGTCTCAAATAAATAAAATCTTGGCGGGGGGGAGTAAAGATTTTATTTATTTGACAGACGGAGATCACAAGTAGGCAGAGAGGCAGGCGGGGGGGTGGGTGCAGGCTCCCTGCTGAGCAGAGAGCCCGATGTGGGGCTTTAACCCACTGAGCGACCCAGGCACCCCCAAGGTATGTGATTTTTTTTCAGTCTCGTTTTTTAGTCTGGAGAAATAGCTTGAAAATGTTTTCTTTGCAACTAGTATTGAAAAGAGTTTTAATAATATTTAAAAAGTAATATACAGAGGTGGTACACAGTGTGTATTCATTTACCAAATATAGACAACAGAGTACAATATTAAAGTCCACTCCACACACCAGCCTCACCACCCCACCCATCTCTTCTCCCTTGAATCTGGGGGTTACAGCTCTTTTCATATAGATGTTTATTCTTCCACGCCAATTTTGCACATATGTCTTCTATTTTATACAAATAAAAACAACCTCAGAGGTTGTTTGGTTTCTCTTTTTACATAAATTTTAACATTGTTTTGCAAATTGCTCTTTTGTTCGCTTAACATGTCTTCATGAATTCTCCATTGCAGCGTAAATAGATCCACCTTCTGCCTTCGTGTAGTTTCCCATAATATAGATTTAATATGTATTTACTAGTTCTCTGGTTTAGTTTGTTTTCCTTTTTTTTTTTATCATTATAAACGTTCATTATGGAATATATTTGTGCAAGTGTCTTGTATACATATTTGGGCGTTTTGATGGGATAGCATGAAACAGAATACTGATAAAGTTTCAGAAGCATAGCTGAGTTCTGACATTGGTGGGAACAGCTTAAGAAAAGTCCCACCTTCTTCCCATTTCCCTAGCAGTCTCATGGTCATGCTTTCACTTTGTTTCTTACGAATTTTCGTCAGTCTTACCAACCATCCAGTAAGAGTATTTTTTTGAGAATGGGCATCCCAGGAGTGACTGCTTCCTGTCATCTCCTTAGAGGTGTTTGTGTTTGACTTACTCATGCTGTCCTATTTACATGGAATATTTTCTACAGTCTGTTGATGACTCCTCTGCCATTTCAGGACCTTCTCCCCCTTCCCCACTACACTGCTTTCCCAGGTATGGAATACAGTGTCCTTATGTGCTTTGCAGCCTGAAAGTTATTCATGGCAGCCTCAGGTTGTGCTTTTGTATAATCATCTCTCTAGGTTGTGTTGGGATTAAATCTATTTCTCTGTTTGCTTTCTTCCAACTTTTAAGGAATATTAATGTAACATGCTCACCATTAGTTGTTGTAAGCATTTCTTTAGTTTACTGAATCCAAAGGACTCTATAAATCCAAGGTAATGCAATGTAACTTCCTTTACTATTTGTGGATTACAAGAAAAACATACACTGAAATATGTCTAATCTATTGGCATACTTAATTTCTTTATCCCCTGGAACAATTCATTCTAGCTCCCAGTACTTTCAGGCAGGATCAGATATATGAAGTTTATTCATATTAAGTATATTTTCAGGTCAGATTTTTTTTTTCCAAGCTTTTTCTTACTTATTTGTCGAGAGAGAGAGCACAAGCAGAAATGGAGCCTGACCTGAGCCAAAGGTAGGCACTTAACAAACTGAGTTACCCAGGCACCCCTAAGAGAAATAATTCTTTTTTTTTTTTTTTTTAATATTTATTTATTTGAGAGAGAGAAAGTGAGACAGCGCATGAGCAAGGAGAAGGTCAGGATCATGACCTGAGCCGAAGGCAGTCGTCCAACCAACTGAGCCACCCAGGCGTCCCGAGAAATAATTCTTTTTTTTTTTTTTTTTAAAGATTTTATTTATTTATTTGACAGAGAAATCACAAGTAGATGGAGAGGCAGGCAGAGAGAGAGAGAGGGAAGCAGGCTCCCCGCTGAGCAGGGAGCCCGATGTGGGACTCGATCTCAGGACTCTGAGATCATGACCTGAGCCGAAGGCAGCGGCTTAACCCACTGAGCCACCCAGGCGCCCCCCGAGAAATAATTCTTAATCAGGAAGAAACAAGATAGGGTGTTTGTATGATTGCGGCTTTTAAGATTTTATTTATTTGAGAGAGAAGGAGAACATGAGCAGGGGGAGGGACAGAGAGAGAGGGACAAACAGACTCCATGTTGAGCGGGGAGCCCAATGCAGGACTCCGTCCCAGAACCCTGGGATGCTTAACTGACTGAGCCACCCTGGCATCCCTCAGGTCAAATTTCTTAAGATATTACTTTGGCTATTTGAGAGGTTAGTTAAAATAGTGGTTCACAGCCTGGCTGCCTTTTAAAAATATTAATAGGGGTGGGACTTAGTGATCATATTTTCATAAAAGTCTTTGGGTAATTCTAGGGTACATTTTAGATTCAGAACCACTAAGTTAGAAGTTCTGCTGAAAGAATTTTCACGTTTTTAAAAATATTCACATAAAAATTGTGAGCCCTTGGACTAGATGATTCCATTAGTGACATCCCTAGGGAAGTAGAAATCTGGCTAGCATAATCTTCAAATTAGGGTAAAGTAATTAATGCATTTACCTTTCATGTGATGCAGTGGTCCTCTGTACTGAGCCATTTACTAGTTTCCTAGGGCTGCTGTAACAAATTAGCACAAACTGGGTGGCTTAAAAGGTCAGATGCTTATTATTCTCTCATAGTTCTAGAGGCTAGAAGTTAGAAATCAAGGTGTTGGCTGAGCCATGCTCTGTCTGAAGGCCCTTGGGGAAGATCCTTCCTTCCCTCTTCCTAGCCTCTGGGGTTGCCAGGAATCCTTGACATTCCTTGACTTGCGGATGCATCATTCTAATCCGGCATTCATAAAAGGTCAGATGCTTTTTATTGGCATTCTTTTCTCTGTGTGACTGTCTAAATTTCCCTCCTTTTATCAGTCATTGGATTAGAGCCCACCCTGTAATCCAAAATGACCTCAGTTTAACTTAATTACATCTGCAAAGATCCTGTTTTTTTTTTAAGATTTTATTTATCTGATAATTAAGATATTATTTATTTAACAGAGCACAAGCAGGGGTAGCAAGAGAGGGAGAAGCAGGCTCCCACTGAGTAGGGAGCCCAGTATGGGACTCGATTCCAGAACCCTGGGATCATGACCTGAGCCAAAGGCAGACGCTTGACGACTGAGCCACCCAGATGCCCCTAAGGTCACATTCATGCGTACTGGCCTGTTAGGACTTCAGGATATATATATATATCTTTTGGGGGGACACAAACCCACAAACAAGCCTCATGCCTAATAACTACCTGCCTATCCAGTAAGGGAGCCATTGGTTACAAGTGGAAATGTGTAAGAGATTTTCTGAATTTACAAAAACTGACTCCCTGCGGGGGGGAAGGCATTCAGAATCCATGTTCTACTGGTGAAAGATTAGTTAAAATATGAAAGTTGGGAAAATCTTTGCTCTTTATTTTTAATTTGATAGTTTTTTTCTCTAAGACCTACTGTCTATAGACAATACTGTGGGGCATCTGTAAAGTATGCTAAACAAATTACCATTCTGCACCCTCTCTGCGATTTTTTGGTCAGTATTTTTTGGTAAAGTGTCCAAGCCTTGTGCTTGTTCATTAGACTCAGCTGTGCCTGCCAAGATTCTGAAGGTATGGAGTAGGACCTGGGGTCTGTCTGCGCTTTGAACAGTACTCCAAGCATCCTCATGCCGGGGAAAGTCGGGGAAACACAGTATAAGGAATGCCGAAGCAGTTGCTCTCCGTCACATTTGAATGGTTTGATCTCTGAAGGTGGTTTGAAGTTGACCATGGATATGGGAGACAACTTGTTGCTATATATAGGACAAAGAATCTGCTCAAATAGTTTGTGGTTCCTGATCTAATGATCACTATTACCACCTGAGAAACATTTACAACTTCAGGTGCATGCATTCAACTTCAGAAATTCTAATTGAATGGGGGAATTTTTTTAAAGCTTCTTAGGTGATCCTAATAACCAGCCAGTTTTAAAGACCAGATCCCTGATATAGTACAAAAAGTAAAGTTTTTTGTAGTCAGTAGGTCTGAATTTAAATAAAGTTGGTCTTTTCGCTTTTAGTAGTAAGAACTTGGGCAAGAAGATTAATGTGTTTTAAAAGGGAGCCTACTTACAGGGTGGATATTTTAACTGATTCTTTGTCAGCTTCCAATCATGTGAAGGAAACTGGTGAAAATTCCTCACCATAATATTAGAAAGTGATATTCTACCATTCTTATTTTTTGGATTAAGTAATAATATTTGGGATAATATCAGATTAATAAGTGGATATGAGCTTTTAATTTCTTATTTGATTATAGAGCACACTGTTTCCTGAATTAACTAACCTTTGTTTTTCTTTAAGATCTAATTATCATGGACCTGCGACAGTTTCTTATGTGCCTGTCCCTGTGCACAGCCTTTGCCTTGAGCAAGCCCACAGAAAAGAAGGACCGTGTACACCATGAGCCTCAGCTCAGCGACAAAGTTCATAATGATGCTCAGAGTTTTGATTATGACCATGATGCCTTCCTGGGCGCCGAAGAAGCGAAGACCTTTGATCAGCTGACACCTGAAGAGAGCAAGGAAAGGCTTGGGTAAGGCACCAGCTCTCAGGGGGCTAAAGTAATTACATTTCATTACAAATCGGCTCATTCTTTTTTTTTTCTTCTGGCTTGGCCACCCAGTATAGGACTGTTTGAACTACATTTTCTGAAAGCTAACCACAGAATTGCTACCACTAAAATTTAATTAATTGCTTGCTTTCATAAATATCTCCACTAACAGTTTTACCTCATTCTACAAAGCAAAGTCATTTTTCTTAAAAGTACCAAATGCTACCACACCCAAATTGAAATGCATCTTATTTCCAAAGGAACATTACATGGGGGGCCTCTTATCCCTGATAGTTTTAATTTTTAAAAATGATCTGTAACCTATTGATTGTTCCTCAAGCCAAGTCTTTGAGTGGAAAATAAACTGCAAATGAGACCCCTGGGCTAATTTCTATAGTTTGTGATTTCTGAGAATATCCTTCACCCTCTTTGTTTTCATTCTCAGATATTTGCTTAATTAAAAACAAGAGCCTTTTAGAAGATTATAATAAGTAACAGTCTTTTTTTTTTTAAGATTTTATTTATTTATTTGACAGAGAGAGAGATCACAAGTAGACAGAGAGGCAGGCAGAGAGAAAGAGGGAAGCAGGCTCCCTGCTGAGCAAAGAGCCCGATGCGGGACTCGATCTCAGGACCCTGAGATCATGACCTGAGCCAAAGGCAGTGACCCAACCCACTGAGCCACCCAGGCACCCCAATAAAGTAACAGTCTTAATGTTGAGTGTGAGTTGCCTTTTTTTTTTTTAAGATTTTATTTATTTGAAAGAGAGAGAGTGAGAGAGAGCGAGCATGAGCAGGGGGAAAGGGAGAAGCAGACTCCCCTGCTGAGCAGGGAGCCTGACTTGGGGCTTGATCCCAGAACTCTAGGATCATGACCCGAGCCAAAGGCAGTCTCACTCAAGCAACTGAACCACCTAGGTGCCCCTGTGTTGCTGTTTGAATAACAAGTGGGCCATAGTTGGGTTCTGTGGCTCTCAGCAGGCGTCTTTTAACTTAGTGAGTTGATTTGGTGGAATCCCACTTGATTATTTCTGAGGATCTAAGAATGTCTTTTTTTTTTTTTTCTTTTGGCTCATCCAAACCCTTCCTTTTTGAGGAAATGCGTTATTAGTGAACATTTTCTCCTTAATGAGCACCATTGGTGTAACTTTCTGAACTATATTTAAGAGATTTGTTTGGAAAGTTGTATTATGTAAGAATTTCCAAAAGTATTTTGCCATCCTGGATAGGACTGTGAGTAGAAGATGTTATAGAGGGGCACCTGGATGACCCAGTTGGTTGAGTGTCTGCCTTCGGCTCAGGTCGTGATCCCAGGGTCCGAGGATCGAGTCCCACATCGGGCTCCCTACTCAGCATGGAGCCTTGTTTCTCCCTCTGCCTGCCGCTCACCCTGCTTGTACTTTCTCTCTCGCCAAATAAATAAATGTTTTTTAAAAAAATAAATGAAACAACAAATAAATGTTTTTTTTTTTTTTAAAAGACATAACAGTTTGTTTTGGGTGATACTTCAGAATAAATTTATTTTATGGGGCGCCTGGGTGGCTCAGTGGGTTAAGCCGCTGCCTTCGGCTCAGGTCATGATCTCAGAGTCCTGAGATCGAGTCCCACATCGGGCTCCCTGCTCAGCGGGGAGCCTGCTTCCCTCTCTCTCTCTCTGCCTGCCTCTCTGCCTACTTGTGATTTCTCTCTGTCAAATAAATAAATAAAATCTTTAAAAAAAAAAAAGAATAAATTTATTTTATCCTTTTATTGGATTATCTGCAAACTAAAGGACACACTATTTTATTCTTAAACCCTGACAGAAATACTCAAAAGATTTTTGCTATGTAGAATGAGAAACTACAAACATTTGAAAATAGGAAAAACAAATACATTAAGGAGTCCGTCTTCTGTTAGGTTGCTTTTCTAACTAAGAGACCATGCTCACTTTTAATTTTAATTTTATAACTCTGCTAACATTTGGGCTAAAAATACGGATGCATGAGGGTGTCCTCAGTCTTCATGTCTTACCTATACTAATGGGCATGTCTAACCCACATTTGGGTCTGCACATGGCTATTCACAGAATTACTCTTAAATAATGAAAGGCATTTAGCCTGTGTGTCAGTCAGGTATGTAGGTAGTGGAGCTCTGCTAGCAGTTTTCAGTGGAGAGAATGTTCCTTTTTGTCACTAGTAAATAGCAAAATGTCAGCACATGAGCAGACTCTATATTTGATTAGAATAAGATGGTTAAGACAATGCTTTTCATAAAATGTATGAGTGAATAGTATTTGCTTCTAAATTTTGGAGATAATGAGAAATAATGTTTATTGGAAGTAAGGATTCCAGATGAACTTTTTTTTTTTTTTTTTTTAAACCTGTTCATTGTGGCATTTCTAAACATTGTTTTGTTAGGTAACTACACACCAGAGGTTGGGGACAACAGATTCCCCACCCCCCAGCTGCCTGCTTCCACCTGTGTAGAAGGCAGGTGATTAGGAGAGATGATCATTGTTAACATATATAGTTGTGGAAATTCACCATTATTTTTAAATCTTCAGTAATATTTAAAAACATTTTTGTTTAATAGAGTTTCCCCTTTTTCTTAAGAATGTTGACAGATAGAATATTTTTTCTTATGTGTGTATTCTCCTTCTGCCATCCAAAGGAGTCTTAAGTGTACTTAATTTTCATTTATGTGTCCTTCAAATGAGGTTTATTTGTTTTGAGGTGGTGGCCCTTAATACTCAAAAGTTTTCATCCTTGGCATATTTGCTTCAGAAATGAACTAGAGCAGTTCCTCATCCTTCTTTAGATCACAGGCCAGCCCCTTTAAGAGTCTAAGGAAAGCAAAGGACTACCTCAGAAAAGTACACATATGAATATATATAAAATTTTGCATGCTAAAAATTTCAGGAATACTATGCATCTTAATGGAGCTTACTTACTTGGGTTCATTAAAACAAAACAAAAAACCCAAAGGATTTGCTTTTTGATTCTTGAAATGTAGAGGCATGTATTACTTCTTAGAAATAACATGAGGTCCACTAAGTACATTATGTCTATCCTGAAATAAATGCTTATTTGGTGGCATCATAACTACATCTGTAGGTTCCTTCAGTGTCACAGGAGAAAAACACCATTAGCTTTATAAATTTGCACAGGTTTTAAAAGATCAGAGTTTAGAGCTTAGTGCCTAAAATAGGATATCCTCACTTATACTGTACTTTTACAGCTGCCTACAGGCTTGATGGCCAGCAAGATAAGAATGGCGTGCATATATATATACATATATATTTATATTTATATTTATGTATTTAAGATTTTACTTATTTATTTGAGAGAGAGAGTAAGAGAGAGCATGATAGGGGAGAAGGTCAGAGAGAGAAGCAGACTCCCCGTGGAGCTGGGAGCCCGATGCAGGACTCAGTCCCAAGACTCCAGGATCATGACCTGAGCCAAAGGCAGTGGCCAACCAACTGAGCCACCCAGGCGCCTGGCTTTTATATTTTTAAATGGTTATTAAAATATAGAGATATGTGATGAACCATATGTGGCTGACAAAATAAGAAACATTTACTGTCTACCCCTTTCCAGAAAAAGTTTGCCAACCTCTGGGTGAAAGCATTTGAGATACGTCTGTGGGAAGAGAGTGGAGTTCAGCCAGCTTTGTTAACAGACGCCCATCTTGAGCAGTCATATGCCTCTTTATCTGAATGAACCTTCTCTTTAAGCCATTTATAATAGTTTAAAATTTTCATTTGAGAATGGGAGGCATTCTGATACCTTACCCTTTTCTTAATGGTACAGTGGCGCTATTGGTAGTCAGTAATACCATTTGGATATAAACTGAATTCATTTGTAGATAATGCAGAGGTGTATAGTGTACTGGTATAACTAACTTAATGTGTTAATATTTTTTTAAACTCTCCAGGGTTGAAGTTGGGAAAAAAAAAAAATTTTTTTTTTTTGTCTTGTGCCTAAGAGAGAGTTTCTTACTACTTTAACTTTTCTATTAACATTTTAGAGCAAAAGCTAGATTACACATTCCCTGAAGAAAAATTACAGAGTTTAAGGACTAGATGGTTAAGGCTAACAACATACCAATATCAAGATGAACCTTTTTTCATAGTGTCAGTAGTACTCTGTGATTTTAATCATTTTCCAGTATTCATGAAATGAATGCAGAGTGGGAAAAGACATTATTTGCTACCAAGTGACAGTCTTTTTCAATCCTGCAAATAGTAGAGCATAGGAGTATGCCAAGATTTCACATCTCTTGGATGTTTTGAAGTTCCCATTCCAAACTGGGCCACTTAATTGGGTGACACTACATAGGTTGTCTGCGCCTCTATAAATGAGTGGTTGCATCCTTAGAGGCTTATATGTCATGCACACATTTCAGAATTCTTAATTAAACTTGAGATGGCAAGCCTGGAAGAAAAGCTCATGAAGGGTGAAGTATATTGATTCTTTAGCTTTGTAGTTTTGCTTTATCATCTGTATCCTCACCCTCTCAGCTTATTAACATTCTCCTAAGCTCGTGTATTTTGGGGCAGACTTTCTTATCACATCGTTTCCTCAGAGTTCTCTGTCTTTGTGGTTATATGTGAAAATTCAACATAATGTATAATTAGCTGCTAGTTGTTTTTTAGAATAAACATGCATCAGTCCTTCTGTCTTTGTGTAACTTTGTGGACTTTTTCCCCCTCTGTTTTGGGGTGTGTGTGTGTGTGTGTGTGTGTGTTGGGTTTTTGGCTTCTGTTTTTAAATCTTAACTTGAAGTGATCCCAGAACTATCTTTGTATCTTTTTATTTTTAACAAAAGTGTTAACCTTTTTTTAAAAAGCAACTGGATTTTTTAAAGTCTGGTTTAAATTTTTGAATTTTTAGAAAACCATATCAGTGATTGTGATTATTTATCAAGAAATTGAGATTCTTCTAAAAGCAGTAAAGAAAAACATCAAGATTTGCGTGTTTTTTGATGCAAAGAATGGAGAATGCAGATAGGAATGGATAGTCACTCCTGAGTTCTGACTGTTGGCTGACAGTAACCTACCCCTAAAGGGATGAGACTGGGTTTGCTTTTGGATATAGGTGCAACAGCCATGGACTGTGCTTGCCTTATCTGGAGAGCTCATTTCAGACCAGTGACAGGTCACTTAAGAGAAATACTTGCAGTTGCCTGTCTGGAAGGTTTTTTTGGAGACTTTTTTTTATGTCCATGCTTTAGCCCTGGCCAACACCTCTGGTTACAGCACACACCTGGCTTAAGTCTAGAGGGAGCCTTGTGTCCTTTTAACCTCTTGCTGGATTTCTCTGCATTTTCTACAGAAAGATTGTAAGTAAAATAGATGGCGACAAGGACGGGTTTGTCACTGTGGATGAACTCAAAGACTGGATTAAATTTGCACAAAAGCGCTGGATATACGAGGATGTAGAGCGACAGTGGAAGGGGCATGACCTCAATGAGGACGGCCTCGTTTCCTGGGAGGAGTATAAAAATGCCACCTACGGCTACGTTTTAGGTAGGTCCCTGCTATCTGGGGGAAAAAGCCTTATGGAGCTGGCACCTTGAAACGTAACTGTTTTGTCTTGTAGAATGATTGTAGATAAAATAGACGTGGATAAAGATGGGTTTGTGACGGAGGGGGAGCTGAAATCCTGGATTAAGCACGCCCAGAAGAAATACATATATGACAATGTTGAAAACCAATGGCACGAGTTTGATATGAATCAAGACGGCTTAATCTCCTGGGATGAGTACAGAAACGTGACTTATGGCACTTACCTGGGTAAGGGGCAAGATGTCAGCCTGATAGAGACCATGGTCTTGAGTCAAAGAAACAAATGGGTCACACAGTGAAGGAAAGTGCTTATTTTAAATAGTCCAATGCTGAACTGATTTCCCTTTATCTTATTAACTTTCAATGTGTATATTAAGTATTTTATTTAATTTTGGTTTTCTAAGGTCTGGCATCTTCTATATCTTTAGCATTCCAGATAATATTATTTTACCAAATTTTCTTTCTGTGATCCCTCAGAGACCATTGTTGGAGTAGATCTCGTCTAAAAGGCTGCATTGTTTCACTAATGCAAAAGCAAGAGACTGAGATGTCTCTTGACATAGTCACACTAAAGTATTGGACCTGATGGGTATTACATGCAACTGATAAATCACTAATTTCTACCCTTGAAAGTAATAATACTCTATATATATTAATAAATTGAATTTTAAAAAATAATATATAAATATATATTTTAATATATATAATATATCATATATAAATATGGACCTGAAATTCAAACCAAATTAGATTCCTTTGTAACTCATGGGAATAGAAAAATGACTGTCTTTCCTTAATAAAATAAATATCAAATATAATAGCTTCCCCTTGATAAAATCTAACCCCTTTATTTTAGTATGTCTGCCAACCAAAGTTTAGAAATGAAAATTTCCCATTTGTTTTCTCTGGCACATGAGTTTATCAGCTTGCTACGCAAATGCTTCAAGGCAAATAAATGTGACTTTGATTGCTTTCTGTTTATTTGGTAGCTTATGTGCTTGGGCCACCTGTTCGTAATTTTCTTTTTCTTATTACATTTGCCTGTTGCTGAATGCTAGGTGGCAATCTTACTGAGTTGATGACTTAGGATGTTTTTTAGTGAGATTCCTGTACTTGGTTACAATTTGAGATGGGAATGTATAAATGTTACTTCTTGCATTTTTATCCTGGAAGTTAGGCAAATTTGTGGGTTAAAGCAGGCATTCTCCACCACTGATTAACAAGCAGTGAGTGTATAATAAGTCTGTTTCCCCCACTGGATAGCCAGCTGTCTGTGTTAGTTACAGGACTGCATGCATTTCTAGTGAAGAAACTTTTATTTCTGTGTTGGGTTTGTTCTCATTCCTAAGACTAAAGTGGCAATCTCTCTTCATGCTTGACACTTAGCCAAGAACCAAACATACCTTTCACCCAATTAAGAACATGTATATTAAAAGTCAGTGCAGATGGAGAGGCACCCCGTGCTTCTTGCTTTCTGGCTGAAAGCCAACACCCTCCTGAGTTATTTGGACTTATAAAAATAGAGTGAAGAGTAGGCTATTGGTGATCTAAACAAAATGGTGTGTTAATAAATCTCCATTCAGACCTACGTAGGCACTCACTTGCTATCCAGAATGAATCTTAAACTCTTTGTATGATTATGTGCGTAGAAATCTACTGAGAGCTCTGTTGCTGGATAGGTCAAATGATTCAATGTAATGGGTATTTCTACTGAGACTGCGTATGCTGAAGCACTTGCTAGAGAAGCTGTATCTTTATAAGGCATCTTTCCCTCAAGGCATGTGGGTGGTTAGTGCTGAGGTAATGAGGCGACTTGCAGAAGTGCTGAGGGGCTTTTTGTGAGTATATTCTTGATTCAGTTTTTGAGTTCAGGCATAAATCATCGTAGCTTTTAACTAAAATCTGTCTTAATGAATCTGCTTTCCACAAAAGGAAGGTTAACTCTGTCTCTGCCACAATTAAAAATTTTAAAATACCGAGATCCATTCTGGCTGTACCAAAACTAGATCAAGAGCCTGCCCCAAATGATACTGGCTGGATAGCACAGAAAACGTACTTAGGATAGATCTGGCACTCCAAGCAATGACAGCAAACACAGGAGTTTAGTTATTAAAAGTCAAGTTTTTATCTTCCTTCTTCATCCTTCTGTATATCCATGATTGCAGTCACCATGTTTTACCCTAAGCAGAGAAGAGGGCTCTTTGTTAAGAATCTAGTCTTAATGTATAAGTTGTCTTCTATTACCTTTTTTTTTTTTAAGGTTTTGTTTATTTGACAGGGAGAGACCGCAGGGGGGAGTGGGAGAGAAGCAGGCTTCTCGCTGAGCAGGAGCCCAATGTAGGGCTTGACCCCAGGACGCGAGGGTCAGACACCCAGGCATCTCTTCTATTCTTATTTTTGTTACGTAGTTAGTACTGAAACTTCATTTGTTTAGAAGAGATGACTTAGTATCTTTAAAGAGTTGTATATTTTCCTTTAATTCTCCATCTTCAACCTGTTATGGTTTTGACTATCACAGATACTCATGATTCAATAAGCCATCTTACTGAATTTTGACACTTGACAAAGAATGAAGCTTCAAACTGCCCAACTCTCAAAGTATAGCAGTAGTTTTTGTTTTCTAAACTGTGCGTAATGTATGGAAAGATTGAACGACAGTATCAGCAATCAGCAGTGTGATGTTAATTGTTAAAGGGGTCCTGTGGGTCTTTTATAAAACTAGTGTTGTATCTTTTTTTATTTGATCAGTATGTTGTAGGAAAGATTGGTTCTTAGGTTTAATGTGATGTCTTTTACATTTCATAATGTCTTCACATGTTTCCTTTTGGTCCACACAGCAGATTGAAAGGGGTTTTTTGCTTGTTTGTTTTGTTTTTCCTACGGATAACTCCTTCCTAACATTTTTTTCAGCTTAAACTGAGTTTCATTCTTCTAGATTCTTATAGAGTCTAAATAACTACTGCTTCTGTAGTTCAGCAAACAGATGTTTAGGTCCAGCTTCAATTTGGTTGTAATCTAATGTTTATTTTTTGTTATGGCTTTATTGAGGTATAATTGACAAACAATACACTGCACATAATTAAAATGTACAATTGATGAATTTTGCCATAGGTATATACCAATGGACCCATCACTACAATCAAGATAAATGAATATAGCCATCACCCAAAAAGTTTCTTCGTGTCCCTTTATAGTTCTCCCTATCCCTGGGTAACCCCTGACCTATTTTCTATAACTCTGGATTAGTTTGGCATTCTATAATCTTACAGAAATGCGGAGGGGAGGGTGTTGGCAAGCAGTACTTATAACTCATGGTAGATCTCTGAGTTGGCTGAAAAAACTAAAGTGTGACCTTCAGAGGATAATATTCTGTTGATTTGAATCAAAGTGGTCTTAATATGAGATAGGAGGTCTTTGATATCTAGCTTCTCAGTGGGAGCCTAATGTTCAATAAAAATAGCAATAGCTAACACTTACTGAGAGCCAACTATAAGCTAGGCACTATTCTGAGCACTTAGATTTATTCGCTCATGCATACCTCCTAATAGTCCTGAGCAGCAGGCACTGCTGTTATCATTTTACAGATGAGTAGATTGAAGCACACTTTAGTTACTTGCCCACAGTCACACAGCTAGAAGGTGGTAGTTTAGGATTGAAACTGAAATAGTATGACTTTAGAACCAGTGTCTCTCAGATATAACCAGAAAGCTTGAACCTTCTAGTAACCTTAACACCAAAAGTAGCAAAGTGTCACATAGTAGGTTACATAGCCAAGGAGCCAGGGTTCCATTGGAATGGCAAACATTTACATTCAATTTGCACCTGACTTTGACTACCAAAACTGAATGCTTTCATACTGTTACAATTTTACCTGTGTAGTCGGGTTATTTCTTCATTGCTTGATTTATCTTTCTTGTAAATTGATTCCTCAGTCCACACATTTTCATGTTTTGTGGCAGTCTTATGATTTGACCTAAACGTTTTGTTTTCTAGATGATCCAGACCCTGATGATGGATTTAACTATAAACAGATGATGGTTAGAGATGAGCGGAGATTTAAAATGGCAGATAAGGATGGAGACCTCATTGCCACAAAGGAGGAATTCACAGCTTTCCTGCACCCTGAGGAGTATGACTACATGAAAGATATAGTAGTACAGGTTGGTGGAGAGTAGTGATTCTCAACAGAAACCCAGTTCCTCTTTTTGTTGCTTATACTGTTTTTCCTCTTTATTCTTTACTCTGTATCTGAAAGAATGACTTGCATTTATTTTTAAGCAAGCTCTAAGCCCCAGTGTCAGGCTTGAACTCACCACCCTGAGATCAAGAATCACATGCAGTACTGACTGAGTCAGCCAGCGCCCCAAGAAAATCCTGGGGTTTTTTGTTTGTTTGTTTTTTAATTAACACATAATGTATGATTAGCCCCAGGAGTACAGGTCTGTGAATCGCCAGGTTTACACACTTCATAGCACATACCTTCCCGAATGTCCATAACCCCACCACCCTCTCTCTACCCCCTACCTCCAGCAACCAAAAATCCTGTTTTTAAAAATGTCCCATAACCAGTGATCAGACACTAATAACAGTAATATTGAAGAATTCTCACAGAGGGCAGTTACCAATAAAACAAACTACAGACTTTATAGTTTTATAAACATAAAATATAGACTATAGTTATAGACATACTGGTCACATCTCCTGTTAGAATGACTTCAGCATGACTCGGGCTATTCCACATCATCATGGGCTTAGTGGGATAGTCATTTTTAAATGGTACCAGTGTTTCCCAAGAAGATTCATAGTTATTTTGGGTTGAAGCATAAAAAATAAGTGATGTTTTACCATTTTTTAGCTGGGAAATGGCAGTTTCCTGTGGTCTAACCATACCCACACATAAACATATATGTTTATGTTTTAATGAATGATAAGGTATTGCCTAAATCTCATCCAGATATTTATTTTGTCTCCTCTTCTGTCTAGGAAACAATGGAGGATATAGATAAGAATGCTGATGGTTTCATAGATCTTGAAGAGTATATTGGTAAGTCTGTTTTTACTGTTTTTCCTAGGAGAAGCTGAGAAGCTCTGTGGAAGTACGTTAGTGCATAGAAATAATTTATCCCATGGGTCAACCCTTAGCGTGTCATTAAGGCCAGATGAGCATGAGGAATAATGGGTTGTGATAAAGCATCTGAAGCAGCACTGTCCAGTCAAAATGTAAATGTGAGGCACATACGTATTTTTACTTTTCTAATAGCCACGTCAAAAGTTTCTTTAAAACATGATGATTTTCAATAATATATTTTATTTAACCTAATATTCGAAAATACTATACTTTCTATGTGTTACCAATATAAAGTTAGGATTTTTTTTATTCTGTGTTCAAAAGCATATTTTATACTTGCAGCACATTTCAGTTCAGACCAGCCACATTTCATATTGGATAGCAGTGATACCGTGCATCCCAGATGCCTATGTAATTGACAGTAAAGAGTTGCAGGGAGCCTAGGCTGGCATTAGGAAACCCAAGAGAGGAAGGTAGGGAATAGAATAAAAGAGATTGGTGCCTGGGTGGCTCAGCGGGTTGGGCCTTTGCATTTGGCTTGGATCGTGATTTTGGGGTCCTGGGATTGAGTCCTGCATCAGGCTTTCTGCTCAGCGGGGAGCCTGCTTCTTCCTCTCTCTCTCTCTCTCTCTCTCTTTGCCTACTTGTGATCTCTCTCTGTCAAATAAATAAATAAAATCTTAAAAAGATCCGTGAGTAAATAAATGACCACAAGTTGCTGATTTCTCTTAAATCCTTTCTTTGTTCCTTTTCATGATTTTCTGTTGTGTTTTCTGTCTAGGTCTTCTGTCTCCTTTTTTTTCAAACATGTCCTTTGAATTAAACAAGTTATTTCTTTTCTCAGATTTTTGCCTAATTACACTTGTTATTTATATATAAGGTTATTTACTTAAATTACTCCCTGAATATTTACCCTTCTTTTCTTCAAAGACTCACTGATGTGTTTTTTGAGTTTTTTAGAAAAGAGAGATGAGCAGTAGAAGATAGATTTTTTTTTTTTTTTAAACACCAAAATGGTTATTTTTAATGGAGTTCATCAGCACAGCGGAAATAAATGTCTGGGTGCACTTACTGAGCCTGTTTCAAAGTTGAGTATTTCGGCCTTTAAATATTTAATTATTTTATCTTTCGTTCTTGTCTTTTGCCATTTTATCACCATTGCTAAAACTGAGGAACTCATTTGACCCTCCAGAGGAGAGGAATTAAGGTTTATAACTGTTAAGTACCAGCACTGAGGTCAAAGAAGGAGATAGATACTTCTTTCTACATCTCTATCATACAGGTCCAAGGGCAGAGGAATTGTATTTTGAAACTATTAAAACTATCAACTGTGTGTATGTATGTTTGTTACTTTCTTTTGTAAATGATCAAGTAATGTAAACATTTACACTGAGGATGCAGGGCTTTGTGAACCTGAAAGTCTCCCCGCAGTGTCTCCCAGTTTCTGGGGATTGTGCTAGTTTCTACCCTGTTGAGGAAAGAGATCATAAACCAGACGGTCATTGTCTCTCATATTTAGCATTAATAAGTCGTCCCTGGAGTTACACTGTTGAGTATTTTTAGTCTTAAATAAATTTGTTATAGAGGCACCTGGGTGGCTCAGTTGGTTAGGCGTCTGCCTTTGGCTTGGGTTGTGATCCCCGAGTTCTGGGTTTGAACTCCATGTCAGATTCTTTGCTCAGCAGGAAGCTGCTTCCCCCTCTCCGCTCCCTGCTTGTTCACTCTGTCAAATAAGTAAATACAATTTTTTTAAAAAAATGAAAAATAAATTTGTTATAGAACATTGCAAACACATAAAATTAGAATAGTATAATGAACCCCTGTGTACCTGTGCCCAGCCCTAACAGCCATCAGCCCATGGCCAGTCCTTTTAAATCTTCAACTATTCCCCCTCCCACTTTTTAAATTTTAATTCTTTTGAAGTAAATACCAGTTATCATCTCATCTCATCTGTAAGCATTAGGTTATGTATCTCTAAAAAAATTTTTTACATAATCTCAAAATTTTTTTGAGATTATATTTTAAAAGGATTAACTCTTTCTTAAATAGAAAATTCAATATTATTGTCATCTTATTTAGATTTAAAATGTACTTAAATTATGGTTTTGTTTTTTTTTTTAAAGATTATTTATTTGACAGAGAAAGAGAGATCACAAGTAGGCAGAACAACAGGCAGAGAGAGAGGAAGGGAAGCAGGCTCCCTGCTGAGCAGAGAGCCCGACGCAGGGCTTGATCCCAGGACCATGGGATCATGACCTGAGCCGAAGGCAGAGGCTTTAACCCACTGAGCCACCCAGGCACCCCTGTATTTTTTTTTTATATATAGTATTTAAAATACTGTTAATAGTATGTCTTTGAAAGAATGCCTAGGTGCTCAAGCATCAAGACTCTTGATTTTGGCTCAGGTAGTGATCTCAGGTCAGGGTCATGAAATTAGTCCCTCATTAGACTGTGCGCTCAACGTGGAATCTGCTTGTCCCTCTCCCTCTGTTGCCTTGCTTGCTTCTCGCTTGCCCTCTCAAATAAATAAAATCTCTGAAAAAAATAAAAATATATAAAAGTATGGGTTTTTTTACATTCATTTGTTTATTCAAAAGTACCTCTCTTAAGTACACATTTATTCCCTCTCTAATTCAGAATTTCCTCATAGGTGTACTGTGAAAGTTTTTCTTGGCCCGCAGGAGAGCTAGTCCAGCAGCTCATACAAAAACATTTTCTGAATGTGCTATAACATAGATAAAGAACTAGGAAGTCCTACTTTGAGTTATTTCTTCTTTTTTTTTTTGTTTTGTTTTGTTTTGTTTTGTTTTAAAAAAAGGTCTACTCTTAGCCCTCAAATTCAGAAAGACAGCAATACCAGATGACAATAATATAGTTTAGTAACAAGTTCATCTTTTATTCAAGGTAAAATAGTCCACGGATTGGGGAGTGCAATGCCTAACAAGCAGTGGAGCACTTTCCCCAAGGGATTTTGGGCAAAAGTGAGTTTTATAAAGCATTAGAAGTAGTAACAGAAACAGATATGATTGGCTAGAAGGCTAGGGATTTCCTTATAGGGCTGGCAGTTCCTGTTTTCTAGGGTCAGGTAAGCTGCAATTGTGCAATTGGAGAATTGTGATTGGCATATGTTAAATTTCCTTGCAGGGTGGTATTTCCCCTAAGCGCAGGCTAACTTGGGTTCAAATCGGTGGTGTGGGCCATGCTACCTGAGCCACCTCTATTTTGTGGGTTTCAATGTATGAATTAGCTTTATCACAACTAAATAGCTACCTTTCCTTAGAACTGCTAGACATATATTAGGTGTGTTTCCATATCTTGTATGCAGTGCACATACACTTACTTCAATGTAGTAAACTCAGTAGTCTTCAGACCTCTTCACTCACATAATTCTGAAAGAATTTTGCCAAACAGTATTCCCTTACACATTTTAAAGTTGGCATCTACAGTATTTAAGTAGAAGTTCATATATTTTTTTTAAAGATTTTATTTATTTATTTATTTGAGGGAGCAAGTGGGGGTGGGGGTACGGAGAGGCAGAGGGAAAAGCTGACTCCCTGCTGAGCAGGTAGACTGACTTTGGGCTCAGTCCCAGGACCCTGAGATCATGACGTGAGCCGAAGGCAGACACTTAACCAATTGAGCCACCCAGGCGCCCCTAAGTAGACATTTAAACAATTGTGAAGAATCTCTCTCGGCTATAATACTGAATTTTAAAGTACCTTAACTCTTACATAAATCTAGTAAAATTCAAGTACCATAGCAACTTCTTGCCTATAGTGTTCATATAAGTAATTTGAACAAACCAACTTTATTTGTTTATTTATTTATTTTAGTTGCGGGGTGGGGCTGGTGGGAGGAGAGGAGATAGAGAATCCTAAGCAGGCTTCATGCCCCACACAGAACCTGACTCTGGTCTTGATCCCACACCCCTGAGATCATGACCTGAGCCAAAAGCAAGAGTCAGATGGTTGACCAACGGAGCTTTGCAGGTGCCTCTGAACAAACCAACTTCAGAAGATAATTAGGAAAGTCACATTTGGACTGAGTATTCAATAGTCCCCAAAGTTCATTTTTTGAAATGTGATCATGGACATTATAGCATATATATAGCCATCATTTTTAGAGATACATTTTTTTTTTTTTTTTTTTTAAGATTTTATTTATTTATTTGACAGACAGAGATCACAAGTAGGCAGAGAGGCAGGCAGAGAGAGAGAGAGAAAGGGAAGCAGGCTCCCTGTGGAGCAGAGAGCCCGATGCAGGGCTCGATCCCAGGACCCTGAGATCATGACCTGAGCCGAAGGCAGAGGCTTAACCCACTGAGCCACCCAGGCACTCCAAGATACATTTTTAAAAGTACTCAGTAATTGGTTTGGGTTTCTAGCATACACTTCTAAAGTTTTCTTGAGAATTTAAAATAGCACCTTTCTAGTAGCAGTACGTTTAGCTAGCTACGTTGGGTGGAAATGGAATGTAGGGAACAGCTATCTTTTAAAAGTTAATCTTTTATCTTTCTGGACGCTAGTCATTGCCCTTTATTTCTGCATTTCTTGAGGGCTAAGGATTCTCTTTGCACTCCTATTACAATCAGCTACTAGAAACATTCTTCTTTTTTTTTTTTTATTTTAATTCAGTTTAGTTAACATATAGTGTATTGTTAGTTTCAGGGGCAGAATTTATACAATTCATCAGTTGCATATAACACCCAGTGCTCTTTGTGTCGAGGGCCATCTCCCCATTATCCTGTCCCCCATCCTCAGTTCCCTATAGTTAAAAGTCTCTTATGGTTTGCCTACCTCTCTGTTTTTATCTTATTTTTCCTTCCCCTGCCTTATGTTAATCTGTTCTGTATCTTAAATTCCACATATGATGAAATCATACGGTATTTGTCTTTCTCTTGAGTTATTTTGCTTAGCGTAATACTCTGTAGTTGTTGGAAATGGCAAGATTTCATTCTTTTTGCTGGCTGAGTAATATTCCAGTGTGTGACTTTATCATATCTTACCCATTTATCTGTTGGTGGACATCTGGGCTCTTTCCATATTTTGGCTATTAAGTATATTAAGCATTTGGAAATATTCTTGTTATAAGGTTATTGAGTAAGCCTCAGGAAAATGCCTTGCTTTCTCTGACCTAAAATACCTTTGTAATTGCTACTAGGTTCCAGGCAGATGGATGAGCAAGAAGAGTTAAGCCAGATTACCATGTGGCAGTCTTGAGAAAAAGACAAACTTACCTTTTGTATTATGTACATGTGTGTGCAGGTGACATGTACAGCCATGATGGAAATGCTGATGAGCCGGAGTGGGTAAAGACAGAAAGAGAACAGTTTGTTGAGTTTCGAGATAAGAACCGTGATGGGAAGATGGACAAGGAAGAGACCAAAGACTGGATCCTCCCCTCTGACTATGATCATGCAGAGGCAGAAGCCAGGCACCTAGTCTATGAATCTGACCAGAACAAGGTAAGTCTGGCTAGGCCCAAACAACCTGGTAGTGATCGAAGTCTGTTTCTAGGGAATTGCCTAAAACATTCCTATTGAGGTACATAGAGCGTGTAAGGTCTTAATTGGTCTAAGTCTGCTACAAATACTAAGTCGACAATTGAAAATTAACAGGGCAGTGCTAGCTAGGTGATCTCATTTTAGAAATCCCTATGCCCATGGGCGCCTGGGTGGCTCAGTGGGTTAAGCCTCTGCCTTCGGCTCAGGTCATGATCTCAGGGTCCTGGGATCGAGTCCCACATTGGGCTCTCTGCTCAGCGTTGAGCCTGCTTCCTTCTCTCACTCTCTATCTGCCTGCCTCTCTGCCTACTTGTGATCTCTGTCAAATAAATGAGATCTTTAAAAAAAAATCCCTATGCCCAGTAGTGTTCACACCATTGGAGGCATTTGGCTTCAGGATAGAACCTCTGTATGTAGCGTATGTCCAGTGTGCATCATCTGTTATCTTCAGATCCCCAAGAAATTTTCTCTGCTTTTTTCCCTCTGTTATTTCCTTTGTGCTTTTACCTATTACAGGTTCATTTGCATGCTCAGAGTTGGTCATTTCCTTCTTAAATACATTTTTTAAAATTAAGTTCTTTGTAGTAGGTTATAAATCAGCATTTATCTGGAGCTTGTTAAAAGTTTTCTTGATCATTTATCTGAGGCATTTGTTTCATAAAAAGAGTGGTAGTCTCACTAAGCCGTCACCTTTTCAACAATTGAATGCTCTGCCTAGAGTAGGCTGAAAATCGATCTAAAGATGAAGGGTTTTGTATTCTGAGCATTCTCCAGTCTAGGCCAGTCTTTGCTTTCAAATGCGGTGTCTTATCATCTGAGCCGTTTTAAGGGACAGTCTGTTTTGAGTTCTTGCTGCAGTCACTTCAGTAGCCAGGTGCTGTGTCTCCAGATATGTGAGAAAAGGAAACTCCCAAGGTCATCCCTTGTGAATCTGGCCTAGATAATTTTTGAGCTGAGTGTCTCAGCCTTTGTTAGGGGTTGTGTCTGGAATCTGTTGCTGGCTAAGGCATAGCAGGGGTGAAAACTTCGTGCGGACGTTAGCAGATTTTATTGTTCCTGTTAGGCAATGACTGGATTCACTTTAAAGTATTTTCCCCAGTTCTTCCTGTCTCTTGCCTATACATAGGAGATGGCCCACATTTTGCTGGATGCATTAAGTTACTGAGCTATGTTATTTCCACCCTTCCACTTTTAACGTTCTTGATAAGAAAAATGTGTTAATTGCTATTTTCTTCCCTCTTTGTATGTTGTGGAGGCTTGGGGGTGAAGGTTGAGTTCACATTAATTTAGTAGGAATTTGAATCTTAAATCCTGACTTACCCCGTTTTGTTTTATAGTGGTGTTGCTAAATTGGGAATGGGAGATCGTTTTTTCCTCAATTTACTCTTCTCTCTAATTTCAGGACGGCAAGCTTACCAAGGAGGAGATTGTTGACAAGTATGATTTGTTTGTGGGCAGCCAGGCCACAGATTTTGGTGAGGCCTTAGTACGACATGATGAGTTCTGAGCTGCAGACAGAGGAATCCACATTTCTTCCAAAGTAATTTATTTTTACAGCCTCTGGTTTCACATGAAATTGTTTGCGCTACTGAGACTGTTATTACAAACTTTAAGACCTGAAAAGGTGTAATGAAAACCATCCCGTCCCCATTCCTCCTCCTCTTCGAGGTACCGGAGGGAACTGTGCTTCTGAGGAACAACTCTAATTAGTACACTTGTGTTTGTAGATTTACACTTTGTATTATGTATAACATGGTGTGTTTATTTTTGTATCTGTTCTCTGGTTGGGAGTATGATATGAAGGATCAACATCCTCAACTCACGCTGTAGGCAGACGTTAGCCCTTCACTCTTTCTCAACCCTTGCCATATAATTTTTGTAATTCTGACTTAACTAATTTTTTAAGCCTGAGATCAATAAGAGATATTTAGGAGAAAGAAAAGGGAAAAAATACACCCCACTATTTTATTTAGAGAGACAACACTTCATCTTGCTTATTGAAAAGTGTTTCGTAAGTAGTAGGGGCCACATATTCCATTCAGTTGCTCTCAGTCCAGCAATTGATCGTGGCATTATCTGGGCGAGGACAGATCCCTGTGCTGTCAGAAAGCTTGGCTCGACTTGATTTCGTTCAGTGTTTTTCTTCCCAGTAGGACTAGCTGTTCGCTAATTTTGCCAGGCACAGCTGTGTGGGAAGAGTTAGGGCCAGTGTCTTGAAAATCAATCAAGTGAGTGTGATCTCTTTACAGAGCTATACATAGAAACAGCTGGAAAACTAAGGGAAAAGTACAAGTGTTTTTAGGGCACACACTTTCTTTAGGGTGTGCATCTGTTGAAGTGCTCAAGACTGTCTTGCCTATTGAATCACTGTAAGTGCCCCGTTTAGCTCCTATTTCCCCAGGTGTTCCTAGGAATTAATCTTGCTTTCACTACAGTTAAAATGTACTCCTTTTCAATTATGTCATTTCATTGAAAGTGCCTTTAATGAGAGAAATGATCACCAAATGAGAGTTTTCTTGAGAAACCCTGAGATGAAATAAAGAGTTTATTTGGGCCACCTTATATGAAGCTTACAACCTCCCAATGTATTGGGGATTTTTTTTTTCCTTCTTTTCCCTTTCTCTTTCAGACAGTGGTTAAATAGCAGTATTAGTTAGGAGCTTGGTTGCAGTGTTCTTATCTTGTGGGCTGGTTTCCAAAAACCACATGCTGCTGAATTTACCAGGGATCCTCATACCTCAGAATGCTAACCACTTACTACCAGGCCTATTTCTGTGTCAGCTGAAGAGCTTGAACTCAGACTCAAAGATGAGAGGGCCTACAAGAGGACTCTTTGGTTTGAGGACCATAGCTCAACTTTCTTGCCTTTGACCCATTGCCCCCTCTCTGCGCTGCCCCCCGAAAAGTTTATCGTGGATCAGCAGGTTGCCAGTTCTTGTCAAAGAGAGGGACGTTGTAGAAAGAGCTGAAGAAGCCGCCTTCTGTTCCCAACTCACCTTTACCCATAGTTTATGTAACACGAACTCTGTCTTTTTTGGTCCTTTTCTTACAGATGGACCTCTTTTGAGAAGAATTATTGTATTCCAAACCTTTTTAGCCCTCAGGTTACTAAGATAAATATATGTATATCTAACCTTTATTATTTCATATATCTTTCTGGATAATACATTCAGGTGGTGCTGGGTGATTATTATAATCTGAACCTAGGTGTATCCTTTGGTCTTCCATGATCATGTTGAAGTGGACTACTTGGCCTGGTTAAAAGCCAGACTATAACGTAATTTGATCCTGGCCTTTGCATTGAGCTCTTGAGAGTGGATACACTCTTTTTAACCCCAGTATAGGGGAATGTAAATTCTCAGCTCTCCAGATGCCCCATTTTTATCATCCAGAAGATCAAAGATGATAACATCAACCCAGGATTAGAGAGGGCACATCATGAACGGAGGGGCAGGAGGGCCTTGCAGCTCACTAGGTACAGAGAACCCAGGCCTGATGTTAAAGTTATGCACTTAGAAAACAAACCTTCATATGCTGAAATGGCAAATTCTGGATACTGGGTGCTCAGCAGCAAGCATACTCTAACCTCTGATGACCCCGGATTATCTTTTTGGTTTCAGTCAAGCCTGAGGCTGGTGAACAGTAGCTACACACCCACATTGTGTGTTCTGTGAATGCTAGCTCTCTTAAATTTGGATACTGGTTATTTTTTATAGAGTGTAAACCAAGTTTTATATTCTATAATGCAAACAGGTACCTATCTGTTTCTAAATAAAACTGTTTACATTCATGGTGGGGTATGAGTATGTCCTTTATTCTCTTAAGAAATGGAATCCTTGCTTAGAAAGATGGGTGCTATAAACTGTCAAGAAAAGGAGGTCTAGAAGTTCTACTATGCTTCCTCCCCATCCCAGAGAAGGTCTGCCTTCTCCCAGATTAGCTATTCCTTTTTTATTTCTGAAATTCTCTGGCATCTTCCCCACTGCAGCTGGACCCCTTCTTTCCCTTCTTTGCTTTCCTCAGGTCGTATGACTGGAGGGGAGTCCAGCTGCTCATTACAGAATTACCTGATACCAAACACAAGCCGTTCCTGAACGCACACACAGCATTTATCTTGACTTTTATTTCAACAAGGCTCTTTTTCAAGGGGTTCAGAAGGGAAGCATCAAGTATCAAGTTTTTTGAACATTTTGGTTTATAGTTTATAGATGATATTAAGAGGTACATAGACATTTTGAGAACATGAAGGGAATTAACTGTTAACTTTACTAAATAATGCAGCTTAAGACAAATGTATACGTTTAGCCAAATTCGGTGGGAGGAGCTCAAATAATTCATGCTGGCTCAGGAGCTTCCGTATATGGCTGTCCCTGCCAGAACTAGTGGGTTATTGGCTGTGGTGGCATAAAGACGGTCTTTCAAACTTATATTTGGGGCCTACTCAAGGTTTTGGTTTTTTCTTTATATCTCCCATTTCTAGGGTGTTTAAGTTTGTTCTAATTCCAAATGTATCATCTCAGAACAGATCCCCCAATAAGGAAAAAAAAATTACAAAAAAGATAAGTTTATTTTTTTAACAACTTAATTTTATTTTATATTTTTCAGCATTCCAACATTGTTTATGCAGCACACCCAGTGCTCCATACAATATGTGCCCTCCTTAATACCCACCCCACCCCCCACCAAAACCCTCAGTTTATTTCTCAGAGTCTGCAGTCTCTCATGCTTCATCTCCCCCTCTGGTTTATCCCAATTTCACTTTTCCTTTCCTTCTCCTAATGTCCTCCATGTTATTCCCTGTGCTCCACAAGTAAGTGAAACATGTAATTGACTCTCTGCTCGACTTATTTCACTCAGCATAATCTCTTCCAGTCCTGTCCACATTGATACAAAAAGTTAAGTATTCATCCTTTCTGATGGAGGCATAATATTCCATTGTATATAATGACCATATCTTCTTTATCCATTTGTCTGTTGAAGGGCATCTTGGCTTTTTCCACAGTTGGTCATTGCTGCTATGAACATTGGGGTACAGATGGCCCTTCTTTTCACTATATCTGTATCTTTGGGGTAATTGCAGGGTCATAGAGTAACTCTATTTTTAATTTCTGAAGAAGAAATCTCCACACTGTTTTCCAAAGTGGGTGCACCAACTTGCATTCCCACCAACCGTGTAAGAGGATTCCCCTTTCTCTACTTCCTCTCCAACACTTGTTATTTCCTATCCTGTTAATTTTGGCCATTCCAGTTGGTGTAAGGTGATATCTCAATGTGGTTTTGATTTGAATTTCCCTAGTGGCTTATCCATACACTGAAAAATTCATACTCCTTTATCGTGGCCTCATACTTAATCAGTTCTCCAAGTGTTATGAATGATGCCACTTAGGAGTAGAAATTGAGGATTGTTGACATGGCCTTTGGAGTGACCTGAAGAAGACCCAGTTGGAACAATAGCTTTGTAGGTAGGAAAGGAGCAGTAGGAAAATGGAAAGTTGACTCCCTGAATTCCCACTATTCCCTTCCCATCTTATTCTGCATTTGTTAGTTTGGTTTTTGAGAGAGAGAGAAGAAATTTCTCTAAATGTAAAATCCTAATTGCTGCAGGTAAGCCAGTATGGCTCCTTAGTTGGGGCCAACTTGACTGGGAGAGACAGAAGAGACTTCTGTTTTCTGGGAGCTGGACATTTCAGAATCATCTGTCATGGGCTTCCCACACACCATCTCCATGATGCAGGCTCGGAACTGGAAGGAAAGGGCGGAATTGGAGCTAGCCCCTTGTGACCAGTACAGAGGAAGTACATCAAGAAATACGGGGGACAAAGATCTCTTGGTTTGTATTCCCAAAGCCTTGTGCAATGCCTTATACCCAGGATCTCCTCACATGGTTGGTTGGTTTTCCTTTTAAAGATTTTATTTATTAAAAATGAGTGGAGGGAGGGGAACAGAGAAAGAGAAAAACAGACTCCATGCTGAGCATGAAGCCTGACACGGGGCTCTATCCCAGGACCCAGAGATCCTGACCCGAGCCAAAGGCAGACGCTTACCTGAATGAGCCAGCCAGGTGTCCTCTCCTCAGGTGGTTTTGAATACAAATGCCTAATCCTTAGAGCTATTCCTGGGTTTACATTAATAATTCCTACATATTTTGGCTCAGAGGCTTCGCTGTCAGGAAACCTCCAAGCAGCACTTGCCTCATCAAAATACTCAAAAGCAAGGCCAGAGTAGGCCTGCCCACCCACCCCACCATTATTAGGGAGGGCTCCCAATTGGAAGGAATTGCCAGTTTTGTTCCCATCCAGAAGTTTTGAATCCGTCTTTGTGGACCGAGGAAACAAAATAGCTATTCATTCTCAAAGCAGGGAGTTTGCCCCATAAGAGAAGAACTCTCTTAGATTCATCTAAGTTTGGGTTTTTATTAGCTCAGATACAGAATTTGGATTAGGAGGCCACTTAGTACCTTCAGGTGATGAGCTGTGTTAGAGATTTATGAATGTGTTGGATTCCTGTGCTTTTGCATACACTTGTGCAAGCTGGCAGTTGGAAGGGAAAGAATTTTAGAGCTTCTGAAATGGAAGGACTAGGAATTTAGGAGAATGATTAATCTATTAGTTTTTCAGAAAAACTCCTTTCGCTTCACATCCTGCCCCTCGGAGCAAACTGATTTTTATGGCTCAAGTTATGTTTTCTCTGGATTCTGTTACCTTGTCTCGGTAACCGCACCCATCCCCCTGTGCTCACCAAGGGCTTCCCTTGTTCAACCCTCAGAACCTTTTGAGTGGAGTCTAAGGTGCTCTGAATCAAAAGTTGTTAGAAAAGAACCAGGTCTTACCAACAGGGTTTCATAGGAGTGTAAATAGAGAGCTTTACCTGCTTATTCATGAAGCAATAGATGATGGGGTTGTAGACACAAGCACTCTTGGAGAATAAGGCAGGAATGGTGACCAGCCGTAGGTCCACCCCGTGGTTCCGGTTGTTGATCAAGTACATGGCCATCGCAGCATAGGGCGTGTAACAGAAACAAAAGGACCCCACCATCACCACCACCATCCGGCTCACCTCCCGCTCGGCCTTCTGGGTTGAAGCAGACTCCTGTTGCTGGGCTGCAACCTGGGCAGAGCACAGAGGAATATTCTCTTCTCCCTGGCCCTCAACTCCCACATCTCCACCCTTTCCTACCAGGGGGGCGTCCCCTTCAATGGCCGCTCTTCTGTCCCAGCTTCTGGCCTAGTGCCTCTTGCTCTCCTTCCCTGAGGAAGGCGAGTGGAGACGGCTCTCTGGTCTGTGACTTAGGAAGGGATCACACGAATCTCTTACCACACATTTGAGCCCTACTCTTCCCACCATTCCATCATACTCCCTGCCCCCACTTTCTTCACTGCTTTTAGATATCCCCTCTACCTGGCTGTGGATGTTTCCAGAGGTCTCCTGTTCTAAAGCCCTTACCCACTCTTCCCGCTCATTTGGAGCCCCATGACTGCCCCCCTCCCGAACCTCACAAAAATCACTCACGGCTCGGAGGGCTCCCAGCAGCTGCGAGTAGGAGAAGCAGATGAGGGAGAGAGGCACAATGAAGCAGAAGATAAAGAGGAACCAGGTGTAGTACTCGCTGCGGTATTTGGTGCCCACGGTGTACCAGTCGGGGCCGCAGGAGCACTGCAGGCCCTCAGGGATGTACCTGCAAGGGACCAAGCACTCACCCACCGGACAAGCACTTACCCACTGCGGGGCTCACCACAAGAATGAGTGGAGTGGGAGCTGAGATTCTGGACTGTGCTCTCCACTTAGAGGATACTCCAGGACTCCCTGCAGGGGCAGTTTCTGCCCTTACCAGCTGAGGCTATAGCAATTCCAACTGCAGGGTGAACGTTAGCACTTGCCTCCCACAGCCTCACCTACTCCACCAGCTCTTTAAAAGTGGAAGTTAGGGGCGCCTGGGTGGCACAGTTAAGCCTCTGACCCTTGGTTTTGGCTGGGTCTCAGGGTCATGAGACTGAGCCCCACATCGTGTGCCACATTGAGGGCAGAGTCTGCTTAAGACTCCCTCTCCCTCTGACCCTCCCCGACCCTCGCCCTCTCTCTAAAAGAAATAAATTTTTAAAAGGTCAAAGACTAAGGTCATACCCAACTCTCTCCACCCACACCAACCTGAGCTCCTAGCTCAGCACCATTGCCCTACACCCTCACCGACTCCAGCCAAAGAAGGGCGGGATGGCGACGCCGATACCAATGGTCCAGGTAGCCAGGACCACCATCAGTGCGTGCTTGGAGCTGAAGCGGAAGTTGCCGAAGGGCTTACAGATGACCAGGTAGCGCTCAAAGGCCAGGAAGGCCAGTGACCAGCCTGTCACCAGACCTGTAGTGAAACGTGAGAGTAATTGGGGTAGACAGCCCCACCCAGCCTGGCAAGCAGAGTGACTTACAGACGGTGGAGCAAGAAGGGGTAAAGAAGGGATTGGACTGATGGTTGGTGTGGAGTTTGGGACTTGGTTAAACTTCTAGTCCCGGCTGCTTTGTACCCCAATGATAAAGAACACCAAACTCCCTTTTCCCCGGCTCCTCTTTTAGGGGCCCACTCAAACCCAACATTCTGGCCCCTGCTTCCGATCCTGAAGCAATTCTTTGTCTCCCCCAAGTCTCCTTCCCTGCCAGTACCTGCTATAGTTCCCAGGAAGGCCTCCAAAGCACAAATAAGGTGCCCAAAGATGAAGTATCCGTGACAGCTGGCGATGAAGACGCTGGACACAGAGATGCAGTAGATGAAACCCCCCAGGGACACATTGACCAGAATATAGTTGAGTGGCTGTCGCAATTTTTTGTAGCGGAGGGTGGCCACCAGCACCGTGGCATTGAGTGGTGTCCCTGCAAAGAAGACAAAGCCCATGAAGACTGCCTGGAGGCGGAAGGCCCAGACCGGGGCAATGTGGTACTGAGGCCCATCCCATGGCCCCACCAAGGAGATGTTCTTGAACAGATAAAACTCCTCCTCCCCTGACATCTTACTCATGGGATGTCCCCCACCCTCTCTGATTCCTCTTATAGATTACCGTCCCACCACCACTTCCCCCGCCTCCAAAGCCCCTTTCAGGCTCCCTGAATGATCAGTACTGACCCTAAGCTTCCTAAGGATGAAGTTTGAGATTAGAGATGTGCAAGCCCCCACGATAAACCTTTTGTGGCCCCAAAGCCGATTGTGTGTTCTGGGGAGGATAAAATCAACAGGCAGTGCTGGCTGCTGGAATGAACAGGAGTGGGCTCACGGCAGCTGAGTGCTAAATGCATGCTGACCCATATTTAGCAGAGATGTGTCCGCTTTCTGTGTGTGTGTGTCCTTTCAATGGAACTATTGAGGGTCCGCCTTTCCGTTTGGCTTCTGGCGTGACTATATCCCTATACGTTTCTGCTCCCTTGTGGAAGGTGCCCCCTGAGGGTGCCCCCTGAGACTGCCCCTCCAGAGATCTTGGGCTCACAGCCAGCCTGGGAAGCAACCTTGGGCCACAGAAGGGCCAGGGAATGGGGAGCACCCCGGGTGGGAGCACCTCAGTGAAGGGCCTTCACAGATCAGTACAGGGGCAACGGGACAATGCTGCCGCTGTTTCTTAATGTGGAGTCTACGCAGGGAGGTTTTCTGCTCAGAAACCCCCACTCCCAGCCAGGCTGAGGTTGGTTGGCTCGCTGGCCCCCCACCTTGAACTCGGCAGTGCCCAAGTCACCACCGTGTTGCCGTGTCTGGTCTCCAGTCCTGCTCAGCTCTCACAGCCGGACTCAAAACCTGGCTGGTGCAGCTTGCCCCAGCGAGGCCAGCTCTGCCCTTAGTCCTGTAAATGTGTTCCCTGCCCCCCCTCAGCGTCCCTGAGCCCAGAGATAAAAGCGATGCACTTTATAGATACAAGGGAAAGTGAAAAGTGGCCCCTGTTGGCACCGTTGTTTGTATCCCATGAATCCCCCCACAGGGAAAAATTATAAACAAAATATGAAAAACGACTCCTGGAAAGCGCGATCAAGTACCCCAAGGCAGGGCAGAAAGGGAAAGGACCCAATCCTTGATTGAATGAAGGGGACCATCTACGTGCAAATGGATTATTTACTGAGGGCACTTCCCAGTCTAAAGGGGCAGGGGACGGCGGAAACTCCAGTGGAAAATCCCAAACTTCCCCCCCCCCCAAGAGTTAGAGGACAGAGTCTGGAACTCCAGAGTAGCTGGAGATGGAAGGTGGGTCCCCTGGAAGGAAGGATGCCCCAGAAGAGGAAGCCTTCAATTCCGCACACAAACTCCCCTCCAATCCTAGGCTGCCTGCCTGCTGAGCTATGCAAGGAGAAATGTCCCAGGAGCCCAGCAAAAGGTAGGAGCTGGGGCGTCTGAAAGCTGAGCAGAGGTTCGGGCTGCTATCCAGGGCCACAGAGAAAGAGTCTGGGTTCGATTCCTCCATGTTAGAGGAGCAGGGCAAACCCGTCTGGCTTTCCATCTGAAACTCCAAAAGGCCACACCTTAGGACTAACATCTATGTCCCTTGAATCCTGAGCTAGACATGGCCTCTCCTAGGTCCATCCTGAAACCTTTCCAAACAGTCCCTTCCCACCTTATTCTACCCAACCTCAGATAGAGGGCCCAGGGGCCCAAGCTAGGAGCAACTCAGCCCTAGGTAAGATGGGGCTGGTGCCCAGCACTCAGGGGTGGGAAGGGTGGTGACAACTCAGGCCAGATAGAGCCTTACCCAAGTATAGGGTCTTATTGGTACTGACGCAGGAGACAACAGACTTTCAGAGTCAGCGAAGCCATGGAGTAGGGAGCAGGAAGATTTTGAGAATGGGGCATGGGGTAAAGGTGGAGGGTAATGATACAAAAACGGGAGAAATTTTGAGTACATTTGACATACACAGTGCCCTTTTCGGGGTTAAAGTCACTTTATTAGTTTGGGAAAGTGATAGTATACGAAGGCTTTACAGAAGATTGTCAGAGAGATTTAGACCAGGATTTCTCCCCCTCGACACTAGTGATACGTTGGATCAGGCAATTCTTTGCTGGGGGAGGGCGTGCGGCCGTCTTGAGCATTGTAGGACGCTTAACAGCACTCCTGGTTGCTACCCATCAGATGCCAGTGGCACCAGCACTGCCTCAGCTGTGAGAACCAAAATGTTTCCAGACACAAATATCCCCTGAGAGGCAAAATCACCCCCTTTTGCCCCTTTACCTCCAGTTAAGAACCACTGACTTAGGGGTGCCTGGGTGGCTCAGTGGCTCTCTGCCTACTTGAGATCTCTCACTCTCTCTGTCAAATAAATAAAATCTTAAAAAAAAAAAAAAAGAACCACTGACTTAGATTTAGACATATAAATGTCCTGAACCAAATGGAAGAAATGGTCCAGAGGGAATTTGTTTTCCCAGTCATTCTCATTGTCTAAAAAATGGGGATTTTTTTTTTAAGATTTATTTATTTGACAGATCACAAGTAGGCAGAGAAACAGGCTCCCCACCAAGCAGAGAGCCCGACATGGGGCTCGATCCCAGGACCCCGAGACCATGACCTGAGCCGAAGGCAGAGGCTCCAACCCACTGAGCCACCCAGGCGCCCCACAAAAAGGGGGATTTTTAAAAGACTTTTTTTTTTCAATTTTATTTATTTATTTTTCAAAGATTCATTTATTTATTTGACAGAGATCACAAGTAGGCAGAGCAGCAGACAGAGAGAGAGAGGAGGAAGCAGGCTTCCCAGCCAGCAGAGAGCCCGATGCAGGGCTAGATCCCAGGACCCCAAAACCATGACCTGAGCCGAAGGCAGAGTCTTTAACCCACTGAGCCACCCAGACACCCCAATTTTATTTATTTATTTTTAAAGATTTTATTTATTTGACACAGAGAGAGAGAGAGCACAAGCAGGGAGAGCTGCTGGCAGAAGCAAAGGGAGAAGCAGGCTCCCCGCTGAGCAAGGAGTCCCATGAGGGACTCAATCCCAGGACCCTGAGAGCATGACCTGAGCCAAAAGTATACACTTAACCTAAACTGAACCACCCAGGTGCCTCTATTTTTCCATTTTAGAGCGAAAGAGAGAGGGGAAGCTGGGGAGGGGCAGAGGGAGAGAGAGAATCTCAAACAAACTGTGCTCTGGGCGCAGAGCCTGATGCAGGGCTAGAGCCCACCACCCTGAGATTGTGACCTGAGGTAAAACCAAGAGTCGGATTCCCAACTGATAGAGCCACCCAGGAGCCCCAAAAAGAGGATACTTTTTGAATAGTTTCAGTGTTTTGGTTTTCCTTTTTTCCCCTATTCAAGAGTTCATTCATTTATACTCCTACCTTTTCCAAAAGTAATTTAAGGGAAGTTTGTGGGAATCTGTGGGACACAACAAGAAGTCATGAATCAAATGTAGGAGCAAAAAGAAGAGAACAACAGTGGGGAGTTCAAAAGTCAGGAATTAAATTGAAATATGACCACACGTTCATGCTTTCTAGCTGCTAGAGTGGATTACAGGTATGTCCAGGACTGAACATTCAGAAAGTACAAAAGAATATACAGTGAAAATCAGCTTATCTCGCAATGCAGTTCCCTCTCCCAAGGCAACCAGTGTTGGCTTTCGCTGTGTTGTTGATATGTAGGAGGTGACAGTGAACTTGAGATATTGTGTTGTGACAACGTTAAATCTGTAGAATACAGACCCATAAGGGTTCTCCAGACAAATGAGTAGATAAGAGAAAAGGTCTACATGCTGACATGGATGTGAGGAATCATCAGAGGATTTTGACCAAAAGACACCCTTTCTTGGGAAGAAAGGGAGGAAGCTCCAAGAGCCACGATTTTCCCCCAGAGAATTCCATCTATGGCTTGTTAAGCTCAGACAATCAAGTCATTGAATGCCCAAGGTCACAGTGCCCACAGCAGAGCCACAGTAATTTTAGCCTGAGGGGAAAAGCATATGGCCGGAGCCAGTGGATCCCTCTCCCCAGACCCCTGCCATCCTGGAGGAGGCGGAGTGTGTTGGGGGGGGGTGGCTTATGACTGTCTCGGTAGTGAAGAAAGGATTACTGGTATTTAGTGGGCAGGACACTATTCCAGACAGGCCACACAAGGAAGAACGATCCTGCCTCAAATTCGAACAGCACCCCCTAGAGAGAAGCACTGGCTGGAATCCAAGCCCCGTCTCATCCCTGAAACATTCTTAGCCCCTAGGAGCCTCTCTTGGAGCCACCTCACTTCCTGGCACATTTACCAAGAGGAGCAATTTAGGGAATGCTTGCTGAGGTAATGGAATGACGTGTTGTCGACTGTGCTATTATTTATAAGGCAGTTTAGAGCTGGGGAACAGCTTCCCAAAAAAGTCTCTTTGGTTTAGAATAGATGAGCTGTTGCTTTTGTCCCTGGCCGCGATGAGTTAGCAGAACCGGTTGTCTGGTCCTGCCCTCCTGGATCGAGACCATGAAACTTCCCCAGATACAAACGAACGCTGGCCAATCCTCTCTCTAAAGTGAGGGGCCATTCTTCCTGCCTATCCAAGAGGGGGCTGGGCTCATTAGGAAGCTTGCTTAAAAGGATGGAAGGCCAAAAAAAAAAAAAAGGATGGAAGGCAGGAGGCTTTCTTTGGGCTTATGGTTTCCACTCAGAGCCAAGAGATGAGGATCAGCCCAAATATTTGTTGCCACGAGTGATTTTTTTGTGTACTCCCCTGAGACGTTTCTTTCACATACTCACTCACTCATTCATTCCACAGACATTTGCTAAGTGATGTCTACACTAACGGTTGTACTGAGAAGAGATTAATTTGGTGAAGTGATTACACAGAGCCCAGCGCATAGGAACACTTGGGAGTCTCTTGTCAGCAGGACTGCTAAGTGCCAGACACGAGGCTAGATCCCAAAGACCAGCAAAACAGGGCTCTGCCTTCTGTGGCCAAGCAGGGCCCGGGGGTAGTAGGTGGGGAGGCGAAGTGATGACTATGGTACAATCAAGAATGAAAGACAGAACCTGGAAGGGCCCACTGGATTCGCCCACAGGACCCCAGTTTCTGAACCTCCCCCTCACTCTCACTGGGAAACTCCCAGCCAGAAGGAACCCACCCAAGCCACACTTAGCCTGTTGGCAGGTTTTTTTTCCTGCAGCCTCCTGGGCAGGATGAGCAGGGCAGGCTGGGGTGTGGGAGGGAGTGTGAGTATTTACAGGATGTATTCCATCTCTAGTTTTCTAGAAAGTCTGGGCAGCAATGTCTACTGTGTTTAAAACAGCCTTCAGATTTAGATAAATGTGCCTCTTGTAAGCCAAATGCAGATTGATTTCCTATTCTTATGATGGAGACAGGACCTGTCTCACATGGTTGTTATAAGGTTAGATAAGATCTGCAGAGCAAAGGCACCTGGGTGGCTCAGTTGGTTAAGCCGCTGCCTTTGGCTCAGGTCATGATCCTGGGGTCCTGGGATTGAGACCTACATCAGGCTCTCCATCTGTTTCTTTCTCTCTCTCTCTCTCTCTCTCTCTGCCTGAAATAAATAAATAAAGCCTTAAAAAAAAAAATCAGCAAAGCACAGAACCCACCGCCCAGCCCATATTAAGCATTAAAGAACAACTCTCCTATTGAGTATTTTCCCCCACCCTCCTCTCCTTTGTACAGCATCTTACAATTTGCAGACCGCCTTCAATGGACATCATCTTGCCTGTTCCCCAAATTACACTGCAAGGCACACAGGCAAGTGTTCCTTCCCCGACTGACAGATGAAGAAACTAAGTCGGCAAATGTCTTCCAGTCAAGGTGATGTGGGTCAGGCTTCTCCTTCCTCATCCAGGAGGCTGATGATGTAGAGGTTTTATTTTCTGGTGGTCTGATCATGAGGAAAGAAAGAAGGGTTGTTCTTCACGGGGTGTGGGCTCCCTCTGACCTGGGGATCCCTGGGAAAGTGGAGGTTGCTGGACCCTGGCTTCTTCTCTGCCTTTTCTCACCAGCACCCCCACCAAAGTCCATGTGGTAGCCCCGGGGAAGAACGGGCTGGTCCTGGGGAGGGGGCCCTGCCTGGAGCTGGTGCATGGCTCCGCAGTAGGCCAGGGAGGGCCGGAGAGAACCAGGAGAGAGGCAAAGCCTGCTGGAGTACAGCCTGCCTGGGCTGGTTGCCAGCCTGGGAGAACATTCCACCTCTGAGAACCACAAACCAAGCCTGCTGCTGATGTGGCAGGGAAGGCACATCTGGCCAGACATAGTCATCAGTGGCTCGTTGGTCTAGGGGTATGATTCTCGCTTAGGGTGCGAGAGGTCCCGGGTTCAAATCCCGGACGAGCCCTTATTTTCCTGATTTTTTTTCCTGCACCCCAACATACACTGCCTGCCCCTTTTAGGGTTGAGGCATAAAGGCCTAGCGGTGAGTGGATAAAGGACCCTAAGGACAAGCTGCCAGTCATTCTCCCCATTAGCCATGGCCCACATATACCCCATTATTTCCTCCAAGGCCAAATGGGGAGGGAGGTGACTGGCATCAGGAGCTGAGCTAGAGAAGGTAAGAGTCAAAGAGTTGTATTGTGTTAGGCAAAAAGAGCCTTTTGGAGGGCCTCAGGTGAAGGGTAAATAACCAGGACAGTTTGGGGGGTGGGTCTGAGCCCAAGGTCAAGAAAAGACAAGCTCCTTGTATAAAACTCAAGCTATGAAATGCACTGGATTCAAAATCCAAAAGGTAGGATTAAAGTTACAATTTTGAGTCTCAGGTTTCCCATTGGTAAAATGGGGACAGTAATACTTTTTTCTTAGAGTTTTTGGGAGGATTAAAGCAGAAACGGTATTTGAAAATCCTTTGCAAACTGTAATGCACCTTACAGACATAGGGATTATTTTAAATAATGCTAAAGATAAAGTAAATGTAGGGGCGCCTGGGTGGCTCAGTGGGTTAAAGCCTCTGCCTTTGGCTCAGGTCATGATCCCAGGATCCTGGGATGGAGCCACACATCAAGCCCCACATCGAGCCCCACATCCGGCTCTCTGTTCAGCAGGAAACCTGGTTCCACCTCTCTCTCTGCCTGTCTCTGCCTACTTGTGATGACTGTCTGTCAAATAAATAAATTTTTTAAAAAATCTTAAAAAAAAAAAAGTAAATGTAGAGACCAACTTCTGGAAACACAACAGACTAAACTAATGTAGCTATCTCCTCACCCAGTGTCCCTAAAACACACACACAGAAAGGCTGAATACAATAGGATTTTAAAATTAGTATCAGAGTGCCTAGCTGGCTCAGTTGATAGAACATGGGACTCTTGATCTCAGGGTTGTGAGTCCAAGCCTCACACTGGGTGTAGAGATTACTTTAAAAATTAAAAGAAAAAAAGAGCATTAAAACAAAATTAATATTTGGATGGGGCAAAAAATTTTCTTTAAAAAAAAAAAAAAAAGAAATTCCCTGGGTGGCTCAGTTGGTTAAGCATCCAACTCTCGATCTCAGCTCGGGTCTTGATCTGAGGATCATGAGTTCAAGCCCCACACTGGCTCCATGCTGGGCATGGAGCCTACTTGAAAAAAAAAAAAAAAAAAAAAAAAGAAGGAAATTCCAAGATATCAGAATTAAAGAAGGATACAAAGCCAAGGAAAAGAGAAGTAGGGGACTCTTGGGTGGCTTACTCGGTTGAGTGACTAACTCTTGATTTCAGCTCAGGTCATGATTTCAGTGTTGTGAGACCAAGCCCCGAGTGGGGCTCTGTGCTTAGTGTGGAGTCTGCTCGAGATTCTCTCTCTCTCCCTCTCCTCCCACCACTTATGCTTGTTCTCTCTCTCTCTTTCTCTCTCTAAAAATAAATAAAATCTTTTTAAAAAACAGAAGAGAAGAGGAAGCTGTCACAGTGGCCCATGGTGGGTTTCAGAAACAGATATAAACCCAGGGACCTGGGGCTGTGTTTTAGTGCTTCTGGTTATAAGATACATTACTTCAGCCCACCAGAGATGAGAAGCTGGATCTGAACCCCCTCCACAAAGCTTAGAACATCAAAGATCTACTTTGTCCGTGGAAAAAAGATGAAAAATGATGCACACCAGTCCAAGGAACCAACAAAAAGGAATAGAAACACAAGTCATCCTAGAAATTAAAGTCTTGAGCCTGAGCAGATGCTTGTATTGCATTGGATTTATGTTACCTTTATGACACTCAATCTCTAAGCAGAGAAATTAAATCTAAACCTGGAATACCCTTGGAATACTGTATAGCCCCACAGAAGCAAGAAAGATCTCTGTCATTGAGACACCTGAGTGGCTCGGTTGGTTAAGCAGTGACTCTTGATTTCAGCTCAGGTCATGATCTCAGGGTCCTGGGATAAAGTCCTGTACTTGGCTCCATGGGGAACCTGATTGAGGATTGTCTCTTTCTCCCTCTGCTCCTCCCCCTGCTCTTGCTTGCTCTATCTCTAAAATAAATTAAAAATTCCTTTTCTTTTTTAAAAAATTAAAAAAGAAAAAAAGTGCTCTGTTGCAATGTTTCATAACATAGGGCATTGGAACTCTCACTGAAGAAATAAACACCTACTGAAGAAGTGTTCACAATAAAATATCAAACTAGACAAGGAAGCAATCCACCATAAGGAAGAGTCAGCAACATAAGGAAACAACATGAAAAACACTACATAGTAAATATACTTAAAATTATTAAAGAGAAGAAAATAAACCATAATGAAAATGTTGCATTGTTAAAAAAAAAAAAAGCACCTTATTTAGGGAAAAAATAAAACACAAGGAAAGACATACCATTGAAATTAGACTCAATGATGCATTAAAAAGTAAACAAGACCCAGCTGATAAGAGAATTAGTGAATGGGAAGATAGAGCTGGTGAAATTATTCAAAATATGTAGAGGGGAAAGTGATGAGATATGAAATATGGAAGAATAGTTAAAAGATACTAGTGAAAACATAAGACAGCATTAGCAACAAAAGACTATAGAAAAAAAAGAGAATAGGGACACCTGGGTGGCTCGGTTAAGCCGCTGCCTTCGGCTCAGGTCATGATCCCAGCATCCTGGGATCGAGTCCCACATCAGCCTCCTTGCTCAGCGGGAGCCTGCTTCTCCGTCGCCTCTGCCTGCCACTCTGTCTGCCTGTGCTCACTCTGACAAATAAATAAATAAAATCTTAAAAAAAAAAAAAAAGAGAATATCTTCCAAAGGCCAAGAGAAAGCTTGCTTTTCTATGCCCATTACATTTCTATTTAAATTGTATGAAATAAAGACAGTTGAGAATGTTCATCAAAGACTTTCACTGAAATGCTGCTAAAATATACCCTTCATAAGAAGGGAACAGATAAGGAAGGAGTGAAATGCAAGAAGGAATGGTGAGCAGAGAAATTTATAAATACGTTAGTGACTTTAAACAAGCCCTGAAAGCTACTGTTAGTGGAACGTAAATTCGTCCAACTGCTTTATGGATCCATTTGGTAAAAATCAGTAAAGTTTAAGGTGCACATATTCCATGACCCAGAAATTCTACTTCTCGGTATCTACACTAAAGAAGTGCTTACGTATATGCCAGAGACACAGGCACAGCACTGATTTTATTTATTTATTTATTTATTTAGGTAGTTAGTTAGTTGTTTGTTTATTTGAGAGAGAGAACACCTGCAAGTGGGGCCAGGGGAGGGGCAGAAGGAGAAGGAGAGAAGCAGCCTCCCCACCAAGAGCCAAGCAGGAGCCCATGTGGGCCAATCTCGAAACCCTGGGCTCCTCTGAGGTGTTGTTTTCTAACACAGAAAAACTGGAAACAGCCTGGATGCCCATTAGCAGAAGAACAAATAAATTGTGATATATTCAAACACTGAAATAATATTCAGCAGTTAAAATTCCTTAATTAGAGCTAAATGAAATACAGATATATGCTAAAAAAAAATGTGGAGAGAAGAAGAAAGTTTGCAGAATGTTTATTTATTTAAAAGTTATCTCTCAAGTAAATAAATAAAATCTTTAAAAGTTATCTCTCGGCCCAAAGTGGGGCTCAAATTCTGGACCCAGAGATCAAGGGTTGCATGACCTACCAACTGAGGCACCCAGGAGCCCCCAGAGAGATTTTTTAAAATACACGAATCGATATTTTGTTGTTTGTGGATATAAACATATAAAGTAAAACTGTAAAACCATAAATAGAGGGGCTATCTCTGAATCAAATACGGCAAAAGGAACAGTTGTTGGATTTCAGTGGTGAGTATATGGCTATTTGTTGTTATATTCTGTACTGTGCTTTTCTGCCTGTTTGAAATATTCACTTTCTTTTTTTCTTTTTAATGGGCCTTTCGAAATAAGGGTAAAGGGGGATAAATGGCTGCATTGATCCTCGGAGGGGATGATCTGATGGGATGGGATTAGGGGGAGGCTGAAGCCAGAGTACAGGGATTACAAGGATTAATTCAGATCATCCCCCCTAAACTGATTACCTGGCTGGCATCCCCACCACTCCAGGGCCCTTCGCATATGCATCCCTGGACCACAGTCCCCTTCCGCCCATGCCAGCTAAGTCTTTACCTCCTGCCTCCTAGCTTCACCCCCACCCTCAGCCCAGTACTGATCTGGCCGGGATTTGCCCAAATTTGGGTCCTGAAAACAGAGTGGTTCAGGTCTCTCCTGAATGCTCCCCAAATCAAGGGTGAACAGTGACCTGCACCCCAGGAGCCAAGGAAAGATTAGTCCTAATACTCAGGATCAGAACTCCCTGAGGAAAGCCTAGATCACTGGATGTCATAGTGGACAACTTCCTCTCCTGCCCCTCCCTCCATGAACCAAGAAGTTGACAGTCAAGGTCAACTGCTAACTGAACTTGCTGGCTGAGCCAGGACTACAATGGGCTGTGCTTGGGCAGAGCAAACAGCCACTGGGCTTCCAACCTTCCAGATTGTCAGTCTCCAGAGCTCTATGTCCCCATCTTGACACCCTGCCACCGCCATGCCAGGCCCAATATCTGCAGCAGACTCCCTGAATGGGGTCTTTGTGGGCTTCTTCAACAGCCTAGATCACCATGACCACAGGATCTGGGGTGTAATCCTGTCTTCTGAGGAGCAAATGAAACCCTCTTGATCTGAGCTCCTCATTTCTCAGAGCACCAAGCTGGGGAGTTTGAGAGGGAGGAAAAAAAGTGGTGGGGGGAGGAAGACACTTATAGGGCAACGTTATGCTTAATAGGTCACATTTAACTCCATGTGAAATCATATATTGAATATTAAGACAGCATTCACTGGGTAGTTGAGAGATTTACCTTTCTCATTCATTGTGTCAGATACTTCGTCAGATGCTGGAGATACAAAAATGACTAAAGTACTTCCCAATCTTCCAGAAGTTGGGCAGACACAAGAGTATACACCTGACCTTGACACCTGAAAGTGACAGGGGCTTCCCTAAAAGGAAGGATGGGAGGGGCACTGGCCTCTACTGGTCTAAGGGTGGGCATCAGGGAAGGCTGCTAGGGGTGACTCCCCATGGATGGTTGAAGAATAAGTAGGGATGTCCCCGCAAAAAAGGGCCTCTTTCCTGAAGAATATGGAGGGCTTGTGAACCCGGACGCCCGTGGGCGTGAACACAGACAATGTATGTCCATAACCTGGTGAGTGGATATGGAAGGAAAGGGATTGATGTGTAACCCTGGCTCAAGCATCTCCTAATACATTTCTGGATGTGTTGGGACTGCCTGGTTCTCGAGTGTACTCACTTCTTTACTGGCTGAGACCTGGAGAGACGTGAGAACAATTGCCTCCTTAAGATCGCACTCACCAGGTAGATGATGTTCCCTGAATGAATGACTAAGTGAAATAAGCCCTCTGGGTTTCCACATCTCCTTCGTGTGAGAGCGAAAATCAGTAGTGCTACAGAGGCAGGGTGAGTAGGGGTGGTGGCTCGAAGCTCAGAGGGTGTGGGGCAGGGTGGGAAGGCAGAGCGGTGGAGAGAAGAGATCTTCAGGCAGCGAGGAGTGCGTGGGGCCAAGGAGTGGCCCTCCTGAGAGAGTCCCTGGCTCTGGCTTGGTGGGGGCGCGAGGAAAGCAGAGAGATCCTGGTCCTGCAGTTCACGGATCTTCGCCTTGACTTCCCTTCTGCTGCCTTCACGCAATCCTGGGACACAAGAGGCCACCGCACGGGAATGGGGCTTGGTGGCCTGGGGTCCGCGTCCATTGCGGAGGTGGAGGACTCGGGTCCTGCTTGGTGGGCATGTGTCTGAGCGTTTGGAGGAAACAGGACCAGAGGATTCGTCCCGCTCTGTCCTCCTCCTCCCCCATCGCTGCGCGGGACGGGGCTCTGACACCGGGCGGCGAGGGGTCCCCCAGAGCGCAGCCGACTGGGGGCAGGACCCTTCGCCAGAACCAGGGGATCTTGTGGCCACTCCTGGGGCAACCTCAAGCCCCGAGTAGCTCCCGTCCGCTCCCCCTCTCCCACGCCCGGGCCCTGGGGTGTGTCGGGGGACCGGCTCCCTTGGCCTCTCTGCGCCGGCTCGCCTCCACCAGGTCCCGGAGCGCCGTGCAGGGAGGGCTTCCGGGCGGGGGCGGCGTCAGGTGGCCGGCCAGGCCCCGCCCCCTCGGCCCGCCCTCCCTCCCCCTGCGCACCCGGCTCCGGGTCCCCGGCCTGGCGGCTGCGGCGTCTCCTACCGGCGGCGGCGGCGGCGGCTCGAGCGGCCATGGAGGCGGGCGCCGGGGCCGGCGCCACGGGCTGGAGCTGCCCGGGCCCAGGTCAGAGCCGCCCCTCCCTCACCTCTCCGCCGCCACTCCTTCCTCTTCTCCATCTCTCCTCCCTCCAGACCCTCTCATTCTCCCCCCAACCCTCCCTCTGCTGCTTCCACCTTTCCGTCCCGTCTTCCTCCCTCCATCCTGCCCCACACCCCGGGCCCGGTCTCCATCTTTCCGGGTTGGGTCTTCCCGACACCGGTCGCATCCTCCCCCCCGGCGGTCCTTCGCCCCGAACCGTCCAGCCCTGGGGGCCCCAGACCCTGCGCCCACTCCGGCCCGAAGGCTTCGAGCGCAGGGCGAGGTTGGGGTGGACGAGGTCCAGGGGGAGAATGGACAGGAGGGGAGCGGCTCCGGCCCAGAACCCCTTGCCATACGCCCCTCCCCACCCTCCGCATCACCTCGTTCCCCTTCCACGCACCACCTCACCCTTTCAGCCTCATCTTCCCGGGCCCTTGCCCTCGCTTCCATCCTGGCCGGTCTCCTCCCTGTCCCCTCCCGGCTAAAGAGACACACACCCTTTCTCTCCGGGCTGGGAAAGGAGCCTGGAGCCGGGGCTGCTGCGAGCGTTGGGTAGCGCAGGGCGGGGTCCCCTGAGGCCCCGCTCGAGGGGCGGCTGAGAGAGGAGAGTTGCAGCCTGGGCAGAGTGAGCCAAGCACTTCCACCGGGATTTAAAAAAAAAAAAAAAAAGTCCGGCGTTTCCAGAGGGCTGGAAGGCACGTCCCCTTCTCTCTCCCGGGCACCCCAGCCCCCCTAACAGCCCACTGTACCTCCTCTCTCCCTGCTCACAGGACCCACAGTGACCACTTTAGGCTCCTATGAGGCATCTGAGGGTTGTGAAAGAAAGAAAGGCCAACGCTGGGGGTCCCTGGAGCGGCGGGGGATGCAAGCAATGGAGGGTGAGTTTTCCAAAAAAAGCTTTGTTTCTCTCCCCTTAGCCAGTTGCCCTTCCCTCCTCCTTACCCCATCTGGTCCTTAGAACTCCCAGCCAGGACAGAGCCCTTTCTCTAGCTCACCTGAGCCCCCTCCACCCTTTAGGTCTGAGTTCTACCCCTCCTCAGCGCTCCGGCTTTGAGGGAGGTTCTGGGCACATCCCTTTGGGGCCCTAATCACCAGCTAACCAGGTTGTGTGTCCTGGGGGAGCTGCCAGACAGAGAAAGAGGCCTTGTTGGACAGAGCTTTGAAGCAGCCTTTCAGCAGGGGGTTTGTTCTCACTGCCACCCGACCTAGATCCCAAGCTGTCTCATATTTTTGAAAAGCAGGGAAGTAAGCATGTGAAGTGAGCATTCTCTTTCTGGTGCCACCACCACTAACTTTGAATGTAAGCCTTTTGGCTTTGATTCTCTAGGATCTCTTCCGGCCTGAAAGAATTGCCTGGGAGGGGGCTGGTAAGAAGGCCAACCATCCAACACTCACATATCCCCACCGCACCCCTGTGACTTAGCAGTTGCTGCCAACACCAGGTCCTTGAGAGGATGCCGGTCCGCTTCCCCGAGACTTCTTGTGAAGTGTCCCCAGGTCCATGTGCACACTGTGTGGGCAACCCTGCTCCCCTAAGGGGGACAGATGATGCAGACAAGGGGTCCCAGATGAACCTTGGGCTGCTGTTGTGAGACCAGGGATTCAGAATTGTAAAACAAAGCAAATAATCAGTGTTCTAATAAAATGTTGCTATTTCAAGGAACTGCATTGCAGCAAAGGAGGGGATACTCACCAACCAGAGGCTAGGGACCACTATACCCCAGGTTCTTGTGCATTAAGATAGTAGGCTTTCTTTCTTTCTTTTTTTTTAAGATTTTTATTTATTTATTTGACAGAGAGATCACAAGTAGGCAGAGAGAGAGGGGAAAGCAGGCTCCCGCCCAGCAGAGAGCCCAATGCAGGGCTCGATCCCAGGACCCTGAGATCATGACCTGAGCCAAAGGCAGAGGCTTAACCCACTGAGCCACCCAGGTGCCCTGGTAGGATCTCTTTTATACACAAGTACAACCTTGGACTTGAACGTGAAAACTGCCCTATGGGCAGCGTGGAGGGAGGGGCTTCATAACACTCATGCGAGGCCTCCTGACACTCTGCAGAGAAAAGAAAGGTGGACTTTGCAGAAAATTTCAAAAAGGCTACGTGAAAATACATTTGAAAGGGCCCCAGGGTTTGTCCGTTGAAATATTTAGAATCGTTTCATTCAGATGTTTTCTTTCTCTAACTACTGATAGGCAACTAACTCTTTCTAATTATGGAAAGGCTAATTTTTCCCAAGCCACCTGGATAATTTTTTAACTTTGGACAAACCTCGAACTGTGACCCTTGCTCCATTCAGCCTAAAGGCATACCCAGTGTCTGAATCCTTTCTTGAGTACTTGTCCCACACTGCAGGGACCACCAGGACTGGAAGAAGCAGGTATCCTTGTGCAAGCTCACATGGCTAACCTGCCCCCAGCTCCTCAGTTTGCCCGAAGGCAGTAATAGGAGGCCACCTGGTACAGTCCTGGTCCAGAAAGAGCCTGGGCCAGGTGGAGGCTGGGCGACCTTCCACCTGAGGACTCATCATGAGTGCAGGTCCTGCCTAGGGGCTCCTTGGGGGACACAGGTGGCACTATTATACCATCCCTGCCCTGGGACCATGAGCTTTCCAGGGTTCCTTGAAGGACTCTGGAAAGGAAGTTGACTCTAAGCCCCTGGTGGGATGGGTTTCTCCTCCAGGGGAAGTGTTGCTCCCCGCTCTCTATGAGGAGGAAGAGGAGGAGGAGGAAGAAGAGGTGGAAGAAGAGGAAGAGCAAGTGCAGAAAGGGGGCAGCGTGAGCTCCCTGTCTGTCAGCAAGCACCGGGGCCTGAGCCTCACGGAGACAGAGCTGGAAGAGCTGAGGGCTCAGGTGCTACAGCTGGTGGCAGAGCTGGAGGAGACACGGGAGCTGGCGGGGCAGCATGAGGACGACTCCCTGGAGCTGCAGGGTGAGTGCCCGGGAGGGGGCTAGAAGCCCTGGGCTCCCTGGATCCCAGGATCACGCCTGCTCCCCCTCTCCCTGCAGGGCTCCTGGAGGATGAACGGCTGGCCAGTGCCCAGCAGGCAGAGGTGTTCACCAAGCAGATCCAGCAGCTCCAAGGTAATTCCCAGCACTCAGGCTGGAGGGCAGGTGCATCCGAATGCTTTTGTCCTGAGGGTTTGGCTGAAGCCTAGCAGATGAATATAAACTAATTCAGTCCTTTCTCCTCATTTTCTGCTTACTATTCTCACTTTTTTTTCTCCTCTCTCCATTCTTTTTTCTACCTAGTAGCTGCTCTTCTTTGCATCACTGCCTGGCTCTTCTGCCCTCCCCTGCCCTTTCTTGCCCTCCTATTTCACATCTTCTCTCTCTGGCTGACAATCTCCCTTTTCTCTCCTCCAGCTTCCTGCCTTCACACCTATATCCCTTTCCCTTTGTTCTGGGGGTGGGGGGCAGGTAATTAGGGCTGAATACCAAACCAGACTACTTTTCCCTGTCCCTACAAGGACACCATGGGAAGAGCAATGAGCCAATGAGAGGGGATTGAAGGGGACTCTGCATCTTTTAAGAGAAGCAGATGAGAACTTGCTCCCTAGGACCAAGCTTATGGCCCCAAATCCCTTGCTTCTAACACCCACATCCCTTTGTCTCTGGAAAGCAGCAAGGCAGGTGTCCCACATTCCACTGCACCACCAAAAAAAGAGGCAGCTTTTGTTACTTGCATGGACTTCCAGAAGGTTTAGGGGAACTGCCCTAGAAAACAGCAGGGACTCTCCCAGGAGAACTGAGATGAAACCAAAAGAGAAATATAAATGGAGAAAAAAGCAAGGCTGGGAACCAGGCCTGGAGAGGAACAAGCAAAGGTGTAGGAAGGGAGGAAAAGAGAAGCGAAAGATATAAGGCAAGGTAGATGCAGGAGACGTAGACAATGAATGGGAAGAGGGTGAAGGAGAGAAATGGCTGGAGATGTGTTGTAGCTGGGAAAACTGTGAGCATTGGTCTCGAATCACCTAGATTCTTGGGTCCAACTCTGCAAGCTTTAAGATCTTCAGCAAGTCACTTTTTCTTTTCCTTAAAGATTTTATTTATTCATTTTACAGACAGAGATCACAAGTAGGCAGAGAGAGAGGGGAAAGCAGGTTCCCCACTGAGTAGAGATCCCGATGCTGGGCTCAATCCCAGGACCCTAGTATCATGTCCTGAGCCGAAGGCAGAGACTTTAACCCACTGAGCCACCCAGGCGCCCCCAGCAAGTCACTTTTATCTTTCTGAGACTCCGTTCCTTATCTGTACAATGGTGCTAATTTATTTATCATTCATTTATTGAGTGCCTATATACTTGGAGGACAAGCGATGAATAAGACAGACCAGATCCCTGCCTTAATGAAGAGTACATTCTAATGGGGAGAGGCAGAAAATAAACAACATAAGTTCAGGTGGCAATAAATGCTATGAAGACAACATAACAATATGATACACAGAGATGGAATGAGATGGGAATTTTTTTTTTAATGAGGCAGTTAGAAAAGTCCTCTTTGAGAAGGTGACATTTGAGCTAATAAGACTTGAATAATGAGAAGAATCTGAGGGAAGAGCATACCAGGCAGAAGCAACAGCAACTGCAAAAGCTCAGAGGCAGGAATGAGCTTCATGAGTTTGAAGGACGGAACAAAAGCCATTGTGGCTGAAGCAGAGTGCCTGTGAAGGACCCTGGTAAGAGAGAGTTCTGAGAAGCAGGCTGAGGCCAGATTACAAATGGCCTTACAGGCCGGCTGGGAGGTTTGGTGTTTATTCTAAGTATAGTAAAAGAGACATGGGAGGGTCTTATATTGAAGGTGAAGCCCTCGGGACTTCTGATGAAATGGATAAGGTGGAGGTGGGTGGGTGGGAATAGAAGAGACGTGAAAGATGACTTTGCCTTGAGAAACTGGATGGACAGTGCTGTCATTTACTGGGATGGGGAAGACTAGGCATTTGAGGGCTCAGGGAACCACTGGAGACATCTTTTTACATGTTGAATTTGAAATGACTATTGACATCTAAATAAATATGTTATAAGGGAACAGGTGGATATATAATCTAGAACAGGGGAGAAATCAAAGCTGGAGATATACATTTGGGAGGCATTTGAATCCCTGAGAGATCACCATGAAATCACAGGGAGGTACAGGAAGAAGAGAAAAAGGCCCAGTCCCAGGGATATTCCAATATTTAAAGATCTAGTAGAGGAGATAGGAACAAAAGAGACTGAGGTAGGAGGAACTGGCAGAAGCATTTCACACCCTGGCCACCACGAGGAGAAAGTGCTTCAAGGAGATGACAATCAATGTCAAAAGTTGCTAAATCAGATAAGATGGCCATTGGATTTGGCAAGATGGAAGGCTCTGAGATATTTCAGGGAAGACAGAAGCCTGATCGGATTGGGATTAAAGTGGAAAGGGGAGGAAAAATAGAGAAGTGAGTATAGATCATTATAGATATACTGTAATAGATCATTACAGTAGTCATATTTTGAAGACAAGCAGAGAAATAAGGGGAATGGAAATGAAGTCAAGGGAGAGTTTGTTGGGGGCGGCTTTAAGATAGGACTCACTACACTAGATCATGTTTGTACGATTGAAGGAAACGATCCAGTAGAACAGAAAAAGACCTTCGCTTGGGGAAGGGACATACTCCCTTACAAAGAGGAGGGAAGTCCGTAGAGAGGCAGGTAGGCAACTACTTGGGAAAACAAATTCTGGAGCGATTCCTTAACTCAGTAGGGTTGTTTCTGCTGAGCCTCAAGCAAGCTGCAGGTCTGCTGAAGACGCCCCCAAGCCCCACCCCGCGGGAGGAAACAGAGACCGTCCTTGCGCACGCGCGTTGCCCGTTTCCGCCAAGAGGGGGCGCGCGCGACCTCAGAGGTAGCTGGTGTTGACAGGCCGTTCCGGCCGCCACAGCCCCGCGGGGGCCGGGACCGGCCGGCGGCGGGGGGGCCCCCCAGGGAGACTGCTTGCAGGGGGGCCGACGAGATGGAGGCCATAACCAGTGAGTAGGAGCCCGCTTCTCTGTCCCACAGCCCATCTCCCGGGCCCTCGGCTTCGGCCCGACGGACCCATACCCCCTGTCAACCGGCGCTGGGTCTTCGGAATTCGGGTCCAACCTTCCCAACTCCCGGCCAGGGTCCGCCCCGCCCAGTTTTCGACAAGCTCCTCCCCCTCGGGCCCCCAAGCCCCGCCTCTCCACCCTGGGCGGGCTCTGCCCCTTTGCGCTATGAATTATGAGCTCGCTTGGGGGCGGGAGACTTTCCTCCATTCTCCAGTGGCTCTGAGAAAGCCGTTTTTATAGGGCCAGACCTGAGAGGGGAACACAAGGGAAGTTAGAACCCTAGCAAACAAGGATGTAGTAGGGAAGTGAAAGACATAACCATGTTTGGTTACCATTTGATGAGTCTACATCACACAGCTGAAAAGCTGTGAACTCAAAATACAATTTAGGGGCCAGTACTTACCACAGGCAGCTCATGGGAGCGGTGAGGCTCCGTGATTTCTAAGCTTCCAGGCTGAACAGATGAGAAAGCCTGTGTAAATTTTTTTAGTCGGGAAATTTTTGGAAAGACTCAGTGCATCAGTAAAATACTGTACATGAGTTTCGGTCTTCAACGTAGAAGCACTTAATACTTTCTGTTTGCAGTAGCCCGAGGTGTTGCTTTGGTGCCAGAATCTACTTTTCTACTTTTCTACCACATCTTACTACATGGAGTCCCTCCATTCCCTTCTTAGGTATTCCTTTTATTCCATAGCGGATGAAGCTATACTTCGTTAATGGGCTAGTGAGACTAGAGAGCCAGTAGTTTCCAAAGAATAAGTCTGCCTTTAACTTTCTGCCTCTAGAACATGGTAGATGCGTTCACTTATCCTCTTGACCATCCCAACCTCTGGGCTTTGCAGGTGAGCTGCGGTCTCTGCGTGAGGAGATTTCCCTGTTAGAGCGTGAGAAAGAAAGTGAACTTAAGGAAATAGAACAGGAGTTGCACTTGGCCCAGACTGAGATCCGGAATCTGCGGCAAGCAGCAGAGGATTCCGCGACCGAACATGAGAGTGACATAGCATCCCTGCAGGAGGATCTCTGCCGGATGCAGAATGAACTCGATGACATGGAGCGCATTCGGGGAGAGTATGAAATGGAGATCACTTCCCTCCGTGCAGAAATGGAAATGAAGAGCTCTGATCCATCCAATAGTTTAAATCTTTCCGATTACTCTGAGATGCAAGGTATGAGAGGGCAAGCCTTTTTCCTGGTCTCTCAGTAGAGCCAAGCAGAGGGAGTTTGTCTCCAAGAAGATGGTTGAAGGTGGTCTTAGATCATGAATTGGGAACCTCTAGAGAAAACCTCCAGGCTGAATTCAAGACTCTAAGGGTGGAAAATGTACCCAGATGTCTCATAACCAGTCAGTGATGGTATAAGAAATAGCACTGTGAAGATGTACCCTGAGAATTTTTCTCAGAGAGCCATTGATTTGTTGATTTGACTGTGGGAAAGCCCTTCCTAAAAATGTCTCCAGTTCCAGGATGGGAGGGTAAGGGACTGGTCACCTTGGGAGACTCCTACTGCTCTGGCATGGCAGTTTGCCTGGTCCATGTTTCTTTTTTTTTTTTTTTTTTTTGGTGGGGGGGCTCCAGTCCTTGAGCCCTCTCCAACGTAGAAGCTTTAGGGAGCAGCAAATCAGAGCACAAGACAGCTGGAGAGGAAGAGAGGTTATTTCCAGTAATACATGAGATACTAAAAAGCTTAGAGCTTTGCTTTCAGACAATGAGTCTCCCAGCTAGTTGCTAGGATTCATGACATCAGAGAGTCTGCCTTTATTCTGAGGCTAGATTTATGATCTGGGTATAATGGGAGGCGCTGTATTAGGCCAGGTCAAGCAGAGGCAATCAACAAGGAATCAAAGAACTGCAAGTTTTCCCAGCTGTAACAAGCTTCTCAGAAGAACCTTTGGACTGGTGGTGCCAGGAGAGTGAGGCCAGCACAGTGGGAAAGCTTGGGTTGAAGTTAAACAGACCTGCGTTCAGAATCTCAGTTGTGCTAATTAGCGGGATGAACTTGGCCTGGTTATTATCTCTCTGAAACTTAGTTTCTATATCTGTAAAAATTGGTTAATAAAACTTTACAGCCAAAGGGAATCCTGGAACAGGAAAGGGCCTTAGGGAAAACGGGAGAGAAATCTGAATAAAATGTTGAGTTTAGTTAACAGTAATGTATGAATGTTGATTCCTGAGATGTGACAAATGTACCAATGGTAAGATGTTAACAATTGGGGAAACTAGTTGAGAGCCCTCCTGGGGACTTTTGCACTATCTTTGTGAATCTAAAGTTATAAATTAAGAGTTTATTTTTAAAAAAGAGAAAGAAAACCTTACAGGGCTATTTTCAGGATTAAATGAAATGCCTAGTATGTTGAAGTACTCACAGACTAACTGAATGTGAGACTGAAACCATCAAGTCTAATGCTTAGCACGTGGTTGGCTTGTATTAAAGATTAGTTTCCTTCCTTCCATGATAATCTGCAGTATTCCAAGAACTTTTGATTGGAATAAAGAGGGAACATTAGACATGAATTTCAGGGTGTTGAATCTGAGAGCAGATAAGATAGGCCTTGTGTTAACTTGGAGTAAGTTAACGTTCTTTAAATATCAGTAGAATTGGTATTTTAAGAGATATAATTCTTTTTTTTAAAAAAGATTTTATTTATTTGAGGGGCACTTGGGTGGCTCAGTTGGTTGAGCATCTGCCTTTGGCTTGAGTCATGATCAAACCCCACATTGGCTCTCTGCTTCGTGGAGAGCTGCCTCTCCCTCTCCTTCTGCTTGCTGCTCTGCCTGGTGTGCTTGGTCTCTCTCTCTGTCAAATAAACTAATACAATCTTAAAAAAAAAAAAAAAAAACAGAAAAAAGCAACTATTTAAAAAGATTTTATTTATTTGAGAGAAGGAGAAAACACAAGCAGGGGGAGCTCCTGCTGAGCAAGGGAGCCTGATGCGGGAGAGGGACAAGTAGACCCCATGCTGAGCAGGGAGCCCGATGCAGGGCTCAATCCCAAGACCCTGGTATCATCACCTGAGCTGAAGGCAGTCGCTCAACCGACTGAGCCATCCAGGTGCCCATAATTGCAGCTTTAAAAAGTATTGGTACCTGGTACTTAAGAACATGTGCTGGGGCATGTCAGTGAGATCTGTGCTGATGGTTGAGGATGATATGTGGGTCTGGTTGGGATGGGCTCTTCTGACAGCAGATAAAAGATCATTAGAATTCTTGACCACATGCTGGCTAGTGTATTTGGTGTGGTGATAGAGTAAGTAAAAGGATGTTTGAGATGCCGGTGTTGTCTCCAGAGGGCCAGGACTGGCAGTGTGACATCTGGCAGTTCACATCCCTCAGCTCTTATACTAAAAGAGTAATGGGAAGGTCATCATAAACAGTTCAATGGAAAGTTAAACTACGATAACCCAGAAACTCTGTGGAAACCTTCACCAGCTCCTAAAATCTCAAGACTCTGCCTTGGTTGAGGTTTTGAAGATGGGCACCCGGGGCAGATCTTCCAGGCAGATGAAAAAACGGGCAGCTACCTGAAAGAGGACACAGACACAGCAGTGTGTAATTTGGGGGCCTTCTCTTCCAAACCGCTGCACATGGTGTCTCTTCTGTCTTTAGGAAAAGAGAAGCTATTCAGCCTTCTGCGGTCCGATTTTTATGCAGGCAAATTAGGGGCTGATTACCAGTGCTTCTTCCCTGGGATCTCACGTGTCTCCATCTGTCCCCTGTAGAAGAGCTGCAGCAACTGCGGGAACGCTACCGCTTCCTGAACGAGGAGTACCGGGCCCTGCAGGAGAGCAACAGTAGCCTCACAGGGCAGCTTGCGGATCTGGAGAGTGAGAGGTACAGCCAGCAGGCTGGGGGGACTCTGCAGGACTCCATTTTGGGCTTGTCTCTTGAGTAGAACTAGTGAAGGCAGATGTCAGGCTAATGAATGTCCCTCTTCTCCTAGACAGCGGTCCTTTCCATGGTATTCTTCAAAGGGTACAGATGCCACCTAGAAGCAGGCATGCAGATCCAACTGTCTCAGGACTGGGGTGCTAAAATGTAGTTTTCTTCCATTCTAGGGATTGAGGTTTGGTTTGCTCTGCCCTAGAGTTGGTCAGAAGTGATTCCTTCATTATCTACACAGCCTGGATTCAGTCTAATGGTGTAGGGCCTCCAGATTAGAGCTGGCTTGACACAAGGTCCAGCCTTTAGCCCAAGTAGACTAACACTCTTAGGTCTTCCAGAGCCAGACATGCCTTGATTGAGGTGCTGGGACCTTTTTCTTCACCTTCTCAGTATGTTTATTTGGGAGATAAACCACAGTAGAAGGCTCTTTACCATCTTTGCTTAAAATAAAGACATCAGGACCAAGCACACTTAGCAGGTGATGCCAGGCAGAGCTCTTACCCAAACATGGCTCTGGGGTTCTGGCTCACAGGACACGAAGAGCAACAGAAAAGTGGCTGGAGTCCCACATGCTAAAGGATATGATGTCAGCAGAGTCTCAGACTTCAGAAGTGGATTTTCTAGAACCTGATCCTGAAACCCAGATGTTGCGACAACAGCTTCTGGGAGCTGAAGAGCAGATGCATGACATGCAGAACAAGGTAGGGGAAGGCAGGCACCTTGGTTGTTTCTCTTTTACCCTCTCCTGGCCCTTGTAGAAATGCCTCCTTAGACACAGGGCTGACAAAGGGGGCATGCACTGTGGCAGGCGGTAGTACCCTGGGGTTTCACTTGCTTGCCTGATGTGAATATTCCAGTGAGACGAATGTCATATTCTCTCCAAGATATTCTTTGCCCCCCACCAAGCCTGTTCTCAAAGGGCACATGGCACCTGTCCTCAGTCAGCCTTTCCGTTTCGTCTCCTGCACAGTGTAAGAAGCTGTGTTGTGAGTTGCAAGAACTACAGCATCATCGTCGGACCAGTGAGGAGGAGCAGCGGCGGCTGCAGAGGGAGCTCAAGTGCGCGCAGAACGAGGTGCTCCGGTTTCAGACTTCCCACAATGCCACACAGGTAACCATGGCCAGGGGACGGGCATCTGGGGAGGGCAGAAGGGCCTCTGTGGAGTCGCGGCTTCAGAGAAGGATGGACGCAGGGCAAGGCTATGCTCTGCTGACTCTTGCCCTCAACCGAGGGTATAGTCTGCTGGAGACCAGCTGGAGAAGTCACGTAGCGCTGCATTCTAGAGATGGTAGTCATTACCGAGTGTCTGCCTCACAGAACAAACCCGACCGTAGACCTGTGGGAGCTCCTCAAGATGTCTGCGTCTGGAAAGGACCCAAACTGGTCTGTGGAGGGGTCTGCTGTTTCTCGAGAGTAACTGTTCTGCCCACATCCTCCCACCACAGAATGAGGAGCTGAAGACCAGACTCTGTGCCCTGCAGAAAAAGTATGATGATAGCCAGGATGAGCAGAATGAGCTCTTGAAGGTGCAGCTCCAGCTTCAGTCTGAGCTCCGGCAGCTCAAAGTCTTGAAATCCACAGGCGTAGAAAGCCCAAGTGAGAAGGTAACAACAAAAGGAGGTGAGGGGCAACCGAGGTGCTAAGAGGTTTTGGGGAAGGTGGCCCAGAGCAGAGTTAGACTAAGGGCGGCTGCCAGCCGGGCCGCACCCCCGACAGGGGCCTCTGGCCTCCCACGAGCGCTGAGCCGGTCGAGAGGACAGCCGGTAAGCCAGGGGCAGGGAGAAGGCAGGCCTTAGACTGGCCGTGTCCGAGCGGGGCTCGGGCGGAAGAGCGAGCGGGTTGCTGACCCCCAAGATGCTGCCCATGGCGGGCCCGCTGCGCCCACTGCCACAGCCCCCTCCACTGCAGGAGTTACTCTGCCGGCTCCAGAAGCTGCAGCTCCAGTACCAGCACATCACGTGCGAGAAGGATAAGCTGCTGGAGGTGCAGCACCAGCTGTGCGGGGACCTGCGCTACCATGAGGCTGAGGTACAGCGCCTCAAGGACATCGTGGCCTCCTTCCAGGAGAGCAGTGAGAAGGTAAAAGAAGCTTCAGGTGAGGGAGAATGTAGCCAGATGGAATCTTCTGTGAGAGCAATAGGACTGAGGAGGGGGCTTCGTAGGAGTTCTGTGGTCCAGTCCTTGGTGCGGGGGACAAAGAGGTACCTAACAGAAAGGTGATCTCAGAGAGTCATGACGCTCTCCACTTCCTTTGATTTTAGATCAGAAACTCAGCCTATAAAAAGGTGGCTCTCTTTCTTCCCCACCTGCCTGAAAAGGAAACCCCAGAAGGTCCCTGTGTAGAGCCTGTTAGGGTCCATCTCTGGAAGCCCCCAGTGGGATGAAATTGGGACCAGAAAGGACCAAGCAGATCCTTTAGTCCCCGTCTGAGAGGAGAGAGTAGCTGCAGGGGCTCCTGGGATGATGGCGGGGCCTGCCTCCCCTACCCCAGAACGCAGAGATGCACGCCCAGCTTCAGGAGATGAAGCGGCTGTACCAGACCAGCAAGGAGGAGCTGGAGCGGCAGAAGTACATGTATGATCAGCTCGAGCAGGACCTCCTGCTCTGCCAGCAGGAGCTGAAGGAGCTCAAGACCACCACACCCATTCCAGAGGACAAGGGGAAGTGTGCAAATAAGGTAATTGTACTTAAGAGAGGTGAGATCTCCTGGGTACTTCCTCTGGAGAGAGGAGGTGTGAGGGCAAAAGGTGAAGTCATCCAGCCGAGGGGCTTGATGAGCTAGCTCCCTGTCCAGTCACAGCTGAGTGTGCCAGTCAGGAAACAGAGTCAGAGTCCCACCGTTAGCTGTTAACAGTTTGCCTTGATCTGGACTTTGGGCCCAAGCCACAGCTTAGTAGGATCACTACAGCTGGATCCAGTCTGAACACCTGAAGATTTTGCACTTGATTCCATGTGTGTCGTCATTTATCCTTCATTATTACAACTTCAGTGATATCTTGTCATTTGTGGAGAAGGACATACACAAAAGCCCACATATACAGCTTTTCTCATTAGACCCAGAAAAAGAAGGTCCAGTTTTCTCAGGCAGTTGCAGATGCTCTTGTCAGATGATGTGGTCTTATGCCCTGAGTGCTGATTGGTTGTTCGAAGGACTTAGGTGCTTCCAGGGTTTACTCTGTTACTTCAGAGGAGCGAATTTCTCTAAACTTGAGTTTTACCCTTTTTAAATTGAACAGAATACTATTTTCTTCTCACTTGGCTTATAGTAATAAATCCTGGTAGTGATAAGTAAGGCCTTCCTTATTCATTTTCTTTTCTTCCATAGTGTGTAAAATGCAAGCTATTATCAGTTACCCCGTGTTGAGCACTTTCAACTCCTGATCACTGATAGGAAATGGAAGGTGTTGAAACATGATGGAGAAAAGGCACAAGATTCTCAAAAGATGGGTGGAGCAAGTCACCTTCTGCCAGAGTACTCAGTGGCTCCTCCTGCAGCCAGCAGCAGGCTATGTCCCTGGGGAAGGGCCTCTGGAAGACCCAGAATGGGGAGGTTGTTTTGACCACTCCCAACAGCCCACCTGCCTTTCTACACCCAGGCTCACATTTCCTCTCTCCCTCCTCTGTTTAGAGGCCAGAGTGTCTGTGGTTTTGCTCATGCCCTCTGCTCCTAGTAGAAGCAGCTGTGGAGCAGGAGAAGCAGGCTGACACGGAGCCAGCTTTTCCCCTTGTCCTAAAAACAGCATTGAGATCAGTTTGATATTAGAAGGTCTGAGTTCTTGGAATCATGGGATAATTTAGTCTTCTCAACCCAAATTCAGCAATAGCCCATATTCTTCTGGTGATTTAAAAAGACGATTATGAAAACAAAAATAGGAACAGATCAGCTGATGTTTTTATTGGTAAGGAGTATAATTAGGTATAAAACCAGTTGGGGTTGATGACAGTGATAGGAACTAGAATTCCCAGCAGGGTCAGAGAATGGTGTATATCACAGGGAAGGGCCAGAAGGGCAGGAAAGTGGGGTCATGAGAAGGGAGGGGTGTTGGTAACACTCCCCTCACAGGGCTCTCAGAAGGGACCAGTAGATGGAATCTGAAGCACAGCCAGATGGTCCTGAGCAGCCTGCTGGGGTTTCCCAAGTTTGGTGTCTAAGCCTGTATGGGCACAGCATGGCTTGGGATGGTCAGTCCGAGGGGACTGTACAGGGAGGGAGCCCCCGGTGAACCATAAGGACCAGGAGGGCACAGGAGGGCTCTGCCCGCTGGATGGGGCGGAGCAGCGGATCACCGAGTAACTGTCCCTCCGCGCCCGCCCCGCCCACAGTGTGACGCACTGCTGTCCAGACTGACAGAGTTGCAGGAGGAGTACAAGGCCAGCCAGAAGGAGATGGGGCAGCTGCAGATGGAGCAGTGCGAGCTCCTAGAGGATCAGAGGAGGATGCAGGAGGAGCAGGGGCAGCTGCAAGAAGAGCTGCACAGGCTCTCGTTCCCACTGCCCAAAGCTGGGCTCCTCCCAAAGGTAACCCTGGCCGGGGAGCCGTGGCTAACTAGGGAGAAGCTGCTTGGAGAAGCTTCCGAGGTGTAACTACGCCTGGGAAAAAGAACAGGGTGGGGACTAAACCTTCTCTTTGCTGTCTCAGCCCCTCCTTGTCACCAGTCTCTTTAAACCAGAAAGTTCAGTATAGCTGATTAGTGTTTAAAGTCTTAAAATACATAGTATAGTCTGGAATCTGTCCAGCATTTTCTCTCTAGGTATTTAGTCCCTCTGGAGAAAATATACTTAGAGAGAACTTTGTAAACTACAGGATACCTGCAAACACATGAGATCGTGGCTATTCACCTAGCGGTTCTCCATAAAAGACCGCTCCCCCGCTGCGACCCTGTCCCAGATGGCCGTTCAGAGCCAACCCAGAGACTCCTAAGGGAAGGGTCCCCAGAGGAAGGAGACATGGGTCTTCCCCTGTAGCTACCACAGTTCCTGCCCGCTTCCTTTCCACTCCACCTCACAGAGTCAGGAGCTCCTTACAAAGTTACAAGACCTGTGTGAACTACAGCTGCTCTACCAAGGTATGCAGGAAGAGCAGAAAAAACTGGTGCAGAATCAAGAAAGCGTGCTCAAAGAACAGTCAGCTCTGCACGAAGAGCTGCATTTTTTCAAAACGTCTCGTTTCCGGGATGTGTTGGAGAATCCCGATGATTCCAAATCACTTAAGTCCTCCAAGTGTGATCATGACAAGGTAACAGAGCAAGAGGCAGGGAGACAGTTCTGGGGCCAACAGCGTGGGAGGGCAGAGGGCTCCGTGGACGGGTCAGAGTTAGGAAGGTCTGTCTGACCAAGAGTAAGGATGAAACTAAGGCCCCCTTCTTCAGCCATGACCACGCATGGGCTCATGAAGATGTGGCTTTAGCTATGGCCTGAGGCCCTCAGTCAGATACACACCCAGTTGAAGCTCTGTGAACACTGAGAACCCGGCTGACTCGGGGATCTAATCGCCTCGTGATTTGATGCCCCTTCAATGTGATGCCCCTTCACATCATTTTCCAGATTTATACTATCAACTTAGTGTTTGTCAGGATTCCTTGAGACCAACTGTAGGCATATCATCCTTTTCTCATGAGCTGGTTGTTAATTGAGTAGTACACTTTCAACCATCAGAATCTATAACCTTTTGGTGTTCTATTTGAGACAGATCTGGGGCTGTTCATTTCTAAGGGAAGAATTCCTAGCCTGTGGCATTCCTGCTACTGGCCACAGTGTCTTCATTACAACTTTGGTGGCATTAACAGCTGGGTCAAGAGCGTTAGACTAGAGAATCCATGCATCGCAAGCACCAGGAAGGGGTCATGCCCCTGAGGTCACACTGGTAGAGATTTCCCTATAAGTCTGGGGCTGGGGGATGCATTTGGTCTGAGGTCTCAGGGTAGGCAAGGAAGAGCAGGTACACAGTTTCAATTTAAGGCTAGCCCTATTCATTCAAATATTAGCCTAGATAGGGAGAACCAGGGAATTGCAGAAGTCCAAACTGAGACTTGATCAGATTCCAGGAGCCTCAGATTTCCACCTGGATAACACAGAGACAGGAACCAGGTATAACTATGTCCTTAACCGATCAGATCTCATCCTGGGCATCAGCAGCAAGAAGCCGGGCCCAGAAGCCCTGGAAAACATGCCCAGAGGCCAGATTCAGAATTGGGGCAGGATGTACAGGAATTCATAGTGAGACCTTAATTCCAGGTCCACATCATCTGAGGGAGGCATTCTTGTAGGCTCACAATCAAGGCCAGGGCTGATTTTAGAATTGGGTGCCAGGGAAGGGCCTGAGCCCCAAGGTCAGGATAATGGGAATGGCCTGACTGTGAAGAGAGTAGGGTAGGAAGCCAGAGTGTTGTTGATACTCTTCCAGCTCTGCCTCAAGGAGAGAGGGATGTACCACAGTTAGAAACCAGGAGAAATGGGAGCCTGGAAATTGTACATTATCTTTCCTGAATGGATTTCCCCCCTGTGAGCAAGTGACTGACACGTGCCAGTAGCTGCAGGCAATTAAAGACCTAGGCTCTGGGGAGACTGGGGTGTAGGTGTGCAGGTGTCTGACGTGGGCTCTCACACATCCACCCCAGGAGGGGTGTGTCGAGAAGGACGGCACTGTCTGGAGTAATGGTAATGTCTCCCCACCCACCCACGGCAGTCCAAGCTCATCATCGCCCAGATGCAGGCTCTGCAGGTGCTCTACGAGGGCACACAGGCTGAGCAGGAGCTGCTGCAGCAGGAGCAGGGCAGGCTCCTCGAGGAGCGGAAGAGGCTGCAGGCCGACCTGCAGCTCTGCCTGGAAGAAATGCAGCTGCTCCAGGTCCAGTCCCCCTGCAGCGGAATGAGCCTGGAGAAGAACTCTGGCAGCGTGGCCTCCAGCAGCGAGAACTATCGCAAGAGTTACGGGAGCAGCATCGAGGAGAGCGAGAGCTATCACAAGAGCTACGGTAGCACCCAGACCAGCAGTGAGAGCTTTCTCAAGAGCTACAACAGTAGCAGCAGTGCCCAGGAGAGCAGTGAGAAGAATTACGGCAGCAGAAGCAGCAGCGTCATCTACAAGAAGAGTTACGGCAGCAGCACTAGCTCGGACACGGGTCACAAGAGTTACGGTAGCAGCACCGAAGGTGAACCCAACGAGCCTGAAGACATGGAGGTAAAAGTAACCAGTTGAGAGGTCAGACAGGGAGAGAGCAGCCTCCCGTCTTAATAAGAGATAAGTCACCAGGGAAGGGTTCGAGAAGTGAGGAGGGCGGCAGGGTCAGAGCCGAGCTGGGTCACTGGCAATGGATGAGGCACCCCATCTGTCTAACACGGAGATGCTCCCATCACAGTGATGGTGCTTTATGGGAGCAAACGCAGAATTAGCCCCGGGGCGGCTTCAGATCCTTGCCGCATTGTTCCGTACCCAGGATGGGGCCTAGGGAAGCAAGCGAGTGGGCCGGAGGGCAGATCCTTCTCCCCGTGGTCATTACTCCTCCGCCTTCTGCAGCACTGTGAGGACATGGTCGCCAAGGTGGTGATCAAGCTGCAGGGCGTGCAGGCCATGTACCAGCTCAGCCAGGAGGAACACGACCGGCTACAAGACCGGATGCAAAAGCTGGTGGACAGGCAGAAAGAGCTGAAGGAAGAGCTGGCCGCCTGTGAAAAGGAATTCAAGGAATGCATGGAAAGTCTTGAGAAGCCCACTGCCTCCCCCAACGACAAGGACAAGAGCGAGGTAACTGCTATCTGGGAGGCAAGGTCTCTTCTAGGAGTCCCTAGAGCCAGAGCAGGCCACAGGCCCTGGCCATTTCAGGGAGGCTGAGGAAGGAGGGCCGAGAGCCCGCTGCCTGCTCTGTGTTGTTGCTGCTGCCTTCTTGGTCAAAGCAGGGGCGGAATCCTGGGGGGCCGGGCGCCCTGCCCTAGCCCAGGTGGGCGTTGCTCAGGTGCTTGCTGCGTTCAGGTGTACTCGTCAGCAGGACTCCAAATAATTTTTCTCTTTTTCCTTTTGCCACTTCTCTCTTTGGCTGTGTCCCAGAGCACTTCTACAGAGATGTATTTTTTCACCTTTAGTTATTTTGGGTGTTCTTGTCTCTTCAACTGGACTGTAAGTACCTTGAGGGCAGAGCCTCACCTCCTTTCAGATCCCTTACGATGCCGAGAAGGGTGCTCTGCGTCCGTGAGGGATGGGACAGAAGGCGTGCTTTCTGCCCAGGAGTAGTCCACAGTCCAGCGGGACTCACTGTGTGCACGGGAGAGTTCGGACCACAGTCAGTCCGAGGGCCTCGCTTGCTTAGTTTTGTCACCTACCAGGGAGACTGTGATGCAGGGAGTCAGGGAAGACAAAACCAGCAATTAGGGAGCAGGGTTGGAATTTGCCTCTGATTCCAGGGTGAGGTACAGGCGCCCAGGCACAGTCTCAGGAGCAGACCGCACGTTTCCTCAGGTAGACGCACCTGGCAGAGAAATAGCTTGGGCGAAGTAGGATCTTCCGTCAAAAAGACGTCCAGACAGGTCCCAGTGAAAACGTAATTTAAATCATCCTTTTTTGACCCCATTGGGTGTAAATCGTCAGCTACCTCATATAGAAGCTATTTCTGAAACCGCCTTAGAGGCTCACAGTATCCTACAGTTTAATGTTTCCTCTCTTGTCTACTGCCCCGTGGGCCTCAGCAGGGCAAACTGTGAGGCAGGGACCCGAGGGCAGGGCCTCGGCTGAAGGGCCGGGCGGGGCTGGAGGTGACCGGCCGTCCGCCCCCCCCTGCAGATCAAGGAGCTGCAGGCCAAGCTTCGGGAGCTGCAGCTGCAGTACCAGGAGAGCATGGACGAACAGGGGCGGCTTCTGGCCGTGCAGGAGCAGCTGGAGGGCCAGCTGCAGTGCTGCCAGGAAGAGCTCCGCCAGCTCAAGGAGAAGAAGTCCTCCATTGCCAGAGAAACCAGGGGGAAAAGTGGCAACGAGAATATGAACAAAAATGCCAATGGGGTTAAAAATACAAAGGTGACCAAACCAAGCCTGGCCGATTCTGAGGGCAGCTGTGAGAACGAAAAGGTAAGTGATAACCTTAGGAGCCTGATAAGCAGAAAGGCAGAGGAGATCTTAGGGAGAAAAATCATCACCACCACCATCCCGGCCAGATGAGGTATTTGTAGAGAAGCTTCTGGTCTCTCTCCTGTATTAGAGTAGTTCCTGCTTGGTAGCAATTCCATACACCCTTTTCCTATGAAGTTAAGGGGAGTGGCACACAGACCACTCATATATGGGGGCACAGCCCCAAAGGACCACAGCCCTCAGGATGGACGACGGCTCCCATGAGCTCAGCCCCATCTCCTGGGGCCCCTTTTCTTCCTGGGTTACATGCCCAAGAGGGGGGCCAAATGGATGAAGAGAAGGAACGTATTCGAAGCAGTGGTGTACTCAGATGTGAGAAGTGAGGAGGAGAAGGGAAAAGTAGGAGTCGCCATCGCCCTACAAGGCTCAGAGGCGGTGGTTGAGGGGCAGAGCCCAAGATTGTAGCTCTGGTGGCTGTCCGAAATGGCTAGTGGCCAGATGGCCATGTGGGTCCAGAGAGGCCGGGCATGACTGCCCTCCACACGCTGCACAGGGGGAGACGCAGTGCCGCCTGCGCACCGTGCCAGGCTGGGGACCTGAGCGCTCGAGCTAGCCTGGCTTTGTCACGAGGGTAGGCATCTTCGCGATGACCGCAGCCCCCATCCTGCCCTGCCTCCACCCACAGAGTCTGGAGGTGGTGTTGTACTACAAGGCCAGCCACACGGATTTAGATGGTCTACTACAAGAGGAAGTAGAGGAGGAAAAGGAGGAGGAAATCAAAAAGGACACGAAGCAGGACTCCTGCAATGAACTGGTTTCTGTGCCGTCAGAGCCTACGGAGATGAGGTCCCCCAAAGCTGAGGAGGGCTGTTACGAAGAGTCCCAAGAGCAGGAGGGCAAGGAAGAAGACCGCAAAGTTGAGAGCGACAACGACGCTTGCCCCGAAGCTTCAGAGGGAAACAACCCCCTCAGGCTTTCTGAGAGCAAAAAGGTAACCGTGGTCGAAGGCTGGATCGTGTGGGAAGTGGGCTCTGGGCCTCAGGTGCCCTGGTGTGGCAGGGTGACCCGGCCCGAGGACAGACTTCTGCAGGAGCGTCCAGGCCCGCCGGCCCTGAGGCCCCGCGCTCGGGGAGAGTGGAGATGGAGCCGGGAGTGCTGGAAGTGGGCCCTCCATGGCCGGTGGTGGGCGGAGAGCACTTTGTGTGGACCCATCTCAGAGATCACCTTTTCTGGGAGCCAGTGTGGGGCCGTTGCAGTCCTGCCTCCTTTCGCCTCCAGTCGCCCTCATTCCTTCCATCAGGAGGTTTTCTGCCCCTCACCTGGTGCTGCACCGAGGAGCCCACGGTGTGAGGCTAGCTTCAGGCTCTTGGCCAGCCTGTGTCAGTCGCTGGAGCTGCCCTGCTAGGTTGATCTTCGTTGGCTGTTAGGAGTGTGGGGAGGCAGGTGTGGCTCAGGGTTCTGTGGATTGCAGGGCATGGTGGGGGGCTGTCCCAAGTAATAGAATATTTTAGTCTGCACAGCAGGGGCGTGGGCCAGTCTGGGGAGAGCAGCCAGAGCCCTAACCCTTTACCTGCTGGATCTGAGAGGTTGGGATGAGAGTATTCAGGGTAACGTGCCAACTGTACAGAAGAAGTATGTCTATATTTTAACTACTGGTACTTCCGAATTCCTGTATTAGTTGAGGTTGACTGGGGGCTCTGATTCCCTGAAGACTGAGTACTTCCTGAATCTCAGTTTTGGTACAGGCTCTTTGCGTCTTTCTAAACCCAGGGGAAGAAAATAAGTCTCTTGTGGTGGGATGTCCCATTCAGCTCTGAGGCTATCTGGAATTTTCCGGCAGCTTAGTCTGCGGCAGTGGCTAAGGATCTAGCATGCATGCAGTTCTCTGTTAACCCTGTGGCAGAGGACCATTACTTAGAATGTAAAAAGTAGGAACAACCACAGCCTCTTCCCCAGTCCTCTGTTTCTTCGAATTCATCATATTTCACCACAGCTGGTTCAGAGCCTCTGCAATCTCCTTGCCTTGGGTGCCACATCTCTAAACGCCAGGTGGCTCCTTGTACTTCAAAGTCAAGCACATTCCTTGTGTCTACATGTGGAGGCATCCCTTTGCCTCCTCGTGTCCTGCATCTTTTGCGGGCTGCTCTAATGGTGCACGTTACTGCATGCGAATTCACTTTCTCTTTGGAAGATCGTTGCGGTCGAAGAACTAGCACTTCTCCACTGTCAGCCCGTTCTAGTGCATTTTGTCTCACAACAACAGCATTAGACTCCTCGGGGATCGTAGGGACCAGGGCCCAGGACATGGGAGATTTGGTGGAGAGCGGCCAGAGCATGTGGGCTAAGGGAGGGACAGGCAGCCAGGCAGGAGACTGAGTGACCCAGGAGAAGTATACGTCCTCCTCATCTGGAGAGCCCGGCTTCACTCTCGGAGCTTCCCTTTTTCAGAGTTGCTGACCTGTAGGAATGGTATAGTGCAGATCCCCCCTGCTTGATAAGATGTGCGAGGGGTGTGGCAAGCCAGGAGACTGGCCCCACCACCTGGTTTGGCCCTGAGCAGCTGCTTAACCCATTCAGGTCTGCATTCTCCACAGGCTGCCAGTGGGAAGATCCAGGCCTGGGCGCAGAGGAGAGATGCGGCTGCCCTCACTGCCTGTTGTTTAACCTCTTGATCTCTTTCTCTTTTCCCTTTGTTTTCTCATCTTCATTATCCGTTGGACTCATGTGTTGCTGTCTTTTTATACCACCCCCCCATCTCCTGGCCTCTCCTTGTGCTTCCTTCTCATTTGATATGTTGCAGCCATCCCCTGCCCCCGAGCCCCCCATCTTCTCCTTGCCTCTTGTAGGCCTGGTGGTCATATCGGCTTTGCTCTGGTGCTGGTGGGCCGAGACGTCGTCCTAACACAGGTACTGGTATTGAGTCCTCTCCTTCCGAGGGGTCGAGGGAGGGTGCAGGTTGCCCTGGCCTCTCCTCTTTCCCCCTTTCTCTCACTTGCTTACTTCTTGCTTTTAGCATTTGACAACAGGATACTCAGGGCTGAGGTTTAGCCTTGGTTTCTCCTTGGGCTACTGCAGAGCCCGTAGCACCTCTGAGCACATCTTCCTAACATATAGTGAGTTAGAATGCATATTGCTGACACGGTTTGAGTTTCTGTCCTGTGGCTGGGAAAACTTTGGATGATCTCGGCACTGTTGCTACTTTGAAAAATGCCTGATTGCTTCTGATGAGCTGATGTCTGTGAGGCTGCCTGAGTGCTGTTTGTCTTTGTTTGGCCCCAGAACCAAGCTCTCACTACCATCACCACCCAGGATGGCAAAACAAGGCATCGCTGCTTTCCCCGTTGGTTGAGAGAGGAATTATGGAGTGCTGTGACCCAGCCGCAACCCTAACCCCTGGCTGTGTCCGAGGGCAGGCTCAGTTTGTCCTCCAGACATGGTGAAAATGGAACAGGGACCACTACCATGTTGTGTTCTTTCTACTGAGAAATTCTCTGGGGTGGGGCTTCTGGTCTTCAGAAGAATCAGAACCAGAATGCCAGGAAATATTTTCTAGTTCTCTGTTTATCCCTTTTGGGTCCAGACTCTATTGTAATTGCCTTCCCAAGCCAGGCTTTCTGGACAGAATGTAGTACTGGGGAAAAGAAGGAGATGCAAGTATTCTCAGGGCACCAAGGCTGACATATTCTGGGCACCTTCCATTTGGCCTCGGTCTATATAATCTGGTCTGTCAACAGGATACCAAATTTAGGAGGCAGAATGTGGTCTTGGGGCCCAAGATAGAGCCCTAGGGTTCTTCCACCTGTCTTTGGAACCCATAAACTATTCTCTCCTGGCCTGTTCTAGCTCCTTTCTCCTGCTCCCCTGCCCCCTGCCACCACTTCACTCCCTCCCTTCTCACCCCTGCAAATGGAGTGCAGCTGGCTTAATGCACAGGTTGGGGCAGCGGCCGATGCGTATGTTGGTAGTGCTCACCAGCCTCCTTTTCTCCTTCCTTCTTCTATTTCTTCCCTCTTCATCCTTTCTCCTCTTTAAGGCATTCCACTTACTCCCCAAAACCGTCTGACTCCTTTAGCGATAGGGTCCCTCCCTATACCTGTTCTTACCCAGTCTGCATCCAGATTTCTCAGTCCCTAGAGGAAGAGACCCAAAGCATTAGGCCATAAGCTTTTTGCTCCTCAGCCAAGCCCATGCAAAGTGAGAGAAGGAGCTCCAGGGTCAGAGTGCTCTTGGGAAGCCTGCTGAGCCCCACTCTGCAACTCCCAGTCCAGGAGCTAAGGCAGCGTAGCGTGTAGGAAGCGTGGCTGACAGGTGAGAACCTGGCCCCATCTGTCTCTGCCTCTTACCACAAGTCCCAGTGGGCAAAATGTGGAACGGGAAAATTAATTTCTTCAAATGACAGCAAAGAGTGGTAAAACCTCTGCCTTCCTCACATGAGGATCACAGGAGTTCATGTTTACGAAAGTGCTTCATAAATGATAAAACACCTCTTAAATGATTTAAAAAGTCTATACTTACATTCTACATACTATGCGCCTGGCACTGTTCTAATCACCCTACATATATTTACTCGTTTAATCTTTGCAAGAACCCAACGAGGTGGCTTTTGTTATCATTTAATATATAATAAAGCTAAGGCATGGCGAGGTCAGGTCATACCACCAGTGAATCGTGAATTGGATTCCAAGGACTAATGTTAGCAACAACTAAAATTCCAGCCTTGCTTCCCCCTTGCTGTCTCTCCTGAGTTTGAACAGCTTTCCATGGTTGCTTCCACGTAATTAGGAAGACTCCACACTTCTCTTCAGACGGTCTCCAGCGGCATCAGCTCTCTTGACAACTAATGTCATGTTGTTAACTCTCTGCATGTATTGTTTATAAGGCCCCTTTGTGTATCGCATATGCTAAGTGTCCTCTCCCCATTCTCTCCCTGCACTTGACTTTTTGGATCTGAGGCAGAATTTTTTATTCATTCCTATTAGGTATCCTAACATGTGGAGTTTGGGTTTGTATTTTTTTTTAATCTTGACCTTGTAGTTTCAAATTATGCATTTCCTTGCCTGCTCCACATCCTCCTCAAGGGAGACCAGCCTACCTTCATATGTTCATGTGCATTTTTTTTTTTTTAAGTTTTATTTATTTAAGTGATCTCTACACCCTCCTAGGACTTGAACTCACCACCCTGAGATCAGGAGTCACATGCTCTTCCAACGTAGCCAGCCAGGCGCCTTGTTCATGCACATTACAGATGAGGGCCTGGCCTCTGGGGTCTTGTCTCCAGGCTCTCTTCTGTTCAATTCACTGGTCCCCTAACAAATGCTCACACAGCAGCCTGTGCTGGAACCATACTCTTACTTCCTCTCCTTCTCTCCAAGGAGATCATGGAAGATCTGTCAGATGTCTTGATAAAATCCAAAACCATTTCTTTTATCTGTCAACTTAGTAACCTAGTCTGAAAGGAAAGCCTGATGTGATTTACACCTTTGGGACCAGTCTTCCACTCAGCTATCCGGAACTTGCCTCTGACTGGTATAAAGGGTACCAGTTCACATTTATGGGTCTAACTCTGTCCCTTTTTAAAAAAAAAAAAATTAATTTTATTTATTTAAGGAGCAGGGCAGAAAGAGAAAGAGAATCCCAAGCAGGCTCCATGCCCAATACCGGGCTAGACCCTGAGATCATGACCTGAGCTGAAATCCAGAGTCAGATGTTTAACCCACTGAACCATACAGGCGCCCTGCTTTGTCCTCCTTTAGGAACACCGGACTGATGTTTTCAGCAGTGTGCATTAGGACATACACATCTGAGCGTGTAAATGCTTTTTCTAGCTTCCTTTCCACTTATTATATAAATTACTCTGTATATCCACCTCTAGCATTGTTTCGCTTTCCATTTCATTTGTGCTGCTCTTTTTAGTAACCATTTCTACAAACGTAGACTCCTTTGCGCTTTGTAGAGGGGTTAAAATCCTCTTTTTAGTTCCATTATTCTCTGAGCAAATGCCTTCTTAGCATCAGTACTCTGCTCTGCTCTCACCTAAAATCATCCTTCTGTTAGTATGCCATAGCTGACGACTCAACCCAAATCCCATCTTTCAAGTAATACAGTAACGAAAGTAATAACAGGAACTATTTCCCCAAGTAGGTATTACCCACAATTTCATGTTCCCTAAAGGATGCTACTTTGTTGACCACGAGTCAGCGGGATTTGCTGTGGCCGGCAGTGTCTGGAGGCCTCAGCACACCAGTCCGTGCTCGGGACGTCCATCAGTACGGTGGTGCCCAGGGGTCTTTTAAGGCATCTGTCTCCCATGGCCGATGACTGGCTTCCTTGAGTTTCCTCAAACCAACATCATTGTCCAAAAAAGGTTTGGGCTGCCCAGGAATCTCCTGTTTGCTTGCGCTCTGTGGCGTGCTTTCTTTACCGCCCCCTCGGTCTTATCATTTTGACGGAGTTTGTGGCTCCTGCAGGAAGCCAGTCAGGCTTTTCCCAAAGGCCCCCAGTTGACCCTTTTTGTCTTGCCGTGGCGCTGGTCCTTCCTCATTGCAACCATCGGATGCTCTTTGGTCTGCCTCCCGAGCTCACTCCTGCACCCAGGAACTGGTATTGTCCTCATTCCACGGGGCGGGAGTACACATAGCCACCTCCGGTGATACTTCCGGGTACCTAGCTCCGCCGGAACTAAGACCACATTGACTCCAGTTTCCCAGGAGGTGAGAGAGACCAGACTGTGAGGTCCCTGATGTCTCTCCAGTGCCGGTAGACAGGGCACTCTCTGGCTTAGGGAAGGGTTCCAAAGGCCGGGCACTCACCATTTGTCTTTGGTCCCCACAGAACATGTTTGGGATGTGGAAGCCTATGGTGTTCTTGGCTATTGCGGCTGTGGCTCTGTATGTGTTACCCAACATGCGACCGCAGGAGTCAGAGTTCTGCCTCATGGAGTGATGGCAGACCTGGGCCAGCCAAGGGGGCAGATCCCCAGTGGCCACTACCCTCAGCTTTGGGCAGGACACACTGTGCCAGAGCCCCCACCCCACCCATGTGTCCCATGTGTCCCCCATCTCCTTAGCCTCAGTCACCCAGGCTGGAAAGGTTATGGGGAGCTGCTGGCTGCCATCTCCTGCCTTGTATAAGAACCTGGGTTCTGTGTCATTAAATATCAACCTAATTACCTGAGACTCTGCTTTTTCTTTGTTAAACACCTCAGAACACAACCAGGACAGAGCGGTTCCCCTTCCACCAGGGACCTCGCGTAAGGATCTGGTTCCTAAATATTTCTCACCCTACAGATGACCTCAGGGATTGGAGGGGCGGTCCTTGTGCTGCCAGCCGGATTGCAGACGCGCTGGTCTGCACCCAGAGACCCTGTCTCCAGGGGCTCATCCAGACACAGGAATGGAATGAGCCGGGTGCTCTGTGTGTGTGTGGGGGGGGGGGGGGTGTCAAATGACTTGCCCCAGGGCCTAGGCCCATACCCATCTGCAGTGAGAAGAGCGCCCTGAGAAGACCTGCTTGCAAGCCTTCATGGCCCGGTCCTTGTGACTCCCCATGGGATTCTCAGGACTTACTGATCATGTAGGGTCACACAGTGAAGAGGTGACACACTCAGCTTGAATTTGAAGAGGGCTTCGTGAAGGGACTACATACACAGGAAGAGTTAGGAGAACCAGCAAGGAATAGTGAGGTCCCCGGGGCACCAGCCAGTGTCTCCCATCCTGGGCCCGAAGTGGGGTGGGGAGGAAGCAAGGCCTAGAGGCCAGGAAAGGGACCCCAGACCCACAGGGAGGGAGGTGGAGCCCTTGTCAGGGCCTGACACCCTCTATTCTGTTGACACGTCTCACTGGCTAATCCCAGCTGGGAGCCAGAGAGCCCAGGTGACATCAAGTCAGTCCCCTGGAATTGAGAGCAGGGCAAAGGATGGAGAGTGGATCAAGTGGGGACAAGCAGAATGATGTGGATAACTTCTGAGAGTCCTTGTTTGCCTTCCTTTCTGTGGAACCCCTTGTGATCTGCTCTTCCATATGAATGCTTCCATAGGAGAGGCCCCGAGGGTATTCATAAGCCACAGTGGGTGGAAACAGCTCTATGACTGCTGCTTGCCTAGACGCCTTCTCTCTGCCGCTTTGCTGCCTGGTGCCAAAGGAGCTTGTTCCATCAACCCAAATACCCAAAGCCACGCATATCTATAGGATGAGGCACTGTGGTGGGCGCTGCTAAGCATGAAACGAATTCACTTCTCCCTTGGCCTTTTCCTAAGGGGCCTGGGGCCAGTGCTAACATCATGACCAGCCCCTATAAATAGGGCTGCCCCTGGGGCAGCCTTTTGCTTCCCTTTTAATGACTCCTCTTGGAAGACCATTTAACCTCACCCCTTGCTGCTCGAAGGGTGGTCCACACACCAGCATGGTCAGCTTGTTAGAAAGGCAGACCCTCAGCCCCCCTCCCCAGACCTCCTGACACAGAATCCACACTTTAACAAGATCCCCAGTTGATTAGTATGCACAGTAAAAATTCAAGAAGAACTGTACTCAGTCACGTTAGGTGGTGTGTTCTCAGTTGTAACCTACATTGGAGAAATTCTTTCACAACCCACTGGGTACCACTGGCCTCTTGCTGTTGAGTGTAGTGAGACCCTGTTTCTGTTTTTTTATCCACTTTACTCCAGCCGGAAGTTGGCTGGAGAACGTGTGGTGGAAAGGGCTGGAAGATTACCAGTGAGGATCAGTGATTTCACTTGGAATTAGAAACCAAGATGGAGGTCATGGTCTGGTAGGTAGTTAGCCTCCAGTTGGAACTTTATCAGTTCCTTCCCAGGCCTGAGCCAAGAGCCTGAGCAATGGAGGGAAAGTGGTCCTGCTTTTCCCCAGCCTTTTTGCTTAGAATATAGAACTTTTCCCGTTAGGACACTTGCCCCGTTGGCTCATTTTAGAAAGCCATCCCCTTTGTCACTGGGAGCTTTGTGCCTCCTGGTCCTATTGATACACTGTTGCCAGAGTAAAGAGGTCTCTCTTCACATGTTACCTCCTTTCATCTTCAATTCAAAACAAAACAAAACAAAACAAAACACCCCTATGAGGGTACTATTAACTCCATTTTACAGATTAGAAAACTGAAGTCTTAAAGCATTCTATGACCTGGCCAAGGTTGCAGAAGCCAGAAGTGAAGAGGCTAGAACAAGCCTCTGACTCTTTCCAGCCTCCAGCAGAGTCCCTGGCATGTAAGCCAGGGCCACAGTTGGTATCACTGATTGATCAGAGTGCCAACTCTTGAGTCTGGCCAACCTGGTATCATCCCAGGTGACTATGGAAATGTCCCTGGCTCCAGAAAAACAAGATTTTCAGACATGGCCCATTAGACCTGGTCATTTCGATTCCACTCAGCCCAAGTTAAATATGGCCAGTGTCGGTGGCTGGTGTCCCTTGATGGGAAAGGCAGGGGCAGGTGAATGGCCAGGCAACCTGGTCTCCTGAGACAGGTCAGTGGGTGGTGAGTCAGGGGGCTATAAACGGCCTGTGGCCCCAGCCAGCACTCCCCAAATACTCAGCTGATGAAACCCCCTGTAAACCCTCTCTGGGCCCCTGCCTGCTTCAGGGAGGGGCACATCAGCCCTTCTCAGGGAGGGGGGCCTCACTTGGCAGCCCCAGGACCAGCATTGTGCACGGTCTGTTCCAGCTTTCATGGCTGGACCCAGCCTCATGGGCTATATTGAGGGCTGAGTCACCAGCCTGCGCCTGGGTCAGGCTGACTGTGACTGGCTGGCTGGGGCCTGAGTCAGGCCCCGATTTATCCTGGAGAGCAAGAGGTTCGGGTTTCTGTGGGAGGGGGTGAGAAGGATGCCGGGAACCATCCTTGGCACTGGGCACCCTTGTCTGCCAACCATTCACTTACTCCCCTGGAGCCACACACAAACCTCTCTTGTACGGAGGGAAAGAGAAGGGGGAGAGAGAGGGCAGAGATGGGAGAAAGAGGGGAGGCTATACTTGGATGTTCTTTCTTCACTCACTGGCTTCCCCTCTGAAATCCCCCCACCCCTTAAGAGGTGCCCTTAACTTACTGGGGGACCTCAGGTAATGCCCACAAAACAGGACTGTGAGCCAGTAGAGTTTGTTAAAGCCTGTCTGCTCCAACCAAACCCACCCTACCCCGTCCTCTCCTCCCCAGGAGCCATTGTCTCACTCAGATCTATCTGTACCTTAGCTTCTTCATCAGGGCTTCAAAGACAACCTCACTGAACCCTGAGCTGGCACCTCAGACTGGGTATCAAATGTCTACCTTTTTACACACACACGCGCGCGTGCACACAGTTCACCGTGAGACCGAGCTATGTGTCATGTGTCTCCAGCCGGCCGTCCCTCCACAGGAGAGCTCAGCCTCTCAAGCAGACGGTCAGCACTGATGCCCAACGGTTGGTTTTGGACAGGGGACAAAGGTGGCATGGGGGAATGAGCGTTCTGGAGGTGGGGGGTGCCAACAGGAGAGTGGAATTCCTGAGCACCTCGTCACAGGCAGCCGACAGAACATGAGCCGCAGGGCCCAAGCTATTTATACCTCGCCTGTCACTATCAGGGCCCCCAGAGCTTCCCCCCCCCCCCCAAGTCACACACAGCAGGTCCCTTTTCTGTTTCTGGTCCCTTCTCTGCTCCTCCCCCTCCCTACCTAATGAGAAGGGATAGAAATCATTCATGGACACCTTTTACCATAAGCACTGCCCCCCACAAAACCCCTGAACTTGTTTTCTGAGCTCCAGAACAGGGACTGCCTTCATTCTGCCCTTGAAAAGACAGCCCTCAAAGATACCCTCACTCCTCTTTTCATAATGCCTGGGGGTAGAAGAGGAATAAGAATGATTCACCGAAAAGGTCCCAGAACCTTCCCAATTCCAATCACCACACAGCCTGAGTTGGGGACTATCTGGCCCAAACTTCCTGGGTCAAGAAAGATGGGGCAGCTGAGGAAGTTTGGCCTAAAAGGGGCACCAGGACATATGAAATGCATGTACGCTACAGAACTGCAGACCATATATTCTCCACACAAGTCCGTTCTGTGGCGCTTTCGCCTCGCTCCAAGCAGCTCTGCTGTCTGAGTGCCTCAGTTTCCTTGCTATCACCATACCATAGGCCTCCAGCTACCCTTGACTTACCCTGAGCCCAGTCCTGCCTAGACTTTCTGGCTGGCTTGCTTGGGCTCTCCCTGCCCACTAGCTTTGTCACGTTTCCCCTTGGCTGTTCTGGGCTGGGATCTCCCTGTTTCTGTCTGGCTAACCCGCCCTTTTGCTGGAAGGATCTGCCTATGGCCCAAATGGGCACACTGCCCAGGGGGCTCCCTGGCACCATGGGGCAGAGTCTCTCACTGCCCTCTCATCACCTTGGTTGAGTCAGGCATGGGAGTGGGGGTAGACACAGTCTGACTCACCAGGTACTCTTTTCCTGAGCTCAGCTTCATTCTGAGAGGATGAGGCCAAGCGGGCTGGTGACAGGGACACTGAGTCAGGGGCAGCCTCAGTCTTCCCCCTGGGACCCTGGGTTTGGGCTTCAAACGAGGCTTTTCTACCTGTAAAGTGGAGCACCCCCAAGCCTTCTCCCTGATTGGCCTGGGCAGTGTCACTGCTTCCTCTCAGTCCATCTGTACACAAGCACACACACTTCCTTTCCCCTGCAGGTGGACAATAGCCTGGGCCAAGAGCCAGGACTCCCAGGCCCTGTCAACGGCCCTGCCACCAATTCATCCAGAAAAGTCTGTCAACACTAGGTCAGTGTGTTTGGTTCCAACCACTAGCCTCAGTATCCCCATTTATCTCTTTGGTCCCAGAGCTTCTGAAAGGGGTGTATTTCATCTCCCCCGGGGAATGCTTAGTTTGGGGGTACTGCGTGCTTTCACCCCTCGCCTTCCATCTCTGCAATCCACGTCCACAGCACAGCAGTGGCGCGGGGACCGAGCCCCGCCTGGGCCACAGACCCAGGCCAGAGCGGGGGTGGGGGGGGGGGCCGAACCCCTCCCGCCACCACCGGGACCGCGTGGGGGAGGGGAGGCAGAAGGCGGGGCCCGCCGGCTCCGCGCGGCCCCCACCCGCGGGCCGGGCGGCATTCCTGGGAGGCCGGCGCTCTGACGTGGACTCGGGGGCCGCAAGCGCGGCGTGGGGGGGCCGCGGCCCCGGGGGCTTCTTAAACCCCCCGCCCCGGCCCGGCCCGCACTTCCCGAGCACCGCTCCGCCCCCGGAGGGAGAGAGAAGGAGAGAGAGAGAGAGCGCGACCGAGGAGCAGAGGAGGCCCTCCGAGTCCCGCCAGCCAGGGCGCGAGAGAAGTTGATAGCGCAGCGCAGAGCAGCGAATCCCGCGGTCGCGCCCCGACAGCGCCCCGACAGCGACCCGGCCCGAGCCCAGCCCCGGCCCAGCAGGCAGCCCAGTCCCCGCCCCAGCCCCGCGCCAGCATGATGAACAACAACGGCTACTCCGAGGCCGCCGGCCTCGGCCTGGGCGACGAGGTGGACGACATGCCGTCCACGGAGAAGGACCTGGCGGAGGACGCGCCGTGGAAGAAGATCCAGCAGAACACGTTCACGCGCTGGTGCAACGAGCACCTCAAGTGCGTGGGCAAGCGCCTGAACGACCTGCAGCGCGACCTCAGCGACGGGCTGCGCCTCATCGCGCTGCTCGAGGTGCTCAGCCAGAAGCGCATGTACCGCAAGTTCCACCCGCGCCCCAACTTCCGCCAGATGAAGCTGGAGAACGTGTCCGTGGCCCTCGAGTTCCTCGAGCGCGAGCACATCAAGCTCGTGTCCATCGGTCAGTGCGGGCGAGCAGGGTGCGGGCACGGGGGGAGGGGGACCTGCCCCGAGGATGGGCCGGCCGGTGGGGCTGGTGGACACAGAGGGTGGGTGGGCGCGGGGAGCTGAGATGGAGCAGAGGGAGACGCCCTGGCAGAGGGAGACAGGATCAGGCCCCTGGCCCCGGCTTGCTTCCCCGCCCATCCACGCAGGCCACAAGGGCACTGCTGCACGCAGGTCTGTCCCTAGAGCAGCGTCCAGGGGTGTCCGGATGCGGAGGTCCCGGCCTTACCGTTCCTAAGTCCTCCAGCTCAGCCTTCCCGCACACACTCCCATCAACCCGACTGGACTCATTGTCCCCTTTCTTGCCATTGGGCCATCCCAGCCCATGCTTGAGAAGACAGGGTTGGTGCCCATTACTGATTCCTGGGGGTGTCTACTCCCTAAACAAAACAAATAGCTTCTTTGCCTCCCAGCTCCTCCACAGGGGAAGGACTGGGCTGAAGACAGGTCCCAACCACTGCGCATCCAAGGGCTGGGAGGCAGAGGGAGAGCTGGTGGCCAGGCAGGCATGGGGCTGGGGGCCCTCCGTAGGCATGTGCTCAGCAGCTGGGTTCAGGCCCCTGGGCCAGAGCAGGCCGGGCCCAGCCTCAGAAACCTAAAAAGGCACTGAGCAAGTGCAGAGAATCTTAACCCCTGCCTGTCCACCTCCTGCTTTAGCCTGCCTTGGAGGGTACTCCCCCAAGTCCATGCCAGGCCCCAGCCCACCCCCTAGGCCAGGATTGGCTGTAGCTAACCCTCTGGGTTGAGGGGAGGGAGGAGAAGGCCTGTAGAAGGGAGGAAGTCATTGAGTGTAACCAGATTTGGAAGGTGTATCAGTGCTGGTGGGGGTGGGGAGGCACTCCAGGCTTCCAAGCCCAGCGGGGGATCTAAGGGTGGGCTCTGAGTGGAACGAGGCTGCTCCTCCCCTTCAGCCCCGCAGTGCTCCCTGCTCGATCGGAACCTAGGAAGACCCCTACCCTCTACCCCTGGGAAGACCCCCTACCTCTCACCCTGTGGTGAGCTCTTCCGAGTCTTGCTGTGATTTACAAGAAGGGGCCCCTTGGGGTGCATCCCAGGGCCCCAGGAGAGGAGTTTCACACAGGGTCAGCTGCCTTCCCCCACCAGGGTACCCCAGAGACTTCTCTAGATAATTGAATGTCTGTCCACCCCCACTGTCCCTCAGGGCATCTCTAGGCCTCCTGAATTAGCAGCTGAAGTCAGTCTGGGGCCCTTTGCCCTGTCCAGTCCCTTCTCTAGGCCTTACCCCTCCTGCCCCAATACTGCCCCCTCACCCCACCCTCTCTGGCCTGGAAATAGCCCTGCCTCCGTGACACAGCAGATGTCTCTGAGCTTTCCAGAAGGACGAGCCTGAGGACAGGGGGTGGGGGAGGGGGCTCTGGTGTTTGTAGTGGGGCTGAGGGCTGCATGAATGTGTGTGTGTGTGTGTGTGTGTGTGTGTGTGTTGGGGGCCATCAGACAGTGTGCGGGGGAAGTCAGAGACAATCCGCTCTGGGGCTGTCATCCCCCCTGAATGCTGGGATTTGATGACGGGACTGACTGTCCCAGGTGGGGTCTCAAGGGGGGTGCCTGGGGCCTCACCAGGACTTTATAGGAAACTGCAGCCTTCCCCTCCCTTCCCCACTGCGGGGGTGGCCGGCCCCTCTCCAGGCCTCATCCTTCCTAAGCACACCTCTCCCCTCCCCCATGACGGTGCCTGGCTTGGGCCCCTTGGCTCAAGTGTGGAGAGGCCGGCTCAGAGGAGAGGGGGAAGAAGCAAAAGATGGTTTGGGGGTGGGAGGGACACTCCTCCGTTCCCGCTGAGAGGAAGGGGAACTGTTCCCCATTTGGGCCAAGTGGCTGACTCGCGCTGATGAGATAAGCTGTCAGCAATTCGGGGCCGGGCCTGAGGCTAAGTGAGGGGGGAGGGGGCACCGGCAGTGGGGCTGCTCAGCCCTGCGGGGAGATGTAAAGGGATTCCCCATCAGGGGTGGCATTCTGCTTCCTCTGGTTCCCTCTGGCCCACGTAGTGGTGGGAAGGGACTGGCCGGGGGTGGGGTGGGGGGGCTTCCGCTGGGCATTGTCTCAGGACTGAAATGGAGCATCTGGGCCCCCGTTAGGGGGTCAAAAAGACTCCCCACTTCTCTTTCTAGGACTAACCTGGGAGCTGGGAGCCACGAAGTCCACCTGAGGAGGGGGTGCTCAGCCTAGGTTGACGAGCTGTGTGCCCTTACCCCAGCACCCCAACCCGGCCCCCACCACCCCCTCAGCCCCTCCAAACAAAGAGGCTTAATGAGCTCTGTGCCACAGCTGTTCCCCAGTTGCTATTCCTTCTAGAGCCAACAGCTGAGGGAGGGGCTGGAGGGGGCAGCAGCTGTGCCGGCCCCTCCCTCGCCCAGGCCCTCTCTCCTCCCCCTCCACTTGAGGCCTGGGGTGGCCTCAGGGACTGGCTGTCAGGCTCCTCCCACCCCCTTGGGGGTGTCCCCAGGCCGGAGACGAAGTGGTGGCTCCGGGTGTGAGGGAGGACTCCTGGCTTGGTTGGAGCTCCCTCGCCTGCCTGGCCTGGGGGGCGGGGGCGGGTAGGGAGGGTAGGAAGGTCATTGCTCCTGAGCGAGACTCCAGGCCCCTCTCTTGCCTCATGCCAAAGTGGACCACTTGCTGTTTGGCCCAGGGCCAGTTCCTGGGGAGAAGCTTCTCCCTGAAGCAAATATGAACGACACCCCCCCCCCCACCTCAGCAACCTCAGGGCCTCCCTCCCAGAAACCTGGCCCCAGTTGCAAGAAACGCTCCCGGCTGTGTGCGCACTGGCTTTGGAGGCTGTCGGGGTGGTGAGAGGCGGTGGGGCACTGGGTGTCAAGACTGTGTGAAAGTCTTGCGGGCCGTGTGTTTGCGAGAGCGCGCCGGAGCAACAGGAGGCCGGGAGGGAGTGTGTCATGGAATCTGAAAGCTGCCAAACCATTGTGCTGCGGCCGAGCCAGGGGGGAGTGGGGGCGGGCTGGGGAGCTGCCGGGGAAGGAAGGATGAATCAGTGAAAGGGTGAGGGAGCCAAGGGGGCTAGAGCTGGGGGCCAGAGGGACACACAGGCTGAGATTCTCCCTCCTGGGGGGGTTGGTGGGGGGTGGGGTGGGGGACTCTGGAGTTCCGAAGGCCTTTGGTCTCCGAGCTGCTTTCTCCCTTTCTCCCGATATCCAGAGGAGAAGGAAAAGATGTGTTAAGGGGCGGGGGTGCCTCCAGCCCCACCCTCTGCTATCTCTCGGGCAACACCAGCAAACAAGGCTGACGCTCCCCGCCCCCGCCCCCTCCTAAAAGTGGTGTTCAGGGAAGCTGACAATCCTGCATTGTCCTTACATATAAGCTGGTTTGCAAAGATGTATCCTCTAGTCCACCTTGGCTCCTGGATCTTTCTGGCTGTGGAAGGAGAACTAGGTCCCCCCGATCTTGGGGAGTGCGTTCTGGCATTCCCCCAAGGAGGGGATGGGTGGGGAGTCTGAGCTTCCCAGACTTGAGTCCACAAGGGGGACATTCTTCCTGGCTCCTGTGAAATCCCACCGGCCCCAGCATTTAAAAACATGATTTTCAAGCCTTACCCGAGCTTGCACTGTACCCCCTCCCTCCTTCCCGAACTTTGTTCCAAAAGCCTTTTATGGTGTTCAGAGGAGAATTTTGCTGGAACCAGGTTAGCTTTATTCCTCTCCAAATTAAGTTTTAAGATATGCATCCATTCAACCAGTATTTATTGAGTATAAGTAAATACTGATAAATAATAAAATACTATCTAGTGTGAAAGAAGCCAGACAAAAAGAGCACATACTATAGGATCCCATTTGTATAAAACTCCAGAAAATGCGGATGAATCCATAGTAACCAAGGGCAGACCAGTTGTTGCCTAGGAAGGAGGGACAAGGAGGGGCGGCTGGAGGGATCACAAAGGGTCGCATGTGAGGAAATTTGGGGAGAGATGGGTATGTTTATGACGTGGTGGTGGCGTTAGGGGCATGTACAGTTGTGTACTCGAATATGGGCAGTTTGCTGGGTGGCAGGCATACCTTAATAAAACTGTTAGAAAGTGAAAAAACAGCGTTCTGCCCCCAAGAGGCTTACAATCCCGGATGATCGCCCAGGTGCCTGCAGCCTGATGGAGGCCCATGTCCCACAGGTGAAAGTACCTGTTGCGGGAGCACATTGGGAAGCAGCCTCACCGAGAAGGGAGGGTCCTGGAAATGTTAGGCTTCTGGGTCCAGCCTCCTCAGAGGGTGTGACTTTGGTAGGCAGAGAAGGGGGCAGTTTCCAGAATCAGGCATTCCCCCCCCACCCCGCCACCCCCCAGGGCTCTAAGGGCAACTTGGGGAGCTGAGCCCCGCTGTCCTCTCCGCTCTGCAGACAGCAAGGCCATCGTGGATGGGAACCTGAAGCTCATCCTGGGTCTCATCTGGACGCTGATCCTGCACTACTCCATCTCCATGCCCATGTGGGAAGACGAGGATGACGAGGACGCCCGCAAGCAGACCCCCAAACAGCGTCTGCTCGGCTGGATCCAGAACAAGGTGCCCCAGCTGCCCATCACCAACTTCAACCGCGACTGGCAGGACGGCAAGGCTCTGGGCGCCCTGGTGGACAACTGTGCCCCTGGTGAGTGGGCCGGCGGGCCCATCACGGAGCCCTTCGCTGGTGGTGGTGAGGCCTGTGCTTGTCAGAGTGGCGGTGTCAGGGCTGGGGGAGTCGGAGCGCCTGGGGGGCTTGCCCCCTGCTCCAGCCGGGAGTCTTTGCTGGCGTCAGGCCCTTCGTGACGGGTAGTGTCAGATCCTGTAGCTGCAGCGACAGGTTCAGCGTTCCTCCTTTTACAGAAAGGGACACTGAGGTCCAGAGAGGGCCAGTGACTCGTCCAAGATCACACAGCTTATTTGTGGCAGAACCAAGCTAGAGCCCAAGGCCTCAGCTTCCTCCTCCATGAGCTTCGTACTTTGCCACAGGGGTACCATTTCTGCTGAGCTGAGAGAACGGAAGTGTGGTAGAACTTATAGCAAGAAGGCCAGGAGCTCGACCCTGAGAAGGTTCTTCTTCATGAAACCCCAGGAGACGCTTGAGGGAGAGCCGAGGCTGGTGGGGCACCCCCTGGTGGCCAGTGGCCCGGCCCTGCCCCCTCTCACTGTAGGCCCCGGCCTAGTCAGGTGGGGGCAGCTCAGGGACCACGAGGAGACGGAGGCATCACAGAATAGTGCTCTGCCCCACAGGCAGCTCCCTCTCTGGCCGTGACCCCCCAAACAGATAGGTCATCTTCTAACTCGGCTGGATCAGCTGGGCTACTAGCCCCTTGGGAGAGTCCTCCCCCAGCCTAGGGTCAGCCGGGGAGCAGGGGGTGGGAGGCGGGGGCACTAGCCACTTGGGAAGCATTCCCAGCTGCTGAGCCATTGCCCACAGCTGGTGAGGCCGCCAGCAGTGAGCTCAGCTGTTCCGGCGGTCATGGATTCCAGCCTTTGAGCCGGCCCCCTCCCAACCAGTGAGCATCACCTCTTCTCCAGCTCTGGCCCAGACCAAGCACCCCCTTACCTCTGCACCCCTCGACAGGAGTGATCTGGAGCCACCTTAGCATTCTTCCCATTAGGAGGGGTGGGTTTTCGCTGGCCACAGAAGAGAACCCATTCTCTGAAAACATGCCCTTAAGTACCTCAGTTTCCCCAAGTGCTCAGTGAGGAAAGAGAGGGTGTCTCTTGCCCTAAAGCTGATGTGGGAAGGGCCTGGGACTGTGAGAAGGCCTTCTGGAGGCACAGGTCTGGGGCATGTGCAGGATGGGGCCTCCGACCTCCCCTATGTACTCCCGGGGCAGCTGGGATGAGGGGGAGTCCTCATAGGGTCTGTGCTGGGACCCGGGCAGCCAGGAGACTGACTGGCAGGGCCGGTGCCAGGCTGTGTCAGCCAAGGCAGAAAGGCCTCATTGTTGGTGCTCGGGGTGGGCGGGGGGGGGTGCGCCTCTCAACAGTGATGGGCATCCCAGCCGATGGGCCCGAACATAGAGGGTCAGCAGGAACCTGGCCTGTCAGGGGCCTCAAGCCGCGTGGCCGTGGGTGTGACTCCGCAGCGTGTGAGACTCTTGGATGCGCAGATGCTCTGCATTCTGGCTGGCTGCTTACCCCTAATCGTCATCTCCTTCTGCCATCTCTCTAGGCCTCTGCCCTGACTGGGAGGCCTGGGACCCCAACCAGCCCGTGCAGAACGCCCGGGAGGCCATGCAGCAGGCGGACGATTGGCTCGGGGTGCCCCAGGTACACGAGCAGATGGGGTGGGGGAAGAGTAGAGGGCCAGAGGGCCCCGGATGCATGTTGGGTCTCTGAGTCAGGCCGTGGAAGAGAAGCGAGGTTGCTAGGCCAAGGGCACCCTGTAACCCTCTTCCTCCCTGTGGCAGGTGATTGCCCCCGAGGAGATTGTGGACCCCAATGTGGATGAGCATTCTGTCATGACTTACCTATCCCAGTTCCCCAAGGCCAAACTCAAACCTGGGGCCCCTGTCCGCTCCAAGCAGCTGAACCCTAAGAAGGCCATCGCCTATGGGCCTGGTAGGTGCTGAGCCCCCTGACTATCTTCCTGGGTGGCTGGGGATACCCTAGGGTGGAGTGCCCTAAGTACCCCGGCCCTGCCTTCCGCCCCTCAGGCATCGAGCCCCACGGCAATACTGTGCTGCAGCCCGCCCACTTCACCGTGCAGACGGTGGACGCCGGCGTGGGAGAGGTGCTGGTCTATATCGAGGACCCCGAGGGCCACACTGAGGAGGTACGGAGAGCCTCTGGGGACAGGAGGGATTGGCATGGGCTTGGAGCCAGAGACCGCAGGCTAACAGGGATGGCCTGGAGACGGCCACCGGCACTCACTGTTGTGCTGGGGACTGGAGGAGGCGACGCCATGGGGGGCGCCAGGCACTGTGGGGGCAGGAGGGGCTATGGCCACTGTGACTTCTAATCTTTTTCTTTCCCAATAGGCCAAGGTGGTTCCCAACAACGACAAGAACCGCACCTACGCGGTCTCCTATGTGCCCAAGGTCGCTGGGCTGCACAAGGTAGCTCCCAGCAGACCCTCCCCATTCCAGTCACATGCTTAGCTCTGGCTGAGTGGACCCCCCTCCCTGCAGTTTGCACCACCCCTCACCCCAGCACACCCAGAGGCCCGCCTCTCCCCAACCTTGGCTCTACTCTGCCTGCCCACCCTCCCCAGAACTGCTTTTCCCAAGAAGCTGAAGCTTGCCCCCTGTCCCCAGGTGACCGTGCTCTTTGCCGGCCAGAACATCGAACGCAGCCCCTTTGAGGTGAATGTGGCCATGGCCTTGGGGGATGCCAACAAGGTGTCAGCCCGTGGCCCTGGCCTGGAACCTGTGGGCAATGTGGCCAATAAACCCACCTACTTTGACATCTACACAGCGGGTAAGGACAGGCCCCAGCAAGGTGGCGGCCTGGCAGTCCGTGACTGCAGGGGGTGACATGGATGCGGACCTGGGGCAGAGGGGGGTAGGTGGGCCCAGGGCAGGGGAGCTTGGTGTGCCCGGAGCAGGGGTGCTCACAGCCTTTGTGCCTGGCAGGGGCTGGGACTGGTGATGTTGCCGTGGTGATCGTGGACCCGCAGGGCCGGCGGGACACAGTGGAGGTTGCCCTGGAGGACAAGGGTGACAGCACATTCCGATGCACGTACAGGCCTGTGATGGAGGGGCCCCATACTGTGCATGTGGCCTTCGCTGGTGCCCCCATCACCCGCAGCCCTTTCCCTGTCCACGTGGCAGAAGGTAAAGGCCCTTCATCTCCACAGTCCCACTCACTGAGGCCAGGACATAGAACTGCCACCAAGTTCTGGGTCAGAGTGCTTATGGGAGAAGGGAGCAAATCCAGGGATGGGACGGGAGAGCTGAACCTTTGAAATAGGTAGAGAAGCCATGGTCGCGGGGAGGGACAGGCGTAGATCTGGAGAGGCCTCATCTGCATTCTCTCCACACACTACCCCTGGAGACCCAGGAGACCACAGCAAAGCTTGTCAGACAGGGGCCACCCTGGGACAGTTGTAGGGGCATATACGACAGGCCTCAGGTGGGGGCTTCTGCCACTCGGTTCTCTCCCTGCTGCTCAGAGCCTTTGCTGCCAGTCGACTACTCCATGCCCATCCTCCCCCAGGCTGAGAAGGTGGTGGCATATTAGTACTATCTGGGAGAGGTGGCGCCGGCGTGGCCATAGGTGACCTGCCTCACCTGTGCTGGGGGGCGGGGCCCAGTGTGGAACTGCCCCCCTTTCGTGGCATTCTGTGGCAGGCCCCAGGTTCCATGCCATTGCCTGTGCCCCATGCCAGCTCCACCCCCCACCAAGGGGTTTGAGTCCAGTTTATGTGTTCCGTGCAGGCTGAGATTGCCATGCTTTGGCCCGTGTTTAGCAGCAAGGTCTGGGTTCACTGTCATTGGTAGCCTTCTGTGGCAGATTGATCTCCATGCATTGCCTGTGATTTGTGGCAGGCTCCCTGTTTCGTAGGATGTCTCCTGTTCTGGGGCCCTGCATAATGTTTTGGGGCATGACTTAGTCCTAAAGCTGCTGTGGAGGATCTGGCTGGGAAGGCTCACGTGGCTGTGGGTGGGTGCCCTTGGGTGGTTTGGGGCCCTCCCCTATCTCTCTTTGCCCCCCTCTCTGCCCAGGCTCTGCCATGTGTTTGTCCCAGGCAACACTGACTCTGAGAAGCCCAGAGGGGAGGGTTTCTTATAGCTGGCTCCCTGTCCCGGCATGGCTCCCGAGGGTCCCTGTTGTATCAGGGGCTCCCAGAGGCAGACAGCACGAGGCCCAAGCCCATGCCTTTGAGGATGTCAGGGAGACTATGCCCAGGGAGGTGGCGGGGAGGAGTGGTGAGAGGCTGAGGCTCTATCTCAGGCCCCTCAGCACCCCTGATCTTCTCTCTCGAACCCCCAGCCTGTAACCCCAATGCCTGCCGCGCATCGGGGCGGGGCCTGCAGCCCAAGGGTGTGCGTGTGAAAGAGGTAGCAGACTTCAAGGTGTTCACGAAGGGTGCCGGCAGCGGGGAGCTCAAGGTCACAGTCAAGGGGCCAAGTGAGTACCAGGGCCCAGGACTGGGGAGTGGGAGAGCAGGGAGGAAATCTGGCCAGTGGGTCTGACTACCTGAGGGCAGTGATGGCCAGCAGCATGCCTGCCACCCTGGAGAGACTCCAAAGAGAGGCTGACCAAAGGCACCATGGAGTCTTGGGCACCTTGTCTCTTCTCCTGCATCAATTTCCCGACTACAAGCCGGGAAGGATCCTCTCACCCCTACATGCTACCCTGGGGGTCGTGCAGAGGGAGGACATGTGATCTCTGCCTGAGCTTCAGCTCTGTCCCCTAGTAGCAGTGCCCTCAGGCTAGGCCTGGGTCCCCAGGGCTCCTTGAAGGGACTAAGGAACTCTGACCCCCTTCTCTGCCTCCCTTCTCTGCCCCCCATCTTAGAGGGCACAGAGGAGCCGGTGAAGGTGCGGGAGGCCGGGGATGGTGTGTTCGAGTGTGAGTACTACCCAGTGGTGCCTGGGAAGTACGTGGTGACCATCACATGGGGTGGCTATGCCATCCCCCGCAGGTAAGCCATGCACCCCGTGCCTTCCTGTCTGGGCCCTAACGGGGCGGGAGGAGGATGAGGGGCTACCTGGTACTCCGAGGGGAGGGTGGTACCTCTAGTGGAGGTACTTCCTAGCATGGACGCCAGATTCCTCTTTGCCCAGCCCCTTTGAGGTACAGGTGAGCCCAGAGGCAGGAACACAGAAGGTTCGAGCCTGGGGTCCCGGCCTGAAAACGGGCCAGGTGGGCAAGTCGGCCGACTTTGTGGTGGAGGCCATCGGCACGGAGGTGGGGACACTGGGTAAGTGACTGGATTGTAGCAGGTGCGAATGCTGGAGAGTGGTATGTTGGAGGGACGTGGGAAGTGAGTGGGGGCACAGGAGGTGGGAATGCTGGGTAGCATCGGGATGAGATGGAGTGGGGCACTGGGGCGACGGAGGGAGTGATGGGAGTTTCCATCATGGACACTCTGCCTCTCATGGCCTCTCATCTTCCCTCCCTTGCACACAGGCTTCTCCATTGAGGGGCCCTCACAGGCCAAGATCGAGTGTGATGACAAGGGGGATGGCTCCTGCGATGTGAGGTACTGGCCCACAGAGCCCGGGGAGTATGCCGTGCATGTCATCTGTGATGATGAGGACATCCAAGACTCGCCCTTCATTGCCCACATCCAGCCGGCCGTGCCCGACTGCTTCCCAGACAAGGTGCGGTTGGGGACCTGCATGTGGACCCAGGATGGGGCTCGGGGGCCCTCCTCCAGTCCCTGTCCGAGCTTTCCGCTCCTCCCCCTGCACAGGTGAAGGCCTTTGGGCCTGGCCTGGAGCCCACTGGCTGCATCGTGGACAAGCCTGCAGAGTTCACCATTGATGCCCGCGCCGCTGGCAAGGGAGACCTGAACCTGTATGCCCAGGTGGGGCACCGCCCAGCCCTGTCACCCCCCACTGTCCCGGGCAGGAACCCTGGGAGGGTGGGGGCAGGTGAGAGGCAGAGGAAGTTGTAACATCTCAGGACTCTCATGGATCTAGGAGAACTATGCAAAACTGAAAATTGTGTTTTCTGATGATAATCTTAACATATTTTACAAAAAGTGTATTTGGTTGCACTAATAATTTTTTATTTGAAAGATGATTTGATTCAGACATTGGCTTCCCAGATCAGTTCCTCAAACTGGTGTCCACCAACCCCTAAAGTTAATGTATTCTTGGGTCCAAGAGGATGATTTTTCTTTAAAGTGTTCATTGTTCAACTTTAGAAACGTGGATTTAGCCCAGCCTCTCCCCTACTAACACCTTTCAGCTGCCTAGGCTAGGAGGTGAGGGGGCCTAGATCGTTTCCAGACAAATTCCAGGCTCCCTGGGTACCCTCTGCCCCTGGGCTCTCTCAGCCTAAGGTCAGTAGCGGATGAGTAAGGAGGGCGGCCTAAGGCCAGCAGAGGGCGCCAGTGCTCTGAGGCGGCCTGAGCACCCTGAGACTCTGCTTGGTGTTGCCCGCAGGACGCTGACGGCTGCCCTGTCAACATCACCGTTATCCCCAATGGCGACGGCACCTTCCGCTGCTCCTATGTGCCCACGAAGCCCATCAAACACACCATCATCGTCTCCTGGGGAGGTGTCAACGTGCCCAAGAGCCCCTTCCGGGTGTGTCCTCCTACCCTGCCCCTTGACCCTGGGGTCCCAGAGGGAGGGTAGAGGCCTGTGCAGGAGATGTTGGTTGTCCCTGGGCCCTTGTCAACACTCTCCACCCACGGAGGCCAAGACTGGTCCCAGGGCTGGGCTGGTGGTGCTGGGGAAAGAGGCCTTGTGGGAGGGGCAGTGTGCTGAGTGAGCATCGACCCCCTCCCCACAGGTGAACGTGGGAGAAGGCAGTCACCCTGAGCGGGTGAAGGTGTATGGCCCCGGCGTGGAGAAGACGGGCCTCAAGGCCAACGAGCCCACCTACTTCACGGTGGACTGCAGTGAGGCTGGGCAAGGTGCGCTGGGCTGTGGCTGGGGATAGGGGTGCGTGCGGCCTGGGGTGGGGTCCCCGGGCAGGGTCTGCGTGGATCTGTGTTGGTGGGGTACCTGCTCTGGCTAGATCCTATTTCTGGGCAGAGTTCAAGTGAGACTAATTAAGTGGGGGTGGGGACTGTTGGGACCTCACTCATGGCCTCGTGCCTGCCGCCCCTCAGGTGATGTGAGTATTGGCATCAAATGTGCCCCTGGCGTCGTGGGCCCTGCAGAAGCTGACATCGACTTCGACATCATCAAGAATGACAATGACACCTTCACAGTCAAGTATACGCCCCCAGGAGCCGGCCACTACACCATCATGGTGCTATTTGCCAACAAGGTACCCCCCCTGGCTTTTGGCAATCATCGGCAGCCTGCACCCTCCAAGTCTCAGCCAGTGGCTTGACATGCTGTCAGTTACGGACAAGATCACAACCATCGCTCAAGCCCTTGTGTGCAGGCAGTGTGCCTTAGAAGGCACAAAGCGGGGGGCTTTTTCAGAAGCTGCCTTTGCCTACCCTCACCAAATCTTTCTTCCATCCAGGAGATCCCTGCCAGCCCCTTCCACATTAAGGTGGACCCATCCCATGATGCGAGCAAGGTCAAGGCTGAGGGCCCCGGGCTGAACCGTACAGGTAGGTGTCTGGGCAGGGGCCGGGCTGGGCTGGAGTTGGGGCTGCGTGTCCACCAGACCCTCACCACCATCTCGGCTGGGCTCCCCCAGGTGTGGAAGTTGGGAAGCCCACTCACTTCACGGTGCTGACCAAGGGAGCCGGCAAGGCCAAGCTGGACGTGCACTTTGCTGGGGCCGCCAAGGGTGAGGCTGTGCGGGACTTTGAAATCATTGACAACCATGACTACTCCTACACTGTCAAGTACACAGCGGTCCAGCAGGTGCGCCCCACCCCTTCCCTGCCTCCCCCATCCTGGCTGACAGGCCCTGCATCTCCTTCCTCCAGTCTCCGAGGGCCACTTCTGAGTCTTGGCCCCTTTCCTGCCACCCCTGTGCTGTGGCCGTGCCCCTCTGAGCCTCGAGTCCATGGCCTTGGGCATGTTGCCAGACTTTGTTGTCTAAGCCACCAGGTTCTGACCTGCTCTTGTACCCAACAGGGCAACATGGCAGTGACAGTGACCTACGGTGGGGACCCTGTCCCTAAGAGCCCCTTTGTGGTGAATGTGGCGCCCCCACTTGACCTGAGCAAAGTCAAAGTTCAAGGCCTGAACAGCAGTAAGTGGGGCAGGAGTGGACCTGGAAATGACAGGGATCATGGGGTGGCCCGGAGCCCCTGTTCACTGTGCCCTCTCGCCCTCTCCGCAGAGGTGGCTGTGGGGCAAGAACAGGCGTTCTCCGTGAATACCCGAGGGGCTGGCGGTCAGGGCCAGCTGGATGTGCGGATGACCTCCCCCTCCCGCCGACCCATCCCCTGCAAGTTGGAGCCCGGGGGCGGAGCTGAAACCCAGGCTGTGCGCTACATGCCCCCCGAGGAGGGACCCTACAAGGTGGACATCACCTATGATGGTCACCCCGTGCCTGGCAGCCCCTTTGCTGTGGAGGGTGTCCTGCCCCCTGACCCCTCCAAGGTGAGGAGACAGGAGCTGGAGGGAACTGGGATTCAGGGGTTTACAGGGAAGATGGAGGAGTCACAGGGGCAGAGGCCAGAGGGCCCCTGTTTCTGGACTGAATACCAAGGGGATACCAAGGTACCCCCTGTCCCCGGACCTGCCTCTGAGATAGCTTAGTTATTAAGAGTGTGGCCTTTGGTTGCACCTGGGTTTGAATTCCAGGGATAAATGATTTGGGCCATCTGCCTGCACTCCCTCATCTGGAATTGTTCTAAGAAGGACTCAATCTGTGGTGGTTGCTCCAAGGGGCAGAGCTGGGTGGGGAGCCATGGAGACCAAGCACGGGAGGGGCCCGAGGTGAGAACATCATATCTGTGCTCCTCTTCTAGGTCTGTGCTTACGGCCCTGGTCTCAAGGGCGGACTGGTAGGCACCCCGGCACCCTTCTCCATTGACACCAAAGGGGCTGGCACAGGAGGCCTGGGGCTGACTGTGGAGGGCCCCTGTGAGGCCAAGATCGAATGCCAGGACAATGGCGATGGCTCATGCGCCGTCAGCTACCTGCCTACGGAGCCGGGCGAGTACACCATCAACATCCTATTTGCCGAAGCCCACATTCCCGGCTCGCCCTTCAAGGCCACCATCCGGCCTGTGTTCGACCCAAGCAAGGTGCGGGCCAGCGGGCCGGGCCTGGAGCGTGGCAAGGCCGGCGAGGCAGCCACCTTCACTGTGGACTGCTCAGAGGCGGGGGAGGCTGAGCTGACCATCGAGATCCTGTCGGACGCTGGCGTCAAGGCCGAGGTCCTGATCCACAACAATGCCGACGGCACCTACCACATCACCTACAGCCCTGCCTTCCCTGGCACCTACACCATTACCATCAAGTACGGCGGGCACCCCGTCCCCAAGTTCCCTACCCGCGTCCACGTGCAGCCTGCTGTCGACACCAGCGGAGTCAAGGTCTCAGGCCCCGGTGTGGAGCCTCACGGTGAGTGAGAGGAGGAACCCGTGAGGGAGCCATGGTCAGCAGCAGGGGGGAGGGAAGTGGGGCTGAGGGCTTAGGGAGGGCCACGGTGGGATGAAAGGAGGGTTTGGGGGCAGCCGTCAAGTCCTGAGGGCTCGGATACCCCAGGGAAATGGCTAGGCACGGGGGCGCAAGGTACAGGGAAGCAGAAGACCCAGACATACCCTTCCTTGCCGCTGTGGGGCACCTGAGGTGAATAGAGGATCATGGGTTGGGAGTGGGCACAAGGCAAGGGCCATGGGAGACGGGCCCGGAGTGCACAGGCGTGCAGAGGGAGGTTGGGCTCAGGCTGGGAAGTAGCAGGTGTCTGGAAGGAAGAGTCTGGGAGCTGGGGAGAGTGGAGGCGTGAGTGCCCGTGGGAGAGCTGCTCTGGCCCCACACTGAGTGCCCCTCTCTTGGGCCCCAGGTGTCCTGCGTGAGGTGACCACCGAGTTCACTGTGGATGCCAGATCCCTAACGGCCACGGGTGGGAACCACGTGACCGCGCGTGTGCTCAACCCCTCGGGGGCTAAGACAGACACCTATGTGACGGACAACGGGGATGGCACCTACCGGGTGCAGTACACAGCCTATGAGGAGGGTGAGGGCCCGGCGGAGTGGCGCGGGGGTAGGGGGGTGGGGATCTGATGGCACTGCTCCCGGCACGGTCGCAGTCTTGGGGCCGCGCACATCCCGACCCGCTCTGTGTGGCTGGCTTCCAGGCGTGCATCTGGTGGAGGTGCTGTATGATGAGGTCGCTGTGCCCAAGAGCCCCTTCAGAGTGGCTGTGACGGAAGGCTGTGACCCCACTCGTGTGCGGGCCTTTGGGCCAGGCCTAGAGGGGGGCTTGGTCAACAAGGCCAACCACTTCACCGTGGAGACCAGGTAACCTCCCCCTTGCCGGGACACTGAGGCTGTGGCCACCCTGATCTCAGCCCCTTGCCCTTCTCCTCTGTCCTGTGCGTACCTCACGCCAATCCCCTCTCAAGGGTGACCAGGAGCAAACCTGTCCTCCCCCCAGCTCCCTCCTGCCCCAGTGTCTCAGATCGACCCCTGTAGCTGGTCCCTCCTCAGCGGGGCCCTGGCGGCCTGCTCTCCTTCCTCCGCTCACCCCATTCAGCCGCTCTTCCCTCTCCCCACTCGCTCACGGTCACTAGCAGAACTGAGGAGGGTGTCACCTTGCAGGGGAGCAGGCACTGGAGGCCTCGGCCTAGCCATCGAGGGCCCCTCGGAAGCCAAGATGTCCTGCAAGGACAACAAAGACGGCAGCTGCACCGTGGAGTATGTCCCCTTCACTGCCGGGGACTATGACGTCAACATCACCTTCGGGGGGCGACCCATCCCAGGTGCGTGGGGAGAGAACTGCAGGAACGTCCAGGGGCTGTGGTGGGCTAAGGAGCTCCCGTCCGCGCTGCTGACACAGTTCCCAACTCATTTCAGACAGAGAGAGAGAGAGAGAGAGCATGAGCAGGGGAGAGGCAGAGGGAGAGGCAGAAGCAGACTCCCCCTGTGAGCCGAGAGCCTGATGCGGGGCTCCATCCCAGGACCCTGGGATCATGACCTGAGCCGAAGGCAGGCACCTAACTTTATCTGAGCCACCCGGGCGCCCCAGAAGTGGATTTTATTTTTAAAAATCCATTTTTTGCATTTTAGTTAGGACTTTTTTTTAATTACTTTTTAAAAAATTAACATAGTGTATCATTAGCCCCAGGGGTACAGGCCTGTGAATTGTCGGGCTTACACCCTTCCCAATGGCAAGACTTCTCCCAGGCGGGCGGCTCAGCTCATGAGGTCTCAGCCTCAGTCTGCAGCCAAGTTTATCTGTCCCTGTTTACATTTTCTTAGCAATTTCTTAAGCGTTTGCACACGTTGGTCTGGCCTCCCTGGGGCATTTCGGCCAGCACTGCCGGCCTCCTCAGTGTCTGTGACCCTCCTGGGCAGGTGGACTGGGCTGATGTCCTTCTCCTTGCAGGGAGCCCGTTCCGGGTGCCGGTGAAGGATGTGGTGGACCCTGGGAAGGTGAAGTGCTCGGGGCCAGGGCTGGGGGCCGGCGTCAGGGCTCGGGTGCCCCAGACCTTCACAGTGGACTGCAGCCAAGCTGGCCGAGCGCCGCTGCATGTGGCCGTACTGGGTCCCACAGGTACAGAATGTCAGGGCAGGGCGGAAGGAGGGGTGGGAGGATGGGGTGCTGGGAGGCTCTGCTGACCCTGCCCCCCTTGCCCAGGTGTGGCGGAGCCCGTGGAGGTACTGGACAATGGAGGCGGCACCCACACGGTCCACTACACCCCAGCCACCGATGGGCCCTACACAGTAGCCGTCAAGTATGCTGACCAGGAGGTGCCACGCAGGTAACTACTTTAGGGCTCCCATGCTGTGACCGGGCTGGGAGGGGCCCTCCTCCTGGGGCCATACCTGTGGGCCCCTGCCAGGGCCCTAGGGGTGCCCCTTTCACCTGTCTTGGTCTCAGCTGGTCTCAGTCTCAGCCACCCCAGCCTGCTCCTCCGTGGGGCTCCCTGCCTGTCGCCACAGAGAGGCAGCACAGCCCCTGGGGCTCTCCTTGGCCCAGGCTTTCCCACCGCATAGCTACCACGTTAGTGCCTTGGGAAAAGACAGGTGGGGGGAGAAGGCAGCCCTTGGCACCCTCCTCTTTAAACTGACCTCAGCATCTTCCTGGGGAACACAGGACGCCACATCCTGGGCGTCCTCGAGTAACCCTCCCACAAAACCCAGGATGTGGTCTGTTCCCTTCTCCTTGCCCCAGAGAATCCTCCCTCCTTACGTGTGTGGGGAGGAACTCTTCCCAGACCCCCAGCAAACTGTCCATCCTTTCTGCCCCTCAAGCCCCTTCAAGATCAAGGTGCTTCCTGCCCACGACGCCAGCAAGGTACGGGCCAGTGGCCCAGGCCTCAACGCCTCTGGCATCCCTGCCAGCCTGCCTGTGGAGTTCACCATTGACGCCCGGGATGCTGGGGAGGGTCTGCTCACCGTCCAGATCCTGGTGAGTCCCTATGTAGCTTGCCTCCCCCGTCAGGGTTTGGCCACAGGCAGGGCCTGACCTCTGCTTCTCTCCCAGGACCCCGAGGGAAAGCCCAAGAAGGCCAACATCCGGGACAATGGGGATGGCACGTACACTGTGTCCTACCTGCCAGACATGAGCGGTCGGTACACCATCACCATCAAGTATGGTGGCGACGAGATCCCCTACTCACCCTTCCGCATCCACGCCCTGCCCACCGGGGATGCCAGCAAGTGTCTTGTCACAGGTGGGTGCGCGTCCCCCCCTGCTCTGCCCCTGCTCACCGTCATGTACCCCTCACAGCTCTTCCAGGTCCCTGGCCTAGTCCCTAGGGGACTGCCAGTCAGAGAGCCCCCCTGCCCTGCCTCCTCTCCCCCTCGCCCCTCCCCCGACACCATGGCTGTGTGGCCTCACACTCTTCTCTGTTTCCAGTGTCCATTGGAGGCCATGGTCTGGGTGAGTGCCCTTTCTCTTCTTACTGTGGGCTGAGGTGATGAGGGCAGCTGGGAATGGAGAGGGACCGGGCACAGCTCCCACTGGCCCTCAACTTGGCTCTTTTGGGTGGCAGGTGCCTGCCTGGGACCCCGCATCCAGATCGGGGAGGAGACCGTGATCACGGTGGATGCCAAGGCAGCAGGCAAGGGCAAGGTGACGTGCACAGTATCCACACCCGACGGGGCGGAGCTTGACGTGGATGTGGTGGAGAACCATGATGGTACCTTTGACATCTACTACACGGCACCCGAGCCGGGCAAGTACGTCATCACCATCCGCTTCGGAGGCGAGCACATCCCCAACAGCCCCTTCCACGTGCTGGTAAGCTCCATGGCCCCGGACAGTGGATGGGGAGATGGGCCCTGTTAGCAGCAGCAGAGAATCCCAGAACCCGCTCCCCGTCTGATGGATTCTGGGCCCAGAGTGTTCTGGAGTCAAGTCTTTGGTTTCCCACAGCCTCCCAACTTGGGAGTTGAGCACAGCCCATTTTCTGGCCTCTCCAGTGGTCTGTCAGTTTTCTCTGGAGGGGCTGGCCATGTAGTTCTCCAAGCCTTGGGCCCAGAGTCCCTAGACATTCCCCCCTTCCCCGCCAGGCGGCCCTGCGGGACGATGCAGCCCTCCAGAGGGAAAGCTCACCAGATACCCATCCTACCCCAAGGGCGGCCCAAGATCTCGGGTCCCTGGGCCATTCTCGGAGGCAGCTCCTGAGTGCTCGGGCTGACATGAGCTGGCCTGCCATAGCCCGTGCTCTCCGTGCCTTGCCTCCCAGGCGTGTGACCCCATGGCCCATGTGGAGGAGCCCTCTGATGTGCTGCACCAGCCCAGCACCTACCCTGCACATTGGGTACTGCTGCCTCCTGCCCGGGCTGCTCCTCGCCCTCCTCCTGCTGTTTCATTTCTTCCTTCTAGTCTTCCGTGGCCAGGGCTGGGGCTTGGTGTGGGGCCATACTGGGGAGCGGGTGGGTCCCAGGCTGAGCACGGCACCTCTTCTCTTGCAGCCTGCCGCTCTGGTTTCACCATTAACCATCTTGTTCTTTCCTCCCTTTCTTGGACTTTTATTGGGACTCAGGCCAAGCTCTGCAAGGCTTCCCTGGCAATGACTGTTCCTCTCCCCTGCCACAGGCCACAGAAGAGCCAGTGGTGCCTGCAGAGCCAATGGAGTCCATGCTGAGGCCCTTCAACCTGGTCATCCCCTTCACTGTACAGAAAGGGGAACTCACAGGTAGTGTCCTGGGGCCCTGAGACAGGGGGGCTGGGGAAGCCAGTGGAGAAACCAGCTACCCCAGGCCCAGAGAGGGGAAGCGAGCTACCCAGGGTTACAGAGCCAAGTTGGGCATAGCTGGAACTCAGACTCAAGCCTTCTCTGCCCCAGTGTGGGCTTCATCTCACTGCTCTGGGCTGTCTCTCGGGGCCTGGAGCAGTAGGGAGTGGGGGGCATGCTAGTTAAAAACAGGGTCCCTTACATAACTCTGCTACCCTGCAGGGGAGGTACGGATGCCCTCCGGGAAGACAGCCCGGCCCAACATCACCGACAACAAGGATGGCACCATCACGGTGAGGTACGCGCCCACCGAAAAAGGCCTGCACCACATGGGGATCAAATATGACGGCAACCACATCCCCGGTAAGTTGGGGCCGGGCTGAGAGGAGGCCGCTGTGGCTTCGTCCTCACCTTCCTTCTTTCAATAAATATTCATTGAGCGCTGACTGTATACAGACACTATGGGAGGCAGACTTCCATCAGTCAAGTCCCCCATGACAGACAGGGCAGCTGCAGGAACATCCAGGGGCTATGGTGGGCTCAGGCAGCTCCTGTCTGCCCTGCTGACACAGTCCCTTCTCTCGGTCTCCTTCAGGAAGCCCCATGCAGTTCTACGTGGACGCCATCAACAGCCGCCATGTCAGTGCGTACGGGCCAGGCTTGAGCCACGGTATGGTCAACAAGCCGGCCACCTTCACCATTGTCACCAAGGACGCCGGGGAAGGTGAGGAGAGCTGGAGGCAGAGGGCTGGGCTAGGAGGCCAGGGTGCAGGGTGCAGGGTGCAGGGCTGAGGGCAGGACCTCTGATCTCACCCTCCCTCCTCCTCCAGGGGGTCTGTCCCTGGCCGTGGAGGGCCCCTCCAAGGCTGAGATCACCTGCAAGGACAACAAGGATGGCACCTGCACCGTGTCCTACCTCCCCACGGCGCCCGGAGACTACAGCATCATCGTGCGCTTTGATGACAAGCATATCCCAGGGAGCCCCTTCACAGCCAGGATCACAGGTGGGGCAGGGGTGGGCCCACGAGCTGGGAGGGCAAGCCCAGCATATCCGTGTAACCTGGGGTGAAAGGGTGCGGGCCCCTCTGGGTGCAAGGGGTCATCTTTGGACAAATTCAAGGAGCCCTCCATTCCCTAGAGCAGATGGGAGGTATCCGCCCACCCCCTGTGCTTTCAAACACCTCACCTCCTATTAGGTCACTGAAGTAACTCTGGAGAAGTTAGGGTACTGCTACTCTCTTCTGGTAGGTCGGCAGGCCCAGAGAGGCTAAGCCACCGGATCAGAGCCCCATGGCGGCCGAGGAGTCTGTGTCCTCTGCTCTAGTCTCGTGTGTTGGTTCCCCGAAACCATGTGACTTGCAATTAAAATACACAGATCAGGGCTGAGCCCATTCAGGCCTGAAGCACTCACGGGGCAGCTGGGGTACTGGGCCCACCTGTAATCTCCGGCAGCCAACGTGCGACCAAAGAACCTGCTCTCTCAGGCCTTTCTGCCCTTTGAGGTGTCCCAGCTGTCGAGTCCAGCGGGGTCAGCTAGGAGGTCTCCCACACCCCGTGAGGACACAGCCAGCCTGGACTCCTAACTGTCTGACATATCAAACTCCCCCACCAGGTGACGACTCAATGCGCACATCGCAGCTGAACGTGGGCACCTCCACGGACGTGTCCCTGAAGATCACCGAGAGTGATCTGAGCCTGCTGACCGCCAGCATCCGTGCCCCCTCGGGCAACGAGGAGCCCTGCCTGTTAAAGCGCCTGCCCAACCGTCACATTGGTGAGTGCGGGCCGTGAGGAAGGGCCGCTGGAGGGGGTGGCTGCTCTGCTGGGCCCAGGGCCCTGCGCCTGACCACCCCCTCTCCACAGGCATCTCCTTCACCCCCAAGGAAGTTGGGGAGCACGTGGTAAGCGTGCGCAAGAGTGGCAAGCATGTCACCAACAGCCCCTTCAAGATCCTGGTGGGGCCATCTGAGATTGGGGACGCCAGCAAGGTGCGCGTCTGGGGCAAGGGTCTGTCCGAGGGACAAACCTTCCAGGTGGCAGAGTTCATCGTGGACACTCGCAATGCAGGTGCTTCTCACCTCAGGGACCAACCCCCCACCCCATTTCAGCTGGTGCTTCTAATGAGGATTTAGAACTTTCCTGCCCACCCCGCCCCCCACAGGAACTTCCTGGCCCAGTCCCTGGGGATTCATATTCCAGGGGAGGGGGTAGTGCTTCTTCCATGTCACTTCTCTCACGTTTGGAAGCCCAGCCGTCCTGAGTTTCTGACTCTCCCTTACTGGCTGGAAGCTAAAAGGCCCACTGAGGGACTTTTCCAGACTGCCTCAGCCCTGGCCCTCTGGTTCAGGGCCAGGCTTATCCCTCCTCCTGCAGGGCCCACTGTCATTAGTGGTTATCATACATGTTGGGCCCCTGGTACAGACAGAGCCTGTAGCATGGGGAGGGGACAGCAGAGTGGCAGGGCCTGAGGGAGAGGTGTCCTTGGCTTCCTGCCAGGTTACGGGGGCCTGGGGCTGAGTATTGAAGGCCCCAGCAAGGTGGACATCAACTGCGAGGACATGGAGGATGGCACGTGCAAAGTCACCTACTGCCCCACTGAGCCAGGCACCTACATCATCAACATCAAGTTTGCTGACAAGCACGTGCCCGGTAAGCTCTGGGCGGCAGCTGGGCAGGGGGAGGCCGCAAGGCTGGGGTCTGAGCTAGCTGATGGCCCCCTTCTCCTGTTCTAGGAAGCCCGTTCACTGTGAAGGTGACCGGCGAGGGCCGCATGAAGGAAAGCATCACGCGGCGCAGACAGGCGCCTTCCATTGCCACCATTGGCAGCACTTGCGACCTCAACCTCAAAATCCCAGGTGTGAGCCCGGAAGAGCCGACGTGGGGCTCCAGGGAGGGTGGTGGGCCCAGAGCCCACCCCAGGGCAGTCCTGGCTCGCTCACGTCTGTGGCTCCGTGTCCCGCAGGGAACTGGTTCCAGATGGTGTCTGCCCAGGAGCGCCTGACGCGCACCTTCACCCGCAGCAGCCACACCTACACCCGCACGGAGCGCACGGAGATCAGCAAGACGCGGGGCGGCGAGACCAAGCGCGAGGTGCGGGTGGAGGAGTCCACCCAAGTTGGGGGTGACCCCTTCCCTGCCGTCTTCGGGGACTTCCTGGGCCGGGAGCGCCTGGGCTCCTTCGGCAGCATCACCCGGCAGCAGGAGGGTGAGCATCATGGCTGTGCTGGGCCGGGGCCTCCTGGAACCTCCGGGAGGCCGGGACAGGACTGGGAGGGCACGGCAGGTGGCCGCGGGGGCTCTGGGCAGAAGCAGAGCTTTCACGGAGGAGGGTGGGCGGGCCCAAGGCTGGGAGCAGTCGTCCTGATGCTCCCCACTCCCTGCAGGGGAGGCCAGTTCTCAGGACATGACCGCACAGGTGACCAGCCCGTCAGGCAAGATGGAAGCCGCTGAGATCGTTGAGGGAGAAGACAGTGCATACAGCGTGCGCTTCGTGCCCCAGGAGATGGGGCCCCACACAGTTACTGTCAAGTACCGCGGCCAGCATGTGCCTGGTAGCCCCTTCCAGTTCACTGTGGGCCCACTGGGTGAAGGCGGCGCCCACAAAGTGAGGGCTGGAGGCACTGGACTGGAGCGAGGGGTGGCCGGCGTGCCAGGTGAGGAGCAGGGGCCAGGCAAGGGGGTGGCAGGGCGGCCAGGGGGCGGGGTGGGGTGCTAACGAGCTGCCTCTGCGCTGCTCCCCTGTCCCCAGCTGAGTTCAGCATCTGGACCCGAGAAGCAGGGGCTGGGGGCCTGTCCATTGCCGTGGAGGGCCCCAGCAAGGCGGAGATTGCCTTTGAGGACCGAAAAGATGGCTCCTGTGGGGTCTCCTATGTTGTCCAGGAACCAGGTAGGTGTCCATGATGGAGGGGGAGGCTGAGCCTGCCGAACCTTTCAGACTGGGATGCTGACCAGAGCAGAGAGAGGGGCCCCAGAACTCCACCTTCACCTGGGCGCCTGCTCTTGCTCTGCCCCATCTCCCTCCACCCCACACGGCTGCAGATGTGAGACTCTCTAGACTTGAGCCCTGACCCAATGAGCCTGTCCTGGCCTGAGGCGGGCCGGAGGTGCCGCCACCCCCATCTCCTGTCCAGGGGCCTGTGCTGACCAGCCTTCCCTCCCCAGGTGACTATGAGGTCTCCATCAAGTTCAACGATGAGCACATACCAGACAGTCCCTTTGTGGTGCCTGTGGCCTCCCTCTCAGATGACGCTCGCCGCCTCACCGTCACCAGCCTCCAGGTATGTGCTCAGGGGTAGGACCTGGGCAGGAAGTGAAGGCAGGTCCATGTGTCCAGGGACTTAGCAGTGGCCTTGGAAGAGGCAGCAGGGGAAACCATGCCTCCCCCCCAGGTTCACCTTCACATACTCCCATCCCCAGCTGGCCTCCTTGTGCTTCTTCCAGTCCTTCCCCTTGACCCACCTTCTCCAGGGAGCCCTGCCCAGGCCAATCTAGGCCACTCTTCCTTCCTGGGCCTCTGGGCCATACAGCATGATCAGGCACTGGCCTGCTTTATGGTGTAAGTCTTACCCCCTCAGCCAGGACAGGGTTTGTCAGCTCATCCCCCCACTGTGCCCAGCACAGCCAGGTGGGCCCACCTCTGGGCAGGTGGATGTCAAGGCCACAGGCCCAGCCCCTGCCTCCCACCTCCCTGAGCTGGGCCAGCCCCTGCCTCCCACCTCCCTGAGCTGGGCCAGCAGCCTCTAGGCTAGGCGGGCAGCAAGAGCAGTGCTCCAGACCCTTCCAGGAGTCTGAGCACCAAGCTTTGTGCAGTGGCAGTATCGTAGCCAATGAGGTTTATCCGAGGCGCGATTATTGCTAACAGAAGTCTGAGCACCTTCTGTGGCCTCTGCAGGAGACAGGTCTCAGGGTGAACCAGCCGGCGTCCTTTGCAGTGCAGCTGAACGGTGCTCGGGGTGTGATCGATGCTCGCGTGCACACGCCCTCGGGCGCGGTGGAGGAGTGCTACGTCTCTGAGCTGGACAGCGGTGAGCTGGCCCTGGCCTTGTCCCCCCATGCCGGGCCCTTCTGGGGGATGGGGAGGGGAAGAACAAAGGCTTACTCACTAGCCCTCTGCCCAACAGACAAGCACGCCATCCGCTTCATCCCCCATGAAAACGGCGTCCACTCTATTGATGTCAAGTTCAACGGTGCCCACATCCCTGGCAGTCCCTTCAAGATCCGTGTTGGGGAGCAGAGCCAGGCTGGGGACCCAGGCTTGGTGTCAGCCTACGGTCCTGGGCTTGAGGGAGGCACTACTGGTGAGTGTCTGGGTCTGGGGAAGAGGGCTGGATATTGGGGTACTCGGCTTCTGGTCCTGTACTGCCCTGACCCAGAGGGCTGAGGCCCTGCAGAGGTCTGCTGTGGGAGCCTGGGGCTCGGCTCATCCTTGGGCCCCAAGCCCTTCCTGCCTACAGCCTTGCTACCTCCAACCCCCAGGCGTGTCATCGGAGTTCATCGTCAACACCCTGAATGCAGGCTCAGGGGCCTTGTCTGTCACCATCGATGGCCCCTCCAAGGTACAGCTGGACTGTCGGGAGTGTCCTGAGGGCCACGTGGTCACTTACACTCCCATGGCCCCTGGCAACTACCTCATTGCTATCAAGTACGGTGGCCCGCAGCACATCGTGGGCAGCCCCTTCAAGGCCAAAGTCACAGGTGAGTGCCCTGGGTGGGGGGCATCCCTCCGGCCCAGCCTGGAGGACTCCAGTGGCCATTCACATTGAGTCACAGTCTGACGCGAAAACCACAGGCAGCTTAGCAGGAACAAGCAGGTCTGCCTCACTCTGTGCTCCGTATGTGCAGCCGCAGAGAATCCGTTTCGAAGATCAAATTCTTCTCTTTACTGTTGCCCGTCACTTGATTTTCCGCCCACCTGGCTTCTAGGTATCTGGGTTTCTAGAGAGCAAAACTCAGTAAATACTTAGCAGGCTCTCCTTTCGGGAGCAGGAGTGAAGGAGTAGTTGGGTCTGTGATCTTTTTTTTTTTTTTTTAAAGATTTTATTTATTTACTTAACAGACAGAGATCACAAGTAGGCAGAGAGGCAAGCAGAGAGAGAGGAGGAAGCAGGCTCCCTGCCGAGCAGAGAGCCCGATGCGGGGCTCGATCCCAGGACCCTGGGATCATGACCTGAGCCGAAGGCAGAGGCTTTAACCCACTGAGCCACCCAGGCACCCCGGGTCTGTGATCTTTTTAAAGCAAGACTCTTACCCTGTGACTTGGGTTCCCAGGCCAAGCCAGGGTGAGAGCTGGAGCCACCCAAAACCCAGGACTTCAGGATGCCGGAGCTGGTGCACGCAGCCGGGCTCGCTGGGTGCCACAGCAAGGGAGGGGACACGGCCCATGGGACTGTCAGCGTGGGGCCGAGGGCCTGCAGCTCAGGGGAAGGCAGGCCTCCCCCCGCAGTCTGTGTTTACCCCAACTCTGTCCCTCAGGTCCCCGGCTGTCTGGAGGCCACAGCCTTCACGAAACATCCACGGTCCTGGTGGAGACCGTGACCAAGTCGTCCTCCAGCCGCGGCTCCAGCTACAGCTCTATCCCTAAGTTCTCCTCAGATGCCAGCAAGGTGGTGACCCGGGGCCCGGGGCTGTCCCAGGCCTTTGTTGGCCAGAAGAACTCCTTCACTGTGGACTGCAGCAAAGCAGGCATGCTGAGGGAGGAGAGGGGTGGTGTCCCAGGGTGGGCCAGGGCACAGGGACAGGGGGATGGGGGATGCTGAGGGGCTGCGGGCCCCTGGGATGACCCAGCCCTTTCTGTCTCCTTCTCCAGGAACTAATATGATGATGGTGGGTGTGCACGGGCCCAAGACCCCATGTGAGGAGGTCTACGTGAAGCACATGGGAAACCGGGTCTACAACGTCACCTACACTGTCAAGGAGAAAGGGGACTACATCCTCATCGTCAAGTGGGGCGACGAAAGTGTCCCTGGAAGCCCCTTCAAAGTCAATGTGCCCTGAATCCCGGAAGTGCCTCCCCCAGCCTCGGCCCCCACCTCCGGCCAACGCACTCACACTCACACACAAACACACACACAAGTACCACACCTAGAAGCACGCGCAGAATCAGACCACAAACACCTGCCTGGGGTGAGGGACGGGCGGCACAGCCTCCTTACCCCGCCATGCCCCCGCGGGCTTGGAGGACCTCACCTGTCTCAGGGCAGTGTTCCTCCCATCGAATGTGACACACGAGGGTGGGCTAGAGGTTGGGAGGGGGTGAAGGAAAGCCCTGAGTTTTCTGGTGGGGCTGAGGCCAGCGGGAAGCATGTGTTTGGGGGTGTCTGCGTGTGTGAGAGGTCACCCTCAAACTGCACTGCCGGCCAGACCACCTTGCTGCTAAGGACTGTGTCTGGCCCCTCTGGTGGCCACAGGACTTGGAGAAGAAAGCACAATCAGAGGAGAAAACAGACCCAGACCCAGCAGCAGCGCTGGACGTGGCCTGGCCCTGGGCGACCTCTAGCTGCCCAGCCAGGCTTCCTGGAGGACTGCTTTCTCTCTCTCTCTCTCTCTCTTTTTTTTTTTTTTTACGGTTGCACAGTTCTGCCCCATGGGGGGCCTTTTTTACACATTGCGAGGCCCAGCTTTCTGGGGGGACTTTTGCACATACCATGCGGCTCTGCTGGGAGTCGCTTTTGTGGAAAACTCCAAATAAAGTGCGGCCTGTCGCGGAGGCTGGGCTGTTGTGCATGTGCTTTCTACAGGTGGCCGCCATCCGTCTGGGGAGGGCTGGGGCTGTGAGGGTACCTGGAAGGACCAATGACAGGGCCCTCCAGGATTAGTCCTCCAAACCCTAGAGAGCTGGCCGTTGGGACAGGGAGGTGAACGCTGTTCTGGAAGACTGTCCTAGGGCTCCTGGGAGGCCAGCTTCCCTTTGGCCTGATCTCAAAAATGTTAAAAAAAAAATTAGGTCCTTAGAACAGTGAGCACAGACTCAAACAGGAAATGTTCCTCACCCAGCAAGCAGGCAGAACCCCACACAAACCCAGGAACCTGCAATCCAGCTAAGGCCAGGGTCAGGTCTGGATCTGCTCTGGCCCCGCCAGCAGTTCTGACCTCGCTCAGGACCCTAACCGGAGCCAGTCTCCTCACTGGTAACCCTGGCCTGAGCTCTTCCCTTGGTCTCCCTGGCCCACGACCATCTGCAGGCAGCACCTGCGGCCGGCCCTGCTTCAGGCTCCCCAGCCCATGGACCCCTGAACTACTCTTGGAGACCCTCCACCGCCGCAATTGGCCCCCCTAGCCCACCAGCCTCTTCGTGAACATAATCTCACCAGCTCACAGCCCCCTGAACTAGCCTCCCTGGCCCTAAGCCTTTTCACTTAACTTCCCGGCAGCCACTTACCTGAGCCTCCCCGGCAGGCTTGCTTCCTCTACTAGTCTCCCTGGCCTGCCGGTTCTCTCCCCCTAGTTGCCCTGGCTCACTGGCCTCTCCCCCAACCCCGCCAGACTCCCTGGCCTGCCAGTCTCTCCCTACAGCCTCCCGGGGCCACCAGCCTCTCCCCCCAGCCAGTTCTCTCAAACCCACCCTCCACACTGCAGCCCAAGAGGCTCACATCTAAAGGAATCTGCCCTCTCTGGTTCAGGGCCCTTCTGCAGCTCCCTCTGGTTCTAGGCTAACGTCTAGTCTTCCTAACAAGACCTCTAAGTTCACACACCAGCTTCCCCCACCAGTTCACGCAAGAAGTCCTAAGTCAGCGCGCCCACTCCACACCACACTCTCTACTCCAACCCCACTTTACAGCTTCTAGCTTCCTGGGCAGCCATGCTGCAGATTGGGTCTGTGCCTGGGAACACCCTTACCTCTCCACCCTCTGCATCTTCCCGGCTCCCTCTCTGTCCCTCCTGGATCTGCCCCCGACAAACTGCCCCAAGACACATCTCTGCATCACTACACTGATCTGTGACTTTTTATTTACATACCCCTCTCCCAGCCTGAGCTCCCTGACTCTGGAAGGTCTAATATAGACAGGTGTAACACACGAATAAATGAGTAATTCAGTAGCCAGAGCAGGACAAAGAGGCATTTCACACAATTGACCCCCCAACTCTAGACCTGCCCCTGGACATTCAGTACATAGTGGTGGGTCAGGGAACAACACCTTCCTCACCTCTTTACTCAGTAGCCTATCTGCCTCTGGGCTCTTTTTAAAGTTTCTTCTTCCCTTCCCTACCTCCTCGCTCTGAATCCTGCTCCCATAAGACCCTCCAGGGCCTCTCTTAGGTTTGCCTCCCCATCTTGCAGGGAGCTCCTTGAGGAATGAGATCGTATTTTATCAAGCTTGTGTCCTCAGCCTCCTCATGGCCACATGTGATAAACGCTGGTTGAATGAATGAGTGTAGGGTAAGTGTGCCCAGCTCTTTACCTGATAAAACCTCTGAAGGCAGGATCCATTCTCTTAAGTACCAACCCCCTGTGACCACTGTGGACCAATTCTGTGCCAGGCACTAAACCAGGTGCTTCTAGACACACCCCTCCTCATTCTCTACCCTCTCACCCCACTCACCCTAGGTGTGAGCGCTTTCCTGAATGGCCTATTGGCCCCCTGCTCAGCATCACCTACTTCCCACCTGTTTATAGACATCCAGCCCAGCTGCTCTTCCCCAGCCAAAGCATTGCTCTGGGTGCTGAGCACTTATGGGCTCTAGTCACTTAACCCTAACAGCCTTATTAAGGGGGTGAGCATACTATACTATCTGAAGAACTTGAGGCCTTGAGAAATTTGGGTGATAAATCCAAAATCATACTTCTAAGTAGCAAGGCCAAGATTCAAACCAGGTGTGCCCAAGCCCCAAGCCTTTCATACAAATAACCACCAGCTGAGGCCATCTGGGTGTCTCAAGCAGTCTAAACTCACAAACCACACGCTGAATGCCAGGACACCTATTGGCTAAAATGGAGGAGGAAAGGGTGGCCTTTTCTCTTTCGGTGTGTATCTCACAGAGGTCACTCTCTCAGGGATGTTACTGCTATCCATCTAGCTGCAATGGCCAGAAGCCTGGAAGTCACTTGGATCTCTACTTCAATCCCCAAACACATCCAATCTGAAAACCAGTTTTGCCCATTCTGCTCTAAATATCTCTTGACTCCATCTCCTCTTCCCCATTCTCACTATCACAACTGCAGTTCGGACCACCATTATCTCTTACTGCAATGGTATCCTTCCAGTCTTGCCTCTGCACACAGCACTGTGACAGCACTATCTTTAAAACATACATCTCATGACACCATTTTCCGGCGACTTCAGGATACTTTGTCCTCAGGATAACTTCCAGATTCTTTACCTTTGCTTGAGGGCACTTATGCCCTCTAGTCACTAAGCCTTTGCATATGCTGTTCCTCTTGCCTAGGACGCCCTCTTGTTCTTATTTCTATCTCCTGAATCCTTCTGGACATCTTCTTTGCGCACACCCTCAGCCCAGTGGGCTAGTTACTCCTTCAGTGGATGCTTCCAGATCCTGCTCACATTTTAGCAATTAACACACTGCTTTGTAATTGCCTGTTCACTTGAATCCCTACCTCACTAGTCAGTCACGATTAACTTGTTCAATCTTTTATCCACTAAACAAATATGTACTAGCTGTTAACTCTGTGCCATAGTTAAATACTTACATACGAGACACAGAACTGGACATTACCGTGGAGAACAGAAACCTCACCTTCTCTTCCGGGCTCCAGATTAGTCTTAGCAGGAGGCTCAACAGGTTTACAGAACCAGCGACGGAATGCGCTTGCGTGAGCCCGTGTTGCCGCGCGTACTTCTGGGAATCGTAGTCCCCAGGTTCGGGCCTCTATAGCGCAGGCGTATTCAGATTGAGACCGTTTTACTATTGATGCGCATGTCCCGGGAGGCGGAGTGGTGAACTGCGCATGTCTAAGGGGTGGAGGTGCGGTCGAAAAGGCGGCGCACTGCGGAGGTGGGGCATCGGTGACTCCCGGCCGTCGCGGACCTGCCTGCGAGAATGGCGGGTAGGGGGAAGCTAATCGCGGTGATCGGAGACGAGGACACGGTGACTGGCTTCCTGCTGGGTGGCATAGGGGAGCTTAACAAGAACCGCCAGCCTAATTTCCTGGTGGTGGAGAAGGATACAACCATCAATGAGATCGAAGACACTTTCCGGTACGGTAGCCCGCGAGGCCTGAATGGGACCCTTTGCCTTGGGTGGGAACGCGGAGAGCAGGCGGGGGCGGCGCTGCGACCCGGCGGCCGGGCCTGCGCTGGGCTTCCGGACCCCGACACCGAGGGTCAAGGAAGGTGGTCCGGCAGCCCTTCCGGAGAAGGCCTCTGTGCTCCAAGTTCCCTTTTGGGGCTTGGGAGAACCCGGGCTATGTCAAGTCGTCATCTTCACATGACTGTGTCAGGAAAGAAGGGGAACAGAGCTCGTGACGGGCGCCGCCCCAGGGTCGCGTCTCAGCTCCGCCCACGTTCGCCCCCAGCCTTGCTAGCACTCGGCTCTTGCGGATTGGCATGTAAAGGAACCACGCACTCATCGGGAACACCTAGGCAGTGGGGTCGGGGTGGAGGTTCCTTGTGTTTTCACGTCCCTTAGAGGCTAACAACAATTCTGTAAGGTAGGGGTTATCGTTCTCCTTTACAAGTGGGAAAACTAAAGCTCAGGGAGGTTACGTACTCAAGTACATACCATTTGGAAGAGAGGGAGAGGGTTTGAACCCAGTCCCAACTCTCTTAAGCCAAGTCCACGCTTTGCTTGTACAGTTCCCTCACTCTTAGAATCTCCCATTGTCCTGAGTGCAACAACCAGATAACCAGGACAGTGTCCTGCTTCCGGCTAAGATCTTGCATTTGAAGTTCTTATTTCTTGCCCTGGGACAAGAGTAATAGTTTGGTAGTGTGAATGCAGGCATGCCCCTTAAACCAGGAAGTGAGACTTGAATTGAGAATGCCAGCCCCTATGCTTTCTCAACCCCTTCTCTAAGGTCCCTGTTGCCAAGTCTCAGGGACATACCACGTTCACCTGTTTTTCCCTACACAGTCAGCCCTGAGATGCAGGCTCAAACTGGTTCCTGCTGCCTGCGGTGTGAAAGGCCCTCAACTGGCCTGATCTCTAAGCATTCTGGCAAAGTGACCCAAGTTACCATGAGAGAAGGACAGATTTTACTCCAAGAACTTTCCATGCTTCTATCCAAAGGGACCCAGAGATCATCAGGTCTAACCAGCTGTAGTGCCTGGCACAGAGCAAGCACTCAGTAAAATTAGTTTTTAATATTTTAATTAACTAATGTATGGGTGATCACAAAGAAGGGAGATCCCAGTCTAGGCTCTCTCTCTGGGGAAAGTATGATTTTCCTCCTTTTGTCTGTATTCTTGGCTCACACCAAACTTCCCCTCTGATCCATCCGCCAGCCTCATCAGCATAGACCTTAAGGCCTTTAGTGGTCTCATCAGCCTCCTTAAAAAAAATTTGTTTTTCTTTGAAAAGTTAAAGTATTCATGTGCTTTGCAAACTAATATTTAAAAGGTTTAGACATTGAAAAGTCTTATTCCTATCGCACCCCGTCTTTTTCCACTTCATTACCTCCTTTCTCCACCCCTGTAAACACTTAATTGCTTATTTACCTTTTTCTGCTTTTTCTTCATGTACATACAGAGGGACAGACATGCATATTCTTAACCCTCATAGCATACAGAATATGCCAGCATGTGCCCTAATCTTCAGCACCAGTTCACGTGGAAGCCTTCCAAGCAGGGGAGGTAGAAGCCGACCCTGACAGCCAGGGCCCTTAGATTTTGTAATGAAGTTGATGCTGATTAGAGTGGAGAGAGTTTAGCTAGCAACCTTTGCCCTTGAACTCTGCGGTTTCTGGGTCAAGCCCATTCCCCTCTACAGCCGAGCGTCACCACCTCACAGTGGACTGCCTGGAATCCCTTCTCTCTCAACAGGCAGTTTCTAAACCGGGATGACATTGGCATTATCCTCATCAACCAGTACATCGCAGAGATGGTGCGGCACGCGCTCGACGCCCACCAGCGCTCCATTCCAGCTGTTCTGGAGATCCCGTCCAAGGAGCACCCCTATGATGCCGCCAAGGACTCCATCCTGCGTAGGGCCAGAGGCATGTTCACGGCCGAGGACCTGCGCTAGGGCCTTCCCCACAGCCAGGCAGCTTCTCCCCAGGCTTGCCGTCAGCCCTTCTCTAAGTTGTGAGCCCCAGCCCCCTGCCCCTTCCCATTCCACTAAGAGGCTAAGTGAGGGGCTTCCAGGTTGCTGGGGCTCTGCCATTAAAGTCAAGCCTGGTTAGGGAACAGGAAGCCTTGAGTGTTTTCTCTCCACTACCTCTTCCCTGTGCTGTTACACAGTGTCATTGTTGATGTTAAATTAAAAAAGTAATATTCTTGTTTCTCTCCAAACTGAGGCTGGGTGCTACAAAGGATACGCATGGGATGAGGTCCTTGGGGGGATTAGATTGGCAGGGCTGGGAAGGGTTTGGCCAAAGATACAGGCATAGCAAAATTGGACCAGGAAGACTGTGCCAGGAGGTCTTAACTCAAGGATGGATCTTTTGAATCAACAGTGACCTGCTCTGGTGGGAGGAATGGGAGAAGGCTTTGTGCCCAGGCCCTTGGTTCCCCCACTTCAGTGTCTCTTGGGCTAGGAAGGGACCTAACCCCAACGGATGGAAGCAGAAACACAGGAAATCTAGAAGCCTGTGGTATTAGACCAAGCCTGGGTCCTCCAAGAGGCTTGGAGATCAAGGGTCTTAGCCGATGGGCTCTGGCCTGAGGTTGCCTCTGGAGTGAGGCGTGTGAGGTCTGCTCCAGGCAGGGCGAGTAGAACCCTGGCCCTGTGTGAGGTGAGGCCTGGTTGCCGGGTGACTGCCTGTGGCGGCCCCTGCTGTCAGAATGACTGTGCTTGCTATTGCTCACCCCTCGGGGACAGACAGCCAGGTACTGCTCCTTCCCCTGCTACCATGTCACGGCAGCTCAACATGGATACGCTGCGGCAGAACTTTTGGAAGGAGGAGTATCTGCGGGAGAAGATGTTGCGCTGTGAATGGCACCGCAAGTATGGGACGATGGTGAAGGCCAAGCAGAAGGCTAAGGCTGCAGCGCGCCTACCCCTCAAACTGCCCACCCTGCACCCCAAAGCCCCACTTCCACCTCCACCAACCCCCAAAGCGATGCCAACCAAGGCCCCCAGCCCTGTGCTGGAGACCCCTACTATTCAGTCAGAAATGTACCCAGTCCCGCCTGCCACCCGGGCTCTGCTGTATGAAGGCATCTCCCATGACTTCCAGGGGCGCTATCGCTACCTCAACACCCGAAAACTGGACTTGCCAGAGATCCGCTACATCTTCCCCATCACCACCAGCTTCACGTACGGCTGGCAGCTGGGTGAGCCCCAACCTCTCCACAATCATCCCCCTCATGAACACACAGCCCCTGCCCTGAGAGGCAGATCATGCTGTCAGCACTAGGCATGCGAGACGTGGTTGGGGGTGTCCATTCTAGTGGGGGGTCCAGGCCGTGAACATAAGACAAAGGACTCATTTGAGAAGGACCAGTTCCATGATGAGACTAGGGAGTGATGGGGGAGATGGCAAGGGATGGGTGAGGCTTTAAGCTGGATTGTCCAGGCAGGCCTCTCTGGGGACCTAACAGAAGTTGAGTGACACAAAGGAGGAAGTTGGATTTTATCCAAGTGGGAGATGAAGCCACAGAGTGTTTTAAGCCCGTGAATGGTAATGGTAGGGTACTAACTATTCTGTAAGTAATGGCCTTTCCTGGGAAAGAGTCAACTCTAGCAGCTGAGGTCTGCATCTGTTGGGTCACCCTGGCAGGAGAGGACGATGGCTTGGGCAAGGGTGATTAGCAGTAGAGCTGAGGGACATTCAGGCTATGTTTTGGAGGAGGAGTCATGAAGCCTGCTGATGGACTGAATGACAGAAGGGGAAAGGAGGCTGCGGCAAAGCCCGGGTGTTGGGCCCAAGCGCCTGGACAAGGAAGATGGGGAGGAGCAGGGCTGGAGGGTGTGTGAAGACAGGTGGGCCCTGGCCGTGCTGGAGGGGCCAACGAGGCGGCTGTGTATGGAGGTCCCCTCTCTGGAGGGACGTCAGAGCCGAAGATGCAAGTTTGGGGGCCATCAGGATGTAGGTGCTATTTAAAGCCTGAGGTTGGGTGGGCTCACCCGGGGAACTCCAGGAGCTGGAATGTGACACGAGACACAGGGGGCACAGAGAGGGGTAAGGAGATGATGATGGTGGGCAGGCTCTCCATCTGGACCAAGTCTGCTTTCTCTGTGAGGCTGAGAGTCAAGGTTGTCCACCTGGAGGAGAGGGGGGAGGCAGTGGTGTAGCTGGAGATGCAGAGTTAAATGGCACAGGAAAGGGAACATGCCCGCAAGTGTGGCAGGACTGCTGGGTGAGGCCGTGTCCTTTGCTCTCTGTGCTCCTGAGTTGCAAGTGAGGCAGCTCAGTCATGGGTCACTGTCCGTGTGTGTCGGCGGTGGCCCCCACCCACCCGCATGCTTGAGTGCCTGGGCGAAAAAGGTGGATGGTTGGGGATAAACACGGCTGATGTTTTGCCTAAAAATTTCCCCCACTTTCCTTAGGGTCCTAAATGGAAGAGGAAAAGAGGAATTTTCCCACAAAAGCAGAAAGCATGTCCCAAGAGAGCAGGAGTTAGAAGGAAACCCTCTCTCTCCCAGAGCCGTCTAGCTTTGTCTGTCCCCATGACCAGCACTGCTGGGTGTCCTGCCACCGGCTCTGTGGAGGAGCCTGAGGTGGGAGAAATGAAGGCACGTGACAGACTGGCCGGTTCGGCCATGCCTGCTGGTCTGGACCCCCAGCTGGTTCCCTGTTTGCCCACAGCCAGTGTTCCTCAAAAGTACCTTTTATTCCTTCACACTTCCAACGTGGACACAATACAGGCAGATTCCTAGGGCTTCGTAGGCAGGGCTCCCACGCTCCGCAAGTTCCCTTTCCCAGGCCCCATTCCTGGCCTCTGACATATTTCCACAGGCCCCCCAGTGAAGCAAGAACTGGTCTCCTGTAAGATGTGCCGCATTGAATCGTTCTTCCGAAAGAATGGGGCCTTCTCGCTGCTTGACCCTCAGGACCTGGCTCTCTGACGGTGGCCAGGCAGTGGACTGAGCGAGGGAAGAAGAAATAACATGCCTCCTGGTGGGGCCGAAGCTGCTGTGTGTGTCCGTGTGTCTGGCCTCCCAGGCCCTGAGGCAAAGTTCTGGGCCTTTCTTGGAACCACCTTTATTCTGCCTTTGCTGGCCTGCCATTTGCTGGCTTGCTTTTTCCTTAATCCCCATCTTTTTCATCAGCTGTTTGAGGATTCAGCAACGACTCAAGGGGGCTGTGAAGGGTGGGCGCTCCTCTCTAGGCAAGGGCTCCTCAGCGCCAGGAGGCCACAGTAGCTGCTGGAAGCTCTGGGTGTTCCTGGGTGAGAGTGGCCCGTCATCCCAGAGGCCAGAAAAAGGGAACAACCCTCCCTCCCCCATCAGCGTCCCTGGCCTCCCTCTCACCTGGCCCCTATGGCCCGCAGCCGCCAGGTCCTCTCCTGGCGCCCTCGCTGCAGCTGCTCCCGCAGGGCCCGTCGCTGCCCCACCGCGTCCTCCTGCGGTGGGCCGAGCGCTGAGTCCCCGGGCGCCCGCCCCACAGGCCGGAGGGAGCCAGCAGGAGGCAGCACCCAGCTGATGCGCCCCTCCTGCCGTTGGTCTGTGTTGGTGCTGGTGCGCGACAGAAGGGACCCGGGAGGTGCCCCCACCCACCCCTGCCCTGGCAGGATCGCGGGGGCCCCGCCGTCTTCTCCCAGGAGTCTTGCCTGTGGCGGGAGCTGGGCCGGGCTGGGTGGGGGCCCCAGAGGGTGCACCCGGCAGTGGCGGTTCCAGGCAAGCCGGAGGCGTTCCAAGACCTGCGGGAGGCGGCTGTCAGCGGCCACGCGGGTCCGCCCCACGTGGCCTCTCGTGCCCCAGGCTGGCCCGGCGTGGCTCGGGTACACACCCAGAGCCTCTGCTGCTCGCGGGCCTGTCGCCCCCGGCGCCTGGCCGCGCGGTGCAGCTCCAGCAGCCGCTGCAGGGCGGTCTCCTTCTGTGCCGCGCTCACGGCCACCGACACCTTCTCCCGGTCTGGGAGCCTGGGCCATGCGGCCTTCGAGGCACCGGGGGCCTCCGCGCCACCCCTCAGCTCCCCGACAGTGCCCAGGAGCCTAGTGGAACCGCCAGGCACCTGCTCCTCCGTGCCCGGGCTTCCTTCCAGGCCCCGAAGCCCGTGTGGGTCGGGCACCGGCCCTGGGCGCCCCGGGACAGCCAGGGGGTGCCCCTGCGGGCCCAAGCCCCCGATGCCTGGGGCCGCTAGCGCCTCGGCCTCTGGGCCTGGGAGCCTGGGCGGTGGAAGGGGAGGCCGCGCCCCCTCCTGGGCGGCCCTGGGGTCTCCTGTGGCCGGCTTTGGCCGGTCAGTTTGGCCCTGCGTCAGCTGGGTTGTCCTTTTCCCGGAGCCAGGGCTCTCCCTTCCCCCAGGCTGAGGCTTCTGTTCTCCCGGGGACTTGCAGAAATCCCTAGAAATTCCCAGGGAACCGCCTTCCTCTGGGGGCTGTGTGGGCGCCTCTCCCGCAGCCACCCCCCAGGCTTGTGAGACTCGGCCTGGGGAAGCCCAAAAGCTCTTCACTTCCAGACCCTGAGTCTCCTTCTGCGGCTCCTGCAGGACCTCTTTTCTCTGGCACTCAGGGCTGTTGTGTCTTTGACCTTGAAGACACTCTCTCCTCTCACTCTGGGGAGCCTTCCCCCGGGGATACACGGAGGCTTCCTCCCTCAGAGCCTGAGTAGCCTCCCCACTCTGACCCTGGTGTATCTTCTCTCTCGGACTCAGAACTTCCTTGCTCTCCCCCCTGGGGGCCTCCCCTCTCTGACCCCCGGGGCGCTCTTCTTTCTGCTCTAGAGGCTCCTGCTCTCTCTGCCTCTGAGGAATCTCAATCCTCAGCAGTTTCTGAAGTTCTGCCCTCTCCTGGCCCAGGCTCCAGTCCAGCCCCTCGGGGGGATCGTGGGGTTCTGACGGGCCCTGGGAGGGCAGGCCTGAGGGTCTTAGAGACACGAGCTTCCTCCCCCATAGGCTTGTGGACGGCCTTCGGGTTGTAGGTCGGGCTTGTCTTCTCTCTCCTCTCTGGGCCAGGTCCTGGGAAGGAAGAGCATTTGGGCCCAGGCTTGTGAGGGAATCCCCACGCCAGGGCCACTTTCCCCAAGCGACCCTGGAGACTTCAGAAGCTGTCCCAGTGGACCTCATTTCCATTACAGCCCTTGCCTGATTCCTGAACTGGATAAGCCTACTGTATGTAGTGTAAACGGTGCTTCAGGGCGGGCCCCTTCTTCTATCAGCTTACAGGAGGTGGCATCACTTCCCCCCAGTAGCCTCCTCTAAGGCAGACCCCACCCCTGCTATCCCCAATCTGAGAGGGCCTTTGCCCAGAACATTTTGACTCTTACCTTGAACTCAGAGCTTCCTGGGTCCCCAAAGCTACTGCTGGTGGTGGGGTTCGGCTCTTGTAAGCCATCTGAGGGAGAAAGACTAATGTCAGGAACCCTCTGGTCATGTCCCAGCCCCTCACACACATTCCACCTGAACTGAACGAGGGAGTCCCCAGCACATAAGGGGAAGGGGACACCCTGACGACTGATGTTTGAACGTCAGCGCTGTCGCAGCTCATTGGTCCACCTTTCTTTAAACTCCCTGCCATGTGCCAGCTTGTTGGACTGGCCTGCCAATAGCCCACCACACCTTCCTCATCCTCCCAGCCAAGGCAGAGCACCTCAGAGGAACATGAGCAGAACCTGTGCACCCTTGTCCTCAAAACCTCCACAAGATGCCCGGGGGTGGGAGTGGGGGTGGGGGGAGGGTCTGTTGGCCAGGCTTGTCAGTGCCTTATAAGGGCACCCCACTTCCTCCTCGTGGGCCATCTAGGCCCATCAAGAAACCCACTGTATGCACCTTACTTTGCTGTTATTAAGAAAAATCCTCTTTAGGTCTTTCTTGGTTGCTGAGAGTAAAAATCAAAAGAAACTCAAGAAATGAAATTTTAGGCTGAAGCCTGCCCTAAAAACTGCAAGTTTCATAATTAACAAAAGAACTCTAAAAATAAAGATAGGAAACGTCTCTGCTCCCGTGCAGCTGTGAAGGAAGGAGAGTCATTCTGCATCCCTAAAACTGTTAAAAGAACTTGATTTCTTAAGATCCTAAATGGAGAACGTTCACAAGAATATTTCATCTATGCAATGTGGATGTGTGAATATTCACAACAGTAACCAAATGGGTATGTTCTTTGTGAAAATGTCTTTCAAACAAAGGAGTCTGATAAGACTCCCAAGCCTTTAGAAATGATTGCCGCGAACAGTGAACATAACCCCCAACCCCGGTCCCCTCACAATTCTAATCTGTTGTCTTACTCGATAACTTATTTCTCTGGTTATAAAGTTGTAACTGATACTTCTGTATTCCCAAGAAATCTTTGCCTTGGAAAAATCTGTCGATCAGAAAAACAAGCGTTGGCTCTTTGCTTTTTCTCTCACGTGCATGATGCGACAATGAGAGGCTTATGGCTCAACTAGGTTTATTTAACCAAAAATTCGAGAGTCTGTTTCATTCAAATTAATAGGCCCAGGGTTCACAGCGTCTATCCCATGGGATTCTAATTGCCTGTTTATGGTTATACCCTCACTCAGCTGTAAGCCCCGCAGTGACAGGGACCAAATGATAAGGCCAATGAGGCCAACATGATCTGTATGTTCCCAGTGCCCAGCGGGGAGGGGGAAGGGGTGGCAAACAGGTGACATGTGCTGCTGTTCCATTCCCTCCTCCCTGGGCCACTGCACACAGTCGTTGCCAGCACTCCCTCCCCGGAGCCCCAGTTTAGCTTCAGAATCCTGGACCCAGTGCCTGAGACAGCTGGTACTGAACAGGTAGAACTGGGACATAAAATAAAACCTACTTCTTGTCCCCGGGTGCTCCTTGGCACCCAATAAGAAGTATGAGATGAAGAATGACTGAGAAGGGGACTGGAATCGGGGCACTTGGGATGAGGACTTCCCACCTCCTCCCCATCTTGCCTGGCTACCAGCCAGGGAGTCAGCGTACCCGGTGTAGGCTCTGCAGGCATGGGAGGTCTCTCCCACCGGGGGTCTCTGTCCCTCCTAGCTTCGCCCAGATCCAGGGCCCATGATGGGTCTACTGCCTGCCCCCTGCAGGGGTCAGAGGCTGCCTCAGAATCACCCTTGTAGCCCACTGGCTCTGGAAGCGGGAGGCAGCCTGTCTGTCTCCCCACCCCAATGCCTGAGCCCAGTCCAGGGTGGTCTCTCCCAGCTCTGTCCCCCCCACCCGGGTCCCAGGAGCTGGAACTCGGGGTCACCCTTTCCAGGGGCTGTGGGGTAACCCTATGGGTACAACTGAGTGAGAACCCCAAGAGGAATGTTGGGCACAAGGAAGAAGTGCTAGGCAGGACCGTGGAAAGAGATAGAAAAAGGGTCCAGTGTTTGGCCCTTCTGTGTGGCAATACAAACTGGACAGTTTCCTGGGAGAAAGACTCACCCGTCTGGAAGCTGGTGGGTCTGGCTCAGAGAGTCCCCAGCCTGAGGCAGTGGGCACAGCCTGGAACTCTGGAAAGTTGGAAGGTGCCCCAGTCCACAGGGGCTCATCCCCTGTGTGGTGGGCAGCCTTGAAGATGGCCCACGATCAGCCCTCCGCCCGGTGTCCGTGCCCATGTATGACCCTGCTCTCTCCCCCTCCTCGTGAGGAAACAGGTCACTCCCACCCATGCGAGCCTTCAGAAGAGACCTCTGTTCTGGCCAACAGTGCTGGCTGGGCCCTCCCTTAGCGGTTGCCCACTAACACCCCCACTCACTACAGCCGAGGATGCCTCAGCTCTCAGAGGGGGCTGCCAACCTGCCCCAAGAGCCTCTGACCGTTGGTGACTGAGACCCTGGGCCTCTGGGCCTCTGCCCTCAGGAGCCAAGCCAGGCTTGCTTTCCTCCCACGCTGCAGCCATGTCTAAAGCCTTCGAGATGTCATCACACCACTGATTTGATCAAGATGGTCATTAATTGTGCAACGGTAACATCAGGCTGTATGTAATGAGCAGGTCCTGGGCACTAGGCAACATGCAAAACCTTCATGTGGATGAGTTCACTGGGGCTCCCTCCGAGTAAGATCGATTACCTTCCCCATTTCGTAGCTGAGGGAACAGAGGCTTACATTCCCCAGGGAGCATCGGTACAGAGACAGAACCCAGGCCCATCTGTGTCCGAAGCCCCTACTTCTCCCACCTCCTTCACGACCACCATCACCCTAATGTCACACTGACCACCCCCCCGCCTCCAGCCAGGCCCCTGCTCACCCTGCTGGCCCACCGCTCAGGGTCCCCGCCTGTCCCACCATGGGGCTTGCTGCGCTGGCTCCATACACACCGGGCCTGGCCCCTCAGACCACAGAACTGGGGCCAGGGGGGCCAGAAGAGGCTCAGCCCTGCCCCAGTCAGCAGCTCCAAGTCCCACAGGAGCTGCAAAAAGATGGGGCGCCAGGGTAGGAAGGGGTGCCCACTCTGCCCTCTGCCACGCCCCTTGGCCAGCCTCCTACCTGCTCCTGGGCCCTCCGGCTCCACTCCATCTCCAGCAACACAGTGGGCAGCTCCAGTCCTGAGCGACAGGCCCGACTCTCTCGCACCTGCGGGGGACGAGATGGAGTCAGGCCTCCGCCTTGCCCTTCAGAGGCCATGCCCCACCTCCCTCACCTGCTGCAGGGCAGCCTGGAGCTGGCCCAGGGCTGCAGGGCGTCCAAAGAGGTGCTGGTACAGGGCTAAGGCCTGCCTATGGCTGCAAGGGAGCCATGGGCCCCCAGGTGCGGCTGTCTGCTCCATGGGGAGGGTGCGCCAGAGCAGGTGTCCCCTCCCTTCCTCCCTCTCCTCTGCTGCGCCAGCCAGCAGGGAGAGGGGAGGACCAGGGAAAGAAGAGGAGACAAAGGCTCCCAAGCTCAGTAATGCAGGGACCTGACATGTGAGCTGGGGCCTGGACCCCAGCCAAGTCTCAGGGAGCCTCAGCCTGCCTTTGACCTGGGGTTCTTGGCTGTAAGGGGCGGCAGGGCAGGGCAAGGCCTGTGCTGAGAGCATGTGTTGCATGTGTACATATGACGCTGGCAATGGTGCTCCATCCACGTAACCCGCCCCACACGGGACACAGCCACCGACGGCGCACTTTCTGTACGAAGTGGGTCCCAGCCTCCCCATCCCGGTCTACGGAATCCATGCCACCCCACAGAGGCGAGGTGCCCTAGCTAACGTGGGGTGTTGTCTTCTTCCTCAGGAGGCAGGTGGACGTGATGATGAATGGGCTGGGGGGTAAACGTGGTCTGGGGAGGGGGCAGGAGCCACCACAGGCAGGACAAGGGCGAGCACTTCCCAGGTGCCTGCTCCATGGTATCCAAGTGCAAGGTGCTGGCCCCGGGTCACTCTGCTGACTCATCCGACACACGAGATGCAGCAGGTTGAGGGCATGGTTTGTGTAGGTTATGTCAAGGTCAGGGACAAGGACACAAGCTGGTCTGTCATTGCCACATCCCCTGCTGTCAGGAGTAGCCCTGCGTACCCGCTGCTTTGCAGCCGCTCAGCGAGAGCCCAGAGCTGCCTCTGCTCCCTGGGCCTTGGCACACGTGGGCTGAGCTGGCCAGACAGCTAGTCTCGGGTCAGTCCAGCTCTCCCTCCACTGCTGCTGAAAGGTTAGGGAGCTGGCAGTAGAATGGGGTACCCCCTCATCTTTTACCCAAGGCCCCTATGTCACCAAAACAGAGTCCTTTTTGCAAAGAGACTTTTCAAAGAAATAGACTTATTTTCTATTCCCAAACCAATGTTTTTTTCCCCTACAAGGATGTCCGCTCCTCACACCACCATCCAGGGTGGGCGTGGCTGTGAACGCACACAGGGGCCCACGCGTGTGCTGTGTGTGTTTACCTGAGTTTCTGAGGAGTGTGCATATGCACATGGGTGCATACGTGTGTTCATATGTGTGTATCATGTGCATATTATGTGTGTATTATGTGCATGTGTGTGCGTGTGTGTGCATGTGTGCCTGTGTCGTATTTCCTCATGGTCTGTTGTGTTTCCTGTCCCCCATCCCAGGCAAAGAGTCCCTGTCACCAGCTCTTAGAGAGGCCCTGGATGCACCTAGCCTCCCCAAAGTCGAGAGGAGAGGGAACACCACGTGAGGTCTGAGCCCCTTTTCTATGCTCCTCAGCGCCCCCACAGGATTCTACGTGAACCACCGAGGGACCAACATGGGGACCATGGGCCATGCTTGAGACATCATGTGAGCACAGAGCTGAGACGGAGATACTTAGGTCCTCCTGCTGTCCCGTGCAGGTTTTCCCAGGCAACGCCGGGGTATGGCAGGCACTGGCAGCCCAGGCAGCTGCGAGAAGTGAGCAAGGTCCAGGGCTCAGTTCCCACAGCTGCCACCTCTCGGATTCGGGGGACACAGACCACTGGACCCCATGTTCCAAGCAGCCCACTCCACCATCTAACACCAGAAGAAAACACACACACACACACAAGTATGCCTTAGGAGAGCCCCAATTTTACTTCTTCTTACTGAACACACTGAGGTCTTTGTGTGCCACAGGCCCAGGCTCCTGGGGCCTGGATGGGGCCCTCTGTCCACGGTTCTGGAGTCCTGGTATCATCCTGGCTCCGTGTGACCCCTAGGGCTACTGGCCGGGGCTAGGCAGAGGTCTGAGGGGCTGGTCGCCAGTGAGTTGGACAGGTGGGCAGGCCTCGGGTGAGATACAGTGGGCCTCGTGCTCCACCAGGCCCGCAGGGCACTGGCAGCCAGGAATGCAGGGCCTCACGCAGTGGGCCGCCAGCTCTCCCAGGGGAACGTGCTGGTTGAAGCAGGTACGGGGACAGGGCGGGCCACACTCATCGAACACGAAGCCACGGTCCAGGGGACAGCCCACCGCTGCAGGTGGAATGGAAGGCAAGGTCATGGGGGACCCCTGGCGATGAGGCCCTCCTGCTACCTGCTAACCCCGTCCAGACCTGAGACCCCTGTGCCACCCTCTTCCCCAACTCGCACTGGGCATCGCCCCTCACCACAGAGTGTGGGGCCCCTCCAGGCCGGCGTCACCCCTGCCTGGCGGCAGTGGCTGGCGTAGGCCTCCAGGGCGTCACAGAGGCAGGCATCGGCCAAAGAGCCGGGGCCACAGGCACATAGGTCATACACGCAGGCGGCGAAAAAGGGCTCTGGTGGCACAACAGCGTGGCAGCGACTGAATGGGGAGGACTTCAGCACCCCACACCGGGCGTTGGCCTCACGCCTGGCCCGGTAACCCGATGCCTTGCACGGATCCACCTCGCGGCCCTTGAAGCATGGCCGGCTAGGTCCCGGCCCTTCTGGGACCTAGGTGGGAAGAGTGACCGTGATGGGACAGCATCCACTGGCAGCTGACCTTTGTGTGCTACGTTCTTCAAAACACTTTCCACCAAATATTTTGGTTTAGCTTCAGAAATCTCCCTACAGGAACAGCAAAGGAAGTACTAGCAACTTTCTCCTTGTCCCCATTTTACAGATGGACAAGCCAAGGCCCAGAGCAGGTAAGGGATTTATTCAATAGTCACATAGCCGGCGAGTGGCAAGGCAGGGCTTGCGGATTTAGGGGATGCCTCTTTCATCAGGCCGTCCTGCCCCCCACCCCTGCCCCAGCACCATGACAGGCCAGAAGCCCCCAAATCATCCTGAAGCTGCCAAACCCATCGGTGTGTCCCCCCCACCCCCGACTTCCCATGTAAGCCGGCTGCTCTAAGACTCCCACTCAGTGTGCCTCCCTCAGCCACCCAGCTCCTGTGCCGCTCACCTGCCAGCTATTCCCAAAGGCAGCCTCTGTAGGCAGGAGCAGCCCCTCAGGGCCCTGCAGGTCATCCTGGGCAAAGCCATTGAAGTTCCCACAGAGCCCGCACATCTGGCCCCGGTAGGAGCCCGGTACGCTCACCTCCACCTGAGACTGCCCGTCCCACAGCACCTGTGCAGCAAGCCTGGGATTGGGGAGTGGGGAAAGGTAGGGACCCCATCCTGGCCCCAAGCACTGTCAGCACCCTCCACACTGTAGGGGAGGAGAATGCGTGGAGAGAGGCTCCCCACGGAGCTGGGCCCCTGGTGAAATGCAAACCTGCTTCCAGAGGGTCACTTTCTCGTGGGCATTAGGGCCTTACAGAGAACAAAGCACAATTCGAGTCCAGATCACAAGGGTAGACAAGCCTTCTTTTAGGAATTTACAAAGTGTACTTCTTGCCAAAGGAAGGGAGAAATTCACTCTCTGGCATGGGAGTTGGAAGGATCTCAGGAGCCACCTAGGAGATCTTAACTGACATCCTTCTAAAAATCTACCCCCCCCATATATATATATATATATATATATATATATATATATATATATATTTTTTTTTTTTTTTTTTCTTTCACTCTACCCAGGGTGTCTGATCATGATTCCTCTCCTCCCCTCAGAATCCAGCAGAACTTTCTCACCTTCCTGGCCTGATCTGGCCCTGGCCCTAGCTGGTATTCCCACTGCCTCTCCAGATAGAGAGGCCTGAACAGGCCGGGAGCTCCCACACCCTCACTGGCCCTGACAGCGGCACCTGGAGCCCCGGCTGGGCGTGCAGGATCACGGTGCGTCTCTGCAGCTCCACGTACAGCAGCGGCTCCTGCAGGAAGGGCAAGGCCACGGGGCGCCCGTCCACCTGGAGGAGGGAGGCAGGAGGAGGGGCGGCCTCGGGACTGACAAGTGGACGGCGGACGGCGCAGGACCGACCTTCCCCGGGTCCTCAGCTCTGCTCACCGTGACCGCTCTACCCTGCAGCAGCCCCACGGTCACGTCTCCGAGCTGCACCGCCACCTCCTGGGTCCAGGCCACACCCCTCCGGCCCCGGTTGGCGTTGGTCACGTGCACGCTGTGGAGGGAGAGGCCCAGGTGCCGGGGTCAGCAGGGACAGGTGTAGGGAGTTAGGGAGGAGGCACGGGGGTCTGCGCACCTGAAGTCCCCTCCGCGGCAGTCCTTGGCCAGCACGTAGCTGCAGCTGCCCTGGAAGTGCAGCAGGCGGCCGTCGAAGGTGCGGTAATGAGGGTCTCCGAAGGCCATGCAGGAGGCGGGTCGAGGCAGGCAGCGGGGGCAGCAGCTGCCGGGACTCAGGGCGGGGGCCTCGTCCTGGCCTCAGCCCCAGATCCAGTCAGCAACATCGCCCTCCCCGCCATGCCCCACGCAGAGACTGCCCGGGACCGAGGAGCGCCCGGGAATCTCCAGGGACTCCCGCTCAGCTTCCGGACTCACCGTGAGCGGGCTCGGGGCGCCGCCTTGTGGCCACACATGGGAACTGCACGGCCCCGGCTACTCCCGGCTCCGCCACGCGGCCGCCGCTCCCCAAACCCTGCCTCCTTCCTCCCGCCTGGTCTCACCCAGGTGTGGGTGCCACGTGCCCACTCACCCCACCGCCCTCGACCGCGGCACTCACAGGGCCACAGGAGAGCGGCGGGCAGCGTTGGCTCTGGCAGCGCACCGTGCCGGCCACGCAGGAGCAGGTGGTGCAAACGTCCACCGCCCAGCTCTCCCCGGAGGCCACCTCCCGGCCCTGGTGCGCGCACGACTGGGCGGAAGCTGAGGGGACAAGAAGCGGGGTAGGGTCAACTGCCCGTCCCTCGCATTGGGTCTCGCTCGTCCCCAACCCCGCCGTCGCTCTGGCTGTCACCTTGGCATCGCTCACAGCAGCGGCCGGCCTCTGGCACCTTCGCCCAGCCCTGCGGGCAGGAGAGGGCGGGGCACTCCTCCGGGTCGCACTCCACGTGGCCCCCCTGAGGAGAAGTCATTGCACTAAAGACCTCCTGCAGGACCTGGAGGCCCTCTGGGTCACAGTCTGAGGCAGCCACCCCTTCTCTCTGCCCCTGCCCCAAAAGAACACCCAGGTCATGTTCAAGTGGGGGATGAAATCAAACCTTAGTTCCTTGCCCCAGCACACGCTAGCCGCTGCCTGCCCTCGCTCAGAGGGGCCGCCTTTTTCTAATTACCTCAAAGACCCCATATTCACTGGTCCAGTGTCCTGAGACTCCTCTGTCCATCCATCCCTAAGGCCCTCTGCCTCACCCCTGCCCACCCGGTGATCCCCGCTCACGTGGCAGGTGCACGTAATGCACGGGTTGCTGGGGTCCTGCCAGCTCTCTCCATCGGCCACTCTCCGGCCGTCGGCCTCCACCACACACTCTGAGAAGGAAGAAGTGAGGACGCGGGACCACTGTCCTTCCAGCTACATCCTCCTCTCTGGAGCCCACCCAGAAGGCCCACAGCAGGGGAGTGCCACACCCCTCCACGGGCACCCTGATGCTGCTGATTTCCTCAACCAGTGTCCAGATGACCTACTAGATGGTAGGCCCTACCCCAGGGCTCAGGAAGCAGAAAGGGCCCTGGAAGCCCAAAGAGCCAGAGGCTGGAACCTTCCCATGGGCCAGCTGACAGCTCACTGCAAACCCTGGTCAGTGGGCCCGGGGTCCCTCAGCCCACCGACAAGTCTCAAGTGAGGCCTCGAGAATCCAGACTTCATTCCCTGCTTTTCTTGGCTTTCTGCACCCCCATGAGTAACCCTTTATTTCTCCAAAAGAATGAAGCCTGCGTTTGGAGTATAGACCCTAGGTTGCCCATGTAAGCCTTTGGATACCTCCCTGCCTGGCTACCCCCTGGGTTCAGGCTCAGAGATGCAAGTCAAGGCTGGCACTTACCTCGGCACATGGGGCAGCAGCTCCCAGGGGGGGTATGGCGCTCTGACAGGGAACAGCTGAGCTCGGGACAGGCCCGGTGAACGCAGAGCCATGTCAGGTCCTGTGGAAGGGCGTGTGACCACCACCGGCAGAGATCAGCAGGGAGGGAGCATGGTGTCATTGGGAGCAGGCCTAGGCCAGGTATGATGTCCCAGACAAGTGGGTGGATGTTGGGGTGAGTGGGGAGCCTGGAGCTGCTGCAGGGCAGGGGGCGCTGCCACAGCTTACAGAGGAGGAAGAGAGAGCTTTGGGAGTCTCCGAGGCAGAAGGGCTCACCTGGCACTGGCAGGTGTAGCAAGCGTCAGGCGGGGCCAACTCAGAGCCCAGCAGGCTTTCTGTGCAGTTACTCAGCGCCTCTGTGAAGACAAGAACTCCGTGTTGGGGGGAGAAGGGGGCAGCAGGGGGCAAAAGCCCACCTACCCACTGTGTCCCCAGACATCTTAGGCCTAGGGCATAGTTCTATCCCCAGCACCCTGAGTCTAAGAGAAGTCCTCTTTCTTCTGGGGTCAGCAAAAAAAAAGTTTAGACTTTTTAAAAAGAACATTAACTAGAGTGGAGCGCCTGGAAGTGGACAGGGTGTGGTTTCCTTAGCCCGAGGTCCCTAAGGACCATCAGGATGCCTCCCGGCTCCCTCTGCTACTTCCTTTTATGTCTCCTGGCAAAAATGGCACAAGGAAGCCCAGAGAGCCAGGTAGGTACTCCAGGTTCTAATCCTGGCTTCAGCATTAGATTCAGCATTTTACAGATGAGAAAACCTCTGTTTTCTCATCTGTAAAAGGGAACAACAATACCTCTCACTGGGCAACCGAGAATTAAATGGGATACTGTTTATTCAAAGCACCATGTACAGTGTCTAGCATAATAATGTCAGTCCTCTTCTCCTTCCCTAAAGCACATCCTAGCAAGTGTTGGTAAGAACAACTCCCCACCTCTGTAGCCCCTCTGGTCTCCAGTTGTTGCTCTCAAGAAGCCAGAGGAGGGCAAGTCTCACCCCACAGCGCCACCTGCTGGGCAAGAGGCCCCATAAACTGTGTGTGGCTTCAGTCAAGGATCCCCAGTTCTCCCTGGGGGCTGCCTGGCCAGCGCATGGGCTTCCATAAGTCCATCAGACTCAAGAAAGGGTGAAGGCTGGGGCTGCCGAGGAGAGCAGGCTGGTTCTTCCAGTGTCACTCTGGGGATGGCCCTCCTACCCTCTTTTTTACCCCCAGATCCAGGGACTCACGGGCACAGGTGGGGCAGCAGTGCTGGGGCCCAGGGGGCAGGAGCTGGCTGGTGGGACAGCCCACCAGGCTGGGACACTGCCGTCGATGACACTGAATGCTGGGGGGTCCCTCAGGCTGCAGCTACAAAAATGAGTGAGCAAATGGGGTGGGTCCCAGGCCCTGGCAGCCGAGACACACCCTTTTCCCTCTGGACTCCAGGCTCTTCCATCTGCCTGCTGCACCTCCCCCTGGATACGTCTTGGGCGATTAAACTCCCGTCTGCAGAGACTGACCGTCTCCCCAGGTTGCTTCTCACCCTGAGCCCTAACCCAGAGGTGATGTCCCCTTCTCTTGCCAGTTACTCAGGCCTGACCCTTGATGTGACCACGGATCCTCCCGCACTCTCATGCTATCCTCCCCCCTCCCTGCCAGGTCTCTAGACATGGGATGTCATATGTCTGCTCACCATTACTTTCACATGGAATTCTCTAACATCCCCCCACAACCGCTTCCCAGGTGTCTCCCCCTACCTCCCATACACACCCACACTACCCTCCAGCCAGGAGGGCCTTCCCACTGCCCCCAGCCCCACATCCCCACATCCCCACTCAGTGCCTGCCCCACCCACACTTCCTGGCCCCGCTTAGCTCTTCACTTCACCCCAAGTCCTGCCTCTCCTCCTGGCCACAGAGGCCTCTCTCTGACCCTCATAGTGTTTGTGCCCCCCAGGTCCAGGCTTTCCCACCCCTCAGCGTTGCCGTCACCCACCTCACAGATGCACACTTCACAGGGGTCTGCCCCAGGCTGGAAGCTCTCCCCTGGTTCATACTTGCGGCCCTTATGCTCACAGTCTGGGGCGGGGCGGGGTGGTGGGGGGGAGGGTAGGAGCAGAACAAGACCAGGGAGCCTTTAGGTTGGCAGGAACACCAGGGGGTGGGGTTCTCTCTCCCTGCAGTGACCCCCAGCTCCAGGGACTGGAGAGTGTGCAAGAATGGGGGCCACTTCTAGAACAGCCCGGCTCTGCTGCCCAGCCCCGGAGGGAGATGCGGACCAGGTGCTGCCTCCTTGCCTCCCCCACGCTGGCCCCAGGTTCCCAGTACCAGAGCATCGAGGGCAGCAGTCATTGAGCCCTTGGTGGGGCCGGGCGCAGGAGCTGACACACTGGAGGCGGGCACAGGTCACGACGCCATCATGACACATGCAGGAGGAGCAGGGGCTCTGCGGGTCCACCCAGCTACTGCCTTCAGGGTGCTCCTCCCCACCAGCCAGGCAGCCTGTGTCCCAGGTGGGCATGGGTGAGCTCTGAGTTCTGGTTCTGCCAGTATGCCCTTGTCCCCCCAACCCTGGGTGCTCGGCAGGGCATGTGGCTGCCAGGAGCGGGACCTTCAGGGAGGAGGTGAGAAGGTGGCCTGGGACAGAGCTCTTGTGCATGGTGGCGGGGAAGGACCCTGGCTGAGGGCCAGAACCTGGGTTCTTAATCCCATTCCATGTCTGCCTGCTTTCTAGACCAAGGGTTACAATGAATAGTAGACCAGTACCAGCAATGGCAGTTGGCATGCAGTAGGTGTGTAATAAGTGCATGCAGAAAGAATGAAAGGCTCCATCACTAAGCATGTGCCCCAGGTTAACAATATGGAACCAGATGGCTCAGATGCAAATCCTGACTACCACTTATTTACTAGCTGCATGACTACAGACAAGTTATGTTTACCTCTCTGTACCTCAGTTTTCTCATCTGTAAAATGGGAATCATAACAGTACCTATCTGATAGTGTGTGGGTTAAATGAGATATGTGTCGAGTGCTGAGCTCAGATGGGATGTGCTCAGCAAATGTGAATCGTCGTTATGATGATGATGACCAGAGTGTGGTGAGGAAGGGGGCAGTTTTGAGGGGTAATGGTCTTGGCGGGCCAGGGGCAGGGAGAGGTAGGAAGAACTGAAGACCGGCAAGGAGGAGCGCTCCAGAGCCAGGGCGTGAGAGGGCCAGGTGGTGTGGACAGGGAGGGGGTGGCCAGGGGAGAGCTAAGAGAGGAAGGTGGGGTGGATACAGGGCATGGGGCCAGGGGCGAAACAAAGGGACAGCCCCATGGGGCCAGGCATACCTCTGCATCGAGGGCAGCAGCTGCCCGGCTCCGTGACCTGGAGCGGGCAGGACAGAGGAGGGCACGGCAGCCGCGCGCAGCTCACCTGGCCGGCCTGCAGGAGACGCCCTCTAGGCCAGGTGCCCCAGAGGCACTGTGGCCCTGTCCCCGCCCTACCCCACTCTGCCCCCTCCCTACCATACCTGACACCGACACCACTCACAGCTGCCTGGGGGCCCCCCGAACTCTTCCCCGTCCTGGTGCTCCTGGCCCTGGGAGAAGCAGCCTGTGGAAAACACATTTCCTGGGTGAGGGGCTGTGCCAGCTCACCCTGTCCAACCACAGGCCTGGAGGACAGAGGCGGGGGGGTGGGGGGGAATGAGCAGGGAGCAGGGCATGTGGAAAGCAGCTCACTGTGGCAAACAGGGCAGAAGCAGGGTCCTGGAGAGGGATGGGGGCAGAGAGCTGGAGGACAGGGCTTCTTCCGGCACTGCACGGAACCTTCCTGAAGGAGAGAGGTCACACTGCTGCTTCTTGACTCCGTGTCGTCACCACCTCCAAACAGGCTACACATTGCCCCAGGGTAGGGTGTCCCTACTGAGCCTGCCAGGCTCCAGCCCCCGTCCCTTGGCCCGGGAGACCCGAATCCAATCCTCTTCCACCAGATGGTACCCCTGGGAGACGGTGGGGTGGGTGGGCTGAAACAAGGTCTTCCTGGCCAGAGAGGAGGACTAAGCGATGAAAGGTTACAGGTTTCCAATAGGCCACCTCACCTGGCAGGTGCAGAGGGAACAGCCGGGGTCAAGCGGGTCAGGAAGGGTCTCTCCAGGGGCTGCAGTGACTCCATGATAGAGACATCCTGGCAGGGCAGGAAGCGCAGCCAAAGAGTGGCCATCAGCCCAGTCCCCCATGGCCTTGCGTGGCTGGGCCCGGGGACCTCTGCCGTGGCTGGGGGAGACGGCAAGTGCGGCCTGCCATGGCCCCTGAGGGGACGGTGGGAGGACAGCCCCTGGCTAGCTGCAAGTGGGGACCCCCGCAGGTGTGAAGGGGGAGAGGACTGGAGCTGGGGTCAAAGATGGTGGGCAAGCTGCCGTCTGTGGGGTCCGCGGGAAGACGAGGTGAGGAACAGGCACTCCTGGAAATGAAGGCTAGAGGTGGGCCGGGCTCAGTCAGGATCACGGCCAAAAGAAGCCAGGAGGGAAGGAAGCTGCCTCTCAGGACTGCTGACTCAAGGGCCTGGGAGCCATCGAATGGGTCCGAGTCTAGTAATGTGCCATTTTAGGAAGGCAGTGAGACAGTTTAAGAGCAGGAAGTTCTGGAAGCACGAGGCCCAGTTATTTGATGAGCACAACCGTGAGTCTTAGGGAATAGCAGGGACAGACAGGAGGGCACAGGCGTGGTTTGAGGAGAGCACAGCGTGTGGGTTTGCCTTGTGGCTCTCTCAGGACAGGGGTGATGGTGGCGAGGCCTGGTGACGGGGCCCCTGGGAGCCCCAGAAGGGGCAGGGAGGGCAGGTGCTGTCCTACCCTGGCAGGTCGGGCAGCAGTGTCCAGCTGGAGTGAGTGGGTGGCTGCAGCCCAGGGGCTCGCAGGGCCGGCGGCCACATGTCACGAAGCCTCCGAGGCAAGTACACAGATTGCAGGGCTCTCGGGGATCTGGGAAATCCTGGCTGCTCAGGTAGGTCTCCCCCAGATACTCACAGCCTTCAAGAGAGGATGGTGAGGGGGAGGGCAGAGGGCAGAAAGGGTAAGAGGTGAGCAGTGGTCCAGTTCCCTGCTTGGGCCTGAGCTGGGGTGAGGGGAGGGCTCGAGCCAGGCAGGGGAAGGGGGGCAGCGGGGTCTGGGGTGGAGGAACTGGCCCAAGGGCAGACTTCCTCCCGTTCAGCCTGCCGTCTAGTCTATCGGGAAAGACCCACACAGAATCTGTCCCCAGAGAGAAACACTCAGCAGGCCCCTGCCCAGCCAGAAGGCACCAACGTCCCCAAGCCGAGAAGAGCTGGAGAGAGCCCAAGATGGCTCAGGAGATGTGGTGCCAGCCCTCTGATTAATCAGGGACGGGGAGGGTGTCCCAGAGCGGTGGCAGCCTGACCCACGCAGCTCTCCGACTCTTGCTGACCACCTTTTTTTAAAAAGAAGGGGCTCTTCAGGTCATAATGTATCAGTGTTGGCTCGTAAAATGCCCCCCTCCAGTGGGGGCATGTGGGAGGCTGTGCAGGTACGGGGACAGGGGGACATGGGAAACCTCTGTACCCTTCTCTCACTTTTGCTGTGAACCTAAAACTGCTGTAAAGAAAAAAATAGACTTAACAGGAAAAAAAAAAAAAAAAAAGAAAAAGAGGCGTGTCTGAGTCTCAAAGCCTTGGCAGGCAAGTGTCAGACTCAAATTTAATGTTTTATTTTTAACTGCATTAATATTTATGGTCACCTTCATTCCTGGCAAATCGAATTCATTTACAGTATGCTATAAAGACTCCTTTATAAAAAGATTTAAATTTAAAAGTTGATTTGAAAAAAGTTCATTGGGGTGCCTGGGTGGCTCAGTTGCTTAAGCGTTTGTCTTTGCCTCAGGTCATGATCCTGGAATCCCTGGATTGAGCCCCGCAATGGGGGTGGGGGGTGGGGGAGTGGGGGGTGGGGGCTTGGGGGGGGTGGGGGGGTCCCTGCTCAGCGGGGAGTTTGCTTCTCCTCCTTCTTCTGCTCCTCCCTCCGACTACTGTTCTTGCTCTCAAATAAATAAAATTAAAAGAAAAATAGTTACCTGAATAAAATTACAGGTGGTAGAGTGTCTGTAACAACACTGCTAAGATAGTACAAAGGTGACCAAAGACTGGGGAACTGGGTTTTGTTCAACCCTCTCTTGTTTACAGGAACTAAAGTTAGAGTTACACTTAAAAATGGTTAAGGTAGGGGCACCTGGGTGGCTCAGTGGGTTAAAGCCTCTGCCTTTGGCTCAGGTCATGATCCCGGGGTCCTGGGATGGAGCCCCACATCGGGCTCTCTGCTCAGCAGGGAGCCTGCTTCCTCCTCTCTCTCTCTCTCTGCCTGCCTCTCTGCCTACTTGTGACCTCTGTCAAATAAATAAATAAAATCTAAAAAAAATATATGGTTAAGGTAGTGAATTTTACGTTATATGTATCTTACAAAAATGCACATTTTTAAAATGCATTTTTAATTAAAAAAAAAAAAAGAGGTCCGAAGAGGTTACGTAACTTGTCCAGGGTCACACAGCCAAATGGCAGCAGTGATAGGAGCAACTCCAGGTTTTAGTCCAGGGTTCATTATTATGTGATAGATGTTGTGGATCCACTGTGGGCAGTAAAGGTGATGCTGACCCCGCCCTCCCAGCCCCTCATACCCATAGTCCCCTGCCCCTCACCTTCGCAGACAGGGCAGCAGTCACCCCTGGCAGGAAAGGGGCACTGAGCAGGGGCACAGGCCCTGGGTTCGCAGCGGACGCTGCCCTCCCAGCAGAGGCAGACGTGGCACGCGGTGCTGGGTGAGGGGAAGCGCTCCCCGCTGGCAAACTCCTTCCCCTGGTACAGGCAGCCTAGGGGGTCAGGCGAGGAGGGCAGGAGCGGGAGGCTGTCTGCCAGGCCCACAGCCTCCCAGGCCCTGCGGACTGGGCACTGTCTCCCCAATACTTAGTGGGAACCAGGAGGTGGGAGGGCTGGGCTTGGAAGGAGGAAGATGCTGGGACCGCCCAGCATCAGGGGCTGGAAAAAGGGTGCTGCGGACTAGAGGGCGCAAGAGAGGGCGAGGGTCTGGGGCAGAGTGGGAAGGAGCGAGGCGCGGGCGGGGGGGGGGGGGGTGGCACTGGGGGCGCCGCCGGGGTGTTACCATCGCAGGAGGGGCAGCAGGGTCCCTGGCGGGGGTGGGCGCAGGGCGCAGGTGGGCAGGGCAGCCGCTGGCAGGACACGGAGCCATAGAGGCAGAGGCAGCGGCGGCAGGGGTCTTCGGGCAGGGAGAAGTGCTCCAGGTGGCGGGCAGGGACCCCGACCCCCGGCCGCGGGCAGCCTGAGGAGGCGGCTGAGCAAGAGAAGAGCGTGTCAGGGGTCCAGGGGGAGGCTGCGGAGCCTCCCCGCTCTCTCCCGGGCAGATCTGCCCAAGGGCCGCGCCTACCGGGGCACTGGGGGCAGCACTCATCGGGCAGCAGGACCGGCTCTGGACAGGGCAGCGGAGGGCAGTGGCGGGCGAGGCACTGCACGCTGCCGCCCTGCAACAGGGGGGCCACGGCACAGAGCTGCTTAGCGGTGGCGGGCAGAGGAGATCCCCCTCCTTGGGACGCCTCCTCCAACGGGGACAGACTCACCAGACAGCGACACTGTCGGCAGGGGTCAGAGGGGTGGGGGAAGTCGGCTCCATTGGGGTACTCTTTCCCACCAAAGGCACAGCCTGGGGGAAGGGGCAGCTATAGTAACTGGAAGGGTCCTGCTCCTCCCTGGGTATGCTGCCCTTTCAGCCCTAAAAGCCCACAGATGGGACCAAGCCATCCCAGGAGACCACCCCCCACCCCCCCTTTCCCTATCCCCTCCACCTCACCGTTGCAGTTGCTCTGGCAGCAGGAACCAGGCAGTGGGTGGGCACAGGGGGCAGGGGGGCAGGCCCGAGGCTGGCAACGGGCATGGCCTTCCCGACACTGGCACTCTTGGCAGGGGTCTCGGGGATGGGAGAAGCTCTCTCCGTCCACAAATACTTGTTCCTCCAGGATGCAGTCTGAGCATGGGGGCAGGGGAAGGGGCACAGTAGGGGCTGACAGTTCTAGAGCTGCGCTGGCAGCCCTTGGAGTCCAGAGCCACTGAGGCAAGGCCAAGAGGAAGCCCCAAGAGAGTGGAGGAGGGGTCCATGTAGGCGGGTGTGGGTATCTCTCTGAGCACACCCTATGTGTGCGTGGGCACACGTGTGTGTGTGTGTGTGTGTGTGCATGTGTGTGTGTGTATGTGTGTGTATTTGAGCCCATTTACCTCCCTCTGAGAGGGAAGAGCCGGGGAGCTCATGCTTGCAAGTGTGTGTGTTTGTGAGACGCACCCTGGCACAGACCCTCCACCGGGGCAGATCCGGGGAACGTGGCACGCCAGCACCCAATCTCCACATGCCAGACCCAAATGTTTGTGGCATGAACCTGCTTTATACAGAAAGATATGCAAATATACCTGACTGGTTGCGGGGATAGGAAGAGGGTATACATAATGGGAGGGACGGGTCCTGGAGTAGCACAAAGGGAGAAACAAATCTCTACTCTCCCTCCCGCCCATACTCTGTGAGTTCCAGAGAGTTCCAAGCTGTGTCCGGCTGGAAACAATTCCAAAGGTGGTTGCTTTCTAAGGTATCTGGTGAGCCCAGGGGGTCACGGGAGAGCTGGGTCTAGGGCCCCCAGGTGCAAGAAGCACATACCTGGGCACCTGGGACAGCACTGGCCGGGTCCACTCTGGGGCCTGGCACAAGTTGTGGGAGGGCAGTCAACCAAGGAGCACCTCACAGTCCCCTCCTGGGAGCAGGGGAGAGGGCAATGGGGGTGGGCCCCAGGAGGGGCTCAGCAGGGCAGCGGCGAACCCGGGGAGCTACCTCGCAGTGGCAGGTGTGGCAAGGACTATCTGCGTCTGTGAAGTTTTGCCCATTGGCATACACTTGGCCATGGTAGGTGCAGCTCTCACAGCTGGGGCAGCAAGAACCTGGGTGGGACAGACAGATCAGAGCCCAGCAAACTGGGGGTGGGGGGAGCTGGACAAAGCAGAGGGTGGGGGAAGAAAGCCAGACTGGTGTGGAGCACTCACCAGGGGGCTGAGTAGGGTGCTGGCAGGGGGCTGGGGAGCAGAGCACAGCCCCACACATGGGCACGCCATCATGACAGGAGCAGGCCGTGCAGGGCTGACCATCAGGCTCCCACTGGACCCCCTCGGCAAACTCCTCTCCATCAAGCACACAGGCTACAGCAGAGTGGGGAGGGGGGCTGTCACCGGGGCAACTGGGATACCTCCAGCCATCCCTGACCCTCCCAGACCACAGGAACCTGGCTTTGCCCTCCCCATGGTGGTCTCTGAGCACACACCGGAATGGGAAATGGCCCCGGCAATCCCCCCCTACCATCTGCGGCGGCTGGAAGCAGCCCTCCTTAGAAGCTTTTCCTCCCTCGCCCCTTCCCCACACATACCTGGGCAGAGTTGGGGGCCAGAGGCAGGCAGTGCACAGGGGGCAACCGGGCACTCCTGCTCCTCACAGGAGACCTCGCCGGCCTAGGAGGGACGCTGGCTGAGGGTCCCCAAGGGCTGACTCAGATCTGGGGTGGGAGAGGGCTGGACTGGCTACCTGGCAGGAGCAGCGGATACAGCGCCCACTCTCTTGGAGTCTAAAGGTCTCCTCACTCTGATACTGGTGTCCCTGGTACTCACAGCCTGGACAGGAGGACAGGAGGATGGGGGGTTAGGGACAGAGCAGGAGGCTTACGGTGAAGCCACACACCACCTGGAGGCGTCCACCGCCCACCCTGATGCACCAGGCTCCCCCACCTCCAGGATATCAGGCCCCACCCCGGGGCCCAGTTTGCCATGAGAAGGCGAGGTGAGAACGTGCCCCTCACCCGGGGTGACAGGAGCTTAGGCTTTTCAAGGATTTCTCCTGTACTGTAGTCCAAAGGGCTTCCTATAGGTTTGAACCCCTGTGCCCGGGCACCCCTGGGGCCAGTGCTTGCCTCCCTCCAGGTGACTCAAGCCCCCAGCTCACCGTCACACACCGGGCAGCACTGCCCAGGGATCCTGCCTGGGTGTCTGCAGGGCACAGGAGGGCAGGGCAGAGGCTCGCACTGGATGCTCCCGTTCTGCCAATAGGGCCTGGTCAGCGTCCGAGAGGCAGGCCCGGGAGCCAGGCCCTCCCTGCCAGGCAGCCACACTCACAGCGCAACGGCAGTGCGAGCAGGGGTCTCCAGAGCCCACCGGCTCTCCGCGGCGGTACTCCCGCCCATTTAGGAAACAGCCTGTTGGGGAAGACGGTGCCTCAGACCCTTCTCAGGAACGCTGCTCCCCCCGCTGCCCGTCCTGGCTGGCCTTCGTGGGAGACCGCTCTGGGCCATCCGTGAGCTTTCTGCACCCCTGTACCAGGCGCCACTCACCGACTCACCATCGCACAGTGGGCAGCAGGTGCCTGGCAGGGGCCGCGCAGGGTACGGGCACAGGCTGGCACACTCTCGCTGGCGGCACTGAATGTGGCCCTCCTGGGAGGGGGCAATGGGGGGGCAGGGGAAGGTGCCGTTAGAGCTCTGTCAGGGGGCAGGAACAGCAATCAAGTCCCTGCGATCCACTTACTAAGCACTGTTATGGGTTGAACTGTGTCCCCCCAAATTCATATGTGGAAGTCCTAACCCCTGGGACATCAGAATGTGGCCTATTTGGAAACAGGGTCATTGCAGATGTGATTAGTTAAGATGAGGTCATACTGGAGTGGGGTGGTCGCTCCAGGAACTATGTCTTTGTAAAAAGGGGAAATTTGAACACACACATGTGCGTGCACACAAACACACACACACAAGGAGAGCAACCCAGGAAACCAATACAGATGTATAACCCATCACGTTACTGAAGCGTTCTGTGACTCAGTTTACCCATCTGAAAAAAGACAGTAATAGTTCTGTCCTCGGGTACCTGGGTGGCTCAGTTAAGTGTCTGCCTTCCGTTCAGGTCATGATGCCAGGGTCCTGAGATTGAGTTCTGCATCCGGCTCCCGGCTCAGCAGGGAGTCTGCCCCACCCCCCTGCTCGCTCTCGCGCATGTGCTCTCTCTCTCTCTCTTTCTCGCTCAAATAAACAAATAAAATCCTTAAAAAAACAATAGTCCTGTGCTCACAGCCTGTTATGGGAATGAAATGAGATGCCCAGCCTGGTGTGACACCCACCTCTGGGAGCTGGCAATCAAGCCACAGCTGTCGCTACTCCACCACAGCCCCTCCCAGACAGATCCCACCCCTTGAGCTCACACCTGCACCAGGGCTCCATACTGCCAGTCCCTTAAGTGGACAGCCAGCCACGCTTCTCACAGATGTTGGGGAGAGTGGTCCGTGTGAGCAGGGAGGGGGAGCACATGGTTACAGAGGGGGAGGGGCCAACCATTTCAGTTGCTGTAGTGAAATCCCATAGGCTGGGGGGCTTATGAACAGCGGAAATTTGGTTCTCATAGTTCCGGAGGCTGGCAAGTCCAAGAGCAAGTGCCAGAAGGGTCTGGTAAGGACCTGCTTCCAGGTTCCTAGACACCTGTCTTTTCACGGTGTCTTCATGTGGCTGAAGAGAGGAGGAACTAACTCTCTGGGGTCCCTTCTACAAGGACACTAATTCCATTCATGAAGGTGCCACCCTCAGGACCTAAATACCTCCTAAAGGCCCCACCTCCTAATACCATTAGGATTGAATATAGGAATTTGGGGGGTGGGGACACAAACATTCAGTCTCTATCACCTGGAGTGTCTTTCCTCATTTCTCCCTGCTTCAATTCTACTCACCCTTTAAGACCTAAACCCACCCCTTCCATGATTTTCTAGATCTGTGCTGTCCAATAGAAGCATAATACAAGTCACAAGTCCCTTTAAATTCTCTAGTAGTTGGGGCATCTGGATGGCTCAGTAGGTTAAGCCTCTGCCTTTGGCTCAGGTCATGATCTCAGGGTCCTGGGATGGAGGCCCCCACTGGGCTCTCTGCTCAGCGGAGAGCCTGCTTCCCCCCCTTTCTCTGCCTGTCTCTCTACCTACTTGTGATCTCTCTCTCTCTCTGTCAAATAAATAAATAAAATCTTTTTAAAAAATGATTTTATTTATTTATTTGACAGAGATCACAAGTAGGCAGAGAGGCAGGCAGAGAGAGAGAAGGGGAAGCAGGCTCCCTGCTGAGCAGAGAGCCTGATGCGGGGCTCGATCCCAGGACCCTGAGATCACGACCTGAGCCGAAGGCAGAGGCTTAACCCACTGAACCACCCCGGCGCCCCAATAAATAAAATCTTTAAAAAAATTTCTCTGGTGGTCAAATTTCAAAAAGTAGAAAGACATGGGAAAAAAAGGGGGGGAAAGGGGAAAAAATAAAAATAAAAAACGAAAATAGAAGCAGATAAAATGACTTTTTAAGATATTCCATTCAATTCAATCTATCCAACAGCTATTTCAAGATACAATCAACATAGAGTATTTAATGATATATTTTATATTCCTTTCTTTCACACTAAGTCTTTATTTTATTTTTTTAAGATTTTATTTGTTTATTTGACAGAGAGAAATCACAAGTAGATGGAGAGGCAGGCAGAGAGAGAGAGAGGGAAGCAGGCTCTCCGCTGAGCAGAGAGCCCGATGCGGGACTCGATCCCAGGACTCTGAGATCATGACCTGAGCCGAAGGCAGCGGCTTAACCCACTGAGCCACCCAGGCGCCCCTCACACTAAGTCTTTAAAATCCCATGTGTATTTTATGCTCCAGCCCAAGTCAGATTGAATGGCCCCATTTCCAGGGCTCAGTGGCCACACGCATTAGGTCACAGACTGGACAGCCCAGTTCTCGATGTCTCTAGGAAATCTCCCTAGAACTGTTGCTGCCTTTCCTATCCTGCCCTGTCTCACCCCTGGAGCTTGCAAGTTCTTTGAGTTACTTCACAAATCCATGCTGTACACCTGCCGTGCTCAGAACTTGGCACGCAGACAGGCACAGCCCTGTCCCCCCGCCCCAAGTGCCCAGCATCGGGTCTTCTCCAACTCTGTCCCCTCCCAGTGCCTATGGGATGTGCTCAGTGAAATGAAAGAATGAACATGGGGCACCTGGGGTGTGGAGTAGCAGCAGGGCTTACCAGGCACTGGCAGATCCGGCAGGGGTCCCCAGGGGCAGTCCACTCTTGGCCGTGCTCCCAGTGAGAGCCACCTTCCGTGCAGCCTGGGGTGGGGGTGAAGATGGGCAGAAAGGAAGCCCGGTGGGAGCCAGCCTAGCTGCCGGCTCAGCCTGCCCCTACCGTCCTCCACAGGCCCCCTGGGGGCTCTCTCCTGAGCCCAAACCAGACTATGTCATGCCTTGGCCTAGACTCTTGGGGGCTCCCAAAGCCCAGACAGGGTAAGACCCAAGCTCCTTAGCCTGCCCTTCCAGGCCTCCCAGGACCCAGTGTGGCCACGCCCACCTCCCCCTGCTCTGGCTTGGGCGGCCCTCAGCTCTCACCACAGGCTTTGGTCATTGGTGCGTGCTTGCAGCTTCCCGCCTAACACACCTGCCTCACACTGTGTGTCCCACGCCTCTGTCCTCTCTTCCTGGAATGCCCTCTGGCTTATTCTGCCCGTCACCTAGCTAACTGCTCTCCATCCTCAGGGTTCACCCAGAACACGCTGTCTCCAGGACGCTCTCCTTCCTGTGTCCAGGCTGGACTGGGTCTCCTTCCTTGGAGTTTCTGCAGTGCCTGGCACCTGCTTCTCAGCCTGCCTTTGCCATAGTACTGCTGTGCGACTCGGCGTCCCCCTCTAGGGGTCCGCCCGGATGGCCCGCCTGTGTCTTCTGTGCACAGAGTGGGTAATGGTGGTCAACATTTTATCAGGGTACAGAATGTCATCATCCACAGCTCACAAACGGGGAACTGAGGCACAGAGTAGCTCCCTGAGAGGCACGCAGCCATGACGTGGCAAGGGCAGAATGCGAGCCCAAGCACCTCATCTCTGGAGCCAGCTTGACCGGGCATTGCTCCCCGACTGAGCAAACCCCCCAGGTCCGGGCCAGCAGAATGGTCTCCGGAGTGGAAGAAATGGCGTGGCAGCCTCTTACCTTGGCAGGTTGGGCAGCAGTGCCCGGGCCTGGGAACCGGCTCAGGGCAGGGGTTGGGCAGACACCTCAGGGGTATGCAGCGAACCAGGCCGCTCTGTAACGCACCGAGAGCTGTGAGAAGCAGCCAGGCCTGGGGCTGGCTCCCAGAGAGGGCGGGGTGGGCAGGAGTCTGACACCCTTAGGGGACAGGCCGCAGGGCCGGGATGGAGGGGAACCTCACCGGCAGCAGGTCTTGGAAGGTACGTGAGGGGATGAAAGAGCAGCAGGTGTGGCCCATGGTAGGGGCAGGGGGTGAATAAGGAGGAGCAGGGCCTGGACCAAGTTGGGGGTGGGCACTCACCAGGCAGGAGCATTGGAGACAAGGGTTGGAGCTTGACAAGAAGCTGGCCCCCTCTTCGTAGGAGTGGCCCTCATATTCACAGCCTGGGGAGGGTTGCCAGGATGACAGGTCAGCAGACAGCAGGGCAAAGGGACATTACCCAAGGCAGGGCATGACCCCGAACAGGTACTGGACCGACAGGGGGTCTGGGGGATGGAGTGGTGGGGCGGGGCAGGACGTCACCTGGCCGGCAGACAGGGCAGCACTCCCCAGGAGGGGTGTAGCTCTCCAGGCAGTTGAGCTCCGAGCATGAGGGTCCCTGGCACTGCACGGTCCCAGCCTGCAAGGCGGACACTGAGCCCTCCCTCCCTCTCCACTGCCCAAGCTGAGTTACTCTGCTGGCCTAGTGTGCCCAGAAGGCTGCAGCCTCAATTTCTGGGGCAGGGAGACGGCATCAGCTCTGTCCTGCCCCCAGGCTGGGTTTGGCACTGGGTTTGGCATCAGGGATGTGCATGGTGGTCGGGGCTGGGCTCTGATGCCCTTACCTGGCAGGTGCAGATGACACAGGGCTCTGGGTGCCACGTTTCCCCAGCCCTGTGGCCTCCAGGGCAGCCTGCAAAACCGGGGCCAGGCCCCCACATGAGAGACCCATAGTACTGGAGCCAAAGCACGCACAAGGGTACCGAGTCCAAGGGCACCATTCAGGTGAGAACCTGAATTCCCACCACTTCCCAGCAGATGGCAGTCAAGTGTCCGATGTAAACGTTACCAGTAGATTTCCATTATTTTACCATAGAAGCATTAAGGAAAGAGTGCTTTTTTACAAAATTTCACCAATGATATACAAGCCAGCAGTGGCCTCGAGGCACCACATGTCCTGAGAGTTCTGTGTGTGCGTGCGTGCGCACATGTCCCTTTTCTCTGAGCTCCACCAGCTCCCCAGACCACTCCCCAGCCCAGGCCACGACTCCCAGGCTCCACTTCCAGACCCCACTGGTGTCCTGAGCCCCTGACCCGCCCTTCACACTCCCAGCTGATATTCTGCTACATAAAATACGGGATGCTCAGATGAATCAAATTCCATATAGACAATCTATACTTTTTTAGTGTAAGTATGTTCCAAACAGTGCATGAGATGTACTTAACACTAAAAAAAGTATATGCTGTTTAAATTCAAGCGTAACAAAGCATCCCGTATTCTCTTTGCTAAATCTGACAGCCCCGTCCCTGACTGTGAGCTAGTAGCATCCCCGGGCAGAGTTACTGTCCCCCGACCCCTGCTTCTCTTCACGTCCCTGGCACCACTGCCTTCTTAGCTTCCCATTATTCCATGGGACCTCACCAGTCACCAGCTCCTGCCCCTTCTTTAGAAACAGCGCCCCCTCTGCAGCCACGGTCACCCCTGGCCTCCTGGCTCTATGCCTAGATGACTACTGTACTAGCCCACTAACTGGTCTCTTGCATCTAGCCCAAACGGATGAATATTCCTACAGTACTCCTTTGAAGAAGCCCCATTCTGGCTCTGCAGCCTTCTATGGCTCCCCATTGCCACAGAAGAAAGTCCAAACTGCAAGGCTTACAGCAGGCTGTTTCTGCGGGGCCTTTCCAGCCTGATTTACTGCAACACATCTCTCCTCACCCTGTTCTTGTGCCGAAAGGGCCACAGATAACTGTCTCCTGCTGGTGAAATCTCACATTCTCTTGAAGATGTGGCTCAGGTGACCCACCATGACACAGTCTTGAGTGGCTCCCCCTGCCTTCCTGCCATCTGCTCTGGCAGATACCCACATGCTTCCCTCCTGCAATTCTTTTAATCTGGTCATTGGATCTTAAATCTTGTGTTACATTAACTTTCAGTTTATCTTCTCAACTCGGTCAGAAGCCCTCTGAGGGCAGGAGAAAAATCAGACAGAGGCTCTGGCTCTGCCCCAGGCCAGAGCACACATTTGCTGGCTGTGCTTCCCTTCTGAATTCCCCCGGACTGCCAGAGTGAGTGGGCAGGTGCCCTCTGGGCACGTGGTGGGTGGCACACCATGGCCCTGGGGGCCAGAATGGGTGCAGGAGGTGGGGCCGGGGCTGGAGGGAGGCTGACCTGGCTCACAGTCCGGACAGCACGCTCCTGGCTCTGGGCAGGGTCCCCTTGGGCACGGCTTCTGGGTACAGGTTATGGCTCCTTCCTGTGAGGAAGCCAACAGGGGGGCCGCACGGGCCTCAGAACCCTGAGGACCCGGCTTCCCGAACCCAAAACTCACCCTGGACCACGATACAGTGGAGGAACAAGAGGCCAAAGCAGCTCAAGGTACGTGGGCTACCCTCGGGCTGAGGTCAGAAAAGAGACATCCTACCCCCACACCCATCTTCTCCTGCTGCTCCTGAGCCCCAGAAACCATCTCTTCCGGGTGCCACAAGTTCCCAGAATGAGAGATCATAGGAAGGAACCTGAGAGCTTCCTAAATGGAGAAGTGAGGAAGGAAAGGCTGGAAGAAGGTAGATGTGGATGGAGACGAGGAGGGTTGATGAGGGGGACAGATAGATGAGTAGGGTTAGGGAGGGTCCACAGGTGAGGGGGCGATGTAGGAAGACAAGCAGCTCCAGCCCCTCCACCCTCCATGCCACGCCCTCTGAGTGCTATCATTTGGGCCCCAATCAGAGGGGCTGGGGGACCCCAACCATGTACCTGGGGGAAGCTGAGCCCCAGAAAATAGAGCTAGTTGGAATCATCTGGAGCCACTAGTGGCGAGGCTTTGGGGGAGGGGTGGGCAGACAGCACTGCTCACCTTGTGCACCAGTCTATAGTCAGAGGTAGCTTACACGAGGCAGATGAGGGGGACAGGTCTGGGACACCCATACCTGGATACCCACGTGGGTCCTGGGAACTCACCAGGCAGTGGCAGGTGGTGCAGGCATCCGGGGAGAAGGTCTCGCCATTGCGATAGGCCTGACCATTGTGGCTGCAGCCTGGGGAGGAGATGGTGCCATCACTCAGGCTCAGGGCCATCCCCAGGCGCCCAGGGGGGCCTGGCGGGGAGACAGGACAGCACTCACCACGGCAATGGGGCAGCCCCAGCTTGGGCTCACAGTGTGCAGCCCCCTCCCGGCAGACACAGGCTGTGCAGGGCTCAGGCTCCCAGCGAGCACCGTCAGGCCAGGCCTGCCCCAGTCCCCAGCACTGAGCAGAAGCCGGACGGCATTCACAAGACTCCAGCTGCCTCACCCTGGCCTCCAGCTCCTTGTTCTGGGGGAAAGAGGCGGAGGGGAAAGCAGGAGGTGCTGGCTCAGCTCTGCACCATCTGACATGCCCCGCAGATTTGTGGCTCGTGGAGCCAGACCAGGGGGAGAAGGAAATCTGACGCTTCCAGGGCAGAGGCGAGTGGGTCCCCTCCAGACAGGCTTAACCACGGTTCTCAAGATCTGGAGTCTGGACAGGTTCGGGGGGTGGGCTCCCCAGACCTCTCCTTTGGACAGAAGTGGACCCAATCCCTCCCCTCAACAATTGAAGACCTTTACCCATCCAAAATCTTTTCTGATTATGTATAATATGTGCAGTACGTGCTCCATCTAAATTGATGAATCAGTACTCTGGGGGTTCTTCCTTTGTAGGAAAGAGTTAAGTATTAAGAACTGTTCCTATAAGAACTTCTCCACGTGCATTTAAAACCAAACTCTATTTTACTGTTCCCGTCCCCCCCTCCCCCCAAGGCTCAACCCTTCTTTCCTTTAAGGCCCACCGCCTTGCCTTGCCCTAGTCCGCACATACCCGCCCCGCCTCCCTGGCTACCTGCTCTCTGAGTGCTACCATTTGGGCCTCCAGCCTTCCCAGCCGTTCCTCCAGGGGGCGCCCCTGCTCCCGGGGAGCCCCAGCAAGGGCTGAGGGGTGGGCTGGCTCCTGCTGCCCAGAGTCGTGGATGTCCGCAAGCTGAGGGGGCTCCCTGAGGATGACCCCACCTGAAGGGGACAAGAATCCAAGGTGGGCCTGTAGGTGAGGAGCTGCCAAGGCTTCCTGGGTCCTGTTTTCCAAACCCTGCAGGGGCGGGGGTGGGGCAGCCTAAACCCCAACCCGTCCGCCTGCCCACTCACCTTCCAGAGAAGGAGCCTGTGCACAGGGAGGGGCGGCTGTTCCCTCTGCTTCACACCCCTGAGTTTGGGCCTGGAGTTGGACAGCCATTTCCACCCCACTTGAATCCCTCCCCAGCAGTCAAGAAAGTAAAAACTGTGTGTGGGGGGGGGGGGTATAAACTGAGTCCACAGACATCGCATAGACCTGATGCCTCCTCCGGGCTGGGGTGGGCAGTGGACGGTCTGGAGGAGGAAGGAGAGGGGAGGGTCTTCCCCACAGAGGTAGCAATTATGAGACCAGGTCTGGGGTGGCTAAAGGGGTTTCTAGTAGACACTAGTCCTGTGAGGCAGGGGACTGTGTCACCCATTTCCCACCCCCACTCTCCCAAGGGAGGATTGGAGAGCCTCATTTGAACCCTAAATTGTCTTCTTTCTTCCGAACCTGCTTTGGCCCGAGTTCCTTGGCTTGGTTCCTGCCATGCCCACGGGCTCTGATATCTGGGGCTCAGTTTTCCTCTTTGGTGTTCCCCCAGCCCATCGACCTTTGGTCTCATCCAGTTGTCCCCAGCCCACTCCCCACTCTTCTCTCCTCTTTCTGCACTCAGGAGGCTGAAGTCAGAGCCGTCCTCCCTGCCCCCACCTGCTGGTCTCTGGCACCACTTCTCTATGTCGCACATCTGAAGGTCCCACCGCCAACTCCAAATGTGAGCTTTTGCAAATGCCACTCATTCTTTTCAGGCTGGCCTGCTATTCCCCACATCCAGGTGCTAACACCCCAACAAATGCCAGCCCTTAAGCCTCTTGTACACATTCCCATCCCCTCTCTAGCGGGGGATCTTGTCACCTGGACCTCTGTAGGGCTCCTGTAGGTGGCACTCTTCCCCGCCCTCCGCAGGGCCCCTGAGGATGAGGGCTCAGCATCTTAAACCCTCCGTCCCTGCTTGACACCCCCACGCCCACGGTCCCTCCTCTTAGGCCACGCCTCCAGGTCTACTTCAGCAGGCACAATAAGGGAGTCAGAGAGAGGGTGGGGGTCCTTTGGGACCCTCAGGGAAGATAGGGCCAGTCCTTTGCCTGGGAGAGACCAGCAGAAAGCGCTCCGGCTCGTTTCACAGAGCCTGATTGCTCCCCGTGGAACTGTCCTCGGCTCCCCTCTCCCCAGCCGGCTGCCAAGTGCTTGCACTGACCCCTCAATTCCTGCCTGCACCCCCCACCCTCCAGGAGAAGGCCAGACACAAATTCCAAGTCAGCTCCCATGGCGGGCCTCCTTCCCCGCCCCCCTTCTCAAGACAAATAATTAACTTCAGACTCCCGGATTCCAGGACAGCCTCTCCCCCACTGCTGCCTGCAGAAATGCCTCCCGAGGCAGTGCAGGAAGCCCCCTGTCTGTTTCCTGGGCCCCGGGCCTCAGCCTCCGTGCGCGCCTCCGCGCGGGCTCCTCCACCGACGGGGAGGGCCGAGACTGGCCCCGGAGGCGCTCGCACCCCGCGGCGGGGGTCGGGAGAGGCAGCCTGGCCCCAGCTCCTTCCCTCGGGCTGCGCTGAGTGAGAAACGGGGTCCCCGGACCGCCCCCGCCCCGAGGCTTCGGCGCCCGGACTTACCTCCCCCGGTCACCGAGACCTGGGCCAGGCTGGTGAGCTGCAGGACGAGGGGCAGCAGGGCGGCCCTGGGCCCCGCCATGCTCGCTCCGCCTCACTGTCTGTGGTCGCGGCTCAGCAGTCGCTGGGGGAGGCGGGGTGGGGACACACCAGGCCGCCTCCCACCCAGTCTTTGTTCAGGGAGGGCTTCTGGAGTCTGTCATCCTGCCTGCCGGCGTCTGCCTCCCTGATAGACTCTTAGAGCCCTGGACCCCAGCTCTGCCCTGACCCCAGCCCCGTGCCAGAGGGGCAGCGGCTAGAGAGCCTCCTGAGCCCGGCAGGAAGCTGGGACCATCTCCCACATATGGTCCCTCGTGGGGACTTTGACAGTAACCACAAATTTATCACTCTGAGACCCTAGGACAGCTGGTTTTCCTGCTCCCCCACTCTCGTGGGGTCACTCCATGTGCCCTAGGGTTCCCAGTTCAGCTTCTTCCTTGCTTACAGGAGAAAAGGATGGGACTGGGTTTAAAACCCTATTTAGCCGACGACTCCTCGTGTCCTCAGGCAGACCTCAAACTGTGCTTCAGTTTGTTTGCAAACTGGGGATTCTGATACCTACTTTATAGACTGGCGATGAGAGTATACAGATAGGGCAGTGGTTGGCACACACTAAGGGCTCAGTAAATAACAAATTGTACCCAAGGGGCTGCTCCAGGTTCCTGAGATCAAGGTCTCCGCTTTCTTCCTCCTTTGTCCACCTATGCAATTTCCTTCCTGGACTCCAGTCACCACCCCATCCATACCCGCAACCCCAGGCTTGGCCCCAAATGCTAAGGCCTCCCTTTGCTGGCTGGTCTCTGCCCATTTTCCAGTTCCCAAACTCAGACCTCGGGGCGGAGGTGCCGGGACTGGGAGCAGGGCTGGGCCCTGGGCTCAGCAGGCAGAGGGGGCCAAAGGGAGGAAGTGAGGAAAGCTGGCCACGAATTCCTCAGTGCAGCTGGGAAGCAGGGGGAGGTGGGGATGGCCTCGGAGCTCACAGCAAAGGGACATTGAGGGCGGAGCCATGAATCCTGCCAAAGCAGTCTCCCTACCCACTGTAAAGGCCAGCAAGTCAGAAGGCACCCTTCCCCCAAGCCCAGGCAGGGGCTAAAGTTCCCCCTCCCCTCCCAGCCCACTCTCCATGCACCTTAAGAGAGGGCAGCATCTCTCCCAGGAGTAGGGATCCCTAAAAAGGCCTGAGCAGTTGGCAGCAGGGGGAGGAGCGACCGTGAGCCCCTGCTGAGAGGGGCCTCTGCAGGCCTGGAGCTAGGCTCATGGGGGCAGAGGAAAGCGAGGGCCAGCAGGCCAGAGAAGAAACCAGGAAGTCCCACCAGGGTTAAAGGAAATGGTGCCTGCTCTAAGGCAGGTCCCCTGGGATACTGGGTGGAGCAGAGGCTAAGAGCATGCACTGGTGAGAGCTGCCAGACTTTCTCCTGGTGACCTCAGGCAAGTCATTTAACTTCCAGTGGCTCATTCTTCTTAGCCATGACCTGTTGCTCTAAGGGCACCCCCTAGGAAGTGTTTTGTGAAGCGCAAGTGAATCAGTGGCTAGAAAGAGCACATTCTTTAGCTGTAAAAGAAGATAGAGAAGCTTCTGGAAAACTCTAAGGCCACAAGGAAAGGATATTTGAAGAGGCATCTGAGTTCTACCATGACTGATCACTGTGAGTCTCTTTTGTGCCAGGCATCAAGCCAGATACAGGGATATAGCAATAAACGAAAAATCATTCTTCATGGAATGCCCCATGCAGGCCAACGGAAGGGGGGAGGAGGCTTCTGGCAGAGGCGGAGTGTGAGCCGGGGATCATAAGTGCACACAAGTGTCAGGCTTGGAATACACGGCTCTCGTTTCTCTGCCAGATGCTGCTAACCTGACCAACACCTGGTCTGTTCTTTAGAATTCTGGGTATTCTGGCTGGAGAATGCAGGAAAGACTCAGGCTTGGGTCCTTAACTCGGCAGCATGGCCCTACATACAGACTGGTGTGTGGGAAGCAGGGGGCTATGTGGGCAGCAGAAGGACTCCAGGGTTTGGAGTTGGTGAGTTCTGAGTTCAACTCCAACTCCACATTCAACGGTCTGCACTGTTGGTCTCCCCATTCCCATTCATTCTTCCCACTCTCAGCCCCTACAGACTGTAGCCTCCCCTCCCGCTTCCTCTTGGGTCAGCCAATGAGAGGCAGGAAGGCAGGCGAGGAGAGTGGTTGAGGATATTTCTTCCCTCCTTCTGCTCACCTGGGCTCCCGTGATAACACTATTCCTTCCCCTTGTTCTCTCTGCCTCCCAGGGGTGGTGCTGGCTTCCTGCTATTTTTAGCCCCTGGTGTTCATCATCCCTTGTGGATTCTCTTACCACTGAGTCTGCAGGTCTGTAAATAGTCCCCTTCTTTAAGTTCTCCTGAACTAGGGGCACCTGGGTACCTCAGTCATTAAGCACCTGCCTTCAGTTCAGGTCATGATCTCAGGGTCCTGGGATTGAGCCCTGCATCGGGCTCCCTGTTCAGCAGGGAGTCTGCTTCTCCCTCTCCCTTTGTCCTACCCACACCTTGGGCACGTGTTCTCTCTCTCAAATAAATAAATAAAATCTAAAAAAATAAGTTCTCCTGAGCTAAACCCTTTTGACGGGAATTCTGTTTTCTCCTGGGTCTTCTGCCAATAGGCGAATCTTACTACTTATTTCACTAAAGCTACTCCGTCTCCCTAAGCTGAAATCTTTCACCTGTAAAATGAAGTACTAACCCTACGGCAGGTGAAGAAAGTTCCATGAGGATGTGTGCCTGACAGAGTGTGGCGCCTGGCACACAGAAGACCCCAACGTAAGTTACCTCACGGACCTTACCTGCTTCAGGCTGTACTGCCAAGAGTAGCAGGTTGATTTTTCTCGTGGGATTTGCTGGCTGGAAGCAAAAGGTCTTTGCGAGGAGGGAGGGACTAAAGGACTAGTAAATGATTACTTTTTTGTACTTTGCTATCTTTCAAATCACAGCGGTTATAACAAATGCAGGGAGATACTACAAAGGTATGCAGACAAAACACATCATTATGTCTCTTCTGGCCCCTTTTCTTGCCCAGCTCCTCCCACCCCGTGACCAATGTTAACGGTCTGTTCTTCCGCACGCTTCATCTGGGTCACACAACCACAGGCGAGCATGCCTACACCATGTGACTTTGTCTGGCGAAGGCATTTTGCAACTGGCTGTGCGGGATCTCATGCCCCCAAGCCTACTCCTACCATCCTCTCCAGCTTGCCCTGGAGTCAGCAATCTCAGTGGCTCCTGTCTCAGCCTCGCCATTCCCCCAGAACCCTCCCTCCCCACTCACAACATCACGTTCCCCCCCAAGGCAAAGGTCACCCCTGGCTGACCAGCTGAGCTGCGATAGCAGGTAGGGGAATGTGTTGTTGGTCATAGATCTGAGATTCCAATCCCACAACTGTTTCCCCGCAGCCTGGCTACCCGTTCCCCATGTTCAGGGTAAGTAGCCCACCAGTTGCCCTCCAGGAAGGTCATCCTTTGCCTGTCCTTAAGGTGCCTGCAAAGGTGCACCTCCTGATTTTCTAGGCACCTCCTGATTTCCCACGCTGTGGCATGTCTGCTCCGTACAGAATGCCAGTCCACACACTTGAACAACACTGCTCGAAGATTAATACAGTTGGAATACTTCCTTCTTGGACTGAACCTGCTGGGGTTTTAGGAGCGTGTGTGCATTTTTTGTTTGGCTTTTGGCGCAGAGAGACTGATGCCATGTAATTGCGTATCTGAACCCTGCGGCAAAGCAAGGACCTAGGGGCTGGGCAGAAGGTTTCCAGGCGCCCACACAGGGACTGCCAAGCCTTGAACTTCTCCAGCTGGGAGCGGAACTTGCCCATCATTTTTGTGCCTATTCCCACTTAGGGCTTCTCCAATCTCTTTTGTGACTTTCTTTTCTAAAGGACTGACCCCTGGGGATCCCATGAAGGCTTGGAGAAGCTAAGAGGGTAGCGGAAGGGAGGTGGAGATACAGCAGTGTAACTTCCTGCCGGCAATCCTTGCCTCTCCCTAACCCACCTCTCTTTCTCTTCTTCCATCCCTCACAGCCTTGACAGGCAAGGAAACTGACTGAGGCTTGTGGAGTTTGCAGCCTAAGCAAGCTCATTCCGTTGGAGAGTGGTGGAACTGGCCCCCCCCCCACCCCGCTGCCCCCAGCTCTGATGCCTAACCGCTGCGGAGATGTCTGCTGTCTCCTCTCTCCCATCTGTGACTCCTGCACCCAGGGAACTTCCGCTTCTGGTCAGTTCTTCCGCAGCACTGGGAATCCATGCAATTACAAGATTTAGGCATATTCTCCCTTGCACGGAGAGCTGGGAGCACCCCTCGGGCAGGGGGATTGCTCAGCAAGTAGCAGTGGGTGGACACACACAGGGATCTCTCTTGCCATTATAAAATCCAAGGATTGGGTTGAGGGTACTGAGTGTCAGAAGTACCTTTGGATCCTATCCTGTGGTCCTGGATCAGGGCCCTAGAATTCAGATTCCCAAACAAAGGCAAGGCCTATCATTAACAACCTCCCTCAGAACTGACCCAACTCACCTGTGGCTCTGAGGAGCCAGATGGAGGTTGGTGAGTGGGGGGCACTGCCCGCACTTGCCCAGGGCCCTCTGTTTGGGGTTAGCTCTGAACCCCTTGCCAATCGGGCTCTGAGAGGCCCATGGGCTCTCTCATGGGCTGGCCAGAGGAGATACTGTCTCACTGGAGTTTGGGCCAAGACTGGCCAAAGGGGCTCTAGTCAAGCAACTGGTCTCACCCAGCCCCAGCCCTCAGTTTTAGAGAAACACCAGACCTAGGACAGGGACCAAGGGAAAGAGAAGAGCCGCTCCTCCTTCCGTGTAGCACAAAGGGAGGGATCAGATGACAAGGGGGAGAGGCCAGTGGATCAAAAACCGCAGCTGGCCCATCTTGAGACACCAGATGTCCTGGCACCCAGTAATAACCTTGGGTTCCCTTCCCCCCCCCCCAGTAACAGCTTTATTGAGATATAATTCACATATCATAGATTAACCCATTTATAGGCTACCGTTCAGAGCTCACAAGATGGCGGGCGGTGACCTTCCTGGGCTGCCTGCCCCAACTTCCCACCCAGGTGCCAGGTGTGAGCCTGTCCCCCCTTTCCCCCCAATCCCGGGGCGCCAGGTGTATGATGATAAAGACTACAGGAAAACTCAATTTTTAGGTTATCAGAAAGGGGTGAATGAAAACTTGGCCAACGATTTGCTAGCTGAGCACCTCCTGAGTGAAGCTGAAAGTGCAGCGGGGCGGCTCTCGGCCACCCGAAAGTGTATATAAACCCGGACAAAGAGATATATTCACAGAGATACTTTCACAGAGCGGTGCACCCATTAGCACAATCAGCTGTAGAACATTTCAGAAGAATCCCTCTACTCTTTCACAGTCACCCCCTGTTTCCCACCAACCCCGTTCCCCCAGCTCTGGGCAACCACTCATTTACACTTTTTAAAAAAAAGATTTTATTCATTTATTTATTTTTGAGAGGGAGAGTGCACATGAGCAGGGGAAGGGGCAGAGGGGGAGGGAGAGGGAGAAGCAGGCTCCCCGCTGAGCAGTCAGCCCTACTGAGGACTCTATCCCAGGACTTGATAGAGGATCATGACCTGAGTTGAAGGCGACACTTCACTGAGCCACCCACGCGACTCTTCACTTTCTCTCTGTAGATTCATTTGCCTATTCTGGACACGTCCCCTAAGTAAATTATTATACAATATGTGGTCCTTGGTGTCTGACTTCTTTCACGGAGCTTGTTTTCATGGATCCTCGGTGTCATTTATCAATACCTCATCCCTTTGATCTGCCACATGGTATTTCATCGTAGGTATACACCGTATTTTAGTTATCCACTCATCCGCTGATAGACATTTGGGTTGTTTCCACTTTGGGGCTATTATGAATAACACTGCTATGAATATTCATGTGCAAGTTTTTGTGCGGACAATCGCATTCATTTATCTTGGGTGTATGCCAAGGACTGGGATTATTGCATCGTGTGATAACTCTGTCTTTAACCTTTCGAGGAACTGCCAAACTGTTTTCCTAAGTGGCTGCTCCGTTTTACCTTTCCACCAGCAATAGATGAGGCTTCCAATTTCTTCACATCCTCTACAACACTCATTACGATCTGACTTTTTTATTGTTTCCATCCTAGTGGGTGTAGAGCGATATCTCATTGTGGTTTTGATTTGCATTTTCCTAATGACTCATGATGTGGGGCATCTTTTCACGTGGTCGTTAGTCATTTATATGATGTCTCTGGAGAAACAGCTACTCGAATCCTTTTCCCAGGTTTAATTGAGTTGTCTTTTTATTATTTAGTTCTAAGTGTTCTTTATATATTATAGATAGGAGTCACTTATCAGGTATATGGCTAGCCAGTATTTTCTTCCACTCTGTGGGTTCTCTTTTTTTTTTTTTTTTAAGCTTTTATTATTTATTTATTTATTTAACACACACAGAGAGAGAGAGAGAGAGAGAGATCACAAGTAGGCAGAGAGACAGGCAGGGAGGTGGGGAAGCAGGCTCCCTGCTGAGCAGAGAGCCTGATGTGGGGCTTGATCCCAGGACCCTGGGATCATGATGTGAGCTGAAGGCAGAGGCTTTAACCCACTGAGACACCCAGGTACCCCGGGTTCTCTTTTTTGAGAGTGTCCTTTACACACCAAAGTTTTCAGTTTTGATGAAGTCCAATTTATCTTTTTTTTTTTCTTTTGTAGCACACTTTAGGTGTCATAGTTTGGGAACCATTGCCTAATCCAAAGTTAGAAAGATTCATCCCTCTGTTTTCTTATGAGACTTTTGTAATATTAGCTCTTACATATATAAGTCTTTGATCCATGAGTTAAGTTTTGCATACAGTGTGAGATATAGATCTGTCGTTAGGTGTATGTATATTTATAATTGTCACCTCTTAGATGGATTACACTTTTATCATTATAAAATGTACTCCTAAAACAAATAATATATGTCTGGTATAACACAGCCAAGTGTAGTCGATAATATTGTAACAACTTGGTACAGTGACAGATGGTCATTAGACTTATTGTGGTGACCATCTCATAATACAAATTAACATAGAATCACCATGTTTTATGCCTGAACCTAATACAATATTGTGTTCCAATTATTCTCTTTCAATTGAAAAAAAAGATGATACATATATTAGAAATCCACTAGATAATTTAAATTCATATTTATTATCTATATTAGACATAAATTCAATTTTGTTCTCTACACATTTAAAAAAACGGATGGGATCTGATATTAGTATAGCTTCTCCAGTTTCCTTATGGTCGCTGTTTGCATGACATATCTTTTCCTGTCCTTTTCCTTTACATCTATTTGTACATTATTAAATCTAAAATGTGTCTCCTATAGACAGCATATTGTTGGATCTTGTTTTTTTTTTTAATTTTTTAAAGATTTTATTTATTTATTTATTCATTTAACAGACAGAGATCGCAAGTAGGCAGAGAAGCAGGCAGAGAGAGAAAAGGAAGCAGGCTCCCTGCTGAGCAGAGAGCCCGATGCAGGGCTCGATCCCAGGACCCCAGGATCATGACCTGAGCCCAAGGCAGAGGCTTTAACCCACTGAGCCACCCAGGCGCCCCTTGATCTTGTTTTTTAATTTGGTCTGGTGATCTCTGCCTTTTGATTAGATTGTTTAATCCATTCATATTATTATTATAGTTGTATTTGCCATTTTACTAGTGTTCTAATTATCATGTCTTTTTGTTCCTCTATTTCTCCCAGACTGCTTTCTTTTACATGGTGAATATTTTCTAGTATAAAATTTAAATACCTCCTTGAATGATTTTTTTAAATTGTTTTTTAAAAAGATTTTAATTATTTATTTGGAGAGAGAGAGAGAGAGAGAGACCAAGCAGGGGGAGGGGCAAAGAGAGAAAGGGAAAGGCAGAGGGATGAAGAGGGACAAACAGACTCCCCACTGAGCAGGGAGCCAGACATGGGGCTTGGTCCCAGGACCCTGAGATCTTGACCTGAGCTGAAGTCAGATACTTAACTGACTGAGCCACCCACGCGCCCCTTACTATTTTTAAGTTATTTTCTTAGTGGTTGCTCTAGGCTAAGCCATAGACAGCTTGCTATACTGTCCTTCTGTTCTATCCAGGTAAGCTGTCCCCAGGAGAGGTCCTGGGCAGAGTGTGTGGGCAGGAAAGTTACCTAGGGAAGGATAGCCTTGGACAAGGGATGCCGCCTGCAGGAGGACTTGAGGCACTGAGATGGCCACACGGTGGCCCTAGTGAGCAATACAGAGGCTGCAGCTTTGACAGAGCACTTGGTGGGTGCTGCACAGGCGTTGGGATCAACTCCGATTATATGAGTCAGATGTTCAGGCCCAGGAAACACGTGTTCTAGGGTCTGGGCGCAGCCCATTGGTAGCCCTGTGGTCAGGCTCCCCTGGAAACTGCCCTCGCTGTTCCTTCTTGAACCTTGAATACACCCCAGTCTAACCCTTGAGCTGGTCCACATTCCCTTCTATCCCCAGGAACGAACAGGCTGTGAGGGCAGGGCTCTGCCCTTTCCCTAGAGTATCCTAAAATCCAAAGCCTGAGCAGAGCCAGGCTGGAGGGCAGACCCGGGGAGGACGCCTGGAGTGGGGGATCTGACTGCGACGAAGTGCGAGCAGCGGACAGCTGCTGAAGGCTGCTGCCTTTCTGGTTCACCCAGCAGCCCTGCTGAGAGAGCAAAGCATGCCTGTCAGCACATCTGGAAATCTCTGGGAATAGACTTGGGATCAGAGAACACATGGAACGCAGGACAAGGTGAAGACCAGGGTCACCCTCATACCAGGGATCGGCTCACTCACTGGGGCTAGGGCTCCCCGTCCCCACTCACACATCTGTGGGGACCCAAACCTAGGGCTTTGGAGGTCAGAATTCAGCTCCTGTCTGGGGCAGGGCAAAGCTGAAGCATAATGAGGAGTGTTCTGCCCTTGGACCCCCATCCCAGGCCCCCCGTCCCTCATCCCAGGTGACTCTCAGTATCAGGATTCGCTGCCTTTCCAGCTCCAGTCCAAGGTAGAAGTGGGGGACATAATGGCTGAGGACCCCAGAAGAGACTTATCAGAAAGGGTCCTGCCATAGGCCCCCCTGCAGTCCCCCCTAACCCTCACCCCCCACCCCAGCACTAGTTCTTGGACCCCAGAGACTGAACCTTCATGAGGTCAACCCTATGAGATTTGGGGCTCCCCACCTCTCTGCCTCTGCACCCTTGGACCCACACAATAGCCTTCACCAAACGTCCACCCCAAGTGAAGGAGGTGCAGGTTGTGTGTCTAGGACACAGAATGCACACATACAAGTGTGCGCCTGCACAGCACAGGGCCAGGCCCCTCCAGAAGGGGAGTCTCCCTTACCCCATCAGTGGCCTCCAGCCCTACCTCCCAGGGTACTCAGAGAACATTCGAGGTCCCAAGGCCAAGCTTGGCTCCTCCCACCAGGAGGTTTGCACTGGGGAGCATGGTAGCTGCTGTGCAGGGGTGAATACAGCAGTAATCAGGTGACCGGTCCTTTGGTCTCCATCCTGCGGTCCCTCCCCTCCCCTGCAGCAACCACACCTAACTGAACCCTGAAGCCATCCCTGAGGGACCCAGATGGAGGAGGTGAAATTTTGGGGGTAGGGGTGGGGAGTTGAGTGGTAAGGGAGGTAGGGGGAAGGGGTTGGGGGTAGGGGTTGGGCAGCCCCATGAGTGTGTTTCCAGTGAGAGGGAGGAGCCAGGCCTCACCAGCAGGACGCTGTAGGGCTCCTTCGTGCCTAATGGCACCTGTGACCTTGCCATGGCCTCTGTTTCTCTGGCCCAGGGTCCTTTCTAGGCCTCAAAGTGGCTCCTTAGGAAACATTCCTTCAAGGTCTAGATGGTGAAATCCAGGTGAAATCTTGGGGAAAATGATCTACCTTGTTCTCAGTGGCCAGTAGGAACCAGCCTCTTCCCATTCTGTCATTCTTCCGTTCTCAAATTCGTCATTCATTCTTTGACTCACCCGTTCATGCAGGTGCTCCCATCCCAGAGGGGAGCTGGGATGCTTGCCTTTCGCCCGGGGGAGAAGGCTGGGGTGACTGTGGGCGCCAGGGTGGGCCCCTGTTCCCCCATCGGATCCCTCTCTTCCGGGCTTCTCTCTGCTTGCCACCCCTCCCCTTCCAACCTCCGCTTTCCTCCCTGCTGCAAAGAGGCTCACTTTCTCAGCCTGCAAGCCCCCGGTTCCTCCCTTGGCCTCTGGATTCTGGGGGGATTTGGCTAATGGGAGGCATGGACAAGAGACAGGGGCAGGGATAGGGAACAGACTGTGCCCCTCACCTTGCAATGGTCACAGGTCCTGGAGGATGTCCCTCAGAGGCTGATAATTGCTCTCCCTTGATGCTAGGCCTTGGGTGCCTGGACACTCCCCTCCTGGCTTTTGTGACGCTGTTCACGCCTCTGTGAATTTGCCTGCATTTGATGGTGCCTGTGTCCTGCCAGGACCCTGACGTGTACACCTGTCACCCGGAGCCACTCGTTGTGGGGGAGGGGGAGGGAGGGGACAGTCGAGAAGCCTGATAGAAGTCAGAAAACGGCCAGCCTCCTGAGAGCTGAGAGGAAGTCCGGAGAGGGGCAGCGGGCCCCCAAGGCGGTGGGCTGGAGGGAGGGAGAAACAGAGCGTGGGGGCAGGTGCCGCCCCGCCTCTCTGTGAAGGATGTGTTCTTTCTCTTTGCTTTGCTTTTTGTAGTTACTTAGAATTATTTTTTATAATTTTTTATTTTTTTTATTAACATATAAGTATTATTAGCCCCAGGGGTACAGGTCTGTGAATCGCCAGGTTTACACACTTCACAGCACTCACCATAGCACATACCTTCCCCATAACCCACCACCCTTTCCCTACCCCCTGCCCCCTGTTACTTAGAATTTTTGTTAGATTTATTTAACAAGTTTTCTAAGACCTATTTATCAGACATAGGTCTTTTGCTTACCTAAAAAAAAAAAAAATTAAAAACTCAATAATATGTTAAGCTATCCCCCAAACTTCTTGACATTTAGTATTTGGCTCTTCTGACTCACTTTTTTTTTTTTTAAAAGATTTTATTTATTTATTTGACAGACAGAGATCACAAGTAGGCAGAGAGGCAGGCAGAGAGAGAGGAGGAAGCAGGCTCCCTGCTGAGCAGAGAGCCTGATGTGGGGCTCGATCCCAGGACCCTGGGATCATGACCTGAGATGAAGGCAGACACTTAATGACTGAGCCACCAAGGCGCCCCGATCCTATGGTTTTAAAGATTCATTTATGTATTTGAGAGAGAGAAAGAGTAGAAGCAGGGGTGCAAAGGGAGAGAGAGAACCTTAAGCAGGCTCTGTGCTGAGCGGGGAGCCCAAAGCCAGCCTCGATCTTATGACCCTGAGATCGCAACCTGAGCCGAAACCAGGAGTCTGAAAGCACTCAACCAACTACACCACCCAAGCACCCCTGATCCTACAGTTTCTCATGGACTGTCCCTGAGGGAGAGGGTGAGGCAAGGGGAGAGTGGGCAGCCTCTCTCAGAGGCACCTTTTCTACACAGACAACAAACACACTGGGGCCTGAGCACCAGGAAGGAGGCCCCCAGCTGTGACTCCTTCTATCTTCCCCCTCACTTCACATCTGGCAGCAGCGGAGGGAAGGACTTGGGGGAAGGTGAGGGTGGTGTGGCCTAGGATGCGGGCAGCCCCAGGGAGATCTGGGCGGCCCGGGGTGCAGGGATCTGAGTGCCTCCCCTGCTCTGCCAGCCCCCACCCACCCCATAACTCCGAGAGAAGAGGTGGTTACAGTGGAACAGCCACCCGGAACCGACAAACCGAGGACTTGCTCCAACTTGCTCACTGCAGGGTACGCTAATATGATCATTTCTTCGGCTGTGCATCAGTATCTGGGCTAGACCTCATCTTCACCCCGAACAACAGTGTTTTGCTGCTGCCAGGTTAGTACTGACCCTGTTTTATCAGTGAGGAACAGAGAGTCGGAGGGGCTGCTCCCCAGGTCACACCACCAGCACCTGGACCCAGGTCTGTCCCACTCCAGAGTGATGAGGTGTCACTCACAGTTTAGTCTAGTGGCTGTGTGCCTTCGGGTGAACTACCCAGCCTTTCTGAGTTTCAGGGTCTTCATCTATAAAACAAAGGCAACGTATACTCCTGCCTTCTAGAGCTGTTGTGAAAGTCAATAGTGACCCCAGCATTTGGTGCAGAGTAGGTTACGCATTAAATATTGTTAGAGGTTGAGCTGTGTTCCCTCAAATTCATATGTTGAAGTCCTAACCCCTAGTACCTCAGAGTGTTGCCTTATTTGGACATAGGATCATAGCAGATGTAATTCCTTTTTTTTTTTTTTTTTAAGATTTTATTTATTTATTTGACAGAGAGAGAGAGAGGGAACACAAGCAGGGGGAGTGGGAAAAGGAGAAGCAGGTGCAGGCTTCCTGCCAAGCGGAAGCCTGATGTGGGGCTTGATCCCAGGACTCCAGGATCATAACCTGACCCAAAGGCAGATGGTTAACCAGCCGAGCCACCCAGGTGCCCTTGGATGACTTTAAGTTAGGTCGAAGTCATTGGTGTGGGCTCTAGTCCAATATGACCAATGTCCTCACAAAAAAGAGGAAATCTGGGCACAGAGTACAGCGCAGGGAAAGTCCCATGTGAGGACCAAGGCAGAGATCAGGGTGGTGCTTGTACAAGCCAAGGATAACAGCAAGACTACAGAGAAGTAAGCAGAGTAACTTGTTCAAGTTCACCAAGTTAGCAAGTTCCTCAGCTTGCTTCTTTGTAAAGGGGGATACTGATAGCATCCACTTCGTGTTCGCTAATCCCAGGCAATTAAATACAGTAACATAGGAAAAGTGCTTAGTAGTGTCTAGTAGGTGTTAAGGACTCATTAGTATTATCTGCTTGTTTTGCTCCTCAAGTCAGCCAAGTGGGGCCAGCACATCCATTTCCATCATGGCCTTGAACCAGCTCACCCCCTCGGCCATGAGCTGCCCCCGGGGCCTGTGGTGACCACTCCTGGCTCTTCTCCATAGCTCGGGGTAGGCCATCCTCTGCAAGGCACTGGCTGCCCTCCTCTCTCCCTCCCCTGAAACCCGGGCCCCGATTGAACACACTTGCTCTCCAGATGGCCAGTTCTGGGGGGACTCAGGATCCCTGGGCTCACTGTCCTCTTGCCCACTCTGTGACCTGCTACTGCAAAGCAAAGCCTTTTTGGTGAGTTGGGGCGGGGGGGGGGTGTTGGCCCCCTGTGAGCCCCTTCCTGCCTGAGCAGGTACCTCTTTTGTCTTCCTGTTCTCATGATGGGCCTCAGATCAGCTGTGAAACCATGTCAGCCTCCCTGCAGCTTTCCAAGTGCTGCCCCCAGAAAGAGGGAGGAGGACAGGCTGAGAGAAACAGGATGTACATGGCCTGAGCTGGCCCAGATCTGTGGAGACACCTGGATCCTGCAAGCCCACCAGCACCCCTATGGCTCTAATTGGCCCAGCATGGGGACTTGGGTGGCCATCGGGGTTCCCTCTGGCTCCTGGCTTGGAGGGCTGTGAACCAGTGGGGTTCTACAGCACTGGCTTGGTAAGACCAGCCCCCAGACTCCCCTCCAGAGAGGCCTGGCAGCCAGCCTCCTTCTCTCCAGAGCAGAGTGAGCTCCCCAGGGCCCTTCAGGCACTAGAGCAATCTTGCTTTCTTGACTTTCCACCCCTGACATCAGAAGCTACCAGAGCAGTAGAGCAGCCTGAGGGACACCCCACCTAGGGCCCCCCAAAGGCCTGACCCCCCCCATCCCCCGGAATTGTAGCCCAGGAGGACCTGGCTGGCAGGAACCCAGCACCAGTTCCCACAGCTCTGTTTGGCTTCCAAGAGCACGCACTCTTCCCTCCACCGTAAGCAGGAAATGCTCAGCCCACAACCACAACCCCCGCCCAGCCTGGAGAAGGCCGAAGAGAAGACAGCTGCCTTCCACGGTGAAGTGTTGAGAGGCCGTGTAGGGGGAAGGTCTTGCCCCTGTGCCCCTCCCAGGACCTCCTGCTTCAGCCGCTCTAGGCCAGAGAGCCCCTCTTCTGAATTCCCAGAGCCACCCCTGCACCCTCTGTCATCTGCCCACCACCCTGAGGTCCTGATGTGAACTGAGGAGCGCCCCCATGCTTTTGGGCTGACCCTGACCTCCTGGACAGAACTGACTCCTCGTGTCTCCTCCCAAAGGACATCAGTCCTGCCCCAGGCAGGATCCCAAGCCCTGGCTTCAAGGACCAGGGGCTTCAGATGGATCTGGCTGGTAAGCCCACTGGAGCCTGACTGTCGGGCCTCCTGAACCCCAACCAATGATAGGTGGGCCTCCTGCTCCTGGATGGGAACCCTGTCCCCAGTGGGGACACCTACAGACTCTGGGCATCAACCAGGTTTGTCTGGGACAAGGGAGGACACTGAGGTCCACAACTCAGACCTGTGGGGCCGAGTGGCCTCCGTCCGCATAAGCCAGCTGTTCACAGTGCAGGAGCCTAGAAGGCTCGAGTTGCCTCCTCTTTCTTTTCCTTCTTATCCAGGTGCAGAATGGGAGTCCTCATCCCTTCTCTGACAGGGCCCAGTTGTGGGGACGGAAGTGGTTTGAGTGAAACGCTGAGTTCAGCAGATTTTCTGAGCACTTGAATCATGGCCGGCAGGGGTGGGGGGGTGGTATCAGGATGTCTGGGCGAGGCATCCTGGTAGTCTAGAAGGAAGATGTGAGCGAGGGAGAACCAAGGATGAGGACACGGAGAGGCAGGGCAGCTCTGATGGCGGGGTGGGGGGTTGGGGAGTGGCAGGGGACCACACTAAGGCACTGAGCTGAGCTAGGAGAGTCTCCACCACCTTTATTTGAAGAACCTTTATTTGAGAGGGGCGTCTAGGCGGCTCAGTTGGTTAAGCGTCTGATTCTTGATCTGGGCTCAGGTCATGATCTCAGGGTTGTGAGATGGAGCCTGAGTCAGGCTGGCATGGAGCCTGCTTAAGAGTCTTTCTTGTTAGGGCGCCTGGGTGGCTCAGTGGGTTAAAGCCTCTGCCTTGGGCTCAGGTTGTGATCCCAGGGTCCTGGGATGGAGCCCCGCATGGGGCTCTCTGCTCAGCGGGGAGCCTGCTTCCTTCTCTCTCTCTGCCTGCTTGTGATCCCTATCTGTCAAAAAAAATAAAATAAAATCTAAAGAAAAAAGAGTCTCTTTTGTCAGCTGCCTCTGCCCCTCCCCTCTCTCGCCCTCTCTTAAAATAAATAAATAAATAATGAGTGAGCAGTTGAGAAATCCAGACACTAGGGTTACCCTGGGATCTGAGAGTTTATTCAAGAAAGAGATGTGGAAACTGGAAGTTTCTGAGCTATTCCTGGGAGCTCCAGAGCCTGCTTGCACCGTGGGACCGAGGTCCAGAGCAGAGTCCATGGAAGAGGGCCAGAAGCCAGGTTGCCACAGGGGTCGGGGCGAGCGAAAGTGCTGAGCACAAAGGAAAAGGGAAGTAGCCTCTGTTCTTAGAAGGGCCAAGGGAGCAGAGAGCCAGGACCTGGGATGGTGACAGCACAGCTCCTGAGACCTCAGGCCGTAGGAGGAGGAGAGCAGCAGATTGCGGGGGTACGTGCGGACGTGAGGTCTAGGGGTGTGCATATGACAGTGCTAGCCCTGTGGGGGACTTGCAGGCCATGCCCTGGAAAGCTCTGAGGGGGTGACAGTTGGTAAGAAATGGGGAGGCCCCCCCAGGATGGCCTTCCTGGGAATGGCCCAGAATAAGGCTACCACATGCATGTTTACAGGAGCCAAGAGTGGCTCCGCCTGAACAGTGACCCGCAGGGACCCCTCATTTTGTGATGTAAGCACTTTTGCTCTCCCTCCACAGAATGGAAGCTCCAGGAGGGCAGGGGGCTTGTCCACTGTTTTGTGCTGGCCCGTGGAAGCACTGGGCACTCACTGAAGTCAGGCCTCGAAGCTGACCTGTGACAGAGATGTTATCCTCATTTCACAGCTGGGAAATGGGGGCTCCAAGAGTCTGTGGTTAGCTCCAGGTCACATAATGCCTCAGTGGCTGAACCAGGGACTGCCTCAGACCTGTTCGACTCCAGGGCCTGACATCTAGTCAACATGTTTCCAGAAACAGGGGGTACCCATGAGACAGGTGAGCCTGGGGGAGTCCCAGGGGCTGAGGCTGAGGGGGTGGGTCTCTTGGAGGGGAGGTAAAGGCAGCCATCCTTCGCATAGGCCAGCACTGAAAGGGGCAGTTCCAGAGTTGGGGGGAGGGTGGTTCTTGTCCTACTGTGCCTTGCACCTCTGTCCTCTGTCCCTACCAGTCACACTAGGCTTCTTTCAGTTCCCTTTGGTAACATGGCTCCCCCCACCCACACACCCATGCTCCCTGGCCTCTACCGGAATCGGGCCTCTCACCGCACCCTCAATCCGCCACCCCATTCAGGGGAAGTGGGGGCAGGGGCTGGCTCACCGTTGGGAGTGAGGGGCCTGGACACATATCTAGGGCTGTGGAGGCAAAGTCTCCCTGTTCCCATGTGGCCAGGGCCTGCTGGGGGTGTGGGGGTGGGGCTGGGGGGCCAGGAGTGATTGCATGGTCTTGGGGTAGCCTCACTTCTCTTTTGGTTTTGCTTCACCACAGACAGCATGGGGCGGCAAGGGGACCCTTCTGTTTTGGAAGAACCTGAAGGATGAGCTCTGCCCCTGCCCCTTCCCCCCAAGGCCATGTCTCTGGCCCAGAGTGGTTCTTGGTTGAGGTTCCCTTGGTCCCAAGGGAGCAGAGCTTCTGCATTACCCCTGTCACTGGGGCCTCATACCAATGCTGTGAGTTCAGTAACCTCTTCTCCCCTTCACAGACAGAGAATGAGACTCATAGAACCTGCCTGAGGTCACTTAGCACCAGAGATGGATGCCTGCTCAAGTGTGGTGAGCTTCCTCAACCACAGCCCCTGCACACTTCTTAACGAAGTTTAGAGTCTCTAAGAGTAGGGACCTCCCCTGAGCAAAAGGGACAGTGCGTAGGGGGCAGGGGGCAGCATCCTAGAATCTCATGGTCCCTCAGACTGTGTGTGGGACATCTGACAATAAAATAAGTCTCTTGGTGGCTATTAATCCAGATATATTTTCTGAATCGACATAGAATATTTTTTCTATCGAGTGTAACTGATCTCCAGTGGAAAAGGGTTCCCATTTTGTGGCCACTTTCTATTTAATGGTAGTTTCATTTTTACAGGAGAAAAATACAAAACAATCTACCTATCCACGTTTTTCCCATCCACGCTTTAAATTTTCAAAAACACAAGAGAGCAAAATACTCAGCAGATATAAATAATAAAATACTTACACATAATTATATTTCCAATTTATTTTAGGGCTGGGGGTTGGGGGAAAGGGAGAGAGATGCAGAAAAGATGAAAAAAAGACACCACACAGTAAGTAATGATACAGATTTGAAGAACAACCCAGGCATTCCTAGAGGGAAAAGCAGAGGAGGGAAAGGTCAAAGTTTTGATTCATCAGCTAATACTGGATTTGGGGAAAACATAGGAACCTCTGAACTTTTAAAGGCAAATAATACTATCAAAAATGTATATATTTTGGGGCACCTGGGAGGCTCAGTGGGTTAAAGCCTCTGTTTTTGGCTCAGGTCAGGATCCCAGGGTCTTGGGATTGAGCCCACATCAGGCTCTCTGCTCGGCAGGGAGCCTGCTTCCTCCTCTCTCTCTGCCTGACTCTCTGCCTACTTGTAATTTCTCTCTGTCAAATAAATAAATAAATCTTTAAAAATGTATATATTTTAGTTGCTATCTAAAATTTAATCAATTAACTGGGAAATTTTCTTCATTTAAAAATATTTTTATTAAAAATTAGTATAGGGCCACCTAGGTAGGCTCAGTCAGTTAAGCATCCGCCCTTGGCTCAGGTCATGATCCCAGAGTTCTGGGATCAAGCCCCACATTCGGCTTCCTGCTCAGCCGGGAGCCCTCTTCTCCCTCTCACTATCTACTGCTTTGCCTTCTTGTGCTATCTGTCAAATAAATAAATAAAATCTTTTTGAAAAATAAAAATTACTATAGAAAACAATGAAGAGACAAAAATGGTCCCTGAGTAAGCTGATTCCAATAGGGATCAGACATTAAAATAAAAATTTCTTAAGTGAAGCCAGTAAGGATGAGCTTGGGAGCTCAGAAACCCGACCAAGGAGCTGAAGTTGAGGTAGGCTTTCCAGAAGAGATGATGCTGAAACAAAATTCCGAGAGCAGTCATTATCAAGCAAAGAAGGCTTTCAGGAGGAAGAACGGGACATATGAAGGTTCAGTTGGTGAGACCCATTTATGGAACCCGAAAACGTTCAGGACAGCACGTAGACAGCCAAAGTAGGGCTAAGTGTGACCCTCAGGACGAGAGACCACGCACTCACCCCAGAGGTCCCTAAGGCGACCAGAGAGGAAGAGCTGGGGCAGGCAGGTGCGAAGGTTGAGACTTAGAAATGGACAGAGTGGCTTGAGGAGCCCTGTCTGCAAGCACGTGGAGGAGGATGTACGCCCACCGGTAGGCCTGCGGCTTGGCCCGGGAGAGACCCCCGAAGGAGCGCGGGCGGGCGGGGCGAGGTCCCGCGAGCTGTCATTCGGCCCTGCGGCGCGCTCCTTTGCACTCTGTTGACGGTCTGTGTCTGCCCGGATCTTGAGCTCCCGAAGGGCGAAGGGCGCGGGCTAGGGAAGTTCCCGAGCCGTGCGGTGCACTTGGGCATCATGAGGAGGGGATCTGGGGTTGGTAAATGACTGTCTCGCAGTTCCCGATTGCGGAAGGAGCCCAGTAGTCTGCCTGGCGTCTCCTTGGGGAGGCCTTGGGCTGCAGGGGAGTCCGGCCGAGCCCGACGCTCAGGGGCCCTCCGTCGCGAGTCAGCCCGGTGGGGGGCGGGGGCAGGGTGGTCCCGAGGGGCAGGGCGGGGCGCTGCGGGCGCTCCCAGGCTAGGCGGCCGCGGCCCAGGGGCGGGGGCGGGTGATGCGGAAGTGCCAGGCGGGCGCAGCTCGGGGAGAGCGCAGCTCGGCCCCGCCGCCCGGTCCGTGGTCCCGGGCGCAGCCACGCGGGCGCACGTAGACAGGTAGGTCCCGACCGCCCGCGCTCCTCTCCGCGCCCTCCCGGTACCTGCCGGCGGCGGGCGGGGGACTGGGGCAGGGCGGGAGCGCGGGAGGGGTCGGCGTCCGGCTCCGCCAGGTGGTGGAGCTCCGGAGGGGTGTTGGGGTGGGGGTGGGGGTGCGCCTACTGCAGGGCGCGCCCCTCGGGTCTGGCGGCCTCCAAGGTGCTTCTTCCTACGTCCGGATCAGCGCGGGATGCGCCGCACCCGCAGCCTCCGTCCCGCAGGCGCCGGGAGAGCCCGGAGGCCGGGGCGGCGGTGGGGTCACCAATGCAGGGGCGTCAGCTCCGCTCTTCTCTCCTTACCTCCGCAAGGATGGAGAGCGCCAGGGCGCCCCACGGCGGTCTGGCTTGGGTCTTAGAGGGGCGAGTCCCTAGTCCCCCTTTCGGCGCGCTTTGCAGCCACCCTGTCGGTTAAGAGGATGAGGCTTCAGGGATTCGTCGTCCCAGGACCTCAAGGCCAATGGCAGGAACTCGGGCAGAGCGTGTAGGAAGATGGTGTCGGGTAGGGGCGCCGTCTTTTGACTCGCGACGGACAAGAGGCTCTGACTCTCCTAGCGGAGAAGCCTGGGGAGAATTCGTGGACGAGTTTCTTTACGTCCTTCCCTCGAATTTAGGAACAAAACAAGCAAGAGTCTGAAAGTAGAGGGAAGGGGAGATGGCTGGGGCCGCGACGCGGTTAGAAGGTGTTCCCCACCTCCTCCCCGCAATGCGTAGGGGTCTCTAGGCGGTCGGGGGAGGGGGCACGAAAGGGTGGGGAAGAGACTGGGGGCGCCATGGGCTGGAGGAGGGCTCACGAGGCAGAACCCGACCCCGAGCCCACGCCCAGAGCGAGGATAAGTGTCCGCGACCTGCCAGGACGCAGGCGGCACCGATGGAGGAGGCTAGAGGTGCAGTGGGGGCCAGAGGTAGAGTCCCCGCCCTCCCTGGAGCTATCCGGTCGGGCGTGGAGACTCCTGTCAAGTCTACGGTGGCACCGGGAATCCACTCTTTTGTACCTAAAGGCCTTGCTTTGGGGTTTCCCCCTGCACGTCGGCCTTCCCCTGCAGGAAGCCGTGAGAGGCATCTGCTGCCTCAGAGCCTCGGCTTGGCTCGGGATGTGTCAACCCACCCTGAGGGTGTGGGGTTAGGGTCATACCAGGTGCAGCGAACCCTTTGCCTTCTCCCGGGTTTAGTGTGGGGTCTGCGGAAAGACTGTGATTCAGACAAACTCCACAGGTGGCAAGGGCTTGAAACTCTTCCCACGAGGGGGCTGCCCAGCTTCCTCCTAGGTCCCAGACCCTGGTCATCACGATGTTGCAGTTTCCTCGGGTGGTTGGCTCCTGGAATTTTAGGGCTCTGGAGTGAATTGTGGGGCTTCCCCACCTCAGCAGGAGTTCCTGAGCTGCTCCTCTAGATGCTTCACTTTTATACAATTCACCCATAAAGGCTTCCTCAGATCCTCAAAAGCCTCAACTCTTTTCTTCATTTTTTTTTTAAAGATTTTATTTATTTATCTGACAGAGAGAGAGAGAGAGAGAGCACACATACAAGCAGGGGGAGCAGCAGGCAGAGGGAGAGGGAGAAGCAGGCTCCCCACTGAGCAGAGAGCCCCATATGGGGCTCAATCCCAGGACTCCGGAATCATGACTTGAGCCACAGGCAGATGCTCAACCCAGAAGCTCAGCCAGCCGACTGAACCACCCAGGCGCCCCTCCTTCCCTCATTTCCATGGAAACTGGTGCCGGTTTTTCTGGATTTCCTCACTCTCCAGGGCACAAACCCTAGGTCTGGGGGCTGCAGAAAAGTCACCCCAAGTCTCCAGACCTCTGAGAAGGCAGAACTGGCCGGGCCTGCGGTCTATTGAAAAATCAAGTCCTCACAGCAAGGGGAGGAGGGGGTGAAACATGGGCCTTCTGAGGTGTGCCGTATCTTTCAAGGTCCCCTGGGAGTGCAGGTGACTGTTTCTACCTGGAGGCAACGCAGGGTTGAAATTTAGAACTCTTGGCCTTAGGATAGTCTGAGATCTAAGTCCACCTCTAGGCAGGAGGCAGCCTGTTTGGGAAATACTGAGCCTGATCCTGGTGCACCTGAGGCTGAAGACCTTTCTTTGGCATGCCCGACACCCTCCCTTGGCCCTGGCCAGACTTGTTAGGACAGCCTCTTCTCCATACCCCGCTCCTTAGCTGCCCAGAGCGATTGTACCCTACTGACATGAGTAATTTCAAAATCTTTGTCTTGAACAGCCCCACTGGGCCAGGCTAGGCAGCAGAACTCACCCTGACTTCCTCCTTGCCCTGGGCAGAGGAGGAGGCCCTCTCTGGTCTCCCAGTTCCCACCACCCCAGGCACAGCTGTGGGCCTATGTGGAAGTCTGGCCGTCAGGGTAGCTTACCTTCTCCTTAGGGTCGAGAGAGATTTCCTCTCACTTAGCCACAATTGACAGCTGCTGATGACTATCACTGGTCTGTTCTAGGACCAAGGCCGCTGGGCAGAGGGCACAGGTGGGAACTATAAATAGCACTGTGGTGGGTGAGGCTCTAACCCAGTGCTGTGAACCGCACCAAACGTATAATGACCCTCAGCAAGGCTTGGGGATTGGGGAATGAGCTACAGGGTAAGGGATTGAGAATTTGGTCTTGGGGACCCCAATGTCAATTTTTCCATGTATCTTCCCTCCCCCAGTTCACAGTGAGTCAGATTTCCGCGTTGTCTTGTCTGGCCACTTTCATTTCCCCTGGGACTGGGTGGAGGTTGGTTCAGAAAGGGGAACTGAGCCACCAGTCTTATGAGGCCTGGGGACAGGGCTGGGGGCTCTCCCACTCTCCCTGTCCTAGCCCAGAGCTGGGCACTGCTGTGAGGAGAGGTTTGTGGATGGAGACGTCTTCGCAGCGGGAAGGTAGCACTTAGCGACTCCAGCCCCAAAAGGTACTGGGAGGGAATTTCTGGGGAACTGAGCTCTAAGCAAGCCTGGAATGATAGGGTCCACACCTGAGAGATCGTCTTGTTCCAATCTCCCATCTAAAGTGGGCCAGGAAGTCCCCCTGGGCTTGAGTACCCCCAGAAACTGGTTGCTCCCAGGCCTACCCTAGTAGTTCCATGGCTTTAGTTGTTATAAAGTTCTTTTTCGATCTGGGTGTAGTCTGCCCCGATGGAGGCTGTCCAGATGTTGACTCAAACCCTAGTCCTTTTGTCCCATGCTGGAACCACAAATGTTACGGAGAGCTCTGGTCCCTATCCACCAACCCAGAGGCCCCATTTCCTTCAGCCATTCCTTCCGTGACAGGCCCAACCCACTGTAGATCCCTGCCTGTGTCACAGCCCCAGCGGCCGTCCTCTGACCTCTGGTCTCACCCCACTCTGAGTCAGAGGAGGATCCCAGAGACAGCATGGCTGGTGGTGGGAAGAAACAGCTGGAGGATAGAATCTTCCAGCATCTGGGGTATATCAGTTAGCTGATATTTCTCAAGTCCCACTTAAGGCCCCTATCCTGGTGACCAGGAGGTAGACCAAGGGGGCTGATGGGATTTCTCTCAAGACATCCAGATGTGGGGAAGCTTCAGTCCTGGGGGAAACTGAGGAGGAAAGGAAGTTCTGAGGAACGGGTGTGGGAACCCTCTCTTCATTCCCACACTATGACTTGCTCTTTAGCCAGGTTTCCTAGAAGGTGACAGAGCGAGGGAATTCTCAGGACAAAGAGAGGAAGGGCAGAAGGGAAGGGAGGGAGGCAGGGTGCGCAGGAGGGAAGCTGAGGAAAGAGGTGGAATGGGCTGCACTGGTTTGCTCCACCCGAAGCAAGGGGGCTGGCTTTTGGTCCCTGCATGTCAGTCATTCGTCAGCTGTGGGCGACCTAGCCCTGGAGCAGCTCCGTACCATTGTGACTTTCCAGCCTCACAGCAGCTGGGAAGTCCATGCCCCACGTGGTACAGCATGTCTGGGGTGGGGGGAGCACGCACAGCACCCCCCCTCTCTGTAACCCCCTTCTCCCCTCCCACCCTCAAAAACAAAGCACAGACACAGTGACCCTATGACAAAGAGGTTGATGGTTGGAAAAAGGAATTGGCTGGGAGCATCCGGGCAGATGGGAGACACTCCAGCCCCCAGTGCTGGGAGAAAGAGAAAAGCCATACTATCCCTGGCTTGGACCCCCGTGTACTCCGGCCTCCGATCTTCCTGCTGCAGGGCGCGTCTATCTGCAAGTCTTCTGTTGACTAATGACCCCCTCTTTCTCCCACAGACCCCTTTGCCATGAACCAGCCTGCCTCCAGGGCCCCCCCTCCGCCCCGCCGGGTGCGACTGAAGCCGTGGCTGGTGGCTCAGGTGAACAGCTGCCAGTACCCAGGGCTGCAGTGGATCAATGGGGAAAGGAAATTCTTCTGCATCCCGTGGCGCCATGCCACGCGGCACGGCCCCAGCCAGGACGGAGACAATACCATCTTCAAGGTAAGCTCCGGGTGGGGGTGACTGCCTGGACTTCCGGGGCACCCTTGCCCTTGAAGAGGATCCCCAAACATCTCACACTGACACCTCTCCTGGCCGCCTGGCTGTAGGTGACCCCAGGCTCGGACCCGGGGATGTGTCTTTTTTAACCTACCCCCAGCTGTGTCTTTTTTAACCTCTTGCCCAGAGCAACATGGACATGGAAAGGTCCCCCCAGGAGACCTTCCGCCTCCTCCCTTTTCTTGTCTCATTCTTACCACCCGAGAGTACGGGTGCAGTGTGCGTGTTTGGTGCGTGTTGGATCTAAATGGAAACCACAGATTGCCCCCGTGATGGGAACACGAGGAGCTAACTGCATTTGCACTTTTCTGTATGTGCGTCGATAAAATTAAAACATGAAATCGTTGTTTTGCATCCTGCATTTTCCAGCCAACATCAGAACCAGCTTTCCTCTGCCACGAAGGTCACGTCACTTTCAGCGACTGCTGGAGGGGTCAGCAGTTAAGTTATCCAAACCCGGCATTTGGACCCTTTCTGTTCCTTCTGGCGTCCCGGCGTCCCTGTACCCTCCTCTAAACACTTGTCCACTGTGGATCTCATGTGAATTTCTTTGGGGGTAGTTCCTGGTATTCAACATTGCTGGGTCAAAGAGAATCCTTATTATTTTTTTAAGATTTTGATATGCTTTCCTTTGTTTTGGCAGGCTGATATTTACCCTTTGAAGGTTCTTTTCAAATCTGTCTCTTATTTTTTTTTTTTTAAAGATTTCATTTATTTATTTGACAGACAGAGATCACAAGCAGGCAGAGAGGCAGGCAGAGAGAGAGGAGGAAGCAGGCTCCCTGCCGAGCAGAGAGCCTGATGTGGGACTCGATCCCAGGACCTGAGATCATGACCCGAGCCGAAGGCAGCGGCCTAACCCACTGAGCCACCCAGGCGCCCCCTGTCTCTTATTTTTGAATAGGTACCGCAATTCAAAATTTAAAAAGTGTAATATGGTTTGCAGCAAAGAAAAATCTCCCTCCCACCCCAAAAAAGTCTCCAGCTACCCTCTCCCTCCCCAGAGGCAATTAGTATTGTCATTTTCTAGTTCATCCTTCCTGAGAGATTTTTGTGCATACACACAAATAGGTACCTATCTTCCCCCCTGCCACTGCTTTTCACAAAATCATAGATGTAGATGTACCTTTCTGTATCTCCTATTTCTTGAAGATTACAACATGTCAGGATATCGAAAACATCTTCTTTTTTTTTTTTTTTTTCTTGCTGCCCAGTATTCCATTCTAAGGATTGGCTGTAATTTAACCAGTTCCCATGGATGGACATTTGTTTGGGGTCTTCTGTTTTTACAAATAGTGCTGCAGTGAGAAACCTCGTAGGTGCAGAATTTTGTGTGGCTGCTTCTGTATCCCGATGATAAATTCCTAGAGGTCGAATTGCTAGGTTAAGGGGAAGAAATATTTGTAATCCTGCTATCAGCCAACTTACCCCCAAAATAATACCAACAGCTAAGGTGTATGGAGCCCATCCGAAATGCAGGCACAGTTCTGGAAGCTCTGTGGGCCCTGGAGTCTTCACTACCACCCTGTGAGGTGGGCACTGTGATGGGGATGTTATGGCAAAAAGAGGCAAAGTGACGTGCCCCTGGCACACAGCTGGTGGTTGGCTGTTTCCAGATTCCAACCCAACCCCCCTGCAGATCCCATGCTCTTATGCACCATGTGGCATCATCCTCCTTAGAGACTACCTATATGTACCCTAGCAGGAGCAGTGAAGGAAATGCCTTTCAAAGTCCTTAGGTACTTCCTTTCCTTTGTCGGAGTCCTGAGGGCGGGGAAGGACTGGAGTCCTATCTCCCACCTGGCAGGGGGAGACTCAGGTCAGGTTCCGTGTATCCCTGAAGTTCCCACCACTCAGCAGTGACTCCCATGAGCCAGGAGGGGCTGGGGCTTTGGCAAGGACAGAGGTTCTCTGTGGTTGCCTATCTTTTTTTCCTGCCTCAGGCCTGGGCCAAGGAGACAGGCAAGTACACAGAGGGCGTGGATGAGGCAGACCCTGCTAAGTGGAAGGCCAACCTGCGCTGTGCCCTTAACAAGAGCCGTGACTTCCGCCTCATCTATGACGGACCCCGGGACATGCCGCCTCAGCCCTACAAGATCTACGAGGTCTGCTCTAATGGCTCCGCTCCTGCAGGTATTAGGCCTGGCCCTGTGCGGGCTCCCTAGGAGGCTGTTAAGGAAGGCCCAGGGCCCCTCCAGGATGCAGTGGTGAGGGACATGCTTCGAAGTCGTGACACCCCAGGTTCCTGGGAGTGGCCTGTGATGGACCCTGTGGTGGGGCCCTGAATGACTTGGCACAGACTGGGCTTTGTGTCTGTCTTCCTCAGCTTGCCCCTGTTCTTGGCTCTTAATTCCAGAGCGTGTAGGTCTAGAGACCTGAGGAGCTGAGTGCCATGGGGTCAGGGAGGTCCCTAGCGATTTCTGGTGGCTGTGTGGCCTTTCACCTCACTGCCGGAGCTGTCCTACGGAGCCCTGGTGGCCTTCCTTCTCCTCCCCCACTGACTCCCTTGCTTTGTGTCCTCTCCCTGCCCTGCAGAGTCACAGCCCAGTGAGGACTACACTTTTGGTGCGGGAGAGGAGGAGGAGGTGGAGGAAGAGGAAAATGCGAGCTCAGGACCGTTCTTGGCGGCATCCGCCTGTGCAGATGTGGTGGGTCTTGTTAGGGCCTTTCTGCTGTCCTGCTCTGCTTTCAGGTTAAGCGGTCCCTTTCCTCCAGGGCTCTGCTGCCCTTTTTATAGCTCTTCCCTTGGGTTTGTTCTTGGGGTTTTGTTGGTACAGAGCATGCCCACATGTTGTCTGGCACACCCTCCTTGGGCTGAATAGGCACTACTACCTTAGAAGGCGCATGAGGACACCACGGCGCTGAGAGTTCAGAGAGCTGGGGCCAAAGGCAGGGTCGGGCCTTGCAGAGCTGAACACCGGGGAATTGCCTGTGTGGTTCTCGTGGGTTATTTCCTTAGCATCTGATCAACTCATTAACCTGTCCTCCCTTCTCTCTTTCTCTGGCCTATTCCCTCCTCCTTTGCCTGGATCTTCCCTTCAGCTCCAGAGGATGTTACCAAGCCTGAGCATCACAGGTGGGGCTGGGAGGGGGGTGTGGTTGGGGGCCTAGTATAAGGAGAAGCTGCAGGTCCCCTCAGTTCCTGGGAGGGGGCTGATGGGAGGCTGCAGGGTGGGTGCCCAGGGTTGAGAGTAGGTGGGCCTGGGAGGAACGTTCTCTGAAGTGGCATTAAAATTCTGCCTGCCCCCACCCTCTGTAGAAGCCGTGCAACCTGGCCCCCCCGTGGCGCCCTATTCTTTACCCAAAGAGGAGGTCAAGTGGCCACCTGCTCTCCAGCCACCTGTGGTGCTGGGCCCTCCTGCACCGAACCCCAGCCTCCTGGGCCCCACCCCTGGCAACCCTGCTGGCTTTGGGGAACTTCTCCCTGAGGTCCTCCCAAGCCTGCAGCCTGGGCCCCTTGCTGCTGGCCTGCCCCCCACGGGTGAACAACAGCTCCTGCCTGACCTGCTGATCAGCCCCCACATGCTGCCTCGTAAGGACCCTCAGGAGGGCTGGGCCGGGTAAAGTGGGCCTGGGGGGTTGGTTTGCAAGAAGGGTAGTAAAGGGCGAAGATGCTCAAGCCAGGCCCTCCCTGGGTGGTCGGGGGGAAGGAAGTGGGAGAGCCGACTAGATGGGCTGGCTGCTGCTGAGCAGAGGACAGAGTAAGTCAGGGGCTGCAGAACAAGGAGGTGTGGGGCTCACAGACTGGCTGGGCCTGCCCTCTGCCCCACAGTGACTGACCTGGAGATCAAGTTCCAGTACCGGGGGCGACCACCCCGGGCCCTCACCATCAGCAACCCACAGGGCTGCCGGCTCTTCTACAGTCAGCTGGAGGCTACCCAGGAGCAGGTAGAGCTCTTCGGCCCCGTGAGCCTAGAGCAAGTACGCTTCCCCAGCCCTGAGGACATCCCCAGCGACAAGCAGCGCTTCTACACAAACCAGCTGCTGGACGTCCTCGACCGCGGGCTCATACTCCAGCTTCAAGGCCAAGATCTGTATGCCATCCGCCTGTGCCAGTGCAAGGTGTTCTGGAGCGGGCCCTGCGCCTCGGCCCACAGCTCACACCCCAACCCCATCCAGCGGGAGGTCAAAACCAAGCTCTTCAGCCTGGAGCATTTTCTCAATGGTGAGAAATTGCGTCGTATTCCTCGGGGCTTTCTCTTGTGCAGGTGCATGGTTCTAGCCTCTAAGGCTCTTGATCTTGCTGTAGAGCTCATCCTGTTCCAAAAGGGCCAGACTAACACCCCGCCGCCCTTTGAGATCTTCTTCTGCTTTGGGGAGGAGTGGCCTGACCGCAAACCCCGGGAGAAGAAGCTCATCACCGTACAGGTAGACCACCATTTCCTCTCTCAAGCTTGAATATTGGGGGAATCCTGGGGCTCAGCCCTTGCCCTAGGGTGGATAGAGGTTTAGGCCTCCCTGGGCAGTGTGGACTTGGCAGCCAGAGATAATCAAAGCCTGGAGCTGCCCTTTATTATGAAGTAGAAATTGGTGCCCCTTCTTCCTGGTGGATGAAGTCCACCTGCCCCTTGGTGGATGCCTTGGGAACAACTGGATTTGATCGTCCGGCCAAGGTTCTCCCTGTTCCTCTTTGCCCCCCAGGTGGTGCCTGTAGCAGCCCGGCTGTTGCTGGAGATGTTCTCAGGGGAGCTTTCTTGGTCAGCTGATAGTATCCGCCTACAAATCTCAAACCCAGACCTCAAAGACCGCATGGTGGAGCAGTTCAAGGAGCTCCATCACATCTGGCTGTCCCAGCAGCAGCTGCAGCCGGTGGCCCAGGCCCCTCCCGTGGCAGGCCTCAGTGCTGGCCAGGGGGCCTGGCCTATGCACCCAGCTGGCATGCAACAATGAGACTGCAGACAGGGACTGGCGCAGGCTTCCCAGGTGGCTGTGTGGGCTCATGTGAAGGTATGATGGGCCCTGTGGGCACTTGACCAGCTGCAGGGCCCTCTACCTGGGTCTCTGGAAAGGGATTTGCACCAAGGAGAGGGAAGAAAGGTCCAAGCTCCAGGCTCTCTCCCATAGCACCTGAGGGAAGCTGGAAGCCAGTTTTGCTTTGAGGGCTATCTTCCTCTATGTGCCTCTCCTCTGCTCTCCCTGGAGGAACTGAGCTCTTAGCCCCAGTGAGCAGAGAAGTTAACTCCACCAACCCTGGGGGCCTAGTTGAGAGGGAATTGTCCCCTAGTGGCCCACTCTTGTGGTTGCCCCCAATTCCTCAGGCAAAAAGAGACAAGTACAGTGGATCATGCCCCTTCACCAGGACATGGGTCTAACCCGATGTTGGGGTCCCCTAGTTTGAGCCTCACTTCCTCACATTTCCCTCTGAGAAAGGCACTTGGGTATCATACCAGATCCTTAAGGCCAGCAGCTACCTCCTCCTTGAGAGTCTAAGAACACAGGCAGAAGTAGAATTTTATGTATTTTTCAATTAATAAATATGAGAAACAGATTCAGCTATTTACTTTTTCCAGTACCAGTTGCTTCCATGCTGTTCTTCCAGACTTTATTTCTGGTATTTGCTGGCCCTGTTTCCCCTAGCACCCACCCTCCATCTCCAGGGCCACAACAGGAGGAGGGCCTGCCTTTACAGGCTGATGAGTCAGTGGGGCTCCATAAGCACTCCGTTGACTGGCTTTGCTTTCTAGGAGGAAGCTAGCTGAAGTAAGGGCGTGGGTCTTTAATTGTGTGTAGTCTAAAATCCTGTCCAGATCAAATTCTGAGTACAACTGATGTTATGCAGAAACATTTGTTTCATTGATTCCAAATACTCTACAGAGCTCCACAGTCAAGCTTATTAGGCTCAAAACCCAATACTGTAGCATACTGTGTGATCCTATTTATATAAAACTAAAGAGAATGCAGACTAATCTACAGTAACAGAAAGCAGATCAGTGGCTACTGGAGGATGGTAGGAGGCATGAGGAAACTTTTGGGAGTAAAGGTATGTTCACTATCTTGATTGTGTTCATGGTTTCATGGGTGTATCCTATGTCAAAGCTTATCAACTACTGAACTGAAATCCGTGCAGCTTATTCTATGTCAATGATACTGCAATACAGGTTTCTTTTTTTCGAAGACCAAATTCTGCACTCAGTGGGTTAGGAATCAGTCTAGTTGGGCGACTGTTGAGAAAGAATACATGCAGCACGTTTCTGTTTAACATGCTCAGGGACCCATGGGAGCTATATGGAAGGATAAAATGTAGCATGAGGAGTTTTAGGGTGAACTAAAAGATGCAGAAAGAGCCGCTCCCCCGAAATATGAAGGGCCCGTGGCATCAAGGGCAGGGCCCACCGTCTAAACTCCATCTGCAGCTGTCTCCCAGGTAAGGGCTGAGACTGCTCGCTCACGTTGTCTAGCCATCATTTCAGAGCTCTGAGGAAGTGAAAGGAAGGAGAAACAAACACTGATTAAATTTTAAAAATTTATTGTTTTCTTTTCTTTCCTTTTTTTTTTGTTGTTGTTGTTGCTGTTGATTTGTTCTTGAGATGGCTACAACACCAGACAGAACAGTGCCCTCAAATCTAATGCCTGTGCAGGGCTGCAACTCCATTAAAACAGTACGATCTGGTTTGGGCTTCCCTCCCCCGCCTCACTCCCACAACGAAGTCAAATAATTTCCACATTTTTTTTAGTAAAATACAGTTAGCCCTGTAAACACTTTCCCCCATAATCCCCTCTTTTTTGTCTTCTCTCATTTCTGTGGGTGAAAAATTAACTAAAAAACACAACAATCTTTTAAAAAAACCCTAAAACTTAGAATATACATTTATATCCCACTCACCCTAATTTTGGCTCTTCTCTCCAAGGCTGATGATAACCCCAATGTGGACTGGAAATGGACTGAGAGACTGGATAGGGTCAGGGCTGGGAATATGCATGAATTTTGGCCCTGGCAGGTCCCAGTATTACTGATGTGACCATGATATAAAACGAACAGGCTCCTCCTTGTTGGAACAACTCTAGAGGTGGGAAAAATGTTGGAAGAGTGGGAGAAATTTCTACTCACTTTTGTGAAAAGAGGAGGGGACAGGGAAGAAGGGAGGGCGGGAGAGAAAAAGAGGAAAAAATAACAGAAAACCTTAAGAGATGATCCTGACCCCATTTCATCTGAATTCCCATTTTCCCTAAGTAAACAGTTTCTGTTTCACAAAAATTTGTACTTTTATTTCATGTGCACATGCGTGTTAGCATGTGTGGGTACGTGTGTGTGTGTGTGCGTGTCACTGCTACCAAGTGAACGTTTCAGTTATGTTTTTAGTTTAGTTTTCCTTTTTTTCCTTTTATTTCTTTAAAATTATTTTTCCTTTGAAACAAGTTCACCAGGAAACCAGCTCCCCTCCCACCACGTCGGACAGGCCGCAGCCATCTTTTTTTTAAACCGCGCTGATTTTCCCTCACACCCCCAAACAGGAACTCCTCAGGATGGCCTCGGAAGGCTAGAGTCTCTCCCTGTCTGGCGGGACGCCGTGGTGGCGGTGAAGGCCCCTCTGCCACAGTGGAGGTTTCTGATTGTGGGACACAGTCTGGTTTTTGTTTTCTTCCTGTCTTCTAATTAAAAAAGACATTCCTAACAAAAGAGAGAAGACAGTCAATAACTATGCTTCAGGAGATAGTAAATTTCAAAGTCAAGGTAGAAGTTTTCTTATTTGCTCAGGTACCTCATTCGGTCCTCTGCTGTAAGAACTCAGCAAAAAAAAAGTTGGAGTATTTACTTGTGAATCAAGAGCGCTATGGCTCTAATGATACTGCCTGCAGTCCTTCTCTGAGTGTGCTGAGGAAACTAGGGTAATATGTTGGGGGTTAAGAGTATGCCAGTAGGTCTGGGCTGCCCACCCCAAACCAACCAGAAAATCTCCACTTCAGTCCGTTTAAATACTGCGGTTTCAGGCAAGTTTTCTGAAGGAAGACTTTGCCTATCATCTCAAGTTTAAAAATCACTGATTTAGTCTGTATGAAAGGGTACTACGTGAAAGTATGAAGTAGAGTAGTTAAAAGGACGGACTCTAGCACCAGAATACCCGTGTGTGAATTGTAGCCTATCAATTACTGACTGTACATCAAGCAAATCGTTTAACATCCTGGAACCTCTATTCCCCTAGACCATGGAACTAATAATGGTAATAATGCAGAGAACCACCTGAGGATTATCTTAGTTAATACAGGCAAGTACTTAGAACAGTACCTGACACAGTTAGGGCTCCATAAATGTTAGCTATGAGTGTCCATAGCTGTCCACCAATAAGCCTGTGTGTACCAATGATATCTATTACCGATGCTGCAAAACTCAAGAATCCCAAATGGTATCACTACTCATTAAAGAAGAAAATTTAGAAATAATTTCTGGTGTGAGTGACACACTGCTGAAGAGGGGCCTTCATCCACTAACACATTAAATGACAGAAACTACCAGTGAGGAGCTACACTTTGAGAACTGCCTCGTGGGAGAATAAATTCCGCCCAAGACCTCTAAAGGGGGTGCAGGTGCTTAAGAAAGCGGCCTTTCTTCTCTCAGTCAAGAAACTGGCACCCACATCCTAATATCCAGTTCTTCCTTGTCCTCAGCTAAGATTCCTGCTTTGCTGCAGAACCAGGAGTCAGGAAGCACATGGAAAAAAACTGGTGATCAGGAGCCTTTCCTCTACCTCCTGCCTTGGGCAGAACCTGGCATTTCAGTGCTCTGATAGTAAAAGTGTTCAGAATAATCATCTTTCTCATTAAATCTGAAAGGTCAGTTTTAGAATACTGTCACTGTAATCATGGTCTGCTTTAGGTCAGCATTGTTTTCGCCAAAGTAGCCAGGTTAAAAAATACTTGTTTATTAATATTAACATACACACTTACCATCCTAAATGTAAGTAAGGGGATACAAGGAGGAATTTTTTTTTTGAGATCTCCTACAATAACTTTTCTACGGGGGTGAAGATGGTATCCAGACGCAGCTAACAATCATCTGGCTGCCTGGGCCCAAGCAAACCAGGGTCTTGCATTTCTTAATCTGAACAGCACTGTTTAACTGTTAAGTCTTTCCCAAACCAGCTATAGTACAAGTCCCATGATGGGCATTAAAACCTATGTCATCCCCAAGCGCTCTGAACAGCCAGGGAAAAAGCCGGGAACTGTAACCACTCACCTGGGTGACAGGCACAGTGCAGGAGTGTGAGCTATCGAAACAACCTGGTGAAGTCTCTCAAGGCCCAGCAAACTTGTTTACATTCCTCAGCACTAGAAAAAAAAAGGTAGGTTGGCCCCTGATGAGAAAGATACAATATGGTGAAAACAACCACAACACTGAGATCCACTGAGAATTATCCTAGCTCTGCTTGAAGCTCTCTCCATTGTCTCGACTGTTTCTGATCTTTCTGTAACTAAAAGGCAAATATTAACTACTGCATGTGAGAATAATTATAAGCTGTATGGTCTCTAAAGAGTAGCTGTGGAGAAAAGCTGCTTGGTTTTGATTGAATCTTGGCTCTACCACTCTTGGGCAAGTTACCAACCTGCTTTTGTTGCTGCATCTGTTTACCTACCTTACAGTGTTTAGAAGATTAAGTCAGTTCAACACTTCATTGGGAGTCCCTGACACAAACACAAGAAAGCCAGAAGGCCCAAATGAAAAAAGCAAGCATATTCTACCTAAGGCTGATAACTTTAACTCTATGAGCTGAGCTAACTTAGGTACCCTGGTTCCTCATTCTCTTCCAAAGGCAGATTTTGTTGACCAAGCCCATTTCGGCAACTAAGTCTCTATCTGTCATCCATATTCTCGTTGGAAAGGCTGCTCAGGGTTTCCTCCTGTGGGAGGTGAATGGAGAGGAGGGAAGAAAGGGTTAAGGCATGTAGAAGGAGGAAGCTGGACTTGGTCCTCAGGCAAGCACCGAAATGGGATTTAAATAGCCCAATATTCACCTGACCCTATTTTCTCAAAAGCCTCCTTTGTCTGAAACTGTCCCCGAGAAGCCAGCTGATGCCCACTTCGTTCTTTTGTGTCAGTCTTCAGAGCAGGTTTTGGTAACTGAACATGAAGCTAAGCTAAAAACAGGAGAGGAAGAACTTCCGAATATGCCCATTCTTCTGTGGTCCTCTCTCTGGCTCAGAAAAATTCAGGGACCACAGCCCATTACCTAAGATTCAATGTTAGAAGAAAGAGCTTTCTCCTTCTCATAACGTTAAACACCAGGGGAGGGAACTGCCAACACTTGTTCCACAGAAAAGTAGGTGAAAAGAGAGCTCTCTCCATAGTGCCTACGTCTAGATTTCCCTACCTATTACAAGGTCTGGAAAAATCATTAAGAACCTTGAATCAGACCCCAGGATTTGATTCAACAGAGAATCCCAGAAACTTTCTCCAGTCTCTCTCCATCCTAAAAATGTAATAAAAATGATAAAGTCTCCTGGTTTTATTGAAATTCTGCCACTTCTGAATTTAACGTGCATCAATACAACCAATACCTTCCCTCAGTCTATTTCTAAATCAATACTGACTATTAAGGAGGCAGTTGAGGAGGCGAGCACAGATCACTCATGCTTCCAATGTCACAAAGGAAGAAGATACATTATCCAAGAGAAGCCACCATGTGACATGTTATCATAAGGAACTACAAAAGTAAGAAATAGTTAAACGTGAGGTAACAGTGAAGACTTAACTCCATTCTTCACCTCTCTTGTGACACAGGAGAAAAAGTGCCGAAATCAGAATGCAGGTAGAGAGAACTGTGTGAGCCAGGGTGAAAGAGCGGTAGGCTGGTATCCGGAGTTAGCTCAGCTCTCGTCCAGTCCTGTCAGCAACTACTCTGGCGTCCAGAGCCTCAGCCAAATGTTTAATGTGTCCTTCACTAGGCCCAAAGAAATGGATTTAAAAAAACCCCAAAACCAAACAACTATTTTCTGTTTTCCGCCTCAGTCCTTCTGGCATTTATTTCCCATTTCATCTCACTGCATTCGCTGGGGCGCATGGGTGGCTCAGTTGGTTGGGCGTCTCTGCCTTCGCCTCAGGTCATGATTCCAGAGTCCTGGGATGGAGCCCCTCATCGGGATCCCTGCTCAGCAGGGAGTCTGTTTCCTCCCTCTCTCCCCTGCTCACACTCTCTCTCTTGCAATCTCTCTCACTCTCAAATAAATAAAATCTTAAAAAAAAAAAAAAAAGTTCTAAAAAAAAGAAAAAGAAAATGGCCACTATTTTTCTAGATTCTATTTTCTGGCTTCTATTCCCCCAACCCCGATCCTTTTGCCATATTTCTGAATACATTTATGGTGACCATCTCAAGCTCCATAATCCTAATGATGTGCTGAGAAACACAGCCCTTCTCACCTAATGTTCATGGATATTGCAGAGTAACCGAGCTCTAACTAATGACATGAGCAAGAAGACACCCCAACCTGGCTTCTAACTCTAGAGTCAATGCTTCCTTTATTCAACGTCTTCTGACCTTGAGATTCTCATGCTGGTGTTAAGAATCCAAGAATAAATATCAATACAGAGAAATGGGAAATGATGGCAGGATTTCTTCCAGTCATAATCAGTAGTGTTTGGAGAGGAAGAATGATGTTTCAGAATGAAAAACCTCAGCTTTCTTTAAGTTGACCAACGAAAAATGTTAGGGAATTAATTACCAGCACCATTTGAAAAACAGGCTTGGACTTGCTGAAATGAAACTGAACCAGTTTGCCCTCCCTGTTAGAATGGCAAACAAAGCAGCACGTTGAGACAGGAATTACAGGACCTTACAACCAAAAGGGAGACTGAGTCATGCATGGAACAGAAGGTTCAAGAGCAAAACTCGTACTAGAGAAAGAGAATTACTACAAGGAGGTGAGCAATCTCAAAGCTTTTCTCTAGTACCTCGACATTACCTCTTCTGTTCATTTCCCAGCATCATGTCATCACAGCATACTATAGGAGGAGCTGCAAAACTTGTTCCACAGTGGGAGATCAAGTAGGCCAGGTTGCCGGTGCACCTTATTTCCCAACATCACAGGGCAAAGATCACAGGAATTTTTTTTGTAACCTTGCGCTATTGGGTTCCTTTCTGTGCCACTTAATTTTCCTTAAATGGGGGAATATCCATGACTTTTCATACTTATTCTACAGTTCTACCCATCATAGACTAGTTCAGATAAGGGAATACAGGTTTGGTGGATACTTATTCTAGAATGTGTGGGTGGTTGCCTTAGAGCTGGCAGGAGACATGCTCCAGCTAGCTCTGCAAATGCATTAACAACATTCCAGCAGGTTCTTTTCCAAGGAGAAAGTTAACATTCACTGATCACCTACTACATACCAAATCTTTAGATTTCCACTTGATATCTCATAATAACCCCTTATGAGTAAGAGAGGTAGTACTAACCCTATTTTACAGATGAATAGGCCAAGGTTCAGCAAGTAGCAAGATTTATGCCAATATCCCTAACGCTAAACCTAGTTCTTTGAGGGTTCTCTCCAGGCTTCCATTTGCTTTAAGGAAATTACAGCCAATATGATCCTGACCAATACTAGATGGAAAAGAATAGAACAGAAGCAGAAAGATGCTACTACACTCTTTTCCCTGAGACTGCTTAGAGATAGAATACTACTACTGGAAAGATTCACCGTAAAAAAAAAGTAAAATAATTTTTTAAAGTCATCCCACTCAATATACACCTACCTAGAGAAGGGGAAATTCCCTTCTAGCAAAATATATCATGAAAGTAGTCACATGCCATTTTTTTGGTCATGCATGTCACTTGATCTATGGCCAAAAATCAGTTGCTTCTGGGACATGAAGTTAAGCCACTTTTAGTAAGCTACAAAATAACAGCACTCATAGGTTTGGAATTTTAACAAATTCTTTAGCAAAATTATTGAAGAGACTCTGGGAGATGAGAAAATAAGCCATTCTGGAAAGTAAGATTAAGAAATTAAGTCTCAGAAAAGACGATCAGTTATTGAACCACCACCTACAATCTGTCCCCCCCACTTTTGCCCTTTTACTTTTTAAAAGATTTTATTTATTTGAAAGAGAGGGCATGTGCGAGAGAGAAAAAGAGAAAGAGCACACAGGTGCACAACCAGGGGGAGGGGCCGAGGACAAGGGACAAGCAGTCTCCCCACTGAGCATGAAGCTGAGGAGCCTGGGAGATCATGACCTGAGCTGAAGTCAGATGCTTAATGGACTAAGCCACTCAGGCGTCTCTCTCCTCTTTTTAAAAACTAGGTCTGGTTTTAATTATAAATGTACACCACATGCTTAGGAAAAAAATGAAACTATTATAGAAAGTTATGAAATAAAAACTGAAAGTCCCATCCTGGTCCCAGTTGTCTTCAGAAATTTACTATGCATATATATAACAAATATAATAAAACAGCTTTTAAAAGTGCAAGCTGGTTCATTTACAACAGCATCAAAAAGAATGTAACACTGAAAGAAATTAAAGACACCAAAAAAAAACCAAAGACCTCTCCTGTTCATGGACTGGAAGACTTAATTTTGTTAGGACATCAATACTACTCAATAGATTCAATGTAATTGCTATCAAAAATCCTGACCTTTTTTGTGAAAATAGGAAAATATATCCTAAAATTCATATGGAATCTCAAAAGACCCCAAATATTCCAAATAATCTTAAACAAGGAACAAAGTTGGGGGTCTCACATTTCCCAATTTCAAAATTATTACAAAGCCATGGTAATCAAAACAATATGGTACGGACATAAAGACAGACATGGAGATCAGTGGAATAGAGCAAAAGGCCCCCAAATCAATCCCTCACATATATGGTAAAATGATTTTTTTTTTTAAAGATTTTATTTATTTGACAGAGAGAGGTCACAAGTAAGCAGAGAGGCAGGCAGAGCAAGAGGGGGAAGCATGCTCCCCGCTGACCAGAGAGCCCGATGTGCGCCTCGATCGCAGGACCCCGAGATCATGACCTGAACCAAAGGCAGAGGCCTAAACCACTGAGCCACCCAGGGGTCCAGTAAAATGATTTTTTTTTTTAAAGATTTTATTTATTTGTCAGAGAGAGAGCAAGCACAGGCAGACAGAATGGCAGGCAGAGGCAGAGGGAGAAGCAGGCTCCCTGCCGAGCAAGGAGCCCGATGTGGGACTTGATCCCAGGATACAGGGATCATGACTTAGCAGAAGGCAGATGCTTAACCAACTGAGCCACCCAGGCATCCCCCAGTAAAATGATTTTTAGTAAGGGTGCCAAGACCACTCAGTGGGGAAAAGAACACTACTGGAAATTCTTTTCAATCCAAAGGAACTGAAAACAAGGTCTTTTTTTTTAAAGGTGGGAGGGGCAGAGAGGAGCGAATCTTAAGGAGGCTCCATGCCCAGCAGAGCCAGCCCAACGCCGGGCTTGATCTCACAACCCTGAGATCATGACCTGAGTAGAAATCAAACGTTGGGACACCTGACTGAGCCACATAGGCACCCTGAATGCAGGGTCCCAAAGAGATATTTGTATACCCATGTTCACAGCACAGCATTACTTACAACAGTCAAGAGGTAGAAGCAATCCAAATGTCCACCAATGGATGAATGAATAAATATAATGTGGTACATACATAAAGTGGAATGTTATTCAGCCTTAAAAAGGAAAGAAATTCTGACACACGCTACAGCACAGATGAACCTTGAGAACATTCAGAGAGTCACAAAAGGATAAACACCGTATGACTTCACTCATAAACAGAAAGTAGAGTATGACTGCTGGGGAATGGGAGAAGGGGGAGTTGCTGTTTTATGGGTATAGTTTCAGTTTTATAAGATGAAAAAAATTCTGGAAATTGCACAACAGTGTGAATATACTTAACACTACTGAACAGTATACTTGAGAACAGTTAAAATGATAAATTCTATGTGTATTTTATCACAGTAAGAAAGTTAAAAAAAATTATCAGGACAAGTTGGGTTATATGATACTGTTATTTTTTCCATTTATAATATACCTTACATATATTTCTGTATCATGACACTTAATATTCTTGCTCCTTCTCTTCCAGTGCCTACTCATTTAGTTATACTCTGTTAATTATTTAACCATTTTCTATTAATGAGCAATTAGACTTTTTCACTATTACCAAACCTTACTCAACATTCATTCTTGGACCTGAAAGTCATTCCACTACTATATGAATATAAGCCAATGCCTAAAATTTAGGCAAAATTCTAGGGATTCTAGATATATATAAAGGTATATGAGAGGGCAAGGTAGCAAACAGTTACAAAACACACTTTAACTTCCTACCATTAACACTTAATAGCCATAAAAATCTCATAACCTTTGAGTAAGTGATTGCATTTTAAGGAAAACAGTCAAAAGAAGGAAAAGGCTAGAATTTTAATATTACCCATAATACTAAAAAAATAACTGAAATGTCTACTAATAGAGGCACTGTATGGAAATTAAGCAACACCTTTTTGGTTATAAAGCAGTAATTAGGAAGACTATGTAGCTACACTTTAAATGGTAACTATGTTCACAATAAAAAATATACTAATGTATACTTAACATTTTAACTAAGCTGTGAACAAGCAGCTCATGGACTCAATGCATCTCAGAGAGATACTCTGTTTGGCCTGCATGAAATTAAACTTCAGTATCTTCAGGCACAGTGAAAATTTTCCAATTCACTGCAGTTTACATCATGTATGTTTTACAACTAATGCTTCACCTACTCACATCTGCGTTCCTGACCTCTGAATACAGAAGAGAACAGAAGACTTCAGAAAGATAAAGACAGATCCTGTGAAGAGTAGCAGGCTGATGAATGCCTTTTTCTTTTGGAAGAAATAATGCTTCCACTTACCCATTAAGACCTTATACCAGTTAATAAATTTGCACAGTAAAACTGATGTACACCTATACAGCATGGTGGTATTTCCCCTCAGATTGGTTTCTAATGTCAAGTTATGCAATTCAGTGCTAAACAGACAAACTGAATTAATGAAGGCACCCAAGAAACATACTCCTGGGTAAATTTGGTATTAGAAACAAAGATATATTTTTTCTGCACACCCATTTCTGTTTATATTTAAAAAAAGCAACAAAACCAGAAAAGTCCCCCATCACTCACCTAGTGACTTGTTTGTGGAAATCTGTAAGTTGTTTGTGTGTCACTGTAACTGCTCCCACGGTTGTCTCCTTTGGCAAACCTTTCAAGGAGTTCTCTAACCATCGACAGAAAGTCTGTGCAGAGAAACAGTAAGAGTTTTGAGAGAAGGCAGGACTTACTCAACTGGACCCTACAAGTAATAACAAAACCTACAGGCTTTTCTTAGCACCATCAGCTCTTCCAGATTTGGAAGTAAGTAAAGGAATTAACAAAAGCACTTCTATCTTTAGGCCTTTCAACCCTCTGGGGTTTGGAACAGTCTACAAAGGTAAACCTAGACTTCCCATCAAAGGTGTGGTAGGCATCATTTCAGCAAGCCCTTCTCTACCTTAGAAGTGAAGTCTCTTCTGGATGAGACTATTGCTCTGTTTCTGTCATTAAACTTCTGTAATACTTCAAAAATTAAACAGCTGCCAGAAAACTCTATAGAGTGTACAGATCAAAGGCAACCTAGAGCAAAAGTTCAGTACCACAAAGAGTAAGAATAAAAAGTATAGTTAAGTAAACTTGTCAAAGAATATATATAAAAATATATAGTATGAATCGAGGATCAAAAGGATTTTAAGGTCAACTCTCAGTAAAATATTCATATGCAGACAGCTCCTTTGTGATGCCTGCCTGTTCTCTGGGTCAGAAAATTTTGTTGCTCACTCTGGTTTGCTATTTAATAAAATACTATTGGGGCACCTGGGTGGCTCAGTGGGTTCAGCTACTGCCTTCGGCTGGGGTCATGATCTCACGGTCCTGGGATCAAGCCCTGAATTGGGCTCTCTGCTCACTGTTTCTCTTTCTCATGCTCCCTCTGTGCTCTTCCACTCGCTCTCAAAAAAATAAATTTTTTTTTTTTATTTGTTTATTTGACAGAGATCACAGTAGACAGAGAGAGGGAAGCAGGCTCCCTGCTGAGCAGAAAGCCCGATGCGGGACTCGATCCCAGGACCCTGAGATCATGACCCGAGCCGAAGGCAGCGGCTTAACCCACTGAGCCACCCAGGTGCCCCTCAAAAAAATAAATTTTAAAAATCTCTTTAAAAAAATAAATAAAAGAATACTATTGGGGTGCCTGGATGGCTCAGTGGGTTGAGCATCCCACTCTTGGTTTCGGTTCAGGTCATGATCTGATGGGTTGTGGGATCCAATGCTCAACAGGGTGTCTGCTTGGGATTCTCTTTTTCTCCCTCTGCCTCTCCCCCGACTTGCATACTCTCTCTCTCTCTCAAATAAATCCTTTCAAAAAATGTTGTAAAAGAATATTATTTACATCTAAACATAGTCTCTTTATGGCTTTTAAATGCACAAAAACTGCCTATCCCTCCCTCCCCACTCCTTCCTCTTCAAACTAAAAATCAAATCTAGAGACTTCCTCTGGCTTATTTTCAGTTGAACCCTTCCTTCTTTGAGCTAGCTCTAATTTTCCATGCCTTTCTTAAGTAGGGTGTATACTTTGGTTGTAGTTTTCAGCAATAAAATAACCTTTACAACTAAATTGTTTTACATTATATATTCCATTACGTTAATTTATAGTAACAAACTGGAGCAAAAGTAAATATTACATTATAAATGCTTAAGACGTACCGCATAATTCTCCAAATGTTGCCCCCCAAGGAAGCTAACACTCTACTAAGACAAACAAGGAGGAGCAAGAGATTCAGGAAGAACCCTTACTTGATACAAGTTTTGGCATCCAAAATAGCCTGTGAGTTAACTACAATGTAGCCCCAAACAAGAACATTAAGAAATGAAACTAAAAAGCAAAATTAATCAGCTAACACAAAGGAATCTCAGAAATCTGGTTGAAAACATGAATAAATTTGCCACAGATAGGTATCCAAAAAAGAAATAAGGGTTTATTTATTTATTTATTTTTAAGATTTTATTTATTTGACAGATCACAAGTAGGCAGAGAGGCAGGCAGAGAGAGAAGGAAGCAGGCTCCCCGCTGAGCAGAGAGCCTGATGCAGGGCTCGATCCCAGGTCCCTGGGATCATGACCCGAGCCGAAGGCAGAGGCTTTAATCCACTGAGCCACCCAGGCGCCCCAGAAGTAAGGGTTTAAATAGTATATTCGAGTCATGTGACAAAGCTGATATGCCATCTTCTATTGAAAAAATCCCTGTGTTCACTTTTGAAAATGGCATGATTAAGAAAGTGCTCAAGAATGCAAATTTTCTTTTAGCCTTCTATCCCTAGAATTTCAATCAGTTTACAGGGTATGGACAACCCGTATTTATTTAAAAGTTCCTCTACAAAAATTCAGTTGTAAGCTGATGTTCATAGAAAACAATCACTTTACACTGCTTGACACCCATTCTGTGGGTATCTATCTATATAGTAAACACTTAGAAGCCCATGGATACCTGGTTTCTGTTCCTGCCTCAACTTGCTGTTCTAATTTTCTTCCTCTGTTACCACTTAACCTTATGTTTACAAATTAAGAATATTTTTATTTTTTTAAAGTTTTTTTCTTTTAATCCACTTATTTGAGAAAGACAGAGAGGAAGAAAACAAGCGGGAAGAAGGTCAGAGGGAGAGAGAGACGCAGACACCCCCTGCTAAGCAGGGAGCTCCACATGGGACTCGATCCCAGTACCCCAAGGATCATAACCTGAGCCAAAGATAGCTGCTTAACTGACTGAAGTCACCCAGGTGCACCAAGAATGTTTTATAAAGTTAAATTTACATAAGTTTTCTGCCACCTGGGAACCAAGTATGCTTGTAAAAAAGTAACAGTACAGAAATTTTATTTCTCAGGTAAAGGACCTTTTTTTTTTAAAAAAAAAAAATTATTTATTTATTTGACAGGCAGAGATCCAAGTAGGCAGAGAGGCAGGCAGAGAGAGAGAGAGAGAGAGAGAGAGGGAAAGAAGCAGGTTCCCTGATGAGCAGAGAGCCCGACACAGGGTTTGATCCCAGGACCCTGATCATGACCTGAGTTGAAGGCAGAGGCCTTAACCCACCAGTGCCACCCAGGAACCCCAGGTCAAGGACTTTTGTAATCAAACTCGTTGGCGCTCAGGGGTTCACTGAGTACTTTCTTTAGAAAAACACAAAAATACAGCCATATTAGACTGAAACAAGAACATGCTGAACAACTAGGGAACTGCAGGTACTATTCATTCCTGAAGCACTGAGCTTACATGGAAGAACTGCAGAGCTACCTGACGAAACCAGAGATCACACAGGAGCCTCACGAGTTTGATATAGAAGAAATAGGGGTGCCTGGTGGCACAGTCAGTTAAACGTCCAACTCTTGGTTGGGCTCAGGTCTTGAGGCTGAGCCATGTTGCACTCTGCACTCAGCTCGGAGTCTGAGATTCTTTCTCCCTCTTCCTCTGCCCTTCCTATTCATGTCCCCCCCCTCAAATAAATAATATCTTAAAACAACAACAACAACAATTAAAAGTTCATGCGGCTGTTCTGGAAGATTAACCTAAAGAAAATGTAGAAATTTATCAAGCATCTGCCCTGCACGTGACCACCTTTCGTTTCAGCCAAAGATCAAGTAAAAGCATATGCTCACTAGAACAATATAAACTAATCACTGAATTTTGGAGATAACACACAAATCCAAGGAAGAACTTTTGGCTCAGTACATCAGAATCTAACACTAGAAGTGTACTCTGCTTTGTGAAACTACTGAAGTTGAGGCTAACAACTGTCATCAATGATACAAAGCAAGAGACAACATTAAGATATATATGGACTTAAAATTTACAATAAACTTGTGCATCTGGATTTTTCTGTGGTTCTGGAAGATAGCTTACTTTAACTAGAACCAACTGTGCACTTTTCTAAACTGCTTTTGTATTAATATTAAAAACTATAAATCCTATTTAAAAAATAATGTATAAGCTATATATACTTTACCACTATGCTCAAAACTTCCACGCAGTACACATAACCTCATTTATGATCATGGCCCAGTAATGAAATTACTTGGACATTACTGGATAGCCTAAAAAAACCTTCCATGCTCAGGTGATAAATGACCTGGATCAAGAACTGAAACAAGATGCAAATTAATCCAAAGGAGAAATCCAAGTGTATATCGTGAGCTGATTTTCTGCTTCTTTATCCCCAAATGCTCTGGTGAGACTTATTACTAAGGAAAACCATACAATGTTATCTAAGGAGCTTGGAGTGAATTCCCTTCTTGAATAACCTATACCACTATGTAACTGATATATGGGCACCTCTTACAAAAGAACAAGTTACTCACTGGCCAGCCACACAGCTGAATTCCATGCTTAGTATTCGATAATATAAACCCTATGACAGTGACACCAACATGCTTTTAAAAACCTAATAATGCATTACTGGCATTCTATAGGCCCCTTCATCTAATAATTAAACTTAGCAATATGGCTAGATTAGGTACCATGGAGATACAACAGAGGCGGTTTCAAAGTTATAGTCTGCCTCCAGGAACCAAAGTTTAAGGACTGTGAGAATGGATTCTTCATGAAAACAATCTTACCGGTCTGTCAACCTGCATGATCTCCCAAAGGACTTCAGCCACATCTGGCAGGGTATAGGGAGGGAGACAAAAGCAGCATGTGTGGAGCAACTGGCTTACAAGTTGCTGTCCAAGCTGGTTCATCACCTGTCCAATAAGTTCTTTCCGTAATTCAAAATCTTCTTCATGCTGTAAGGAAACAAGAGCAAAAGGTGAATTCTAATTTCAACTCTCCACTCTAATAATTCCTCCTTCCTGGAAAAAGAAGTATATATAATACATAACAGCAAGATTTAAAGACTCCACTAAAATGTTAAGGAAGAAAATATTAAAAGTTTAGTATCAAGGAAATGGGCATGGATTTCAGCTGAGATTAACCTTAACCTTTAGAATAGAGAGCAGAAGAGAAACAATGACTAAAGATTGCAGGTAGCAGTTTTAATTATTTTTCATAGAAAAATGTGTTCCTATTTCCTTTTTTAAAACCAAGCGAATAAATAAGAATGTCTATCAGATACCTAATCTTTTCTATAAAAAAAAAAAAAAACCCACAACAAAAAACCCTTATTTTCTTCTTGGCATAGAATATACATTGGTACTTCTTGAATATACACTAGAATATACATATATTTCTAATATCTTGGAAAAAATAACTTTTTATAAACTGCTTTTCACATCTAGTTTTCTTCTTTCTCCTTTATGACCAAACTTCTTAAATAATTAGCCCATTAACACAGTTGCTTTTTTCTTCACCATTCTCTATTAACCTTAAATAAACTCTATTCCACATTTAGCCAAATCTACCTTTGAAAATTTTGTGGGGCATCTGGGTGGCTCAGTGGGTTAAGCCTCTGCCTTCCGCTCAGGGTCCTGGATTGAGCCCCACACATCGGGCTCTCTGATCAGCAGGGAGCCTACCTATCCCATCATCCCCTCACCTGCCTTTCTGCCTACCTGTGATCTCTGTCAAATAAATAAATAAAATCTTTTAAAAAAAGAAAGAAAGAAAACTTTGTGAGCCATTTTACTACTCCAGCCAACTAGGTCTCTTAATTTTCTAACGTACTTAGTACTATCCTTTCTCTATGATTTATACCCCAGTTAAGACTGTCGTCCCCTCTCTAATCCATCCAAATTCTACCTACATCGGATGGGCCCCGTGAAGTCCATCTTCTTCCAGAAATCAATCCCAAACCACTTCTGACCAAGGAGCTTTCTTTCCTCTGATCTCATAGCAGTCATGACTTTTATCACTCATTGGCAATCAAATATTGCCTTCTTATTGTTACTTAAATCTTTTTAACTCTGTTTATCTGTAAACAGATAAGTAAACAGATAAATCTGTTCTACTAAATCCTGGGTGATTTAAGGGAGCAGAAATACTTTCAGACTGTTTCATATAGCTTTTAGCACTTAGTAAAGGCTGTCTGAAATCTAATAGTTAATGTTTTGGTTAGTGAATGGTATGTACCTACCAATATAGATCAATTAAGGAAAATCTGGTTTTCCCCTAAGAAATGAGCAAAAGATATAAAAAGGTGATAAGGGGGGGCGCCTGGGTGGCTCAGGGGGTTAAGCCACTGCATCCAGCTCAGGTCATGATCTCAGGGTCCTGGGATCGAGTCCTATATAGGGCTCTCTGCTCAGCAGGGAGCCTGCTTCCCTCTCCCTCTCTCTCTGCCCGCCTCTCTGCCTACTTGTGATCTCTGTCAAATAAATAAATAAAAGCTTTAAAAAAAAAGGTGATAAGGTACAAAGTAGAAAGGTACAGTGTTTATACTTACATCATTGGCTACCCCTGTATGGATAAGGTCTCGCAGGAACCTCATGACACTGCAATTGGCATCCCGGTGGTCCAGGGTAGTAGAGGCAATGGCCCACTGCAAGATAGGGATGACCACTTGGCTCCTCAGCAAGGTGACAGGGCTGCGCTGAATAAACCTGGTGTTTTGGAAAGACAGGCTAGGTATAAATGAAAGGATTAGGCTCCAAAGCAGCCAGAGTAAAAGGCAAAACAATGGATGGAAACAAAAAGATCAGTGGTTGCTAGAGGTTAGAAGGTGAGGGACAGTTGAACAGGTGGAATACATTGATTTTTAGGGTATTAAAACTATTCTGTATGATATTATAATGGTAGATACATGCATTATACATCTGTCCAAATCCACAGAAGGTACACCACCAAGAGTGAATCCCACTCTTGTGTCAACTCTAATGTAAACTATGGACTTTGGATGATAATAACATGTTAATACAGGTTCATCAATTCCAACAGACTACTCTGGTGGGGGATGTAAATAGTGAGGGAGGCCGTGGGGTTGTGCGGGGTAGAGCAGGGGTATACAGGAACTCTCTAAACTTTCCACTCAATACCCTACAAGGTTATAGACCCTTTAACATACATGGAGACTCTCCACAAAAAAGACACAGCATTTTCCAAATTTACTTCATAATGCTTATCTAGCAAGAGCATCTCAGGGATGTTTTTCAAGTAACACACACTGGGTAAACAGAGTCTACCCAAGGTTCTCTCGTATCAACAACAACAATAACAACAACAAAGGTGTTTCTAACATGTCCAAAAATTAACCAAAAAAGCATTCAATATTCAATCCTGAAATAGTTAATACTACTTTGCATTTATAAGTGATAAAATATATAGTGTGTATTTACATATAATAATATATTTTTCATAATTTTTAAATGCTTTTATGTTCACTAACTGATTTGGTTCAAATCCTTAGCTAGGGACTAAAGAAGGAATTCAAAGGTTTGGCAATAATATAGTCAGTGTTACTGGTAAAAGGAAATTTAAGTAAAAATTGGGGTGGAATGTTAGGGGTAGAACCAGGAAGTGCAGAACAAGATAACTTCTAAGGCACCTTAAAATCCTAAGAATTTTTTACTCTGAGATATGATTATATCTAAAGGATGCCAAGTTTCCTAAATGAAAAAGCTGAAGTGAAACATGTCATCAGAGCAGCCCAGAAACATAAAACTACAGGGGATTCTACAGATTTTCTAATCAAATGTTTTTACCAAGCTGGTTTTAACGGTCTTGCGCATGTTCCCTCCTTTGTGATAGAAACCCAGCCCAGCTGCTTTACCCTGCTTCCATCCAACTCCTCTTCCTCACTGACTGGGATATTCCGTTCACGATTTAACTACGGGCTATGAGAACCATTAACCTGCCTATACTCCACTAGCCTCATTTTATAGAGAAACAGTCAAGCATTACAAGACAAGATTAAGCAGTGATGGGGAAAAGCAATAAAAGAAAGGGTTGCTCTTCAGAAGGACTGACCTGGTGGCCAGCCTGAACAGGTCATCCACAGTGTCAGGGTGATTCTGAAGCCCATTCTGCTGTTCCAGCAGCTGAAAGGTAGGGATGCACAGTGCCTAAAACAGAATGGTGATTTTAAATAAATACTATATACTAAATCCAACAGCATTCAGACTTGCTAAATATCACAACATATACAAAAGTACAAAATAGGGGAAGTACAGATGGGAAAAGAAAAAAACTATGATGAGAATCAGATCAAGAAAAGGAAGAGAGAAATCTTTCTCAACTGATAATAGTTTTCACATATGAAGTCCATAGTTCAGAAAGGGTTGAGGGTATATATTTTAGTTGATGAAACTGGACAGATACTATCTCAAAGTTTCAGAAGTTTCTGCAGGGGCCTTCGTGGCTCAGTTAAGCGTCCAACTCTTGATTTTGGCTCAGGTCATGATCTGAGGGTCATCAGAGTGAGCCCTGTGTCAGGCTCCATGCTAGGTGTGGCGCTATTTCAGATTCTCTCTCTTCGTTTTCCCATGCTCACTATCCCCTAACCCTACCTTGCTCTCTATCTCTGTCTCTCTCTCTTTCTCACAAAAGTTGTAGAAGTTTCTGAAAGTAAAGACTGCTTGTGTACTAGATATGGTCAAGTCTACTAAAGGAGTAGATGAAGGGTATTTTTTTGAGATTTTAAAATAATAGTATGTTGATTTTATTTTATTTCTGAGAGCGTGAAGAGGGGCAAAGGGAAGAGAATCTTAATCAGACTCCATGCCCACTGTGGGGCCTGATGTGGGACTTGATCTCACAACCCTGAGATCATGACCTGAGCCAAAATCACGAGTTGGACACTTAACTGAGTAAGCCACTCAGGTGCCCCATGAAATGTCAGTTTTAAAGGGTAAGACATCTTGTGAAAAGGAGCATGATAAACTCCCTAATATATTTTCTTCCGTATGACTAGAAGGGAAAAAAAGGAATATATCAAGGACCTTTTCCAATGCCTGCTATTTTTCCTAAGATCAACCCTGCTAATAACTGAGCTAGTACACTGGTTATTCCAGGCAAGAAACTAAAAAAGAATTATCCTTGAGTTTAGAGATCCTTTATTTTACATCCATTTGTTCCCTTCTCCACCTCTCAAAAAACCATCATCATCTCTAGAGAGCATAAATTTGGCAGTAATAGCTGTAATGATCTTTATAGTCCTATGGTCAATCTCTTTCACATACTCCCAGGCATGTCTGTCCAGGGAACAACTGGCAAGTTTCTACCTCGCTGTTATTAGTAAATCAACATGCCTGGAGGACAAACATAGAGAAGAGAATTCAAGACATGGTGAAGAACAAACTGCTCAGGCCTTTAGTCCCTCCAAGAAACTCCCCAGGGAAAACAAACCTGGAGCATGTCTAGGAGTCCCTGCCGACAGCCCTCTTCCATGCCATATTCATCCACAAGGATACTGCCAAGGTACAGGAAACAGGAATGCTGATGTACGTGGTACACATTCACCATCTGCCAAGGGAGAAACCAGTTGTTCAATTCTTTACCCCCCCAAAAGTTATCAACTTAGGAAACTGTCTAGAGGAAGAAATTCAGACAGACTGATTTCTTCTCTTTAAGACAACATAGTAAAGCTTGTTGGCCACATTTTTTGAAACACAGGGCTCAATTCTTCAGTAATTTTCAAGTACTCTCTTTAGAGTCCTTTCAAGCCTTTGATCTTTTACCTACCCAAAACAATGCTGTAAGAGCTACATAATACTTCAAGATGGATGCCATGAGTTTGCTATCATCCAAGCTATTTGCAGATTCATAGCATAAATCCCAATACCTAAAGGTTGTTCTTATTTGCATTCAAGATTAACTCTTTAAAAAAAAATAAAAAGGCATATAAAGCTACAGCAGGGCTAAAAATACCAAATACCCTTATCCTGAAAGAGGCAGTGAAAGCACTGTTTGAATTCTGAGATGCTTCTAAACTCCCCTAGTTAAACGTTTTAGTAAAAAAACAGTGTCTCTTATCAAGACACCCAGATCTACTCATGGAATAAAAATGTTAATACACATATTTGAATTAAATGATTTGTTTAGGATTTTTCCCCTACTCTCCTCCAAAATGTATACATTCATCTGCTTAAAATGCCATCACAACACACGTATTTTTTTAATGCAGGGCTTGAACTCATGATCCTGAGAGCAAGACCTGAGCTGAAATCAAGAATTGGATGCTTGCGGCGCCTGGGTGGCTCAGTGGGTTAAGCCGCTGCCTTAAGCTCAGGTCATGATCTCAGGTCCTGGGATCGAGCCCCACATTGGGCTCTCTGCTCTGCGGGGAGCCTGCTTCCTCCTCTCTGCCTACTTGTGATCTCTGTCTGTCAAATAAATAAATAAAATCTTAAAAAAAAAAAAGAATTGGATGCTTAACTGAGTGTACTGGTTTTATTATATAAATTCAACTTAATGAGTGTGGGCGGGGGCTGAAAGACAAAGTGACTGACTCTTATTACTAACACCTACCATGGAATGGGCATGTGATGAGAGCTATGAATCTATTCGGTGTTGTACACTCAAAACTATATGCTCTACTTAATGCATGATTTAAGTCAGGAGCTGGTAAACATTTTCTTAAAGGGTCAGATAGTAAAAATTTTAGTCTTTGCTGGTCATATGATTTACCTATTCAACTTTGCCACCACAGCACAAATGACCAATATAAAATATATTCATGAATAAACGTGGCAACCTTTTAGTAAAACTACATTTACAAAACCAGGTAATAGGCTCACTGGTTCTAATTTGCTGACTTCTGATTTGTGGATTTTAATAAATACTTAAGATTTTTTCACATTTACTGACTTTAGAACACGTTTCCTATATACAAGGCACTCGATTGGGTTGGTCACTACTTAATTAGCAGGATTAAAAAAAAATCGAAGTCATGGGTGTATCCTCTAATAATAAAGGGACATTAAATCAAATTATGTTTGACCTAGACTGTATTACACTGAAGGGGACACATAACCAAAGGTGTAAACATATGCAGTACAAACATATGGTGTCCTCAGGGTACAGAAAAGGTAAACTTTATTCAAATCTATAATATAAAGGATACAGGGCTGTGCATACGCCAACTGATACTGCATTAGCATGACTCTACTTGGGGGTGCGTGCTTCCTTAAGAATGAGGCACCCAGGACAGAGAGGCAGGGCAGGATCACACCTCTGGGGGCAGTCATCACCAACTTTGCTCTCCATCCTCAGGAGTGGAATTGTAAATAAATGCTGGCCTCTGCCCGCTGCTGTCTCTTCTCACACTGGCTGTTCTGGTCTCTCTGACCACTCTGCACAGAGTGAGCCCAAGTTCTGCTTCACACACAGCTGCTGCTCTCCCCTGCTCTCCCCACTGGCCCAGCTACCCTGCCTCCCACCAGCCACCAAGGAACCAATGCCTCCAAGACCAGCCTCCGTCTGATCCTTCCCAGAGGCAGAGTTGCCAGGAAGGAGTTAAAACTGGCAAGAATAACGGCGTCATGAAAAGATGCGCCTGATGCATAAAGAGATTCTGATCCAAATCCTATATACTATGTAAATGGACACAGTTTCCAATGAGGGGATGACTTATTTTCGTCATCGTTTTTAATTTTTCTTTTTTTAAAATATGTTTTTTAAGATTTTTATTTAATTATTTGATATATATATAGAGAGAGAGCAGGGGCAGGAGCAGAGGGAGAAGCTGGCTCTCGGCTGAGCAGGGAGCACAATATGGGGCTCATCCCAGGACCCCAAGATCAAGACCCGAGCTGAAGGCACACGTAAAATAGACTGAAATACCCAGGTGCCCCTTTAATTTATTTTCTAATGGATTTATGATTTTGAATTTTTCTTGTTTGAAATACAGAATTTTGATTATATCAAGCTGAGTTCAGCCTGTAAAAGGATGTTAAGATGTGGATAGAATATGCAAATGAAGAGAAATATATTATACAAATTCCATTTTTTAAAAAGTGTGGGGGGTGCCTGGGGGGCTCAGTGGGTTAAAGCCTCTGGCTTCAGCTCAAGTCATGATACCAGGGTCCTGGGATTGAGCCCCGAATCAGGCTCTCTGCTCGGCAGGGGGCATACCTCCCATCCTCTCTGCCTACTTGTGATCTTTGTCAAATAAATAAATAACAACTTAAAAAAAAAAAAGCGTGGAGAGGGGGTTAAGGCTTGGGGGGCTTAGTCGGTTAAGCATATACCTTCAGCTCAGGTCATGATTCCAGGGTCCTGGGATCAAGTCCCACATTGGGCTCCTTGCTCAGCAGAGTGTCTGCTTCTCTCTCTGTCTGCCATTCCCCACTCTCTCTCTCACAATTCAAAAAAACAAAAACAAAAACAAAAATCTGTCTGGCTCAGTCAGTGGGCCATATAACTCTCAATCTCAGGTTCGTGAGCTTGAGCCCCACACTGAGTGTAGAGGTTACTTAAAAAAAAAAAAAAGAAAGAAAAAAGAATGAGGCACCTAGGGTACAGAATTTAAGAGGGCACTCATCATCAGACTCAAATCCTTGGAGGGTTTGCCTCCTTAGAATCTGTACCATGGATTCACTGTTCTGGTAGACAAAGGTCATTTCAGGCTTTTGGGTGTGGCCCAGCCTGGAGCTGTGCATTTCCCTCAGTGCATGGAAGCAAAATTTTAAAAGGCACTAATACCAAGTCCTACAAATGCCAAGACTTACATTTCACCTTGCCTCAATCTAGTTCTGGCTTTGCTGTAAGGTTAACATCAAATTGCTTAGTGATCCAAGTCACTAATTATAGGCATCTCATATAGAATAGTTCTTGATGTGAGTATGTTCTTAGAGAACCCCATACATTGAGTCACACCATCATAATTATGTATCAATCTTGGTGATTATAAAAGAATCAAATCAAACATTTCTTGTCAAATAATAGACTTATGATACCAACTGTGACTAAGAAAAAATTTCCCTTGGGCCAAGCAACAGCAAAATTTGACATGACACATTTTAAAAAGAAAAATTAATATAAAAATGCTCAGCGTTGGTATATGAGAGCTGGGCATTAAAGTCATTCTCTTAATTTTACAGTGAAATGTGTTACTATTTAGACTATCACAAAACAGATTACAGGCAGTTTCCTTCAGAGACAACACACCACAGGCACTACTTATCTCTTTCAAATATTTTGGAGTTTGTATTTAATAAATACAAAAGGGTTTCATTTCATCAGCAAAGTTTTTGTTCTAAAGAATCCTATTTCAGGGATGCCTGGGTGGTTTAGTAAATCAAACGTCTGCCTTCAGCTCAGGTCATGATCTGAGTCCTGGGATCCAGCTGTGAGTTGGGCGCCCTGCTCAGTGGGGAGTCTGCTTCTCCCTCTTCCTCTTCCTGCTGGTCAGGATCTCCCCCTTCCTCTCTCTCCCAAATAAATAAAATCTTAAAAAAATAAATAAATAAAGACTCTTACTTCAAATTCTGCACACTTCACATTTTCCCTCAAAGGAAGAACTTACCTGCGTAACTAGTGGCTGCAGCAGGGCTGCAGATCCTTTGCCTACACAGCGAACAGCAAAGCGGAGGCATCTGCAACAACGCTCCACAATCCGATTATCAGCCCGGTGTTTATTTAGAGTCTCAGATAAAACTGGCCATATCTGAATCAAAAGTCAAAGAGCACAAGAAAGAAAACAATGAACAACTAAGAGCTGAAAAAAATGCTCCCAAGTGGTAACATCTGATTTGGTTTTCAAATAATTTGGAAAAAGCTTTCTTTAGAGAAAACCATGTAACGTGAACCTGGTGTGCATAAATGCACGCATGCGTGCGCATGTGAGTGTGTAGAGTTTCAATACGCTATCCAATTCTAAAACACAACCACTTCTTAAGAAAAGTACAGTGACAGGGCACCTGGGTGGCTCAGTGGGTTAAAGCCTCTGCCTTCGGCTCAGGTCATGATCCCAGGGTCCTGGCATCGAGACCCATATCAGGCTCTCTGCTTGGCAGAGAGCCTGATTCCTCCTCTCTCTGGCTGCTTCTCTGCCTACTTGTGATCTCTGTCAATCAAATAAATAAATAAAATCTTAAAAAAAAAAAGTGCAGTGACTCTTTAGAAGATGATTTGGGAAGAAGAGCATGTCTAACTTCACTAAAAAATAAACTCTGCAATTCCTAATTTAGGATGAAAATAATAGTATGATTTATAGAGGAATAGATATTTAAAGACAGTTCTGAGCTGGAATACTCTGAACAAAAGGGCATAGCTAATGAAATGGCATTATTATTTTACTGTCAAACACTTAACGTACTTGGTGTTTCCCCCCCCCGAAGTCTGAAAAACACTTCTCAAAACATGCCTTTTGATCCTCATATTACCCTCAGTGAAAAAAGAAGAAGTGTGTTTCCAATGGGGAAACAAAAGCCATGAGGGATAAATAGCTTTGTCAAAAAAAAATTTTGTTTGCAATGTCCACAACAGCCAAACTATGGAAAGAACCTAAATGTCCATCAATAGATAAATGGATAAAGATGTGGTGTGTATATATACAATGGAATACTATGCAGCCATCAAAAGAAATGAAATCTTGCCATTTCCAATGACATGGATGGAACTAGAGGGTATTATGCTGAGCGACATAAGTCTATCAGAGAAAGACAATTATCATATGATCTCCCTGATATGAGGAATTTGAGAGGCAAAGTGGGGAGTTTGAGGGGCAGGGAAGGAAAAACTGAAACAAGATGGGATCGGGAGGGAGACAAACCATAAAAGGCTCTTAATCTCACAAAACAAACAGAGGGTTGCCGGGGGAAGGGGGAAATGGAGAGGGTGGTTGGGTTATATGGACACTGGGGACGGTATGTACTTGGTGAGTGCTGTGAAGTGTGTAAGCCTAACGATTCACAGACCTGTACCCCTGGGGCAAATAATATATTACATGTTAATAAAAAAAAAAGATATGCATAAAAAAATTTGCTAGTATTAATCAGGCCTCCTAGCAACTCCACATTGTTGTGGAGATTAACACATAGTTAATTGTTGGAGTTAACACATAGTTAATTGCTGTATGATTAACACATAGTTAATCACTCTCTACTTCTCTGGACTTCGAGTGCATTTCCCCACAGGATGTTTTCTTATCAAATCTGAGGTAAAAAATATTTATTTGAATGGTTCTATTCTATTCACTGAAATTTAAACTGTATCAAGGAACTGAATCTTCCTATGAACCTAGAAGACAATACCTTCGCACTTTAGTTACCCACAGCCTTGTAAGGAAAAAAGGAAGGAAGCCTTGTTCCACAGGCGTCCATTAAGCACTTACTTCCTGTATGACTTTTTGGCACGGATGAGTTTGTCCATTTTCCACAATGGGATTGGTGTGTCTGGGAAAGGCAACAACCAAAAACAGTAAAAGAGCAATTTAAATGAAGAGCCATAGCCACAAATCCTGCTAGCTTACATAGTAACACTGTCACCACATAAAGAGTACCAAAATAATAAAGTTATTTACAACTCAACACTTTTCCTTCTATTCCAGTCAAACAAACACAAGCACATAATTTAAAACATCCCCCTCACAGGCACCTGGGTGGTTCAGTGGGTTGAGCCTCTGCCTTGGGCTCAGGTCATGATCTCAGGGTCCTAGGATCCAGTGGCAGACTCTCTGCTCAGCAGGAGGCCTGCTTCCTCCATCCCCCTCTGCCTGCCTCTCTGCCTACTTGTGATCTCTTTGTCAAATAAATAAATAAAATCTTAAAAAAAAAAAAAAACCCTCACCCTTTTTTTGCCACCTTTAAGCCACTTCCACCAGAGCATGAGAACTCAATCTAACTCTGGCTTACATAGGCTGTGGAGCACTATAATTATTTTTTTCATTTCCTTCCCGTTAAAAACCAGAATATGTAAACTCTTCCAAATTAATAAAAAAATTAATTAAAAACCAGGTTATCTAAATCCACTATAATAAACTAAATACTGCTCTACTCTCAGCATTAAAAGGCAAAAGTTTCAGGAATTCTACTCTACCCAAGATGTTTCTCATGGTTCTAGTCTGAATCCAATGATATATAATATGGGCCCACTCACAATGTATCAAATCCAATTAGTTGCCTTGTTCTAGAATCTGTTAATTTGAAAGAAAGCAGGAAAAAAAAATCCTGTATGATTACCAACCTTTTTAAAGGAAATAATTCTTTAATTTCAATAAGCTCAACAGCAATTTAATAAAAATCTCATTTTCTTTTACACAACTACTCTGATAATCCAGTTCCATTTATGGGTCTGACAAATTATAAATTATATAATTCAGTAAGGATTCACTCTTTCAACATTGTCACACAAATGCTTTTCTAATCATTAGGCTCCTCTTAATTTCAAAGAAGGATTAATTTCACTTGATCAATAAAAAGTCTTCATTATTTTTTTGCACCCTTATAAGACACAGCAATAGTTCTGAAAGTGTGAGCCTTGGAATAGCAAGCAGCAGCAATAGCAACACCTGGGAACTTACTAGGAATGTAAATTCTTGGGTCCTACCCAAAATCCAATTGAATCAAACACTGTGGGTCTAGGACCCAGCAATCTGTTTTGATAAGCCCTCCAGGTAGCTGTGGTGCATGTTAAATTTAGTCTGATAATCACCAATCTAGATACCAAAAAACTCAATTACATTTTAGAGAATCTTTTGACAAAGGTCTACCAATATTCTTAGAATTTGTCTTTGCTCCAAAATTTCAATAATTGGGCTTACCAGTCTCCTAACAGAAGAGATTATAGGAGGTACCTGGAAGTTTTGTGAAAAACACTTGCTTTCTTTAATACATAATGGTCTTATTTGAGCTGTTAACCCAAGGCAGGCAAGCAGTCTCCCTTCTTACCTAAATATTACTGCAAGGCGATCTAAGAACACAGTGGGATCTGAGGATATACCATTGCTGGGCTCCTGAGACAACAGCTGATGAGACAGAGAGGTATCAATACTGTGTTGTTACACATACATACCTACAGCAAACACTGCAGATATACACCCTTATACATCAACCTCCCTCCCAATCTCTGCTTATTTCCCTGTAAGAGATTCCCAATAGTTACTCAAATGGTGCAAACTTTTAAATTCATATTGTCAAATTACTTTCCTTCATCTTATTGCATCATGGCTAATACTACATAATACTACATCATGGCTAAGACTACATAATACAACACTTTTATGACATTATCACTGTGGAGTGGAAAACAGTATTATTTAATGTTTTCCCATTTACTTTCATAATGACCAAGACATTATATATATTATATATTACAGTACAGACAATAGGTAACATTATTATATAATCTGTATCTTTATTTCACTTTCTATTAGGACACTTTTTTCCTTTCTTTTTTTATTACACTTTAAAATGACTAAGGCTTCACAATGTATTTTAAGAGAGATAGCAAGTTGCTTCTTATTCTTTCCTAAAATTTCTTAAATGCTCTTACCAGCATATGATTAGAGATAAACTTTAGAATCATTATGTTGAGTTCTCCTATTACTGCACTATAAATTTAACTTGAGAAGAGCTGACATCTTTACAATATTCTTGAAAGAAATATGGTAGATTATGGCTTTGATTCCTAACTTGAATGCTATTTTCCCCATTATATCTTCTAAATTCTATTACTGATAGTGAAAATCTACTGATTTTAGAATACTTATTCCTTGTATGCAGCTCCTTTGATAGACTGATTAATTTTAATAACTTTTTAGTTCATTCTCTTGGCTTTTGTAGGTAGATAAAGGATCACTTGTATATTCTGTCTTTTCCTTTCTAACATGTAAACATCATCAATATGTACTAAAACCCCTTTTGTAACTGGACTCACCTTTTTCAATGCCATAACCTGAACAGAACATAGTTCACTAAGGCATTCAGTAATCTTATCCAAAGGTAACCTGGCTAGGACAAGTGCTGTCCCTGCAAGACAAAGAAAAATACAAGTAAAATAAACGCTAAACTGAGGTAATTCATTGTTCTCCATCATTTGACTAACAGAAAAGGTTGGCTGGTTTCATTCTTTTAAAAAGCTCAACACTGCTTTTTTAGTTAAAGTATTTTGTTATTTAGGCTGGTTTCTCTTTATTTGGCTTAGACAACAAAGTGACCTTCACACTAACATTTATAACTGAAGTTAATATTAAATTCTCTCTCCTCAGCATCTATGGGTTTCATGATGTTTAAATACAACTCTCTTTTAATTCTTCAAGTACTTAAGAAAAAAAAAAATCTCCTTTAAAAGCCAATGCCAAAGCTATTTTTATATAGCATAGCATAATTGTTCTCAAACTTCCCAGAGGTTTAAGAAGAGCCTTTACTTTTGATAAGTACCACAGGCAATTCTTACCATCAAAGAGGTTTGAGAAATAGACACATTACTATTTTTTTTTTTTTTTTAAATAAGAATGGGCTGAAATTGGGGCACCTGGGTGGCTCAGTGTGTTAAGCCTCTGCCTTGGGCTCAGGTCATGACCCCAGGGTCCTGGGATGGAGACTCACACTGGGCTCTCTGCTCGGCAGGGGGCCTGCTTCCCCCTACCCCTCTGCTGCTTCTCTGTCTACTTGTGATCTCTCTCTCTCTCTGTCAAATAAATAAATAAAACCTGTTTTTTAGAAAGGTAGACAAAAAAAAAAAAAAAAAAAGAAAGAAAGAAAGAAATGGGCTGAAATTAGAGATCAGATTCTAGTTATAACGTAACAGAATCTATCAGCCAGGTAAGGTATTATCTCTGGGCCTCAGTTTCTTTATCTGTAAAATGAGTGCTTTGAACAGAAGAGTAAGTTAAGTTTGCCTTTTATTTTTTAAATAGTTGCAAAAGCCTCCACCACCTCTTTTTTTTTATTAAATAAAAAACTTGGAACTCCAATAAAATAGGTCAAAAAAATGTAGCTAGTTTAAAGTGGGAATAGAAGGTCCAGACCCTTCTCATTCAGCCTTCCTCTTGTCATAATTCCCACCGAAGTCTGAAGCATCTCGCCAAGATCCAAAGGATTACATATTAGACTAGGTCCTTTCCAAGGTAAAGAAAAAAAATTCCATGACTGTTTTTTCTCATCTTCCATATTTCATTCAACAGAATGGTAATCAATCCATAAGTCTTCAAATAGGAATTAAAAAACTAAATGATTTCTCCTGGTAGTCTATAAGCCATGGATGAGTCAGACTTATTTAAAACTATAGGGGAGAATCTAACTTAAATACGCTTTTTCTTTCTTTTTTTTTTTTTTTTTAAGATTTTATTTATTTATTTGACAGAGATCACAAGTAGGCAGAGAGGCAGGCAGAGAAAGAGGGGGAAGCAGGCTCTCCACAGAGCAGAGACCTGATGTGGGGCTCGATCCCAGGACCCTGGGATCACGACCCGAGCAGAAGGCAGAGGCTTTAACCCACTGAGCCACCCAGGTGCCCCACGCTTTTTCTTTTTAATTTATTTCTACAGAAAAGGATGTTACTGAACCTTTTTTTTTTTTTTTTTGAGTTGTATATATGGGGTGCCTGGGTGGCTCAGTCAGTTAAGAGGCTCCCCACTCAGTAAGCAGTCTGCTTGGAATTCTCTTTCCCTCTCCCTGTTCACGTGCACTCTTGCTCTCTCAAAATACATTTTTTAAAAGATTTTATTTATTTATTCGACACATACAGAGAGAGGTGTGAAAGAGAGAGCACAAGCAGGGGACAGAAGAAAGGGGTGAAGAAGGTTCCCTGCTGAGTAGGGAGCCCACTGTGGGGTTCAATCCCAGGACCCTGGGATCATGACCCGAGCCAAAGGCAGATGCTTAACTAACTAAGCCACTCAGGCACCCCATAGTTGTATCTTTCCCCCCCACCTATAGTTGTATCTTAAAAAATAAAATAAAATAAAATAAAAATTAAATAAAAAGTATACTACAACTGAAAAACTGGGATATGACTAGTATAAGATAACCCCCAGAAGGGCTTAGAGATGTTCTTGGTTAATATCTGAAGTAAATACCTTTTAGCAAGCCCACAGCAGCTTCTGGAGACAACATGAAGGAATCAAGGGAACGGGCAATCTCCAGGAGTCCATTAAAGTGCTGAGCCATGTGGTCTCGGCAGACAGAGCAAATGTTATGAATGGCTTTGGCTGCAGCAGAAGCCAGAGGCTTTTCACACAGGCCCTTCATCAAATAGCCCAACACAGGGTCTAAGGAGAGACACCACACAGTAGAGATTACAGGTCTAAAACTCAAGGAAAACTTGTAGTTCTGTATAACAGAGGTTTATATTCCTGCCCCCACTCCGCTTTTAAGCAAAAGAACCATTTAAAAAAATGAAATGTGTTCAAACCCCAATATATAAAACATAAAAAAGGAGCTGATATCACTGACATAGTGTCAGGGAGCCCTGAGTCCTATCTATTCACCTTCTATTTCTTTCCTCATGACTAGGTCTTCACACAGCACAGTTTGAAAACCATGGGTGGATAAGGCCATCCATGTATTAAGAGTAAGGTAATATAAGAAAGAATATAAAGCTCAGAGAGCTACCATTATTTATACTCAGAGATGAGTCACTATGTAAAAAACAACCTATGTTAATCAGGATGACAGTTATCTAAGTGGACACTTTTATACTTGCTTCTTTATAGTTAGAAAAGGCCTTAAAAACATGCAGATTGAGCTTTAGTACTTCTGGAAAAACTATGCTTTACTTTTGTAGCAAGAATAAGTGTTCCAAAGAAAATGATCATAAAGATGAATTTCTATAAAGTACATTCTTCTTATCTTTTACCTTACTTTATAAAAATCAGAATAATTTTCTATGGAAAAATCACATATGATTAAGGAACACTCTGAAAGTACATCAGAATAATCTCATACCAAACCAGAAAAGAAGGAATCAAAAGAATAATGTCGTAAAGCACATTAAAACGTTATCTCCATTTCCCATCTAATGACCAATATAATGCCCCAATCAGCATGAACCCCTGGTCCCCTCCACAAAAAGCAGCCTAAAACTTTAAAGCTTAGGAATCAGAAAAACTAAGTATAGAGTATAGGGAACTATATTGCTGTAAACTTCTGTGATTCTCAAATGGGATATCCATTGTTTTAACTATTCTAAAGTAAGTACAAACATGGAGCAATTGGTCTTACTGCTGATGCATGTATTTAAATGAGATACTGCACGGTGGTACTGAGTGATAAGGTTTAACAAACAAACCCACTTTAGTTTCTTGTAGAAGAAACATTCAGAAAAGAAAGTCAAATGCTGAGACAGATCACAGAAGTGAAGAATCTAAGAATTAGGAAACAGGTATTCTGAAAAAAATTTTCAATGGTATGTTGAACTTGAAAGTGTCTCAGCTATAATGTGAACATGTCTATCATACGCTCTATACACAGAAATAAGAAAAAAGAAACATCACTTTTTAAGCAACAGTTTTAAAACAATAAAAAAGATCATATGTAAAATAAAATCAAGCTGAAAGTGGGTAATAGATGTATAATCCAGTAATTTCACTATTGGGTATTTATTCAAAAGAATACAAAAACACAAATTCAAAAAGATATATGTACCCCCATGTTTAATGCAGCATTATTTACAATAGCCAAATTACAGAAGCAACCCAAGTGTCCACTGAAAGATGCATGGATAAAGAAGAGATATAAATACACGTTCATATACATGTGCGTGTGCGTGCACACACACAGGTATATTAGTCATAAAAAAGAATGAAATCTTGCCATCTGCAACAACATGGATGGATCTAGAGAGTATAATGCTAAGTGAAGTAAGTCAGAGAAAGAGAAATACCATATGATTTCCAAAACAAAGGAAAAAAAAAATTATTAACTACAGATGATGATAACTGATGGTTATCAGAGGTGGGGTGGATGGAGGGTATGGGTGAAATAGGTGAAGGGCATTAAGAGTACACTTATCCTGGGTGGCGGGGGCAAAAAAAAAAAAAGAGTACACTTATGCTGATGAGCACCAAGTAACGCACAGAACTGTTTAATCATTATATTGTACACCTGAAACTAATACAGCACTTACGCTAACTAATTTGGAATTAAAAAAAAAAAAAGATGGTAACATAAGCATAGAAATACATCAAACAATATGACAGACACAAGTTTGGGGGGATTCTTAAAATTCTTAGAATGTATCAGTCCTGAGTATCAGGGAGGCTTAATACCTTAGATAAATTATTATTATTAATACCTTAGTTATTAGTTATTAATACCTTAGTACCTTAGATAAATTATTTACTCTCTTTGCATTTATCTGCAAAATGAGAGAGATAAAAGAAATGATTTCTACCCTTACTTTTGATTCTAAAGTTACTTTGTATAATCTTTAGTTATTTTTTCAAGCCAATAAGGGCATCCAGAGCTGAGATAATTCAACATTCCTTTCATTTTAATTGGTACTTATTTTGTCTCAAGTGATAATCTTGGTTTTTAAAAGAGTATTTAATGCTGAAAAATACTTTGCTTTAGCCTATTAATAGCATCTAAGTCAGAACTATAGGGAGTCTGATTAGTTCTAGCATGTGCCAAAGACTAACAAAAATTCATCCCAAAGCAGACTACTAGAAGCAAACTGTTTCCCTTTCTAGAGACCTAATCTTTAAAGATCCTTCTTTCAAGAGATGACCAGTTTACAAATGTGTCAACTAAGCAACAGTTCATAATACAGTATTTACTCTCACTGTCTAGAAACATTCCACCTATCAATAAAAATAAAGAACAAAAGAACAAGAGCAAAAGTAAGAAAGGAAGAACAAAATCAGAAAAATCACTGCAGAAGAGTGAGTTCACACATACCAAGGAACTGAGGATTTCGATCAACCACTTCGCTCATCTCTCCAACCAATTCAATGCTGGTGTATCGCACTGCTGTATGTACAGTCTCTGGAAGGCGGACGACTCCTTCTAGGACCTCCACCAGTGTTGGATTGTTCTCCCTAAGTACAAAGGTAAGTACTCACAGTTACTGATTTCAGAGGTTAGATTCTGGCCTAATAACAGGCTGTAAAAAGACAAATCACTGCTAAAGGGCTTTTTTCTAAACACACAACCATTTGGATGAAAGTGCTTAACATTTGGTATGAAAGTTTTTTAAATCCTCAAAAAAAGGCAAAAAGATAGAAACAGCAGATACTGTTTCATGAGAAGCATACTGCTCCTTAATCTTCTAAATGCCAATAAAGTATCTAAAGACACATCCTGCTATCAGATTATGTTCTTCAAATTGGAGAGGCAGGCATTTACTGTGGATGCATGTCTTCTTTTAAAGAATCCATTTTAGTTATTCTTATATCTGCAGTACCTAGAACAGTGCCTGGCACATAGTGGCACTCAATAAATATTGCTGCATGGCTAAATGAATGAATGAATAATTCTCACAGACCACTTGCTATTAGTTCTTCTATATTTCTTATAGCTGGATACTGGAAATTTTAAGCACAGGTAAGTACGGGTGGGCCAGCTCCCTCACTAAAGGAACAAGAATACAAGCTGCAAGAACAGGAAAAGGTGACCTGACTTGGAACATGAGGGAAAATTAAAGTTAACCAAATACTCTCCATGGCTCCAAGAATTTCTTTTTCCCCTTTTCTTGTCTTTTTTCCACTCCCCAAGAATACTGGCTGAAATTCTTTATGCCCCCATAGTGGTAGGCTATAATACAGAAACAAAAGATGTTTAAAATCCAAATAATGTCCTGGATTAGAGCAAAAGCACTCCATGCTGATGAACTAAGTCTAAGTCCTTTATATACACTAAAAAAATCATGCAGTTGGCTTCAAATATGGATTAAAAAAAAAAAAACACAATGTAAAATCTTCTCTCATTTATGTATGTTTCCTGAGAACACTAAGCTAATTTTTGAGACTCTCTACCCATCCTTTTTCACACCAACACATATCAGAATAGAAGTGATTTCAATAATCCTCAGACTATCACTGAAGGTTCCAAAAGATACCAAAATGAATGTAAGAGCAAATAATATGGTATGTAATTCAGGATCAATACATCTTTTTTTTTTTAATTTATTTTTTAAAGATTTATTTGTATGAGAGAGAGAGAGAGAATGAGAGAGCAAGAGAGAAGGAGAGGGGAGGGTTAGAGGGAGAAGTAGACTCCCCACGGAGCAGGGAGCCTGATGCAGACTCGGTCCCCAGACTCCAGGATGATGACGTGGGCCAAAGGCAGTTGCTTAATCGACTAAGCCACCCAGGCATCCCACCCAGGACCAGTACATCTTAATAGAGAAAAAGCAAACTTACTCTATTCTCCTTGAATATTTACTGGATTAGAAACCATGTAAGATTTCACTGGCTCAAGTCTAAAAGGCAGCTAAGTAAGAACCTCTATACTTTTCATAAATACATGCCTTAACCATCTCTCTAAGCAAGGCTTGGAATAGGGCTCAGTTGCAGGTATCTGATCACAATACAAGAAAACCTGATAGATACTATCATCAATTTATAAACTCACAGCACAAAGTAAATTCTGTTTTTAGGAATTCATATTAAAATCATAAATAAAATTTCTATGCTACTCAATTAGAAATCAAATTCTGGTTAAAAAAAAAAAAGAAATCAAATTCTAGTAACTTAAAGATTTCCATGGCAATAATAAAAATAGTAATTGCTCCTTAGATTTTGCTACTCTTTTAAGGTGAAATGGTACCTATCTTGCCTTTCTAAAACTCACAAATGATTCTCTAAGGCAGACAAAATGGAGAACAATATGATGAAATATTTGTGAGGATAACTTACCCAAGGTCCAAAAGCAGATGAGAGCTACTCAGTGCCTATTCAACTGCTTTTAAGCAAGCACCAACAATTTAACAGCCTAACAATCTTTTTATTATATCAACTTTCACAAGGGAGCCTCAGCTGGAAAAATAAATCAGCATTATCTTCCTAATATCAAGAACAAAATAATTTTAACTCTAGGATATGTGGTTATGAGTATCAGCAATGCATGCTACTCTGGAATACACTCTAGAAGTCAGACAACTAGGCAGCATTACAGAAGTTCTAAGTGTTTCCAAATATATAGCACAGGAGAAAAATGGTGTAATTTTCCTTCCTTTGATATTCAGAGTTCCCACAAAAGACTTATTAGACACTCACGGATCAACACTCTTTGCTATAGCAGCCATGATAAAGAGAACCGCTTCTGTCACCTCCCAGGGTGGGTTGCCTTCTTTCAGAGTAGAATATAACTAGAGAAGAAGAGGTGGATTATGGATCCATTAAAAGGAAAACAGAATAGAATTCCAAAACAAACAAAACAAAAAATCCTTTTAGTTAAAATAAATCCAGCCCCTCGTTTCTAAATCTAAGTATCTCTCAGAGCCAGGGGAGAAAATTAACTCCTTTTTCACATCTTCACTAACTAAAAGTAACTGCTATTTTAATATCTGAAATAAAACCAGTTAGATTCCCCAAGAATGTATCAAAATTATCATCTGCCCCAACAAAATGAGTATTATGGAAAAGCAAACATATTACATGAGTGTCTTTTTGTGATCCCTACAATAACTCATAAATACATAAATACACTTAAAATGAAATACAATGTAAATTTCTTATATATGTATTGATTTTAACATTTCTACTGTTTTAAAAACTTATCCGCATCAACACTAATAGTACAGATTAAATTCTTAAAAAGCAGCTATTCAGAATACCATATCCAAGCAAGGGGAGGAAAAAAAGGAGACCAAGCAGAATACTCAAAGATGTTCTAGTCCAGAAATTTCCCAGCATATATCCATCTGATTGGGTGTTAGTCTAAGTAAGATTTCTGTAGTCAAATAACAAACATTGCTAAGTAAAATAAAATTAAGTAATTCTCTTGTAGGACTTTACCGAGCCTTTAACACTATTTAAGTCATTTCCCAATGTTAATTGAGGATTCTACCCTGATGAATATCTCATATGACTGGTGTTCCACAGAATACATCTTAGACAACACTGACAATTTAATTTGTAAACTAAGATTTGAAGCACAAGTAACTTGCTCAAAGCCACACAGCGAATGACAAAGAGCTGAAATGTGAACACAGGTCATCTGCCTGTGATCTGGTGATCTCACTGAATCTGCTTTCTAAGAATCTCCAACCCTTGGTAATTAGATCAATAAACACACTTTGTTTAATATAAAGAAAAACAGATATAATTTAATGAAGACTTTCTAAATCAAATTATACCCCCAAATATACAAAATGGCTGGGTTACCAAAAAAATAAAATAAAGGTTAGTTCAATATTGCTGATAAAGTATCAAAACTACTATATTTCAGAGCTTAGAGTGTGATCCAGGAATATGAGAACTGCCTAAAATTATGCTAACGTTAAGTGATGTGGAATGGTGATGATTGCAACCTTATGAGGTAAAATATTACTCACTGTCAGGAAAATCACAGGACTATGAATCTTCTACTCTAGTATAGTCACCTCTGGAATGAAACTGCACAGGAATCTAACCATAAGTGTGAACAAAGGAAATGCCAAATAACTAAGAGAGTTGCCAGGATTTGGTACATAATTAATAAAGCAGAAAAACTTGCCTATTTTTCCTGGCTAGATCCAAGTTCCCTATAAATACCTTGGGGTCTTAAGGTTTATCTATGATTTTCCACTCCGACTGGACAAGCAGAACAGCTTTCAACAGCAAGAATCATAGGAGTAAACCATAACTGAACCATCCACGGACTGCATTTGGCTTGCTTGTTAAGATAATAAATAAACCAAACTACTATATGCCAGGCAGTGTGCTAGGCACCTGCATATCTACTCTCCCACTGAATCATTACAATTTAAGAAAAAGGTGGAATATTTATAGGAGACACCAAAGTGAACAAAACTCAAGTGATCAGTAAAACTGGTAAGAATCTCCAAATGGACTTACCTGAGCAAAACACTCCATAGACCCAATCAAGAAAATCAAGTCTTTCACCAGATCGGATACCCTCATCCGAAACTCTCCAAAGTCATCAGTCTCCTCAGGAACTCCCTCCTGAAATTTCAAGTCAAATAACATTTCTTTTAAACTTATCATAAGGCTGGGGCGCCTGGGTGGCTCAGTGGGTTAAGCCGCTGCCTTCGGCTCGGGTCATGATCTCAGGGTCCTGGGATCGAGTCCCACATCGGGCTCTCTGCTCAGCGGGGAGCCTGCTTCCTTCTCTCTCTCTCTGCCTGCCTCTCTGCCTACTTGTGATCTCTGTCTGTCAAATAAATAAATAAAATCTTTTAAAAAAAAACAAAAAAACAAAAAAAAAACTTATCATAAGGCTTTAACAGACCTCTATAAAAACAAGAATAAAGAAAAAGCCATTAAACAGTTCAGTCCCAATGAACAAGAGATAAGTTGCCTAAAGCAAAGGTTATTTTAATATACAAGGTCTCTTAAACTTTTAGGTAAGTCAAGTCAATACAACCTAACTTCTACCTTTACTATGAGAAACTGTTCTTCCTTTTCCCCCATATTTCCAAGCCACACATTGCTCTGTTGTTGAAAAATTTGAGTGGTCAGAGTGGGAAGTAACCTGGAAGAGGTGATAATTTAAGAGTTTGTAAGTTTATTTTCTTTTCAGTACTGAATATGCCCTTAAAGCTTCATGGTTCAACATTTACCAGAATCAGTCATTACCACAACAACTAGATACAGAATAGAATTTTAGACTTTTAAAAAGAATATTATATAGGTAGACAGATATATCAAAAACACATAAGTATAGAAAAATATTAATAGTACAACTTAGGTATAGGTATACAGACAGTCAATATAAAATTTCACCTTTGCCAAATATTTGAAATTTTTCATTAAAACATACAGAGATCAGGGTGCCTGGGTGGCTCAGTGGGTTAAGCCTCTGCCTCAGGCTCAGGTCATGATCTCAGGGTCCTGGTATCGAGCCCTGCATCAGCCCTGCTGAGCAGAGAGCCTGCTTCCCCTTCTCTCTCTCTGTCTCTCTGCCTACTTGTGATCTCTGTCAAATAAATAAATAAATAAAATCTTAAAAAAAAAAAAAAGAAATAGAGAGATCATTTACATTTCATGCTTTCAATTGGGAGATGGTTAAGGGCATGTATAAAAAATTTTATCCATGACTATCTGGAAAACAGCCCTAATACTACTGAGAACTGCTGATCTAGTCCAAACTCCTTGCTTTAAGATGAAGAAATTAAAGTCAAAGAATGAGAAGGATATGACGGCTATCCTGAGATAGGGAATTATAAAGTACCCCATAAAGACACCTGGGTGGCTCAGTCATCAAGTATCTACCTCCAGCCCAGGATCCTAGGGTCCTGGGATCGAGCCCTGCACTGGGCTTCTGCTCAGTGGAAGCCTGCTTCTCCCTCTCCCATTCCCCATGTTTGTGTTCCCTCTCTCACTCTCTTTATGTCAAATAAATAAAATCTTTAAAAAATAAAAATAAAAAAATAAAGCACTCCACATATTACAAAGCACTCATATATCCACAAGTATAAAGAACTGTCACAAGGGAAAGGGTGCCAGGGAACTAGCAAAAGAAGAATGGGATCAAGGCAAGTAACAGCCAACTGAAACCAGAGATCCTGCTTTTATTTACCTATCAGGCTTCCATGTAAGATGTAGATGAAGATAGAACTCCTCAGTTAAATAACAAAAAAATAAAGGATGAAAACCCCTACACTAGACCATCACTAAGATTCTTTGAAGACGCAAAATACCATGACTCAACAATCTTAACGTTAAACTGAAGAGAATAGAAACAGTTATATAGTTTTCACATCAGATCTAATTGTGAGCAATGAGAAAAAACTCTCTTCAAGTCTTGAGTTAGAAGAATTAGAACAATTAACCAACCAATCAAAACGATGCTGTAAGATTTAAGAGACTAAGCAAAGAACGAAAGTTAAAGAGTTTTCTAATAGACTATTTTCTTTTTTTTTTTTTTAAAGATTTTATTTATTCATTTGACACACAGAGAGAGAGAGAGAGAGATCACAAGTAGGCAGAGAGACAGGCAGAGAGAGAGGAAGAAGCAGGCTCCCCGGTGTGCAGAGAGCCCGATATGGGCCTCGATCCCAGGACCCTGGGATCATGACCTGAGCTGAAGGCAGAGGCTTAACCCACTGAGCCACCCAGGCGCCCTCTAATCGACTATTTTATGGTATTTCTAGTATGTATTCTTCTAAGCTAGTAGATGATTTCTCTATATTCTTTTTAAAGTTGGTTCTTTATTTTTTTAAGATTTTATTTATTTATTTATTTGACAGAGAGAGAGAGAAAAAAATTGCTAAATTTTTTTCATTTAGCAAATAGTTAAATGCTATTTCAATAGTCATCATTTTGCATAATGGTCCATCAAGCTGCAACATCCCAATTTATGTAACTCTTCTTATATTGTTGTACGTGAGTTTATCCTTTTTTTACTTTACAGATAATGCTTTATACCTAAAAGAGCTATTTTATTCTCTTCAGCAGAATTACTTAAGGTGAATTTCCAAGAGAAGAACTTACTTCTTTCTATATAAGCCTTATACTCACTCTTCATTACACTGGTGTTGATTTCTTTAGTGTACGCTAGCTACAGAGTGACAGAAAACCTGCAAATTCCATTAGCTTTATTTTCTTATCTTTTTTGTTCACTTTTAAATTAGGACTGAAAAGAGAAGGAAATTAAGATCTGAAGAAGTGGAGAAGGGAACTTACATGGTCTGGTTCTAGCTGGCAGTGTCGAGCCAAGGCATGAAGCAGCCTCTGAATGTAAGCTTTGAAGATACCATGAATAACTTCATCATTAGTTTTGTACAAATGCTCCCCAAGTCGGTACCAAAAGTTAAAGGAAATTTCTACTACCTGTCAAATTGAAAAAGAGAAAAGGAAAAGAAAGTTAATTTTTGATTCAAAAAAGGAATGACATATGAAGACAGTTACGATAACTGGGAGTAGAGTCCCTCTTTAGCTGATAACTTCTCCAGCAGCAGAAAGGATTCTGAATTTAGAGAAACAGATACAGAAATGGGAAGTCTCTTTTAAATATTTTTTTCTTAAATTGAAAATCATTTCAGGGGCGCCTGGGTGGCTCAGTGGGTTAAAGCCTCTGCCTTCGGCTCAGGTCATGATCTCAGGGCCCTGGGATCGAGCCCCACATCAGGCTCTCTGCTCGGCAGGGAGCCTGCTTCCCCCTCTCTCTCTGCCTGCCTCTCGGCCTGCTTCTCTGCCTACTTTTGATCTCTCTCTCTCTGTGTCAAATAAATAAATAAAATCTTAAAAAAAAAAATCATTTCATGTTTGAGATTAAAACACCTCTTGACAGGGGCGCCTGGGTGGCTGAGTCAGTTAAGGGGCTGCCTTCGGTTCAGGTCCTAATCCCAGGGTCCTAAGATAGAGCCCCACATGGGGCTCCCTGCTCAGCTGAGTGTCCGCTTGTTCCTTTGCCCCACAACTCCATGCTTGTGTTTGAGCTCTGAGATAAATCTTCCTTAAAAAAAGAAGAAAAAGAAAAAATACCTCACTTCTTGATAGACAAACCATCTACAAATCCCTGAACATACCAACCTTGTGTCATTTTTACTCACCTGCTTTCCTGAGTGGGACTGAAAAGGTACAAAAAGTCTGGGACTTTATCCATAGCTTATCTTACTTATTGCACTATTTAAAGGAGTGATAATGATTACACAGTGAACACTGGGAATGCTACTCCCAGAAATGTTTTGTGTTTCATCCAAATTTAGATACCCTCATGAGATCAAGTCAAACAAATAAACATTATTTGAATGTTTATTATTTTGAATAAGAGAAAAGGAGGTACAGGGCTGTGTTCCTCCCTAATAAGAGAGGCCCTATCATCCTTTTCCCATCAAAGATCCCAAACAGACCTATTTAAAATAATACCCAACTTGGGAGTTCTTTCTCACTTCTTATACTATTAAGAGGAGGTAAAACTTCTTGAATACACAAGAGTTTAAAAAATCTAGCCAACTTTTTAAAGAGGTAGTGTGTTGTAGAGATTTTGGAATAGAGTTGACTTTTAAATCCTTTCAATCCCTTTCTCATTCCCACTCACAAATTAGAGAAAAAATTCTGGGTATTAGGACTGGTACAGTTAAGATTTTATTGGTTTTGTCTTGTTTTTAGCTACAACTACGAAGTTCTAAAAAGAATAACTGGACCTAGAGAGGGGGCTCAGTTAAAAGGTAGGAAGCTTTCTTCCTAATGGGTTCCCTGAGGTGCCTATACCAGTCAGCCCAGCTAACTAGGTAAGAAAATAGAGAATAGAAATTTTTTTAGAATTAGAATATTTAGAAAATAGAAAAGATTCTATGGAATAGAAAAACCCAAACATAATTTAGCAAGAAAAAACTCTAATACAGAGGAAACAATCACATCACACTAATTAAATATAAGACTATAGTCTCCCACAAATAAAAAGCTATGACACAAGGTGTCAAAGGAATATAGGTAATACGCAACATACAACGTAGAGAAAAATGGGTTTAGCATAATATAAACACTACCTCGTATTGAGGATGTCCTGCACAAATAAGCAGCAGTTCCAGAGTTCGTAGGTCGCCAAGACCTTGGCCTGGAGTACAAACAATTTTTTCAAGAAAAGTTTCACATAGTTCAGTGAAAATACGGCAGTAATTCAGAACTCTGCAGATGAAAGAGTAATGAGAGTACTGAGTCAGAAATCTGTATATGTACATACTCACAGACATACTTAAATAAATAAAAGGATCCTCAGCCTAAGGGACATGTAGTGATTATTAGCTATGCTGTATCAGAATCTCCCTAACAGCCACTTTTTCTTATCATATATTTTTATACATATAAGCAAATGACTCATAAGTCAGTTCAAATTCTCAATTACTAAAACATATGAATAAAATCCTTATCAAATTACACTTGATACTCTGAAGTTCATCCCTAATTCTTAGAGCCTTTTTCTTTGTGAGTGGAAAAAATTACTACTTTCTATGATTTCAACCTCTCCTGCATCCATTTTCCACTCCAGGTTCAGTCAAGAACAGAGCATCTTTAGGATGTGGTGTCTGTATTTACCCAAAGTCATTAAAAAATCATGAAGGATGGAATCCAGTGCTACTGCCTTAAATAATCACTCACTTGTCTAAATCTTCACGTGCCACAGCCATGTGATAAGCAGTCTCCAATGTTAGGACTCCTTGAAAAAGCTGCATGGCTAATGGCAAGTTAGTCTCCACATTCTCAATGGCATAGAGAGCTGAGCACACACAATCTGAAGCAGCTTCATGTAGGTTGGATGAGGTCTTATCCTGTTGCTGGGAAATGGCAGGAACAGGGAAATAAGATGAATGATCATTAAGCTGTAAACCAAGTGCTAGCAAAGCAATTATAGCCTGTTTCTGAACATGTACTTTAAATGCATAAAGCCTAAAAGGTCATGTCCTTCAACCAGATAATATTCATCAGTCTTCCCTGTCTATTTCCCTATATGCCAAAAAAAATCAGCCTTTTTGTACCCCATCCAGTCACATGACTTCTAAAAATCCATGGTGGGCCCCCCCCCACACACACACACCAGCCCCTCCAAATGTAATGCAATGTGTTCCCTACCCTGTTTTAGTCTGTGAAAATCTTTCCCATCCTTTTTTGATATTCAAGTACTATTTAAAATGAAAGGGTCTGGGCTGTTTGGGTGGCTCAGTTGGTTAGGCGCCTGACTCTTGGTTTCACCTCATGTCATGATCTCATGGCTTGTGGGACTGAGCCCCACGTTTGCTTCCATACTCAGCGCCAAGTCTCCCTGGGATTCTTTCCCACCCCCTCCCTCTCTGATTCTCCCCTCCCTGGCACGCATCCTCGTTCCCTGAAATAAATTAGTAAATATTTTTTTAAAAAATAAAATGAAAGGGTCCAACAAGTCTCAAATACCCACACCTACCTAACATATCATCATATTTCAGAATACCAAGGTTCAAAAGAGATTCTTAAAGCTTCTGGGAATGAGAGAAGGTAACTTTGAAAGGAGCAAATCAGTTATTTAGATTCTCATTAGCAATGATGCCTGCCAGTATATGAGAGAGAAAAACCTTGGAAATCTTGAAAGAAAATTGAACCTAGAACTCTATACCTAGTTAAACCGCCAGTTGAGAATAAAAGCAAAATATAAATATTTCTCAGGAATACAAAAACTCGAAGTTTATTTCCCACATATCTTCCTGAGGAAGGTATCTGAGGACATTCAAAAAACAGTTAATCCAATCCAGAAGCATAGTAAAGAGAAGTTTCAGAACGACAGCTGGAAAGTACATCTCAAGAACAACTGGGACAAATCAGAGTAGAGTTCAAACAGTGAGACCTTCAGGGTTTCTACTTAGAAGAGTACAGTTGAGAGAATGGATAAATTTAGTGAAGGCATATTAATCTTTTGTGAATAATAAAAAACAAGGATATTTAGAATTGTGGGAAAGGAGTGATACAAGCAATACAAGGATAAATGCAAATTATTCATTAGATTATTCTTAGGTTGACAGGTGGATTCAAAAATACTTATTATTATTACTCTGTTTTAAAAGTTAAGTAAATGTCCATATTTATTCTTTTTTTTTTTTTTAAGATTTTATTTATTTATTTGACAGACAGAGATCACAAGTAGGCAGAGAGGCAGGCAGAGAGACAGGAGGAAGCAGGCTCCCCGCTGAGCAGAGAGCCTGATGCGGGGCTCAATCCCAGAAGCCTGGGATCATGACCTGAGCCGAAGGCAGAGGCTTTAACCCACTGAGCCACCCAGGCGCCCCTCCATATTTATTCTTTTGTATATATATTCAGCATTACATTTGTAAAAGCTTTAAAAAAGAAAAAAAGAACTATGGGATAAAAGGCTATATATCTGTAATAGAGATGTGGTCTAAATATAAAGCAAGCTAAAATATGGCACGATTTTGAATCACTGAATGCATGTAAGAATGAGAATATATTTGACTCTGACTCTAAAACCACACTTCTATTAGTGGCAGAGGAGTCCTGACACTGGATCAGTGGAGAAAATAATATAATCCTGTCACACTAGTTTGCTTGTTCCTTATCCTTAATTCCCAGAAGTAACCACTGCATTGAGTTTGACATGTATTCTAAGCTGCCCTCCCTTCATAGGTAATCAATCATATTCATAAATTTTTTAAAAGTTTTTAAAAAGATTGGGGCACCTGGGTGGCTCAGTGGGTTAAGCCACTGCCTTCGGCTCAGGTCATGATCTCAGAGTCCTGGGATCGAGCCCCGCATCGGGCTCTCTGCTCAGCAGAGAGCCTGCTTCCTCCTCTCTCTCTGCCTGCCTCTCTGCCTGCTTGTGATCTCTCTCTCTCTCTCTGTCAAATAAATAAATAAATAAAATCTTAAAAAAAAAAGTTTTTAAAAAGATTTATTTAGAGAGAGAGAGTGCACATGCATGAGCAGGAGGGGCAGAGGGAGCGGGAGAGAGAGAATCTCAAGCAGATACCCCATGGAGCACAGAGCCCAAAGCAGGGGTCAGTCTCATGACCCTTGAGATCACGACCTGAGCTGAAACCAAGAGCTGGCTGCTCAGCTGACTGCACCATCCAGGTGCCCCTCATATTCATACATTTTTAAACAAAAGTGGGATATTAATTTATTTATACTGACTACTCTTCCAAAGACATGAGACAAAATGAACAGCAAAACAATTACCAGAGTCCTAACTTTTCTGTCTTAGCTCCTGGTGCAAGAAAGCAACATAAATATACTAACAACAATGAAACACCAAAATGCCTCCTAGAAGAATGTGCTTTCCTTTTCTTTAATTCACAGCAAAATCAACCCATTATCCATTATCATGCTACCATCTTCTAAATAACAGTGCACCAGCATATAACCAGTACACACAGAGCTTCTATATTAATACTACTTCATGGAAGGAGACTCTCCAGGAAAATGAGACAATGTCACTCTCATCTCCAAAGACCTGATCAATATGTGCTTGAGACATTGTTGTTTCTTGTTCTAAAAACTAGTCTTATTCTATGCACTCACTGAGTCCTATCTACCAAGACAAAAGAATACAAAAAGAATGTATTACTAGATACCATTATTTTCAAAGCTATGGAAAACATTCCCAAGTATATAAAAAGATACTACTTTTTTTTTTTAAGATTTTATTTATTTATTTGACAGAGAGAGATCACAAGTAGGCAGAGAGGCAGGCAGAGAGAGAGGAGGAAGCAGGCTCCCTGCCTAGCAGAGAGCCTGATGTGGGACTCAATCCCAGGACCCTGAGATCATGACCCGAGCCGAAGGCAGCGGCTTAACACACTGAGCCACCCAGGCGCCCCTAAAAAGATACTACTTTTTTTCCCATTTATCTCAAAAGCCTCAAATCCAACCTATACATACCCTGATGCTTAAGTAAACTATCACAACTACAAAGATAATATTCTGATCTGTAACTGTCTCAAAGACCCAATGACTATTATTCTATTTTTAAAACAAGAAAAAAAAAAACCGAAAAAAAAGAAAAAAACCCAATGGTTTTTTACTTGTTTAATATGTAAATCATTGATCTACATGTAAAACTGCTTTCTTATTAAACTTAATTATATTCTATTCTGAGTATTAATACTCATACCTTCATTTGATACTTGGTAGTAAGGAAGAGACACTGCCACTTTCTTATTATATACCTTTCAATGACTATACAGAAATCTGAAAACACTACTATGTCCCAGAAGGTTAGTTACTACTGTGACTAAATGGTAAAAATACGTTCATAAACAAAGCCATTACTTACCAAAACCTCAAAAAGGAGTGCTAGTAACTTATTGTTAGCCATGAAGTTACTGTCCAAAACTCCTAGGTTAAACCAACTTCCTAAACAGCGAAAGACCTTCATAAGCATTTTCTCATCTGTTCCTGCTTTTTCTACACAGGTCATCTGAAAAGAAGGGAAAAAAAAGTTAAAATAATGCCAAACTTTATATTTAAGCCATTATTACAATCATCTCTCAGGTATAATAATGAGAAGGAAAATAATACTAACGGTTAACTGCTATTTTTTTTTAAAAAAGATTTTATTTATTTATTCGTCAGAGAGAGATTAGAAGCATGGACAGCTGCAGGAAAAACAGGCAGAGCAGGCAGAGGGAGAAGCAGGCTCCCTGCTGAGCAAGGAGTCCAATGGGAGACTCAATCCCAGGACTCTGGGATCATGACCTGAGCCAAAGGCAGACCCTCAATGGACTGAGCCACCCAGGCATCCCAAAAGTGCTTTGGAAGTACCAGATGGTGCTCTCAATACTCTTAATTCATTAATCCCCACTAAAACTACAGTCAGGTACTATCTTCACTTACTCAACTGGAAAGCGGAGTACACAGAGACTGTAGACCTGTTTCAGAAGTAAGGGTTTCTTGGATCCCTCTGCTGCATTAATGTAATCTCACCAAAGAAGTACCTTAAAGTAATATTCGCCTACACAGTTGATTTAATAGAAAAACAAGATAGTCCTACTATTGTATGTCCCCATATGAAAAGCTGATGTTTCAGCTTCTGCGCTTGAATACACCAGCAAATACACCATTCCACAGAAAGTGACACTACTATAAATATGGTAAGTTGATAAAAGAGATAAAATGAAAAGTCAGATGAAAACTCACTGTTCCTCGTTGCAAATTGTTTATGTGATGTATATTTTTTCCAAAGTAAAGTGTAATCCACCTTTTTTGGATTTAAAAAAATGTCTAAAAATAATTTCTACAAGCAATGGGTCAGAAACATCATAATTGCCATGGGGTTTGGGAGGCCTGTGGTGGAGGCATGGGATTATAGAATCCCACAGTGATCTAAATGTTGACTCTTCTACTTCTAGGTAGCCATGCTCCTCCTATATTTACTGTATCAGGCAATTATGATTACGTTCTTCTCCATTAGTTTGAATTGTACTGAACTGAATTGAAATGAAAGAAGAAAAACAAGAATGCTTCAAGTACATTCATGGCAATCACACACATACTTGAATCTTTGAAGCTCTGGATGTGAAACTACACAACTGTTTTGGCCTTTATACTTCCTGAATGACATTTCAGTTTACTAAGATATGATGTTTACAAATGGAAGGACCAGACCATATATTCTAACTTCTGACTCAAACTTAAGGAACAGAATTTTGGAAAAAGCCTACATCTAAATCTAATTGCTTTGAAGAGAAAAAAAATTATGCTAATTAAATCAAACACATACCATAAAGCTTCAGAACTAAGAGAATGTTACCTTGAGTTCCTCTTTAAAAACTGTATTGTTAAGAACTCTGTCTCTTAAAACAAGGCCTCAAAGCTGAAACATAAATAAATGCCAGAAGAGTTTTCCAGTAAAAATACAGCAGAGGTAAATAAGAATAGATCTTGAATTAACAAAATGAAGAATAAATGAAGGGAGAAAAATACATTAGAGGTCAGGCTCAGTTCAACTATAAGGGCAAGAAGAAGAATATTTAAAACTTTTAAAAGTTTAACACAATGTTTGGGAATGGCTCCATTCTAACAGACCACAAAAGTATAATACTGACAAAATGGGATGGAATAGAATGAGTAAGAGGAATGAGGGGGAAACAGCCAGCCTATTTTTCGTGCCAATTCTGGACTATTTCATTTTCTGGGTTCTGTAACATGACAAGCTATATGACAGAATTACAGACCTTTTTAAGTACCACCAGGACAAATTTTTCAGATTTCATTACAACAAATCAAGCTATTGTCTGTTGTCAATTATGAGGAAGTGTTAAGTCAAGCCTTGGAAGTCCAAGTGGCTGCTGCACTTGACCACTGATGCCTATGAGGACTGCAGTGTTGACTGGATTCTTTTGGCTTCAATTCAGTCCTTACAAAAAGAAAATAACAAGCTCAGGTCCCTTAACTCAAGTCATAGTCTGAAAACCAAAGCTTCCACAACCGCTCTAAATGAGGTTCTTATTTTGTATAGCTCCAGGGCTGATATTCATACGCATAATTTGTGTGGCTTGCTAAATTATAAATAGGTGCATTCACAATCTCAACAAATTTCTCATGTGAAACTTAAGAAACTGTAAAACATGGAATTCTGAAACTTGAAAAAGAGACAACTGGTGTCTGGACCCTAATAGAACAGATAATCTTGAACTCCCAAATTACCGAGTCTCCCTTACCAGTAGATGTAGTGTGCCTTCCAGTGTCCGAGAAGAATAGGCTTCTTCAGTTTAAAAGCCCTGTAATAACCTCCTCTGAGACAGGTGCCTTCACAGGGGATGGGATGCCCAATCTCTTCAAGACTTACCACAGCATTTCCTGTGCCACCACAACTATGGCCAAATCTCAGCATCTTCCAGGGGAGACAGTTATATACAAGAGGAAATAACTTATCAAGAAAACAATAACTTTGCTAACATGTATTTGAAGAAACCTGGGGAACACACATGGGAATGATTTTAAGGCTATCGGACCATGGGAGACTGGAATATACCACTAACTGAGCCAATCTCATTGACATGAATGTACTTCCTAGAGATTCTGGATTTAATGAGTACATGGCACCTCTGGGAAGTACCCAGGAAAATGAAGAGTACAAATATCTAGGACCTGGGAGCAAATCTGCACCTTCTTTTGCAGGTGATTATTCTTTTGAGAAACACCTTCTGGCTTGCTACTAAACCTTGGTAGAAACTGAACATCTATCCACAGGACATCAGGTGATCACAAGGCCTGAGCTTCTCATCATGAACTGAGTATTGTCTGACCTACCTAAATATGGGCATGCATAACAGCAACCTATCATCAAACACAAACGGAATACAAGAAACTGAGTTCAAAAAGGTGTTAAGAAAGCTGCATGTGCAGGTAGGTCAGATTCCTTTGACAAAAACTCTTCTTGCATTGATTCATTTCCCTCAATCCGTGCCTATTGCCTCCTGTCTCCTGGATGTTTCTTACAACCTAGATAACTAAAGAAGAAAACTCAAGCCCAAATTACAGAATGATGTATACAACATGCTGGTACCACCTGAAGGTGGACAGCTGCAGAATTACAGACCCAGTGTAGGACAGTGAAGGGCAGTGAAGGACAGTGAGAGACAGTGGTTGTAGTGAAAGGACAGTGGTTGAAGGAAAATCCTAAAGGGCAGAACTTCAAGCAATATAATTGGTTGTCCACCACATATGGAGGGAGAGGTGCCCAAAAACATGGATCTATACTTATTTATGGACAATTTTCAATGATTTGGACGACCAGATATTTGGAAGAAGCATGAGTAAAAGTTTGGTGACAAGGAATTTTGAGGCAGAAGTATGTATGAATGGTATATAAATAGGCACAGACTGTGGAGAAATTTCTGTCCTGTGTGAATACCCACCAAAAGATATCTACTACAGAGGAATCTTTCAACGACAGATGGACAAAATGAAAAACTATAATGTCAGCCTCTTTCCCCAGCCACCTTGCTCAAGAGGCTCATAAACAAAATGGCCACAGTAGCTAGGATAGAGGTTACACAAGGATCAACAAGGACTTCCACTAAGTAAGTTAAAAACTACTGATGAGTGTCAAATCTACCAACAGCAGAGACCAATACTGAGTCCCTAAAATGGCACCATCTACCAAAGGACCAGGCTGATTTTTTTTTTTTTTAAAGATTTTATTTATTCGACAGAGAGAGATCACAAGTAGGCAGAGAGGCAGGCAGAGAGAGAGGAGGAAGCAGGCTCCCCGCCAAGCAGAGAGCCCGATGTGGGGCTCGATCCCAGGACCCTGGGATAATGACCCGAGCCGAAAGCAGAGGCTTTAACCCACTGAGCCACCCAGGCGCCCCCTAGGCTGATTGATTACATTGAACTTCTATCACAAAGGAAGCAGAGATTTGTCTGGAAGAACAAGACTCATAGGAAGAAAGAGACTTATATGTTGGATATGGATTTGCCTTCCCTGCTTGCAGTGCTTCTATCAGCACTGTATTAATCACAGTCTCACAGAATGCTATATCCAGTCATGATGACGGCATCATGTGTAATCCAGGAACTCATATCAGAATAAGGGAAATACAGTAATGAGCAACTCTAACCTCTGTTGGGAGATTTTGGTCCCCAAGGAAGGAAAGCTTCTACCAGGAAATACAAGCATGATGCAAGTGAACTGGAAAATAAGTCAACTATCTGGACAATATGGGCTTTTTATGCCACTGAACCAATAGGAAAAAAAGGGAGGGGGGTGTTAATCTGTAAGATGGCAGTTACTGATCCCAATAACCAAGGAAAAACTGAGTTCCAGGGTGCCTCATTTGATTAAGCATCTGCCTTTGGCTCAGGTCATGATCCCAGGGTCCTAGGATGGAGCCACGCGTTAGGCTTCCTGCTGTTTCTCCCTCTCCCGCTTCCCCCGCTTGTTGTGTTCCCTCTCTGTCTCTCTCTCTGTGTCAAATAAATAAATAAAATCCAAAAGGAAAAAGAAAAACTGAGTTCCTCCTACACAATCGAAGCAAAGAGTTCTGTGTGGAACCCACAGAATTTTCTAGAGAGCTTCTTAGTACTTCCATGCTTAAAAATAATTGTTAATGGAAACCTACAGAAGCAACAACCCGAAAAGGCAGGATTATTGAGGGCTCATACTCTTTGGGAATGAAAGTTAGGGTCACTTCAAAGAGTAAAGAACATCAACCAGCTAAGGTTCTGATCAACGCAGGTGTCTTAGTCTATTCAGGCTGCTATAACAGAGTACAATAGGATGGGTGGCTTACAAACAACAGATATTTATTTTTTTACCGATTTAGAGGCTGGAGAAGTTCAAGATCAATGTAATCCCTAGATCCAGTGTCTGGTGAGGACTGGCTTCTTGTTTGATAACCAAGGACCTTTCCTCTATGTTTACACATGACATAAGAAGGAAGGGAGCTTTCTGGGGTTGGGGTCTCTTTTATTAGGACACTAATCCCATTCATGAGGGTCCCATATTCATGACCTAATCACCTTCCAAAAGCTCCTTCTAACACTACAACGTCAGGCACTAGGTTTCAACATATAAATATATAAATTGGGGCTGGGCACACACACAAATATTCAGTTTACAGCAACATATAAATTTTGGTGGGGGGAAAGGGGAGACACACAGATATTCAGTCTATAGCATCAAGGGAAAGATGAAATGGGTTGGCAAGAAAGCCATACATATGAATTATAGAACTCCTGTGATAAATACATACATGAGGGCTGTAGTAGCTTTGCATATTTCCTCTTTGCTTGTTAATGCCATTGCATACGAGTTTTGTTTTTTTTTTTAAGATTTTTATTTTTTTGAGAGAGAGAAAGAGTGGGAGTGCACACTAGCAGGGGAGAGGAAGAAGCAGACTCCCTACTGAGCAAGAAGCCCATTGCAAGCTTCAATCCCAGGACCATGAGATCATGAACTGAGCCAGGCAGATGCTTCACCAACTGATCCACCGAGGGGCCCTTGCACACGAGTTTAAATGTATGTAAAAGAGTTAATCAAACAGAAAGCTAAGCGAGTCGAACAGGAAGACTAAGGCTGGCTATAGATATACTGTGTCCCTGCACCAAATTCACCCTTTTAGACTACTCTGTAAAAATGAATCTGGGCCCTTTAAATATTTTTTCCTATGCCAAGCAGCACTGACTTTTTGTCAGAAGGCCACAGGAGAGAAACAAGAGGAAAGGAGTTCTGCTTCCCAGTGTTAGCATGCTCACTTGGTAGCCTTCTACAGAACATGCAGCTCCTCCAGCCCCAGACTCCTATTTCCTCTGGTGCCTGCCTCCTGCAGGGCACTGGCCACCAGGTTCCCTGGCATTTCCCCCACTCTCTCCAATGGATTTATAGCAAAGTGCTTCTGGCTCCTAAAGAATGTATTTCTCCAGCACCAGATTCAGTGTGCTCAGTTTCTCCAGTGTCTGCAGTACATAGTGGCCAGCGGCTTCCTCTGGTACTGCCACACCAAGGTGATTTTGTGGCAAAGAGACACCTTCCCTGAATAGCTTTCTGGGCTTCTTAGAAGGCAGATTTCTAGCAAGTTCAAAAAGACTAATTTTCAGCAGCACAGAGTGCCAAAACAACTTCTCCACAATACTGTGCCTTCTCTAAATAGGGTCTGGATCTCGGCCCTGGGAGGGGGTAACCTCCTCCTCCCTTGGGAACCCTATCTCAGCCTTGAGGTTAATGCCTGCTCCTTCTATCGGTTTTATGCCTATATTCTTTAGAGCTCTCTTTACTTCTTACTAGACAATCCCTCATCACTGTAACCTCCTGTTAGAATTAATCACTCTTTATATTAAACACTCCTACATACTACTATGTGGTTTCTCACTTCTGACTAGATTCACACTGATACTAAAAGAAACCAAGGATTATAGACCTGGGGCAAGGAGGTAACAAGGTGAGTATTAGTCATTTTTTTGTTAGGAAGGAGAGAAATGCTCTAGTGGTCAAAGTTATAATATTTTAAGCATCAAAAGAATGATTTTAGGGACGCCTGGGTGGCTCAGTTGGTTGGACGACTGCCTTCGGCTCAGGTCATGATCCCAGAGTCCCGGGATCGAGTCCTGCATCGGGCTCCCAGCTCCATGGGGAGTCTGCTTCTCCCTCTGACCTTCTCCTCGCTCATGCTCTCTCTCACTGTCTCTCTCTCAAATAAATAAAATCTTAAAAAAAAAAAAAAAAAAAGAATGATTTTAGTTGAGACCCTAAATCAATGAAAATCCATGAGTCCTAACACTCCATAAAGAGATGTCAGAAAAAAACAGTGACACTTGAGGCGGGTTTAAATCAAAACCTTATTTTGCAAACAGGAAATTAAAAAAGAATTTAAGATTTATAGTGGCTTTCTAGTAGAAGAATGCCAGACTACTCACAAGAATGCCGACTAATATATACACAGAAAAACATGACAAAATTATTAAAATATTATTTTGCAAACCATAATGAAATTATTAAGACAATGATTACCAACTAGAATTTAAAATCCTTAGGCAGGGTGGCTCGGTGGGTTAAAGCCTCTGCCTTCGGCTCAGGTCATGATCCCAGGGTCCTGGGATTGAGTCCTGCATTGGGCTCTCAGCTCAGCGGGAAGCCTGCTTCCTCCTCTCTCTCTCTCTACCTGTCTCTCTGCCTACTTGTGATCTCTGTCAAATAAATAAATTAAATTTTTAAAAAAAGAAAAAGAAAAAGAAAAGGATTTGGGTGACTGTTTTCTCCATCATCCTAAGGATAGTATACTGGTACCATTATTAATGCATAGGAGAGTATCTGTTCATACTATGAATGCCTTAGGGCATTAAGGCTTAATTCTCTAGAGGAATACCTACTGAGAAGAGTTATTTTAGATACAACTTCCAATTAAAGGAAATACAGAGAACAGAAAAACAAACTAAATGAAACAAAGACAAGGCAACCAGAAAATCCAAGAGGCAAGACAGTCTATAAAATAACTGGTCCAATCTCAACTCAAATCAGTGTTGTTTTGAAAAGAGGTGGAAGAGGAGCTGTGATTAGAAATCATAATAAACTGATACAAGGCATGGTGCTAGAATGGATACTTATGGAAAAATGCTGTTAAGGATATTTTCGGATGACCTTGGGAAATGTGAAGATGATCTGGGTACTTAATAGGGGATATAAAAATTTACTGAAATGAAAGGATGAAGCTGGATGACTGAAAAAGAAACTGCAGGAGGATAGGTAAAATATAATCTCATTTGTATTTAAAAAATTTGTCGGGGCACCTGGGTGGCTCAGTGGGTTGGGTCTCTGCCTTTGGCTTAGGTCATGATCTCAGGGTCCTGGGATCGAGCCATGCATCAGGCTCTCTCTGCTCAGCAAGCAGCCTGCTTCCCTCTCTCTCTCTGCCTGCTGCTCTGCCTACCTGTGATCTCTCTCTCTGCCAAATCAATAAATAAAATCTTTTTCTAAAAAAATAAAAATAAAAAATAAAAATAAAAGCTTTGTCATATGTTCATAAAGGATATGTACTAAAAGGTTAATAGTGTGATCTCCAAATGGTTTGAATATACTCTGTCTGTATTTTCTAATTCTCAATAATACTATTTCTTTAAAATATATGGTAAGTTGAAAAACACATTTAAAAGAATAATTTTCCAGTGAATTTCTTAACACCAATCTGAACACAATTTTAAGTAAAAATGTCTTTTCAATAAAAAGTTCTATAATGTAGCAAAAGTACTGAAGCAAATCCCTGAGAAATACTCTATAACCACATTATTGAAAAAACTGACCTGGGCTATAAAGACCTAAAATAAGATGTGGGCTAGATAATTTAATACAATCAAGTTCAAGAAGTAGCAAATATCTTCTTTAAAGGGCCAAAGAGTAAACACTTTAAATTTTATAGACTATATGTGGTCTCTGTGAAAATTATTCAACTCTGCCACTTCAGCTCAAAATTACAGACGTACACAATATGTAACTGTATGAACATGACTATGTTCCAGTAAAACTCTATTTACAGAAATACGTGACTAGCTCATAGACCATAAATTTACCCATCACTGGTCTATAGCATTAAAATGTCTACCTAGTTAAAAAAGGACCTAATCACATTTAACATTTTTTATTTTTAAGTTTTTATTTATTTATTTGACAAACAGAAATCACAAGTAGGCAGAGAGGCAGGCAGAGAGAGAGGAGGAAGCAGGCTCCCTGCTGAGAAGAGAGCCTGATGCAGGACTTGATCCCAGGACCCTGGGATCATGACCTGAGCCGAAGGCAGAAGCTTTAACCGACTGAGCCACCCAGGCGCCCACATTATAACTCTTTTTTTAAAAAAAATGGTGTAGTATTATCTCATTTATAATTGTGATTTTGCTCAAAGGTCAACTAAAGACCTGAACCACCTCCCTATCAAAATCTCAACTGATCCTTAAGAGAGGATCCTTTCCTTAAGTAAATTTACACATTAGCATGGTCCTTTGTCAAGAGTCAACAGTTTGTAGCATGAAGTAGTAGAAAAGCAAGGAAGTGTAATCAGAAAGTCTGAGTTTAAATTCAGAATTAGCAGTTGTGTATGTCTAAAGCCTATATATCTAATTCATAAAATGGAAATAACATCACCCTCACAGTGTTACTTACAAGTTTCTGGGGCGCCTGGTGGCTCAGTTGGTTGGGCCACTGCCTTTGGCTAAGGTCATGATCCCAAGGTCGTGAGATCAAGTCCCGCATCAGGCTCCTTGCTCGGTGGGGAGCCTGCTTCTCTCTCTGCCTCTGCCTGCCTCTCTGCCTGCTTGTGCTCTCTCTCATAAATAAATAAATAAATCTTAAAAAAAAAAAAGTACAGTTTCTGAATCTGAAAAGTATTTAATTGTAGTGCTCTACAAATGTCACAGTATTATCATTGCCAATTTTTGCAAAGAAATCTGTATTTCACAATAATGCAATTGAATTAGAAAATAACCACCATAGCTTTTTGCCCCTACAGAGCAACTTGTAATTTCATACTTACTCACCAATAGAGATACCACTGTACTAGAGTAGAAGGCCAAATCTTCTATAATTTCTGTGCGCCGGTTAGCCCCAATTCGTAAGGAACGACTATGTACTTCTTCAGGTAACACTGTAAGGATCTCCAGTAGAAAAGGCAGAGAAGTTACATCATTGCTGTATCTGGAAAAGGAAAGGGAGAGATCGAAGTTATTTAGAGTCAGAAAATACACAATCACATAAGGTCACAACAAGCTTCAGAATGACCTGTAACAACAAAAGCAGCATTCTCACTATGGGTAAAGTAGAGGACAAAAACATAACTTTTTGGAAAGGTATCTGGAAATCAAAATTTCAACTTGCATCATCTGTGACCCAGCAACTCCACTTACAGAAATTTCTCTCTCAGAAAAATCTCACAGGGGTGCCTGGGTGGCTCAGTGGGTTAAAGCCTCTGCCTTTGGCTCAGGTCAGATCCCAGGATTCTGGGATCGAGCCCCATGTCTGGCTCTGCTCAGAAGGGAGCCTGCTTCCCCTGCTCGCTCTCTCTGCCTGCCTCTCTGCCTACTTGTGATCTCTGTATGTGAAACAGATGAATAAAGCCTTTTTAAAAAAAAGAAAAATCTCACATACATATGCAAAGTATACAAAAAGAAGCACTGCAATACTTTTTTCTAGTATCAAAAATATTGGAAAATATAAAGGTCTTCCATAATTAGGATACAAAAGGTTACAAACAGTTATACAATGGAACATACATAGCCATTATAGTGAAAGAAGCAGCTATGCCCTAACACGAGAAGATGTCCACAATGTACTAAGTACAAAAAGTGTATGAAATACATTACATATGAGTGAACAAATACATAGGTATATTAAAATATATATGCACTGATTTATTTTAAAATGCTTAAAGTCTGGAGGACTAAATAGTTAACCATTAATAGTGGTTACCTAATGAAATACAGAAATAGGTAGAGAAAAAGGCTTTTACTTTGAAAGCTTCCACACTATTAGAATTTTTTCAAGGAACATGTGTTAATTTTCTTAATGAAAATTTTCTTAAAAAACCACAAAACTATCCATATAAAGGCTTTAATAACACATTATAGTTAGAGGTAAAAAGGACATCCACTTTGTTAAAAAATAATATCCTAGCCAAATGCCAAAATGCAAGCAAATATCAAGATTATTTGGCCAAGACCATGAGGAAATGGTTTTATTCAAAGTAGCAGGCTATGTGTATCTAAAAATCATGTTGTCCCTTTGATAGATATGAAACAAACTCCAATTAGTAAGAACTTTTACTCAGAATGACTTCTAATTTAATATAATCTTACACATTCTGACAATGTTTTGTTTTTTTTGTTTTTAAAGATTTTATTTATTTATTTGACAGACAGAGATCACAAGTAGGCAGAGAGGCAGGCAGAGAGAGAGGAGGAAGCAGGATCGCTGCTGAGAAGAGAGGCCGATGTGGGGCTCAATCGCAGGACCCCGGGATCATGACCTGAGCTGAAGGCAGAGGCTTTAACCCACTGAGCCACCCAGGTGCCCCATTCTGACAATGTTTTTATAGAACTGCTGACATGTCAGTTAGTGGGAGTGATCCACAAGACAATGAAAGACTTTGCTGCAGTTAATTCAAAAACTTGTGTATAGGGGCGTCTGGATGGCTCCGTGGGTTAAGCCTCTGCCTTCGGTTCAGGTCATGATCCCAGGGTCCTGGGATCAAGCCCCACGTCGGGCTCTCTGTTTGGCGGGGAGCCTGCTTCCTCCTCTCTCTCTGCTTGTCTCTCTGCCTGCTTGTGATCTCTGTCTGTCAAATAAATAAATAAAATCTTAAAAAAAAAAAAAGTGTGTATAAATTATGAGGGTCTTTTATGTTCCACACAACACACTTCTGTAATAATTTTCAATTATTTTCTTTTTATCTAACAGAAGTTAATAATAAATAATTCTTCATTAAAAGTTTGGGGAAATATTCCAAATATCTAGCTAATGCTAACAAATTTCTCTTTGTAGGTTAATAGCAATTCCAAATGCTAGAATATAATTAATACAAGTTACTTACTTTTCCACCAATGTTTGTACACAACCCTTCCAGGAAGGCATCTGTAGGGCAAGGTCTGCTATTGCTAAAGCCAGCTGAATAAGAAGAGAGATTAAATAAATGAATAGAACGCATGAAGAGAAATAGGGTTACCATCAATATTGACTGGAAAGCAAAGAAACTAAGATTTATTCAAACAATATGACAACAAAGACTAACAACCACCCTACCTCTCCTCACCTCCACAATTACATATAGAATGTAAACTCTTCTGGGCTAGCTACAAATTGTTAATATTTAAAAGTTAACCTCTAAAAATGAAAATCAAAACCAAAACAACAAAAAGAAGTCAGAAAGAACAGACTATAGAACTTCCTCAGAATATATCAATACTTACTTTTATTTGGCAATACCACAGAACTTCATGGACAGATAAATTACACTTTGCCAAAAGGCCAAAGCTACTGACAAAGTCAGCCCTTTGAATCACTCCTCAAGTAATGGAATGCCATTTCCCTTCTCTTTCCATTTCTCATCTTGAAGCCTTATGCAAAAGCCTCCTTCCTCTTCAAGGGCACTTCTATGCCAGGCAGAGAACACACATTGAGTATGTATTCATGGAAGCTTCCAGTTTTCCTTTTTAATGTATTTACCAGTCTAAAGGGGGAAGGGCCAGATGCTATACTATTTCAATCATGAGACTTTATCTAGCCAACTGGTCCAGAAATAATTTTTTCAAAGGCAAGAAGGCAGACATCTGACCCAGGACAGTACAGTATATAGTGTTTTTACCATCTGCAATTTAAATGGGGGGTGGGCCCACATATGCCTGCCTGTGAAAATCTATACTCACCTCCCCCACTTCTGGTATTTAAATTGGCCTGAAATCAAATAAACTCTAATATTAACACAGACGATTTTCACTTTCTACCCACTTAAGAATATAGCAGTAAGTCCATAATAAAGTTGTTAACAGTACTTCACACAGCCTAGCAATGTCAATTAAAATTAATTTGATAAATCCAAATGGCCTTATAACTTTCCTGATGAGAAGCACAGGATTTACCTGCGTTACAATGACAGGTGACAAGTCTTTCAAGTTCTGGATATGGGTTAGTAATGAGTCCCGTAAAGAGGCATGAGAGTCTGTGGGGAGCTCATAAAATGAGGTTTGAATCTTCATTTTCATGGTCTGTGCAGCAAAGTAGCATGATTCCACATCCTGTCGGATCTGTAACAACTGGTCTGAAATCTCCCATGCATGAACCTAAAAGAAAACCAGAGAAAATGTCTTAAAGACTATTGTACTAAGTAATTTTAATGTTACACCTCAACATATATAAAGACATATGTAGACCAAAGTCAAAAACCTGACAAGCTAAATTACCCACTAATTTAGCTAATACCTCAAACTATATATTTAAAGGCCCAGTTCAACGAAAGTATTACCTAAATCCTTCTGACTCATTTTAGGAAGACCTGCAAGTTATCAATCAGATCAACAGATCCAATCTTGCTGATTAGAATCATTAACTTTAGAGCTGAACAAGTATGAAGAAAAAAGTCCCAAAAGCTCCTACTAAAAAACTAAAACGTCACTGTGTAACTTCCAACCCCATCTATAGGTTGGATATTCTTTTCCACTTAAAATAAATAAGCTTTTGTTCACGTTGAGAATTGAATCTGAGAACCATTTTAATGTATCTATAAATAGGTCTCAGTAGGCCTACATTTCAATCTTCAGTTCGTTTTAGCAGAAAAACCATCTCACCCCAAATGAATATTTCATATACTTCTATCATTTTCTAATGTATTTGTCTGGCAAAGTGCTTTATATACATAATACTAAAATCATTTTCACAGGAGAAAATAAATGTATCTCTGGAAATAATTATGGAATGAAAGCATAGGATTTGGTCTCTAACGGCTAGTCACAGTTACAAAAAAGTTCTATTTTGAAAGATAAGTTTGGGAACAAAGTTCTGCAGTACACAGTAGGCAACAAATTAAAACTGATTAATTTTAATCCAATTCTACCAAACTGCCTCTTCTTGGGACAGGCTAAAAAAAGGTTGGCAATAATGAACTGAAAAAAAAATTTTCAATCTCAATTCAGGAGCAGAGGCAATTGTAGGAGATCACAAAGAGTTACCCAGTCAATTTCTTATGAAGCTAGAGCTCTTCATGAGTAATACAAAATGATGCAAGATCTTTCCACAGATAAACAGGAGTCAATAAAGAGAAACCGGTAGAATAAATGGCCTGTACAAATTCCCCAAGTAAACTGAAAATAAAGACGCTGAAGGTTATTAAAGGTTTATTAACATAAAACTTAGCTTTCAATCAGATAAGATGGTGGAAAATAACCTAAAACATTATGTCACACAAAAAAATCTTCTAGCCACATTAGTTTTTAGCTATTTAGTACCTAACTAGTAACTCAAGCACACCTGTAGTTTAATATGCCATCAAAATGTATTTTGTGCTAATTGGTATTTTACAATCTAGTTTTTTTGTTTTTGTTTTTAAGTAAGCTCTATACCCAACATGGGGTTGAACTCATGACCTTGAGATCACAGGTCACATGTTCTACCAACTGAGCCAGCCAGGCGCCCCTGTAACTGCTATTTTAAAAAAATAATAGCAAAAAGATTCTATGAAACCTTGGAATCTCCATAAATGCCCTCATAAAAACACAGCAGTCAAAGAGCAAAACTAAAGCACTATGGGCATTTACAACAAAACCAGGTATTATCTAGTTATGTCTAAGAACCCCAAAATATAAGTGATTGGGAAAAAAACAGTGTAGTTTTAGCTTCTGCTTCAAGCAGAAGCAGAGGGAAACAACAGGGTATCTAATGGATGTAAGGGCAGAGGAACACCCAAAGAGCCAAAAAGTATTCAATGGGAAGAACACAGAGACAATTTCAGGACTGAAAATAGAAGAGGTTTTGTCAGATCTGAAAGCAGGTGAGTAGAAGAGGTGAGTGGAAGAGGCCTACATAAAATCTAAGGAGATGGTATAGTCTAGCTTCTGTAAATTCTTGAAGTGGAAGGACAGGACTCCAAACTGAGGATAAAATGCTGTCAAGAGAATCAATATTATACAGGATAAGTAAAACAGAGACAAAGGAAGAAAAGAAGAAGGTAACAAAACCAGGAAATCTTAGAAATCAAACCACATTTGTAAATACTTTCAGACCACAGAAAAGGAAGTTATTTGAGATGAATATACTACCCTTAGCCATGCCTCCTAAAGTTCAGAAAGACTAATTTCACACAAAAATAAGCAATTGAGGCCAAATGCTATATACAGATATAGGAGAAAAAAGAAAATAATGAACCGAATATCTCTACAACGCAAGCAGGCCAGAAAACACATTTTTTAAAAAGTAGTCTACCAGAAAAACATAGAGATACTAGACATCCATCTAAATAAATGGGACATGATAACATTAAACAACAGCAGTATCTAAAACAACAACAAAAAACAGTCTGAAGTCCAAAGGAATAGAAGCCAACCTGAAAGAGCTCAATGGACAAAGATAAAAAACCTGGTGTAAGAAAATGGACTATACATAGTACTGGATTACAAACTCAAAAATAAAGCAAATGCCCATGAGTCCATACTGATGTGAACAATGATCAAATAACTAACTGCGAAGTTATTTGTAAGATGTAAGACGTCATTTTTACAAAAGAATGCTTAGTTAATAAAGGTAAGAAGAAATGAGAAAAACAGACAATTACTATTTCAACACCACAGTAATAACTGCTACAGGCGATATTCATAGATAGGGGATAAAGTGAGTGGGTGAACTTTAAAAAGAAACAGGATATATCAAAGTGTCTCCCTCAAATATTTATTGGTCTTAATACATGTCTACAAATTCTTGGACAGTTACTATTTAAGAGCTCCGATTTTTCTTTGGAGAGACGATGTAAAGAAACCTAAGACTACATGGAAAGCAAGAGAGGCCCAAATAAGTTCAGCCTTCCAGCCACATCTGTCAGTGTCAGACATGTAAATGAAGCCATCTTAGCATCACCAGACCAGCCCACCCACCAAGCTTCACGGAGCAGAATTATCAGCCACAGAGGCCCGCTCGAATCTATGACCTACAAAATTGTGAGATACAATGAAATGATTTTTATTTTTTTTTAATTTTTAAAAATTAAGTTCCACGCCCAATGTGGGGCTTGAGCTCACAACCTTGAGATCAAGAGTTGCATGCTCTACTGACTGAGCCAGTTGGGTGCTCTTGAAACAATTTTTAAGTCACTAAGTTCTAAGGTAATTTGTTTCACAATGGATCATGAGAACAACCAACCAAATAACCAAATATTATGTGCATCCTGACAAAAGAACAATGACAGGATCAAACTTGTGTCTCATCAAACCTCTGGATGTAGCCGGCAATTTACAGAATATACAGAGGAGACTAGAACTGCATCAGAACTATACATATGGCAAAATCCACAATGATCAATAACTCAACAGGTCAAATGGCCCAGATTCCTCAACAGTTAAAAAATCTAGAGAGAGAGAGAAAGAGAGAGAGAGAGAACTTACAGGTTAAAAGACACTCAAAAGGCGTATTTTTCAAAACAACAAGACTAAAAACTACAAAGGAACACAAAGAAAGGATTACTATGAAAGGACAGTGGTGGGACGCCTGGGTGACTCAGTTAGTTGGGCAGCTGCCTTCGGCTCAGGTCATGATCCCAGGGTCCTGGGATCGAGTCCCACATCGGGCTCCTTGCTCGGCAGAGAGCCTGCTTCTCCCTCTGCCTCTGCCTGCCTCTCTGTCTGCCTGTGCTCGCTCGCTCTCTCTCCCTCTGTCTCTGACAAATAAATAAAATCTTTAAAAAAAAAAAATTAAAAAAAAAAATAAAAGCTCTTAAAAAAAAAAAAAAAAGAAAGGACAGTGGTTACTTTCAGGGAGGGGAAGCAGTATGTCAAACAGAGCAACGAAGACTTCTGGAATGCCGAGAAAAGTTCTATTTCTTGATTTGGGTGGGTAGCTATAAGGACACCCATATACAGTAATTTACCAAGTTATAAATTATACATTTGCACCATCCCATTTTCTGAATCAGTGTTTAAGAAACAAAACAGAACAAAACAAACAAAAACTCCAATATTGCTGCTTGTTAAAACTAAACTGTAGGATGTCCTTCTCCCAAGTGAAATCTGTCAACTTACCAGATCAGGACTCTGGTAAAAAAAAGTTCATTGACCGCACCGTGTCAAGTTGTGCTTTAATCTGAATGGCAGAAACTAGTAAAAAATCTTTATTACTGATTTAAATGTTTCCACCTCCTTAAAAGTAGAAATGTATAAGGGTGCCTGGGTGGCTCAGTCGGTTAAGAGTCTGCCTTCAGGGACACCTGGGTGGCTCAATCAGCTGGGTATCTGCCTTCCCCTCGGGGCATGATCCCAGAGTTCTGGGATCGAATCCTGCATTGGGCTCCTTGCTCAGCAGGGTGCCTGCTTCTCCCTTTGCTTGTGTGAATGCGCACATGTGCACACATGCACACTCTCTCTCTCTCTGACAAACAAATAAATAAATAAATAATATATATATATATTTTTAAAAGTCTGCCTTCAGCTCAGGTCATGATACCAGGGCCCTGGGATTGAGCCCCACACTGGGCTCCCTTCAGCTTCTCCCTCACCCTTTCTCTGTGTGTGCACCTCCTCCACTCTCTCAAATAAATAAATAAACAAACAAATCTTTTAAAAAAATAATAAAAATAAAATAGAGGTCTCAAAAAGGAAGCGTAAAACCAAAAGTCAAAACAAAACAAAAAGCCCATTTCCCTCTGAACTGTTAAATGTAGGGGTAGGGGGGACGCCTGGGTGGCTCACTCAGGTAAGAGTTTGCTTTTGGCTTGGGTCGTGACCCCAGAGTCCTGAGACTGAGTCCCACATCAGGATCCTTGCTCAGCAGGGACCCTGCTTCTACCTCTGCCTGCCACTCCCCCTGCCCTGCACTTGTGCTGGGTCTCTCTCTGACAAATAAATAAATAAAATCTTTAAAAAACAAAACAAAGAAAGTAGGGGTAGGGATGCAAGCAGTTATTTTTCAAGCATCTTTTTTACTTTTGATTTCTCTTTAACATTTTATTTATTCATTTGACAGAGAGAGAGAGAGAGACAGTGAGAGAGGGAACACAAACAAGGTAGTAGAAGGGGAAGCAGGGTTCCCACTGAGTGGGGAGCCCATTGCGGGGCTCGATCCCAGACCCCCACAATCACGACTTGAGCCGAAGGCAGCCACTTAACTGACTGAGCCACCCAGGCACCCCTACTTTTTAAGAAGTAATCTCTACACCCAGTATGGGGCTTAAACTCACAAGCCTGAGATCAAGAGTTCCATGCTTTTCCAACTGAGCCAATCAGGTGCCCCAAAAGTAACACAGTCTTAAAACAAACAATAAGACAAGAAGGGAAACTGAAAATATCTTAACATAAATGAAAATGGAAACACAATATACCAAAGTTTATGAGATCCAGCAAAAACAGCACTTAGAGGGAAATTCATAGCCATACATATTTATGTTATTAAAAAAAGAAGAATCTTGGGACACCTGGGTAGCTCAGTCAGTTAAGCCACTGCCTTCAGCTCAGATCATGATCCCAGGATCCTGGGATAGAGTCCTACACTGGGCTCCTTGCTCAGCGGGGAGCCTCCTTCTCTCTCTGCCTCTGCCTGCCACTCTGCCTGCTTGTGTGCACACGCATGCATGTGCTCTCTCTGTCTCTCTCTCTCTGACAAATAAATAAATAAAATATTAAAAAAAAAAATCTCAGATCAACAACCTAACTTTGTACCTTAAGGAAAAAGGAAAAGAACAAACTAAACCCAAAGCTAGCACAAGGACAAAAACAGTAAAATTAGAGCAAAGATAAATAAAATTGAGAACAGAAAAATGAAGATTTGATTCTTTGAAAAGATAAAAAAGAAACTGTCACACCTTTAGCTATCTTAACTAAGAAGAAAGTGGGGACTTACTATCAATTTTACAGAAATAAAAAAAAAGATTATAAGAAATACTATGAACTACAGTATACCAACCTACCGTACACTCTAGATGAAATGGACCAAGACTGAATTGAGAGGAAAGAGAAAAATTAAATAGACTATACTGCTATAACTAGTAAAAATATTTAATCAAAACCTCCCAGTAAAGACATGCCCAGGACCAGATCGCTTTACCAGTGTTTTCTACCAAACATTTAAAGACCAATTTTTCTCAAACTCTTCCAAAAAAGTGAAGAGGAAAGAATGCGTCCTAATTTATTCTATGAAACCAGTACTACTCTAATACCAAAGCCGAAGATATTACAAGAAAACTAGAAATCAATTTAAGTATTGATGGAAAATAGCCTCAACAACATGCTAGCAAACCAAACTCAACAGTATATTAAAGGATTATACAATAGGACCAACTGAGATTTATTCATGGAATGTGAGGGTGGTTCAACATAATTTAAAATTGTAATATACCACACGTTAAAAGAACGAAGGGGGAAAAAAGACAAACATCTCAACTGATGCAGAAAAAGTATGTGACAAAATGTAACACTCTTTCATGACAAAGATACTCAACAAACTAGGAAAAGAAGAATACTATCTCAATATAAAAAAGACCATGCATGGAAAACCCACAATGAACATCCTACTCAATGGTCACTGACAGCTTTTCAAAACTCTAAGACCAAGAGTAAGACAAGGATGACCACTTTTGCCACTCGAATTCAACACAGCACTGGAAGTTCTTACTGGAAGTTTCAGCCAAAGCAATTAAGCAAGAAAAAGAAATAAAAGGCATTCAAATCAGACAGGAAGGGACAAAATGACAGTTACTTACATGTGGCATGATCTTACACATAGAAAACCCTAAAAATTCCCAAAAAACCTGTTAGAACTATTAGATGAATTCAGAAAGTTGCAAAATACAAAATCAACACCTCAAAATCAGTTTCTACACATTAACAATGAACAATTTGAAAAGGCAATTAAGAAAACAATTGCATTTACAACAGCATCAAAAAAAGAACAGAATACTCAGGAATAAAGGAGGCAAAAAAACTTGTACATTGAAAACTACACAACAGGGGCACTTTGGTGGCTCAGTCATTAAGCGTCTGCCTTCAGCTGGGGTCCTGATCCCAAGGTCCTGGAGTTGAGCCCCACATCAGGCTCCCTGATTGGCAGGAAGCCTGCTTCTCCCTCTCCGACTCCCCCTGCTTGTGTTCCCTCTCTCGCTGTGTCTCTGTCAAATAAACAAATAAAATCTTAAAAAAAAAAAAAAAAGAAGAAAAAGAAGAAAGGAAAGAAAACAACACAACACAGGGCACCTGCATGGCTCAGATAGTTAAGCATCCACCTTTGGCTCAGGTTGTGATCCCAGGGTCCTGGGATCCAGCACCGTGTCAGGCTCCCTACTCAGTGGGGACCCTGCCTCGCCCTCTCCTCCCCACCTGTGCTCTCTTTCACTAACGCACGTGCGCTCTCTCTCTAACAAATAAATAATATCTTTTTTTTAAACTATAAAACATGCTGAAAGAAATTAAAGATGACATCTATAAATGGGAAGATATCCTGTGTTAAAGGACTGGAAGACTGACTATTGTTGTCAATACTGTGCAAAGTGATCTACAGACTCAATGCAAGCTCTATCAAAATCCCAATTATGTTTCTTGCAGAAATAAAAAAATCCATCAATGAAATTCATATGGAGGGGGGCGCCTGGGTGGTTCAGTCAGTTGAGTGTCTGACTCTTGATTTCATTTTGGAGTAAGTTCCATGTCAGGCTCCCCACTCAGCAGGGAGTCTGCTTGAAATTCTCTCTCTCCCTCTGCCTCTACCCCCACAGTCTCTCTCTCCAAAAAAAAAAAAAAAGAAAAGAAAAGAAAAAGAAAATTCATATGAAGGGGCATCTGGGTGGCACAGTCAGTTAAGCATCTGACTCTCGACCTCAGCTCAGGTCTTAATCAGGGTCATGAGTTCAAGCCCTGTGTTTCACTACTCAAAATAAAATGAAACAATATAAAATGAACATAACTGAGCATACTTTATAATGAACATATTCTATAATAAAATAGAACAAAACAAAGAAAAAGGACAAAAAAGAAAATCCATATGGAATCCCAAGGACCCCCAAATAGCCAAAACAGTCTTCAAAAAGAACAAAGTTGAAGGTCTTCTATTTCCCCATTTCAAAATTTATTACAAAACCAGAATAATCAAAACAGTACACTACTGCCACAAAGACAGATATATAGACTAATGTAACAGAAAGAGAGACTAGATATACACCCTCACAAATACAGTCAAATGATACTCGACAAGGTTGCCAAAACTACACAATGGGAATAGGAGAATCTCTTCAAACAGTGTTGGGAAAACTAGATACTTCTATACAAAAGAAAGGTGGACCTAGGTGCAGAATTAACTCAAAATACATGAAGACCTAAATATAAATCTGAAAACTGTAACTTTCAAAAGAAAACATGGGGCGGGGGGGGGGGTGATAGCACAACACTGAACTTGATGGTGAATTCATGGATATGACACTAAAAGCACAGAAAACAAAGGCAAAAATAGACAAAAGGGACTACATCAAACTCTGAAACTTTTACATAGCAAAAGAAATAATCAACAGAGTGGAAAAGCAACCTATGGAATGGGACAGACTATCTGCAAAGCATATTTCTGATAAGGGGTTAACATCTGGAATATATAAAGAACTCCTACAAGTCATCAAAAAACCAAATAACCCAATTTTAAAATGGACAAAGGATTTTAAAAGATATTTCTCTAAGGAGGACATAAAAATGGCCAACATGCTTATGAAAAGATGGTCAACATCACTAGTTATTAGGGAAATGTAAAATCAAAGCCACAATTAGCTAACGCAGTATGGAAGTTCTTCAAAAAAACTAGAAACATAATTAGCATACAATCCAGCATTTCACTTCTGGGTATATATCCAAAAGAATTAAAAACAGAATCTTTAAAAGGTTACACACCCATATACACTGCAGCTTTACTCACAAAAATAGCCAAAGTTAAAAACAACTCAAATGTCACCTGACGGATGAATGGATAAACAAAATGTGGGGTGTGTGTGTGTGTGTGTGTGTGTGTATAAAACAATGGAATATTACTCAGTCCTAAAAAATAAATGTTACATACTATATAACATGGATAAACCTTGAAGACATTATGTTTTGTTTTGGTTTGGTTTTTTGAGGACATTGTTAAATGAAGTAAGTCAGTCAGTCACAAGAAGGCAAATGCTACATTATTCCACTTACATGAAGTACCTAAAGTGGTCAAACTCAGGGCTGGGATGAGGGTTAAGTTGGATGTTTTGCAGTAGGTACAGAATTTCAGAATGTAGAATGGGGGGGGGGTTGTTTTCAAGGGATCTATTATTCCACAATGTACACATGGTTAACAATATTATACTGTTCTCCTAGAAACTGTTGAGAAGATAAATTCATGTTATGTGTTTTTTGCCACAATAAAAAAGTGTGGGGGAAAAAAAGTGTGGTACTAGCATAGAGAGAAACACAAGACCAATAGAATAGAAAAGAGAATCCAGAAATCCAGAAATAAATCCTTGCATATATGGTCAAATGATTTTCAACAAAGACAACGGGACCCTTATTTTACATCCTATACAAAAATTAACCCCAAAAGGATCGCAAACTAAATTCAGGATCTAAAATTATAAAACTCTTAGAAGAAAACATTGAGGGAAAAGTTTCATGAATATCAGATTTGGAAGTAATTCTAGGATCAAAAGCACCAGAAACAAAGGTAAGAACAGATAAACTGGGCTATATCAAAATTCAAAACTTCACTTATCATCAATAAGTATGAAAAGGCCACCCACAGAATGTGAAAAATATTTGCAAATGATAAATCTGTTAAGAGATTCATACCAGAATATTTAGAAGAACTAAACAACAAAAAACATCAAACAACCCAACTAAAAATCAGGCAAAGGCCTGAATAGACATTTCTCCAAAAAAGATACACAAATGGCCAATAAACACATGAAAAGATGCTCAATATCATTAATCATTAGGGAAATGTGAATCAAAAACCACAATGAGACAGCACCTCACTCTCTTTAGGATAGCTACTATCAAGATCAGAAAGTATGTTGGTGAGGATGCAGAGAAACTGGAAAACTGCACTGCTGATGAGAATTGAAAATCGTACAGTCACTATGGAAAACATTGCTCAAAAAATTAGAAATGAAATTACCGTGTGATCCAACAATTCTGCTTCTTAGTATATGCCCCAAACAACAGAAAGTAGGGACTCAGATATCTATACACCAATGTTCATAGCAGCATATTTCAAAAGAGCCAGAAGTTGAAAACTCAAATGCTAACTGAAAGATGAATAAACAAAATGTGGTACACACATATAATGATTTTTTTAAAGATTTTTATTTATTTATTTGATAGAGATCACAAGTAGGCAGAGAGGCAGGCAGAGAGAGAGGAGGAAGCAGGTTCCCTGCTGAGCAGAGAGCCCGACGCGGGGCTGGATCCCAGGACCCTAAGACCATGACCTGAGCCGAAGGCAGGCACTTTAACCTACTGAGCCACCCAGATGCCCCACATACAATGATTATTATTCAGCCTTAAGAAGGAAGTACCATTATAGGCTGTAACATGGATGAACCTTGAGGACATTGTCCTTAATGAAATATACCAGACACAAAAGGTCAAATACTGTATGATTCCACTAATATGAAGTACCAAGAGTAGTCAAATTCATAGACACAAAGTCAGAATTTTGATTACCAGACATTAAAAAGAGAGGATAAAGGGGAGAGTTACTGTTTGATGGGTACAGAATTTCACTTGAAGAAGACAAAAAGGTATGGACATGGACTGTGGTTATGGTGGCACATTAATGTGAATATATTTAATGTCTCTAAATGTACATTTTAATGGTTAAAATGGATGCCCCTGGGTGGTGCAGTCAGTTGAGCAACTGATTCTAGGTTTCGGCTCAGGCCATTTAAAGGTCCTGGGATCAAGCCCCACATCAGGCTCTGAGCTCAGCAAGGAATCTGCTTAAAGTTTCTCTCCCCCCTCATACCCCTTCCCATGCACACGTGCACATGCTCTCTCTCAAGTAAATATTTAAAAATAAATAAATAATATAGTTAAAATGATAAATTTTGTGTTATGTATATTTTATCACCAAATAAAAGAAAGAAACACAGTTTAGAATCTGCTCAATCTCTTCTTGGATTAAACAGATTTGGTCCAATTCTAAAGACCTGCCAGAAGCAAAAGATACCATGTCAGTAGCAAAACATCATTTATTATCCCTACAACTTTTCATAAACAATATATCCATTATCAAACAAAAGCAAGATAAAATAACAATAAAGGGAAAAGAGACAACAGAAAATAATGTACTTACATAAGGGAATAAGGGCTAAAACAACTATGATGTCTTAACTAAAGTGACAAAACTTAACATCACCAATAAGGGAACAAATTTTTATACTACTCCTGACATCTTTCACTGAAAAAGAATTATCAACCAAGTAGTATTCTTCCAAAAAATGTTTCACCTGAATGAAATCATGAGAAAATGATGAGATAAACCCAAATAGTGGGGCATATTAAAACAGACAAAATGGGCCCAGATTTGTTTTTTAATGTCACTATTATAAAAGAAAAACAAAAATACCCTGAAGAATTAAAAAGACCAACTATAAGCAATTTATTTTCCTTAAATAGATCCTGGGTTAGGAAAAATTTAAAAGTAAAAGCTATTGGGCGCCTGGGTGGCTCAGTGGGTTAAGCTGCTGCCTTCGGCTCAGGTCATGATCTCAGGGTCCTGGGATCGAGTCCCACATCTGGCTCTCTGCTCGGCAGGGAGCCTGCTTCCTCCTCTCTCTCTCTCTGCCTGCCTCTCTGCCTGCTTGTGATCTCTCTCTGTCAAATAAATAAATAAAATCTTTAAAAAAAAAAAAAAAGTAAAAGCTATTGAGAAATCTGAATATAGGCTGTGTATTAGAGAATACCATTATGCCAAAGTTAAATTTCTAGAGAGTAGCAATGGTTTTAGTTTAGAAAAATGTCCTTGTTCTGAAAAGACTTGTGTCAATGTTCAGGGGTACAGCATTATAACGTCTTCACTTCACTTCAAAGGTTAAAAAAAATACACTCAGAGAAGGACAGAAAAAGAAAGAGAAGCAAATGGAACACTGTCAAATTGAGGAGAAGGGTTATCAGTATTCACCCTACAGTTTTTTCAAGTTATGAACCTTTCAAAATACATAGTTGGGAAAAAATTAAGTAGGTGATTAATTTATTTGAGGAATTAGAAAACAAACTGGAGAACGTCCATTAAGAAACATAATCTACAGGCGCCTGGGTGGCTGCCTTTGGCTCTGAGTCATGATCTCAGGGTCCTGGGATCTAGCCATGTATCAGGCTCTCTACTCAGTGAGGAGCCTGCTTCCCCCTCCCCCTATCTGCCTGCCTCTGCCTACTTGTGATCTCTCGCTCTCTCTGTCAACTAAATAAAATCTTAAAAAAAAAAAAAAGGAAGAAAGAAAGAAAAGAAATGTAATCTATAAAAAAGAATCAAACCGAAATTCTAAAACTGAAAAATTAGTAACCAAAATTAAGAACCAAATGGAAGGGCTAAAACTACAAATTAGACAACTGAAGAATAGATTACTATGTTAGGAAGAGATCAAAAAAAGGAACAAGGGGCGCCTGGGTGGCTCAGTGGGTTAAGCCGCTGCCTTCGGCTCAGGTCATGATCTCAGGGTCCTGGGATCGAGTCCCGCATCGGGCTCTCTGCTCAGCAGGGAGCCTGCTTCCCTCTCTCTCTCTCTGCCTGCCTCTTCATCTACTAGTGATTTCTCTCTGTCAAATAAATAAATAAATAAAATCTTAAAAAAAAAAAAAACGAAGGAACAAGACCAAGGCACAAAATCAAAAAAGGAGAAGGGAAAAAATGGAAAGAATCAGAGCAACATGTGGGAAACAGTGAAAAACTTTAACATATGTATAAATTGAAATCCTAGAAGGAAAAGAAAAAAAATGGGGCAGAAGCACTACAGATAATGGCTGAGAAATAGCCAAAGTGGTAGAAGACACCAACCCATAGACTTAAGAAGCTCTGTAAACCCTAAGGACTGAAAAACCAGACCTAGGCACATCAAAACAACACTGTTAAGAAGCCAAAGAGGAGGGGTGCTTGGGTGGTGCAGCTGGTTAAATGTCCAACTCTTGGTTTTGGCTCAGGTCACGACCCTTGGTCATGAGATCTCAGCCCTGCATTGGGCTCAGCATTCAGGGCAGAATCTAGTTAAGACTCTCTCTGCACCTTCACCACTGTGCACACACACGTGTGCATGCTCTCTCAAATAAATTAATAAATCTTAAAAAAAAAAAAAGCCAAAGAGAAATATCCAAAGGACCAAGAATGGAGAAAAATATATATATATTACCTTTAAAAGAACAACAATTAGACTGATAGCTGGCTTGTCAACATTAACAATGGGAACCAGTATCTTCAAAGTACTGAAAGAAAATAACTACCAATCAGTTATTTTATACCAACAAAAAACTCTTCCAAAACACAACAAAATTAAGACATTTCCGACCATGAAGAAAGGGATGCCTGGCTGAGTCAGCTGGTAGACCATCTGATTCTTGATCCTGGGGTCAAGTCACACATTGGGTCTAGTGCTTGTTTGCTTACTTTGCTTACTTACTAGCTAACTAGAATAAATAAATAAATAAATAAATGAAAAATTTTTAAAGAGAATAAGACAGCTTATGACCAACATACCCAAAAGGAAGAAAATACTAAAGGATGTTCTTCATGGAACAGGAAAGTAATTCTGGATGGAAACATGCTAACAGGAAGAAATGAAGAGTCAAGGAAAGATTAAGTACATGAGTAAATCTTTATGAACACTGACTATATAAAGTAATATCAACTTGTGGCATTTAAAACATGTGAATAAAAATACCTGAGAGGAGGTACACCTGGGTCACTCCGTCAATTAAGCATCTGCCTTTGGCTCTGGTCATGATCCCAGGGTTCTGGAATCAAGTCCCACATCAGGATCCTTGCTCAGTGGGGAACCTGCTTCTCCCTCTGTGCTGCTTCCCCTGCTTGTGTATGTGCCCCTGTGCTCTCCCTCTCTGATAATAAATAAATAAAATCTTAAAAACCTGAGAGGAGTTCCATATCTAAGATGTAGCAAGTCAGAAAATACAGCTTTTGAGTTTAATAAACAAAAGCAAATAAACTACAAAATAACGTCTTTTTCTTTAAGATTCTATTTATTCATTTGACAGAGAGAGACAGACAGTGAGAGAGGGAACACAAGCAGGGGGAGTGGGAGAGGGAGAAACGGGCTTCCCGCCAAGAAGGGAGTCCGATATGGGACTCCATCCCAGGACCCTGGGATCATGACCTGAGCAGAAGTCAGATGCTTAAAGACTGAGCCACCCAGGCTCCCACAAAACGCATTAGAAACACATCTTAAAACACATTAGAAAACTCAGGTCCCAGGGCAACCAAGCAGGCTGAAATCTAAAGAAAGACCTCCAAGGAGACAGGAGGCATGCACTGGCTCATCTGTAACATGACAAATGAAGACAAGACGACAAGACACAGGGCACCACATAACCAAGTAATAAAGATTCTGCTAAAATTATCAACAAATTGATAAAGGCTGCCTATGGATAGCATGAACATATAAAACCTCTGCGACTCAGAGACACAAAGGGAGTTCACAACCACCTACAGGCTCTTCTCGAGACCTCCTCCAAACATTCAGAACAAAGACTGGAGATAGGGCAAAAAAGACCAGAGAAAACCTCCTTTGGTTGGATGCTCCTGGACAGAAACCCTCAAACGTATAGAAAGCACAAAAAGATCCTCTTCCTTACTGAACAAAAGCCTCAACCTGCGTGGGGGCATTAAATCCCGTCACCCTCAAGGCACAGGTTAAGACCTATTGCCGTTTCAGAACAGTGCTAAGTCTCCTAACGCTGAGGGAAGGGCAAAATGAAAGTATCCTGCACGAGACCTGTCAGATGTAAGGTAAAGCAAGAATCCCATAGAATCCCAAGTGATCCCATGGTCACTGAGAATGCAAACCCCACCACTGAGAACAGCAGCACTGGAAGTAAGACTATGGTAGACCAGGGAACAGAGAACATTCTTGTACCCCACACCCCCACATACAAATAACCACTAAACACATATTTAAACTACTGAAATACAGAGATAACAAGAAAATACTGGAGGCAGGAATCTTTTTACATGGGCTCCATAACAGCTCAACCGTAGAACTTTGTACTATAATTACTTGGGTCTTTGTTCAATTTTTCTAATAGACTGTGAGCTGTTCAAAGGTGAAGAACTATAACTATCTCTACATCTCACAAAATCCTTTGGCCGTAAGAGGTAAAGTATGTGTTAAATTATAATATGAAGCAAAATGACAATATATTATACTCTCCTAAGTCTCTAACACCCCTTTGCTTTCCCAATCATGAAAAAGCCCATCATCCTTCTACTACATAGCTAAATACTTACGGATTGGGAATCAGCTCTAAGAACAGAATCCAAAACATTTAGCAAGAGAAAGGGCAACAAAGAATAAGCAAATCAGTTCTTTACAGATAAAGAAAACAAAGGCCCTGAGAGGATGAGACATTTTTCATTCAGAATCCTCATTTGTAGAACTTTGCATGCCTTGCACAGATGGGAGCCTTGGTTTTGTTTTATTTCAAATATAGATTTTGTTTTAGCAATGAGAAGAAGCTCAATAATTTCCTAGCTAAAATCCGAAGATTTAGACTTTTCAGAAAAGTTTCAGTGAAGAGAACCTTAAAATTTACCTAAAACGGGAATCTTTTGGAATGAGCTGATTTTAAAATTTTAGCAGTGTTTCTGAAATAGGAAAAAAGAGAACAGCACTTAACTTCAAGCACCTAAATCACATATAAAACTTGTATCTTTTAATGCTCATTATGTAATTATCCAGGGGTTGTTTTTTTTTTTCCACTAAACTAAAATACAGATGGCAGCTGTATGAATTTCACAGGACCCTTCTATGAGAAACTGTGAGAAGGATCACAGGATCCTTCTATGAGGACCCTTCAGAAAATTCCCAAATTGCTCTTTGTGTGAAAGGATCAGGGAGAACCAAAGTAAAGAGCCATCCTCTCATTTTAACCATCCTTATTTATCCTGATGCTGTCTCACCCAATGGTCAAATGTGCCTCTCTTTTCAAATACTTATCTTTCAGAGTAAGAATAAAATATAAGAGCGATCTCTAAAGAAACCTAGCAAACTTAAATATCACAGCTACTAAGCAGACTGTCAATGAAAAATTACTTGGGATGATACTGCCAGTACTATACATTAAGGCGTCATAACTTATCACTTCACTTTATATTCTAAGAGGGTTTAAGAATTGTTGACATCCAAAAACAAGTAATCTTATTTTGGTCACTGAATCATAAAGAAAATGCAACCAAATCCTGATACCCTAGACACTACAGTACATTGCTCATTGTACTTCCCCTCTGCTGAGCTGCAGACAGAAGGAAGATAAGGAAGGAAGGAAAAGGGATTCTTGACAAGGAGAGAATAAAGCACTTACACTTCATAGGACTTTCTAGCCACAGATGCCAGGTGCTACCCACTGAAATCCAGGCTTGGACTAAGCTCCACATTTCTGAAAGGACCATCTCAACCGAAGCCTGGGGCTCAGAGTCAGCAGGAGGAAGCTGCAGCTCCCACCAGCAGCACATTTCAAAGAGGCTGCAACAAGAGAACATTTTCCATTTAAGCATCTAATTCCAATCTCCCATTTCACAAAGCAGTAGCAGAACAAGCCTTTATATCAGTCTTTTCAAAAGATATTTCCATGACTATGTGATGAATATGAAACAGGCTATGGCCCAGCAGTCCTTTCACTAACATGCTCTAAGTCTTTCATTACACTTCACAGCAGATCCTAAAAGTACTTGCCCTTTCCTTTTCTTTAATGGTGCTCTGTTGCTCCAAGACTCCCTTCTACACCAACAGTTCTAAAACTGCTGAATCAACCTAAATCACTGAGCAGGCGGGCTGTCAACAATGCAAGCACATACCCAGACAGGAGCCTAAGGATTCATTAGCTTCTAAGAATTGGAAACGGATTAAGGCTGCTAGTTAATCCTACAAAAAAAACTCCTCAAATTAAGCAGAATTACTTAAAATACTTCACTGAGGACAGAAGAGCTCTGGCAAATAGAAAATGAAGTTCTAGAAATATAAATATTCCAGTGAAATTTGAAAAGTAACACAAAAGTGTCAGGTTGCTGTACTTTCTTCAGCATTTCAATTAGTGAATAATATATTTACTACATAAAGACTTTTAAAGATTTACAGTACATTGGGGGAAGAGACTAAGAGTAAAAAGACAAAACCCCCCCAAAAACTACCAGTCCAAGAACACAAAGCTTTGGACATATACCCTACAACAATGTGGTCAAGAGCTAGAAAACCAGAATTTCCCAAATCAAGAAAAAAAAAATCATTCCCATGAGACAGATTAAAAAAAAAAAAAAAAAGAGTAAATCTAATTTACCTGAAAACAGAGAAAGGAACTTTTTAAGTTGGCTAACTATCTTGAGTCTTTGTATCTAATGTTATATGAGGATTTTATAAATACAGGACAAACTACTAGGTCTGTCACAAGTTACTTTCTGATGGTTTTCTTAGCAGGGAAAGAAAATTATTTGAAGGAGTATTAAGAAAAACTATGGCGCCTAAAAGATAACTACCTAAAAATTGTATTTTTCAAAATAACGTGTTTTGTAAGATGGCCTGAAATGCAGAAACCAAATGAAATGAACTTGGCTAAAATCTTTACCACAGCAGAGATAAGAAAACAACTCCTATCTTTAAAACCAGAGTGTAAATGAAATACAGTCACATAAAGCCACTAGTCAGCTTCCATACCCACAGAATACCCTTGTGTGCATTAAATAACTTTTCTGGAAGCAAAAAGGCTTATGTATAGAGACAAATTCAGTCAATTTAAACATTTTCACAGCTATCTCCACAATAATTGAATAAATAATTAATAGGGAGATACTGCTTCCCTTAGGGGAGGGAAGAGATTCCTAGCTAAAAATACTTCTTTAAAAAATCATAAGCTATTTAAAGTCCACAAGAAACTTCCAAACACTCTTCAAGTCAACTTTCGGAAGACTGTAGCACTCATATGCACTGTTCTATCTTGATTTCAATGAAGGGAATCAGTAAGACCAAATGACAGCACTGAATCCTGTGGCCTCCTCAGTTTCTGACAAGATCCCCCATGTTTCTGGAACAAGCATTTTCGAATAATTCTGAGCCCTAATGAACACTGTCAAATGAAATCTGGCTCAAATTTGTGACTGTCAGTCACGCATAATATGGTACTGAGAAATCTTGCCAAAATATTTTCATTACAAGTGTAAGAAAATCCCTATCCAGGATTTAAAATCCTCAATAACCTAAGTACATGAACGTTAACCTCAAGAATGGCCCTGAAAAGAGATAAACTGGATCCATAAAATCAACTTTGCGAGTGACGAAAGCATGCATTCCTTAGTAATCATTTTACTTGCCTGCTTGCCGTGGGCCTTACTAATTATACTAGGCAGTCCTATTTTAAAAGTAGGAAATGCCAAGGTTAAAACCATGTGAAACAAAGCTGAGGTAAGTACTTCCTAAAAGCCAAAAATATAGAAAACGTATTTCCTTTCATCACTGGCCTCTATTCCTGCCCATGTGAGCCAAGTTTTATAACAACTCGTATAAACCAGAAGAATGAGGACATTATCAGACATGTTAAGCATATGTTAACACTACACTGAAGATTCAAGTTTTTCAATCTTATATGAATGTGAAATGTCTAGCTTAAAGTATTCTTTACCAAAAAAAAGCACTGAAGTTAGAAAACTCTGAATCCTTACATAAAAAACATGTATATTTTCCGGTCTAATTCCAAATACATTCTTCTATTCTAGGGTTATTTAGATATTAGAATACTATGGCTTCAACAAAATACAAGAAAACAATGAATACAGAGAAAAAACTGAAAAGAACCTGTGGTATGGGCTTGAAAAAAAAAATAAATACATAATGTAAACTCCATTAACAGAAAATTTCTTACCAGAAGAATAAAAAACAATGTTTCGTAATATTGTCATTTTGGAAACTCAACCAAAAAGGAAAATTAAGTCAGTATTTTTAAGAAGTTCTGCATGCCAAACACTGCAAAATTTTCTCCTTTAGCAACACTATGAACTTCCAATAAAGAGAAATAAAGCTTCTATTTGAGACTTCACCTGTACAGCAGTAAAACTCTCGGGCAGTTATTTCAGTACTAGGGTACACACTAGAAAAATACAGGAGAGGTAATCTGAGCAATCTCGACTTCTTATGAATTAAATTTGTTTTTAAGTTCAACAGAGCTTAGAATTCTGTTAACATCTGGAAAACAGTATGGCGGTTCCTCAAAAAAAAAAAAAAAAAAAAAAAAAAAAAAAAAAAACAACAAGAAAACAAGCAGAATTACTGTATGACCAGCAATTCCCTTTCTGGATACATAACTGAAAAGAACTGAAAGCAGGACTCCAAAAGGTCTTTGTATACACAGGCTCATAAGAGCATTATTTGCAATAGCCAAAAGGTAGCAGCAACCCAAGTGTTCATTGCCAGATGAGTGGATAAACAAAATGTGGTACAGACATTACTATTCAGCCTTAAAAGAGGATGAAATTCTGACAAATGATATACCATGGATGAACCCTGAGGACATTATGCTACATAAATAATCCAGTCACAAAAGTTCAAATACTATATGATTCCGTTTATATGAGGTACCTAGAGTAATGAAATTCAGAGAGATAGAAAGCAGGTTGCTAGGGACTGGGGGACAGGAAGGGAAAAATGGGGAGTTAATTATTTAATAAGTAGAGTTTTATTTTTACAAGATAAAAAAGTTTGGAGATGGATGGTGGCGATGTATGCACAATAATGTACTTAAACCCATTAATCTGTACACTTTACAGTGGTTACATGGTGAATTTTATGTTATGTAGATTTAAATGCAATTTTTAAAAAGGAATGATCATGAATGAACCTTAAAGACATAAATGAACCTAAATGAAATAAACAAGACACAAAAGTACAAATAGCCTAAGATTGTACTTATGTAAGGTCCCTGGGATAGTCAAATTCATAGAGACAAAAAGTAGAATGGTGCTGCCAAGGGCTGGAGAGAAGAGGGAATGGACAGTTATTATTTAATAGGTACAGAGTTTCAGTGTGGGAAGATGAAAAAGTTCTAGAGATCAGTGGTGGTGATGGCCGCACAACAACATGAATGTACTAATGCCACTACACTATATACCTAAAAATGGTTACTTATGTCATGAATGTTTTACCACAGTTTAAAAAATATATATGCAATCTATTTTCCATCTTCCTTACAGACATCAGTGCAATCAACATGAAAAAAAAATGAAGAACTATCTGGAAAGCTTTGGAAGAAAACTATGTTATAATTAGAAAATGCAGCACTACCCTGATAATTTTATATCCTGAATTGCACTACCAACTCTGGTCCAAAGCCTGGGGAGACAAGAAATAAACTAATCCAAACATGGATGAATGCCACCGGCTAACAGACTACCATGCCAACATAAATACCATCACAAATTCTCACTCACAGTCTCCAATACACCAAAGATATGCAATATCTGTATCTGCACTAAGACTTGGAATGTGGCAAATAAGGAACTGATTTTAACTTTGATTTAATTTTAATTCATTTAAGTAACCACAATAGCCATCTGGCTAAGGGCTACCATAGTAGATGACCCAGCCAGACTGTTAAACTCTGGAATAAAGGTCTCTGGTTTTCATCATTTATGTGTTTCCAGTTTTCAGCAATACAAGGCATATAGTATTCTTGTTCATTGAATTAAATGACCCACAGAATCTGTAGATGAACATTTTATCTTTTCTAGAAGGCTTTCCTTTCAAAAGCATGCCATGTTTTAAGAGTCACTTAACTGGAGGATGAAAGCATAAGCATAAAAAAGCCCAGATTTTCAGGTAAGTCAAGTCAATAACTGCAATTGCTAAAAGAAAAACCAAAGACCCTAGGTTTTTTGAACTAGGCTAAAGAATCAAATTCCAGAGAGGAAAATTATTAAGAAAGAAATGTGAAGCTGACATTCCATGACCCATGACTTTCCCGACAGGATATTTAGAAGAAAATTCCCAAGGATATGTGACAAACCAAACATGACGATGTCAACTTAGTCCATCAGAGCATTTCATTTGATTGATGCTTTTTGTGATTTCATCATTCCTTTTCAGTTTCCAGGCTGAATATAAAATTTTTGAGCTAGGGGCACCCAGGTGGCTCAGTGGGTTGAGCCTCTGCCTTTGGCTCAGGTCATGATCTCAGGGTCCTGGGATCGAGTCCCGCATTGGGCTCTCTGCTCAGCGGGGAGCCTGCATCCCCCTCCTTCTCTGCCTGCCTCTCTGCCTACTTGTGATCTCTCTCTCTCTGTCAAATAAACAAATACACAAATCTTCAAAAAAACTTTTTTGAGCTAACCTCTGACCAACAGCTTATCTCTATAATAGTCTCCTTATAATCTAAATTACAAAATTAGAACAAATGCGCAGCATAATTAATTATCTGTATAAAGAGATAGTCTTACCTTCTATTGCTTGCTTTCTACATGGTCTCCTCACTTGGGTTACCAGAGTGGACAAAGTGTTCAGAACGGTTCCCTGTTAGATAGGCTTCCTTTAAGATCTGCCTCAAAATAACTTGCTTTATTTTAAAATACTCTGGATATCAGTGATACCTGCCTATCTCACACATTGAAACAATGGCTTTAGGCTGTTTCCAAGAATTTTTTCAGAAAAAAAAAATTGAGTAATGAATATAGATTTTTGGCAAATGGTTATTTTATATAAATACCAGAAAAAGAGAAAAGATGCTAACTTATATAACATGGACTAAACCACATCTAAATTATATCCTTAAACCAAATCTATTGTCACCAGGTCATTAGAATGCTACTAAATGGCTTTAAGATTAGTGAAGTGAGAGTTAGAGGGAAGTGATAGGTCTTTCCAAAATGTGTATTCTTCAGAACGGTTTTCCAACAAAACAGGCAAATCATTCCTTAACAACAAACTTAAAATTAAAACACTATGCCTTTTACTACACTAGAGCAGACTTTTAATCTGTATTTAGTGACTACTTTGAGAAAGCTTTATTGAGTCAAAAAGTTCCTCCCCCTTTCTGTATCCAAATCTTTTAAAGAATATTTATTCATGGGGCGCCTGGGTGGCTCAGTGGGTTAAAGCCTCTGCCTTCAGCTCAGGTCATGATCTCAGGGTCCTGGGATCAGGCCCCGCATCGGGCTCTCTGCTCAGCAGGGAACCTGCTTCCCCCTCTCTCTCTCTGTCTCTGCCTACTTGTGATCTCTGTCTGTCAAATGAATGGATGAAATCTTTAAAGAAATAAAAAAAAAAAAAAAAAAAGAAAAGAAAATATTAAAAAAAAAAAAAAAGAATATTTATTCATTTGAGAAAGAGCAAGAGGGAGCATAAGTGGGAGGGAGAGGGAGGAATAGACTCCCTGCTGGGTTTGATCCCAGGACCCTAAGATCATGACCTGAGCTGAAGGCAGATGCTTAACCGACTGAGCCACCCAGCTACCCCTCACAAAGGTTGTTTTTTGTTTTTGTTTTAAAAAAAAAAAAAAAAGGCTGGAAAGACTGAACACAACCTCATAGGAGGCTGAATAATATTATTTATTTTCAACTACTCATGGGTATAGTAGAGAGAAGCAGTAAAAATAAATGAAATCCATAAAGACACATTTGAGATACCAACTAATCCCTTCAGAGATGCCTACAAGCAGCTATTCTTTAACACACTATTTTTTTTTTTAAGATTTTATTTATTTCTGAGAGAGCAATCACAAGCAGGGGAAGGAGCAGAGGGAGAGGCACAAGGCAGACTTCACACTGAGCATGTGCGGCCCTGAGAGCATGACCTGAGAAGAAACCAAGAGTCAAATGTTCAACCTACCATCCAGGTGCCCAACAACACACTTTTTTTATTTTTAAGATTTTATTTATTTATTTGACAGAGAGACAGAGATCACAAGTAGCAGAGAGGCAGGCAGAGATAGAGGGGGAAGCAGACTCCCCCCTGAGCAGAGAGCCCTATGTAGGGCTCATCCCAGGACCCTGAGATCATGACCCGAGCAGAAGGCAGAGGCTTAACCTACTGAGCCACCCAGGGGCCCCTCAGGGGCCCCTCAACACACATTTTTAAGAACCTTTGTGTCAGGCATCTTGATCATGCTTTCTTAATAACCATTAAAGTATTCCCTCAACTGTATCATATAAACAAAATGATTCTACAATCTAGTAGGGGGAACAAAACAGATTTTCAAAAAGGTAAAAAAAAAAATTACAAATGCACTTACATAAAGTGCTCTAGGTGTTCAGTGGAGGCAGAAATGATCTTTATTTGAAAAGAATCAGTTAAGGCTTCAAGGAGAAAGAATTCAGGCTAGGCTTTGAAAGATGGATTAGTTTCTTCATTAGAAGACAAGATTGGTAAAGAGTAAAACTACAGAGGTACGAAAGAATTAAATAACAAGAATCAAGAGTTTTATTTTATTTCTTCTCTTCAGTCATAAGAGACAAATAAAACACTTCCATTCCTTTGTTCTTTTAGTTACCCACAAAAAAAAAAAAAAAAAGAATTAAAGAAATAACAAAATTGGACAGAGGAAGCATTCTCTACCACCTCCCTTCTCCTCCCCACTCAAACCATTTGCTTATTATGGGAAATACTACAGTTGTATGAATCCTGATAGGAAGGACCCAGTCAAGAGGGAGTCTGAAGATGCAAGTGACAGAATAACCAAGAGATCAAGGTTCCTAAGAATTCAGAAAATGAGGTGCAGAGCACCTAGACCTGACAGGAGAAGGGAGAAGTGGTTGGCTATACCTATGCTGAAGTTTTACCAAACCAGAGGTGAAGGGTTGATGGTATAGTATATATAAGAAAATTACTAAATGACAGACCTTGTAATCCAAATCAGACAGAAGTAAAGACAAGACCTAATGAAGAAATAATAGGAGCCAGTCAACTGAATGAGGTTTTCATGAAATTCAAGAACAAATTCAGGGATTTGTTTAACATGATTGAACTGACTAAACACCTTTGTTTGCCCACAAATCTCTTCCAAAAAATCCACTAAGATCAGAGTAAAGAGATTTTTTTAAATGTGGGGAAGAAGGGACACCTGGGTGGCTCAGTTGGTTGAGCGGCTGCCTTGGGATCGGGTCATGATTCCGGGATCCTGGGATTGAGTCCAGAATCAGGCTCCTTGCTCGGCAGGGAGCCTGCTTCTCTCTCTGCCTCTGCCTGCCACTCTGCCTGCTTATGCTCGCGCACACTCCCGCTCACGTGCACACTCTCTCTCTCTCTCTGACAAATAAATAAATAAAATCTAAAAAAAAAAAACAAAAAAAATGGGGGGCGGTGCCACAAGGACAAAAAGAATGGAAATATGACTGATATTAACAAAACTGTGAAAACCAGAATGCTAATGGAAGAGTTAACCATCTTAGTAGGTCTGAAAAAGTTTATTAAATTTTTCAGAGGAAGGACAGGATGAGAAAGGGGAAGCCAAAAGGGCAAAATGATTCATGTAGCAAATTCCGGTTATGCTCAGGAATTAAAAGTACCAGGTACATCTGAAGGCAGACGCATAGGTGGAACAAAAAACAAAGGAGTGAGTTCAAAATCTGTATGAGCAGTTAGACGGAGATTTTCCCCCATGACTGAGTGGCCAGGCTACCATCCTCCCACCATCACCGAAGACTCAAGATTTACTTTGGAAAGATTGACGCAGAGGGACTCTGGACTCTTAGCCAACATACTCACCTAAGGACAAGAATATCATATTGAAAATAGATTAAATTAAAGCCTACATAGTTAGTGGTAAGATCCATACCCTGACTCATTCTCCCACCTGCCACTGGCAGCCCCAGTTATATCCAGAGAATAGCTCTCAGGACAAAAGTGATTCAAGAAAAAAAGACCAACAGAAATACAAGGGAGAAGGAGTAAAAGTTCCCTTCTCAATTAGCCATCAAATGAGGGAGCAATCCAAGAAAAGATCATGAGATCCAGGATTCAATACATCTGACACAAGAAAGAGAAAATAATTCCCAGGAGCGTTAAACAGAGATCCCAGGACAACAATTATGCAACAGACCGGGAGAATAACAAGGTCAGACTGGAGCAGGAAGATAGAGACCTCTAGGGAGATGTTTCCTTCTATCAAAAAAGGAAGCAGATTACCAACGTGAACACACTAAGAGGATATTTACATACTCAGAGAGTTCTGAACAAATTATTATATAGAAGATGAAGCATATGTGAAAGAAAAAGGTAATGACTACCACCAGGAAAAGAAAACTTGCACAAAAAAAGAAAAATTACCATGTTATATATGCTATGTGGTTCACAATGCATGTTATATTTAACCAAAACTGATACATAGAGCTATGTTAGAGAGAGATGCAACAGAAGAGAAGGTGGAGGGAGCCCAAATCCTCATCTTTCATAGAAGAAAGTCTAAACATAACTGCTCTTTTACATCCTAGGCCTTTTTCTTGTAAAGTTACCATTTTATAACTTTTGAAAGTTTTAAAAGTTTATATTTTAAGTTTTAGGGGCGTCTGGGTGGCTCAGCTGTTAAGCATCTGCCTTTGGCTTGGGTTGTGAACCCAGGGTCCTAGAACTGAGTCCCATGTCGGGCTCCCTGCTCCGTGGAAAAGCCTGCTTCTCCCTCTCCCACTACCCATTTGTGTTCCCTCTCTCACTGCCTCTCTGTAAAATAAATAAAATCTTTTTAAAAATAAAGTAAAATAAAATATTTTAAGTTTTAAAATATAACTACTTTTTGGGGGGGCTCTGTTTGTTTGTTTTTAATTGAGGGAACACGTGAGTGAGGGGTTAGGGTGCGAGGAGAGAGAATCTTAAGCAGGTTCCCTGCCCAGTGCAGAGCCCCACGCAGGGGCTGGATCTCACAGCCCTGAGATCATGACCTGAGCCAAAATCAAGAGTGGGAAGTTTAACTGACTGGGCCACCCAAGTGCCCCATAACTTTTTAATTTTGATAGAAATTAAAATTATAAATTTCAAGAAATTTCGGGACGCCTGGGTGGCTCAGTTGGTTGGACGACTGCCTTCGGCTTAGGTCATGATCCTGGAGTCCCGGGATCGAGTCCCGCATCAGGCTCCCAGCTCCATGGGGAGTCTGCTTCTCTCTCTGACCTTCTCCTCGTTCATGCTCTCTCTCACTGTCTCTCTCTCAAGTAAATAAATAAAATCTTTTAAAAAATAAATAAATAAATAAATTTCAAAAAATTTCAAAAATTATAGATCTCAAAAAATGCCGAGAGGTTACTTGAATTCTTAAGCCAACAAATTGGAAGAGTGGGTTGTGATCAGATACATGAGTTAGTGATGTAGGGGGCTGGTGACTTTTTTTTAAGTAGGTTCCACACCCAGCATGGAGCCCAATGTGGAGTCCAACTTGAGTTTTAAACTCAAAACCCTGAAATAAAGACCTGAGCTTAACCAACTTAGCCAGCCTGACAACCCCCCTCCTATTTTAAGTAAGCTCTACACCAACATGGGTCTTGAACTCATGACTGCAAGAACAAGGGCTGCATACTCTACCCACTGAGCCAGCCAGGCACCCCAGGCTGGTGACTTTCCAAAAATGACAAGATTCAGGGTACCACTGTGTGATCATGTGGCTGAGTTAGTGACTTGAGAGGTTGGTGACTTTTTACTAATGAAAAGATCCAAGATGTAACACTGTAACCCTGAGGCTGAGAAAAGGAAGTAAAGGAATTAAGGGGCTGAAATGTCAGCTGAGTTGTGAACCCTGATGCTGAAGTTGCCTAAAAATGATGTGGGAATGCACTAGATGTTTTCCAGGTCCACTTTTCCACTCTTTCCTACTGCTTTTCGCCCCAGTATGTTGACCTATATGGACTATATCAACAGGTTCTGGTGTCCCCAAGCTTTTGGTTGGGTTTGCTCAAAGAAGAATCCCAGAAGTGTAGGGGAATAAGGTCAATATATTTATTCCTCCAGCTCCCTCCTTGAAAAATCATCTCCTGAGGACTGTCCCTTTAAACGAAAACTGCCACTCCTCTCAAGGCATCCAACTTTGCTCAGCGGGGAGCCTGCTTCCCCTCCCCTCTCTCTGCCTACTTGTGATCTCTGTCAAATAAATAAAAATCTTTAAAAAAAAAAAAAAAAAGCTTGGGAATATAAAATGCAAAAATAAGAAAGGTAAAGTCAGCAAGATCACCAAGTATACACACACACAGAAAGCCTAGGTATGAAATTTAGAAGAAAGTGGGGCACCTGGGTGGCTCAGTGGGTTAAGCCTCTGCCTTCGGCTGGGGTCGTGATTTCAGGGTCCTGGGATCAAGCCCCACAACCGGCTCCCCCTATTCTGCTGGGAGCCTGCTTCCCCCTCTCTCTCTGCCTGCCTACTTGTGACCTGTCAAATAAATAAATAAAATCCTTTTTAAAAAATTAGAGGAAAGTAAGGCACGTGAATCAAAGAATGCAGAGATACAATAGGTTTACCAGGGTGAAATTAAACCCCTAAGTCCCTCACTGGATGTTCACACAGTCATATGGAATAATCAACGCAGGATCTTACGAAGAATCTAAAAGGGGGAAAAAAGCAAGGTTAGAGAACAAACGTGCTGCAAGATGTGAACTGCAAGGATTTTCTGAAACCAGGACTGGTATTTTTTTCTTTACGTCACGTTGTACTCCAAAACACGGGAGAAATTCACGTGTAGAAGAATCCGAAACCTGAGAAGTTTCGAGAATAAAAAGACCCAAACTATCACTGTTACTTAGTGAAAAATCAGTAAGGCACAATGAAGTGCAAGGCTACGACTAGGATGGAAGTGCCAGACCCTCACACTGGGACACCAAGAGGAGACGGATAAAGCATCCGTTAAGTGGAAGATGGAGAAAGATCGGGACTGCATTTGACTGAAGGAAGACTACACGGGAAAGCAGGGCCTAAGAAGAAGGCAGCAAGCGTAAAACTTAAAGAGAACCAGAGCGTTGCCACAAGCGAGTACGGGACCTACAAATCAGATTGTACGGGGTGGGGAAAGGGCCAGTTCGCGACCGTCCAGCAGCTACTCGCTCCGGAAAAGCGGCGTAAATGTAGCCTCGCAGCCCCACCCCGCGGCGGCAGCTCCTCCCTAAGGAGCATCTCACGAGGCCAACCGCCGGGTTCAAGCTCCAGCACGAGCCTAGGTACCACCCCGCCTTGCCCCGCGGCGCAGAACGGCCTCGCAGGGCCCCTCACCGAACGCTGCAGCTCCCCAAGCCAAAACGAGGCGCGCTCCTTTCCGCTGGGATCTGGGTCGTGGTAAAGCGCCTGCACTGCCTGATATACGAGCTGCAAAGTCGGCTTTGCCCCTTCCATGGTGGTGGCAGTGGTAGCGGCAGCGACGGCTTGGGCTGTTCTCCCGAGGCTTCTCCGGTTGCTCCGCCTTCAAGCTTCCTCACTGTGTCGGCCACGGCCGCTCCCTGACTGGCGCCATCTCCTCTTTGGCCGTTACCAGGGCAGAGGGGTTCCCGTGCAAGTTGCCCCCTCGGAAACAGAGGTTAGATTGTATTCGGGTTCCTGGCTTTTTTTCCTGTCCTCCCACTAGACTCCACACTTCTGGGTTCAGACGCCAATACTCGCCTCCTCACCCACTGAATTGCCCTCAGAAGTCTGTCCCCGCGCCACACAAACCACGCAGTATACCCAAGCCGCGTTAACCCGGACCGGAAGCTGCAGCACCAATACCTTTGGCACACTTCCGCCGGGTGCAGCTCAAACACCCTCCTTCCCGGCACGCCTCCTCCTGTCTCCCCGCCCCCTCCCGGAAGTGTCCCTGTACGGCCAGGAGCCGGGAAGAGGCAGTCGCTTGTGGTTCTCTTGGGGACTGTAGCGGTATGACCCACGTGTGTTCCATACCTGCGCCGCTCTTCCTCCCTTGGCAGTGGGTCCGAGGTCTATCCAGGGATCTTTTCTGACGCCCTTAGACAAGGCGGCTCAACTGTGCAGTGTCCACAGTACTGGACATGCAAAGATGACTGAAGACAGGTTGTCTGTGTGGACTCTGGTGGATGAACAGACACGTAATCAAGCAATGTGCAAAACTGAAAATATGTGCTGCACTGAGATGAATCCAAAACGCCTACAACCCCTGCTCAGCCCCTTGTCTACTAAGTTCTTAACCCAAAAAAGTAGTTTATTCTATTGCTCAGGACACTCTGAACTCCATAGGGTCATTTATATACATCTTTAGGGTCATTTACACATTGAATTGAATTTTTGTGTCTGTCTTTCCGAATCAAAAACCAATGCTCTAACAGTGCTCAGTTCACAAAAGAAAATAAGAATCCTGGAATCTGCATGCTGAAGAAATTTTGGACAAAAGTATGTTACTGGATTTCGGAACATTGCTGCTAGTCCTTTGCAATAATAAATGCACTATTTGATGAATGCTTAAAATGTGAAAAGCACTGTAGTATCTGATATAATCCTTTTGACAGGTGCACCAACTAAATCCCCATTTTATTTCTTTATTTTTGAAGATTTTATTTATTTATTTGACGGAGGGACAGGGAGAGAGAACCCAAGCAGGGGGAGCAGGAGAGGGAGAAGCAAGCTCCCTGCCTGTGGGGCTGGATCCCAGGACCCTGGGATCAGGAACTGAGCCCCAAGGCAGACACTTAACCAATTGAGCCACCCAGGTGCCTCTAATCTCCATTTTATAGAATAAGAAGTAGGTAATGTACTTTGCCCAAGGTTACACAGTTCTTAAAGTCAGAATTTGACTGCAAATCAGTTTCACTACGACAAAGCCTGTTAAATAATACAATTCCTATCAGCCTGTGTATTCGTTTCTGAATTGCTATTGTCAACATATCTGAATCGCCAACATCATAATGAAAACAGTATTACTGCACAGAATTGATATAATTTCAGACAAAAGAAAAGAAACTTGATACTCTGGCAACCTAATTCATCTATTCATTCAGAAAAAAATTGGATCATTTTTGTCTCTGTCCTCATGGAGTTTATAGTTTAATTGCAATTCATTTCAAAACAATTTAGGGGGGCACCTGGGTGGCTCAGTGGGTTAAGCTGCTGCCTTCGGCTCAGGTCATGATCTCAGGGTCCTGGGATCAAGTCCCGAATCGGGCTCTCTGCTCAGCAGGGGGCCTGTTTCCCTTCCTCTCTCTCTGCCTGCCTCTCTGCCTACTTGTGATCTCTCTCTGTCAAATAAATAAGTAAAATCTTAAAAAAAAAAAAAAAATTTAGGGTGCCTGGGTGGCTCAGTGGGTTAAAGCCGCTGCCTTCGGCTCAGGTCATGGTCTCAGGGTCCTGGGATCGAGTCCCGCATCGGGCTCTGCTCAGCAGGGAGCCTGCTTCCTCCTCCTCTCTCTCTCTCTCTGCCTGCCTCTCCATCTACTTGTCATCTCTCTCTGTCAAATAAATAAATAAAATCTTTAAAAAAAAATTTAAAAGTTTTGTGAATATTCACAAGCTAAAGAATGATGTTGAACCTACCTTGCACATAAATGAAAAAATAAATCCCAGAATCTAAGTGTAAGAGCTAAAACTATAAGACCCTTGAAAGAAAATAGGACTGTATCTTCATGATCTTGGATTAGGCAATAGTTTCTTAGATATGACACCAAAAGTGCAACAACTAAAAGAAAAATAGATAAATTGTACTTCATCAAAACTAAAAACTTTTGTGTGTCAAAGGGCACAATTAAGAAAGTGAAATAAGGAGCCTCTGGGTGGCTCAGTGGGTTAAAGCCTCTGCCTGGGGCTCAGGTCATGATCCCAGGGTCCTGGGATCAACCCCCACATCGGGCTCTCTGCTCAGCAGGGAGCCTGCTTTCCCCCTCTCTGCCTACTTGTGCTCTCTCTCTCTCTGTCAAATAAATACATAAAATCTTAAAAAAAAAAAGTGAAATGACAATCCACAAAATGCAAGAAAATTTCTGCAAATCATGTAACTAAAGGATTACTATCCAGGATGTATAAGGAACTCTTTCAATTCAACAATGAAAAGACCATTCAATTTTTTAAATAGGCAAAGGATTTGAATAGATATTTCTCCAAGGAAGGTACACAAAACCATAATGAGATCCTGCTTCATAATCCCTAAAATGGCTTAAAAAAAAAAAAAAGACATTAGTGTTGGTAAGAATGTGGAAAGACCAAAACCCTCACACACTGCTAGTAGGATTATAAATCGGTAATACTGCTTTGAAAAACAGTCTGGCGATTCTTCAAAAGGTTAAATTTACCGTATGACCCAGCAGTTCCATTCCTAGGTGTATACATACATACACTTGTACATGAATGTTTACAGCATTATTTATAATAACCAAAACGTGAAATCAACCCTAAGCCCACCAACTGATAAATGAATGAAGAAAATGTGATAAATCCATATGACAGAATATGAAATATTAAGGGAATGAAGTTCTCATCTGCAAGCCAAGGAGAAAGGCCTCGGGAAAATTTGGTCTCATCAATACGCTGACTCAGGACTTCCAGCCTTCCAACTATGAGAAAATAAGTCCATGTTATTTTAATTTAAAAAATAAAGGAATGAAAATAAAATCTTTAAAAATAAATAAATAAAGGAATGAAATACTGATATAAGCTACAGTGTGGATGAACCTTGAAAACATACTAAGTGAGGGGCACGTGGGTGGCTCAGTGGGTTAAGCCTCTGCCTGAGGCCCAAATCATCATCTCAGGATGCTCGGATCAAGCCCCACATAGGACTCCCTGCTCAGCAGGGAGCCTGCTTCCCTCTCTCTCTCTGACTGCCTTTCTGCCTACTTATGATTTCTCCCTCTGTCAAATAAATAAAAATAAAATCTTAAAAGAAAATACTAAGTGAAAGCAGCCAGACCCTCCCCCCAAAAAGGCCACACATGATATAATTTCATTAATTTGAAATACTAGAGTAGGCAAATCTCTAGAAACAGAAAATAGATTAGTGGTTTCCAGGGAGCAGGCACATGAGGAGAGACAGAATATTCTGGATTTAGAGAGTGGTGATGGTTGCACAACTTTGTGAATATAAAAACCATTTTTAAAAAAAAGATTTTAGGGCGCCTGGGTGGCTCAGTGGGTTGAGCCGCTGCCTTCGGCTCAGGTCATGATCTCAGAGTCCTGGGATCGGGTCCCACATCGGGCTCCCTGCTCAGCAGAGAGCCTGCTTCCCTCTCTCTCTCTCTGCCTGCCTCTCCATCTACTTGTGATTTCTCTCTGTCAAATAAATAAATAAAATCTTAAAAAAAAAAAAAAAGATTTTATTTATTTATTTAACAGAGAGAGAGATAGTGAGAGAGGGAATACAAGCAGGGGGAGTGGGAGAGGGAGAAGTTCCTGCTGAGCAGGGAGCCCGATGCAGGGCTTGATGTGGGGCTCAATCCCAGAACCCTGGGATCATGACCTGAACATAAGGCAGATGCTTAATGACTGAGCCACCCAGGCACCCCTAAGAATCATTTTATACATCTTTAGGATGAATGTTATGGTATGTGAATCATATGCCAATAAAATCATTATTTTAAAAAGTTTTGTGATTAGAATTCGTAAAATACCACGTAGATATTTGGCCAACATTTGCCAAAACGAACAACCCCACCCATAGTGTCCTACTCCTCTTCATGTCCTCAAATCATTGTCTAATATACAATGGGTGTATAGCAAATGTTTTAAATAACTTGTCTCCTTACTCTTTAGTCAGAAAAATCAATCTAGTTGCAACACTAAGTGGCTGGGCGAGAGAGCAAAAACAGAAGTAAGAAACTTGTAGGGGCACCAGTGTGGCTCAGTCAATTAAGTATCTGCCTTCAGCTCAGGTCATGATCCTGGGGTCCTAGGATCAAGCCCCCACAGTGGGCTCTGCACTCAGCAGGGAGTCTGCTTCTTTTTTTTAAAATTTATTTTATTTGACAGAGAGACAGAGATCACAAGTAGGCAGAGAGGCAGGCAGAGAGAGAGGAGGAAGCAGGCTCCCCGCTGAGCAGAGTGCCCGATGTGGGGCTCAATCTCAGGACCCTGAGATCATCACCTGAGCTGAAGGCAGAGGCTTAACCCACTGAGCCACCCAGGCGCCCCGGGAGTCTGCTTCTTGATCTCCCTCTACACTCCCCCTGCTTGTGCTTTCTCTCTCTCTCGGTCAAATAAATAAAATGTCAAATAAATAAGATGGTTAAAAAAAAAAAAAACTTGTAGTAATCCTGGTGAGATGTGGTGGCATAGAGTGACACAGCAGTGCTGACGGAGGGAGACATGGATATTTAAGGTGAATTTAGGAAGAACTTTGATATGGTGATTGAGCTTTCAGTTGTGATGACAAGAAAGAGAAACCAGGCTTCTGAGTATGGAACCCAGAAGAAAAAACAGCTTTTGTAGTAGTGGGGAGGGGTGCAAGGGTGGACATGATGAGTTTCATCTTAGCTACATTGAGCCCTGAGGCATTTATGAATGAGACAGTAGCATATCTGAGACTGAAGGCAGGAACTGGGGTGAAGATACAGATTTGAGAGTCATTATTATATATAGGTGGTGGGTGAACACAAGGAAATGGTTGAAATGAGCCAGGGAGAAGAGGGACTAAGGCAGAGCCTTACAGATAATCCCTAAAGGATTGGCAAGGAAGTAGAGGTTACAAAAGAGTAGCCAGAGAGGAAAGTGGAGAACCAGGAGAATGTCCAGCAAAGGAGTCATCTCTGAAGCAGCATCAAATGCTCCAAAGAGGTCAAATACTGTTCGAATAATACATCTGAGATAAAAGTTTAGAAATATTTGAAATACCTGGGGCACCTGGCTGGCTCAGTTGGTAGAGCATGTGACTCTTGATTTCAGGGTTGTTAAGTTTGAGCCTCATGTTGGGTATAGAGATTACTTAAAATCTTAAAGAAAGAGAGAGAGAAATATGTAAAATACAGAAAACTCTACAACTTCTGTCCTAAGGCACAATGGCCACCCTAGAAGCAAAAAGTTCCATGGGCCTGACCCCACTTCCAACAAAAAGGTCCTCTTCTTCCTCCCAGCAAAGAAATGTGTTTTTCTTTTTTTTTTTTTTAAGATTTTATTTATTTATTTGACAGAGAGAGATCACAAGTAGGTAGAGAGGCAGGCAGAGAGAGAGAGGAGGAAGCAGGCTCCCCGCTGAGCAGAGAGCCCGACGCTGGACTCGATCCCAGGACCCTGAGATCATGACCTGAGCCGAAGGCAGCGGCTTAACACACTGGGCCACCCAGGCGCCCCAGAAATGTGTTTTTCTTAAGGAAGCAGGAAAGAGAGGGTGTTTCTTTTACTCACTCGTGTTGAGCTTACCCAAAGGTGGAATATCATAGGTCAATAAACTTGTTCCTCTCTACTCCCAGCCAGTTGGGGCGATGGGGACATCCATGAAAACTTAGATCTGCCACGAGATGGTGCTTGTGACATGGGTGAACTTCAGTGACACCAAGCATAGATCATGGCCCATCCGGTTCTCCTTAGTTCTCTTCTCCCATCCCCTGACCCCTACTCCAGACTCCGAGGTAAGCCACTGAACTCACAAGCCATAAATGAAGCCTGGCAGAGGCCAGTGGTTTCCCTCAGTACCTATTCTTTTCTTGTTTGGGTTGTTCAACCTTTCCTAGGGTTCCCTGAATGGATGCTTTTTTTTCCCTTGCTGATTCAAACTGAGTTTCTGTCACCTGTCATCACAAGAGTTTTGATTAAACACTCTGCTGTCTTACTTCATTCAGGCTGCTATAACACAACACCACAGCCTGGGTAGCTTACATGACATAAATTGATTTTCTTGCAGTTCTGGAAGCTTTCTGGAAGTTCAAGGTCAGGGTGCCACCATGGTCAGGTTCTGGTGAGAGCTCTCTCTCTGGCTTGCAGGTGACCAGATTCTCTCTACGTACTCCATACAGAGGGAAAGACCTTGTGATCGTTCTCTCTTCCTTTTTTTTTTTTAAGATTCTATTTATTTATTTGGCAGGGAGAGATAGAGAGCACAAGCAGGCAGAAAGGCAGGCAGAAGAGAGGGAGAAGAAGTAGGCTCTACACTGAGCAGAGAGCCCAATGTGGGGCTGATCCCAGGATCCAGGGATCATGACCTGAGCCGGGGAAAAAAGCCGCTTTACTGACTGGGCCATCCGGGCTTCCCTCTCTTCCTCTTCTTTTAAGGTCAAAGTCATATTGGAATAGGGCACCACCCTTATGACCTCATTTAATCTTAATTACCTCCTAAAAATCCTATCTGCAGGTGCCGTCACAGCGGAGTGAGGGCTTTAACAAATGAATTTGGCGGGAAGGCAATTCATCCACAACATCTGCCTCTGCAGGACCTGGAGAGCCAGGAGAACGCCCTCCTATTCATCCAAAAGAACCAGATAACATCAGACTTCTTTGACACACGGATGATAGTAAAATCTCAAGCTGTGCTGACGCTCCAGGACAGAGATATGCTATGCTTAGCTAGAAGACAAAGGCCTCAGATTGGGTTTCATAGCTTCCTGCTAGGAACAGGCCGCCACAATTTTCTCCGGTACATAAAGAACACTTGGGGGGTAAAAAGGGGCATGCATAAGAATGTTTATCCCCGTGTGGTTTGCCCTCGTCAAAAATGAAAATATCCTAAATTTCCATTGATAAGGAACTGACCATTAGGGTATATGCATTCCTTAGATCCCAAGGCAGCCACTGAAAATTGAGTCAGAACTATTGTTAATTTTATTACGTATCAATGAGGGACAGGAGCAGAAAAATATTCACCTTTAGCCTAAAAGTCTGTCCTTTAGCCTGCAGAGTTCTGATAAGGATAAAACGTGTGTTGGTTGATACATTATAAAAAAACGACACGACTGCCTGTGCATCTCACCAATAGTTAATATGAGGCTGAATGAAAAGCACCAGAGAAATCTTGCAAAAGTAGTTTTACGAGTAGGAACTCAAAGACATTTATGATCAAATATTCCTTGCATGTCCCCTCCTCCTTGAGCACTGCGTATATAACCACCGGCTACACACAGCAAAAGTGCAGCTCTTTCTGCCCACGGGTCTCGTCCCCATGCGATAATAAAAGCACCTTCTTGCACCGAAAACATCTCAAGAATTCTTTCTCGGTTCACTTCTGGTCCTGCATCACATATGATAGTGGTATTTTGGTTAAACAGAAAAATATCCTTATATATTTAGAAATACAGACTAAATTATTTAAAGGTGATATGGTACCAAAAAAAAACATATATCTGGTCTTTGTCCCCAGTTCCTGTTATGCTACTTTAAAAAGTCTTGGAATTTCCCAAGTGATAAGACTATCTTTGTTGTTATAATGAAGGGACTTAGGGTGGCCCTCGAGATGTGGGTTGGTCACCACAGAGACCAATTCAAGTTTTGTAACTTTGGGCCCAACTGACCTCCTAAAAGGAAAAAGGAGCTAGAAACTGAGTTCAGTGATATGACCACTGATTTAATCAATCATGCCTAGTAATGAAACCCTGATCAAAACTCTGGACATTGAGGGGTCCCTGGGTGGATACCCCAAGCGTCTGACTCTTGATTTCACCTCAGGGTCCTGATATCAAGCCCTGGCTTGGGCTCTATGCTGGGTGTGGAGCCTGCTTTAGATTCTCTCTCTTTAGCCCTCTGCCCCTCCCCCACCGCCCTTAATGAAAAAATAACAAACAAACAAAAAACAAAAAAAAACTCTGGATATTGACTCTCAGGGGAACTTCTGACAACACTGATGCGCCTAACTCCATGGAGAGCTGGACGTGGCAGCGCAGTCTTCTTCTCATGCTTCACCCCATGAAGAATGTAATAGAACTTGAATCGTGAATGTTGCACTTTCCTGAGTTCCGTGAGTTGTTCTAGCAAATTACTAAACCTGAGGGGATTATGGGAACCCCTAAATTTGTAGCCAGTTGGTCAGGAGTGCAGATGGCCTGGACTACAGCAAGGCTGACATCTGAAGTAAAGGCCATCTTGTGGGAGACTGAGCTTCAGCCCCTGGAGTCTGATAGTAACTCCCGGTGCTTAATGTCAGAATTGAATTCTGCATCCTGTCCCCCCGCCCGCCACACACACACAGATGAAGGAAATACAGCAACACATGTTAACAATTGTGGGGCGCATGGGTGGCTCAGTCAGTGAAGCGTCCGCCTTCGGCTCAGGTCACGATTCCACCGGGATCCTGGGATCCAGCCCCATGTCGGGCTTCCTGCCCAGTGGGAAACTTGCTTCTCCCTCTCCCTCGGCTCCCCCGACTTGTGTGTGCTCTCTAACTCGCTCACTAGCTCTACCTTAAATAAATAAATGAAATCTTTTTTAAAAATGTTAACAATTGTTAAATGGGGACTGGTAAAAGTGTCACTCTCTCATTCTCTCTACTTTCTATATGTTTGAAATTTTCCAAATTAAAAAAAGAAAGTCAAAACTTGGGGGGAAAAAATCAAAGATGTCAGAAAATCTTACTAGAGCCTCTGCCTTCAGCGCTGGGTCATGATCCCAGGGTCCTGGCATCAAGCCCTGCACTGGGCTCCCTGCTCAGCGGGGAGCCTGCTTCCTCCTCTTTCTCTCTGCCTGCCTCTCTGCCTACCTGTGATCTCCATCTGTCAAATAAATAAATAAATAAAATCTTAAAACCAAAAAAAAGAAAGAAAGAAAGAAAGAAAGAAAATCTTACTAGAAACAGAAGCAGGGATTCCCGGGTGGTTCAGTTGGTTAGGTGACTGCCTTTGGCTCAGGTCACGATTCCTGGGCGCTGGGATCGAATCCCGAAATGGGCTTCTTGCTCAGCAGGGATCCTGCCGCTTCCTCTGGTGCTCCCCCTGCTTGTGCTCTCTTTCTCTCTGACAAATAAATAAATAAAACATATTTTTTTTAAAGTTAAAAAACAAAACAGAAGCAGGTTGTGCTCAGCATGTGAAAATACCCATTGATATAAAATTATATCTCTATTTGTGCACAGGCAAGAAGACGGGTCTGTGAGGATATTCACCAAAATGTTAACAATGTTTTTTTTCTAGTGATGGGATTTTGAGTGGTTTATACTTTCTTATCACCACTTGATATATTCCAAATGTCTTCATTTTTTTGGCTACTCCTTCCATTAACATGAAGGCTCTGTGCAAATAGGGACTCTGTTTTGATCACTGTCATACCCTCTGTGCTTTAAATGCTAGCAAATGGCACACTCACAACAATTATTTTTGAATGCATTAATAATGATTATATAAATTGAATTTTCTTTATATGATTATTTACATTTTTAACCAACATATTTTATCAAAAACAACACAGCTGGGGTGCCTGGCTGGCTCAGTTGGTAGAGACCCTTCATCTCAGGGTCATGAGTTCAAGCCCCAAGTCCGGCAGGGAGACTAGTTAAAAAAAGAAAATAAAATAAAGTAAAATAAAATAAATAAAAATATGGGGGCACCTGGGTGGCTCAGTCAGCTCAGTATCTGACTCCTGATTTCGGCTCAGGTCATGATCTCAGGGTCCTGAGACGAAGCCTGACATGGGGCTCCACTCCCTGCTGGGAGTCTGCTTGAGATTATCTCCCTCTCCCTCTGCCCCTCCCTACCTCTCTAAAATAAATAAATAAATATTTTGAAAAATAATAAGAAATGTAAAAATTTTAAAAATTAAAATACACCACAGGGGCGCCTGCGTGGCTCAGTGGGTTAAAGCCTCTGCCTTCTGCTCGGGTCATGATCTCAGGGTCCTGGGATGGAGCCCCGCGTCGGGCTCTCTGCTCAGCGGGGAGCCTGCTTCCTCCTCTCTCTGCCTGCCTCTCTGCCTACTTGTGATCTCTCTCTCTGTCAAATAAATAAATACAATCTTTAAAAAACAAACTAACACACACACAAAAAAAACCCACCACAGCTGCCTTTCTCCCTTCCCCCCAAACGATGACACTATATAAACTCAAAGAAGTCATAACCATCAGGGACCAGTGTAGATTCAATCTTGGTGGCTATTTGCCAAGAAAAAGCTGCACATCATGAGCCTTTCCTGGCCCTTCTCCTGACTACTCAACCCTTAGGACACATGTTCTAGACCAAATGCCTTCAGCTTCACAACCTGAGATAGCCATAAACCCAGCATTGGACAAATCTCTTTCCCCTTAGTTAAACTCACATTAAGGGCTTACGTGCTGAGGACAGCATCTGCCTTTGGCTGGCTCTCCACTCAGAGTGCCTTCAGCCCTGGCCAACTTTTCACCCGATTTTACTTGCCAAACAAATTCAAGCTGGTGGAAGAGGCTGGGAGAGGGGGTTGTGAACAGATATCATGAATTTCTTTTCTTTTCTTTCTTTCTTTCTTTTTTTTTTTTTTTTTTAGATCATGAATTTCTATGGAAAGATGAGAGCACAAATAAAGTGTTCGCAGTCTGAAGGAACCTTGTTTAAAGATGTTCTGAAGAGAGGTTCTGATATAATGGGGTGGGGAAGCACTGAGCAGGTTTGAATTTTTCTTAACATTAACAAAGTGAGATTTGTTTTATTTAATTTATTGTTGCTGTTGTTGTTATTTTGTGCCTGGTATCCTGCAGTTCAGATACCAAAAAAGGGAGATTTGTTTTAGCAAAGCACATCCACTACTGCTCAGAGAACCCAGGGGTAATGGAGAAAAAACATACACAGTTCCAGAAGGTTCCACCAAACTCCCCCAGCATCCACTCTTCTATCTCTTACAAAGTCTTCCTTCCTCTGTTGAGCTCTTCTCTTTGGAACCCAGCTTGGGGTAAGGGAAGTAGCTTCCTCCCAACAAGATTAATTTTTAGAAGACTTATTATATCCACATTTATTGACACTTAGCCCAGTTTTCCTTCAGGTTTTAAAGCAATGCATTGGGACTGGAGTGATCCAAATTGCTGCCCAACAAGGCTGAAAGGAAAATGCGCTTTCCTCACAAATGCAGAAGGCCCCCCAGCTGACTATAGGAAAAGAAAAAGAACTTTCTCTTGTGTGATGTGGTAGAAAGAGGCTTGTCCTAAAATCAGTCCCGGCTCCAATACCAGCACCACTTTTTTCTAGCCAGGTGACTCTAACCAAGTTAACTGCTGTACTAAGTTGGTCTCTCCTGCCAAAAGGGGCCCTGAGAGTTACCCATCATGCTCAAGCAGGACCCAGGAAGATCAGGTGAAAGTGCTTTAGAAAGGCTTAGTGTAAACAACTGTTAAAGTTATTAAATACCGTTTTACAAATATGTGAAGTCATGCAGTCTCTTCTGGTTTTATGGAGAAACTTAGAAACCACAGGTTTTTACCCCAAACCAACAGACTTTGCAAATACTGGAGGTACCGTGAGTTTAATGAGCCGCCCAGGCAATAAGTAAGCCAGAGGCTTGGTTACCTCACCAGCTCAGCCCCTGTAACCACTGTAACATGGACCATGCTGCCTGTTTCCCCCTGCCCCCCACTTCCCTGGGCTCTTGCTTCCTGAAGAACTTAGGTGCTTATTTTTTGTTAAAGATCTTATTTATTTGACAGAGAGAGAGAGAGATCAGAAGTAGGCAGAGAGGCAGGCAGAGAGGAAGCAGGCTCCCCACTGAGCAGAGAGCCCGATGCGGGGCTCAATCCCAGGACACTGAGATCATGACCTGAGCTGAAGGCAGAACCTTAACCCACTGAGCCACCCACGTGGCCCAGAACTTGGGTATTTAGATCCACCTCTGACTCTCACTTTCCCGGCCATTCTGCTTAGCAGGCGCTGAGAACATAACCTGTTCTGATTCCAAGCAGGTGCTTCTAGGCTGCAGGGCCTCTTTCCAAATGAGGAAGCCTTACGTCTTCATTCTTGTCCTCCAGCCTTCTAGATCGCTCTACAGCCTCAGACATTCCGACTTCCCTCTTCCCCCAAGGCCTAAATAATTCACTTTCCAGGACTCCAGCTTCCGTGGCTGATCCCTCTTTAATTGTCACGGTCCTTTAATTTTGGCCTGGGGTACCTCCTTAGACCAGTGAAGTCAGAAACCCTTCGGCTAGGTCTGAAGGTCCAATTGAGGCACTTTGAGGTTCCCAGGTGATTTTAATATGCAACTCCGTTAGTAGTCACGCCTTCATTTCGCTATGCAAGTTTCTCAGCAGGGGAGCTACTGACATTTGGGGAAGGACAATTCTTTGTGTAGTTCTGACCAACTATTGTAGAATGTAGCACACGCATCACAGTGACAACCGAACCTGCATCAAATACCCCCATTTGCTAGTCTCGTCTCCTTCTTGCACGCCCCCCCAAAAGTGAAAGCCCTTCCCTTCCTGCCCCAGGCCTCAGGTGACCAATTGTTGTAGTTGGCTCAGGACCTAGGGGTTTCCCAGGACATAAGACTTTCAGTGCTGAAACTAGGAAAGTCCCAGCTAAACCATGATGCTTAGTCACCCTAGATTTTCTTCTGTCACCACCCATAAAGGTCATTGCTTTTTCTTCCATCTCAACCCCACCTTCCTCCATTCAAAGATTGTTGACACAGGGGCGCCTGGGTGGCTCAGCGGGTTAAGCCTCTGCCTTCAGCTCAGGTCATGATCCCAGGGTCCTGGGATCAAGCCCCACATCAGGCTTTCTGCTCAGCAGGGAGCCTGCTTCCTCCTCTCTCTCTGCCTGCCTCTCTGCCTACTTGTGATCTCTGTCTGTCAAATAAATAAAATCTAAAAAAAAAAAAAAAAAAAAGATTGTTGACACTAAACCAGCAAACCAGACCATCTGAGTATATCCCCCAGAATCTTCAACTGGCACTGGATGCTGGTCTCCATTTGGCTAGTGCTTAATAATAATAATAATAATAATAATAATAATTTGGGAATTCTTGGTGGCCATTTTCTACCTTGACAACTACTGTGGCTGTGGGGAGGATGGGCAGTGCCAAGAGTCTTGTTGTAGTGACAGAGCAAACACACACCCAGAAAGAGCAGAGGGCAATAGAATCTTCCTGGCTTTCCCCGCAGTGCTCGAGTGATAATCAACCTTGAGACTGCACCAGCACGCATCACCAGAGAGTTCCTGAAGACTGCTCGGCCCCATGGCCAGAGTTTTGATTCAGTAGGTCTGGGTGTGTCCCGTAGATCTGCTTATCTAAGGAGTTCCCAGGGGCTATTGATGCTGCGGGAGTTAGGGGCTCCGAGGAGGGGGACCCCTGCTCTGGGTCAGGGTCCTCTAAGAGTCCTTTGAGGGCCCAGCGGGCATGGCCTAGAGTTACAGGAGTCTGATCTTTCCAATAACTTTTTTTCCTAAATAGCTTTATGGAGATATAATTCACCTTCCACACAATTCACCCCCTTAAAGTGTACCAGTCAATGATTTTTCAGTAGATTCATAGATATGTACAACCATCACAAATTTTAGACCATTTCATCACCTCAAAAGAAATCCCAGGCCCTTTAGCAGCCACTCCTCTTGCCCCTGGACTTCTCTCCCCACCCCAGCTATAAGCAACCACTCATCTAAAGATTTTTTTTTTCTTTGACAGAGAGAGAGATCACAAGTAGGCAGAGAGACAGGCAGAGAGAGAGGAGATGTAGGCTTCCTGCTGAGCAGAGAGCCCGATGAGGGGCTTGATCCCAGGACTCCGGGATCATGACCTGAGCCGAAGGCAGAGGCTTTAACCCACTGAGTCACCCAGGTGCCCCAACCACGAAGCTACTTTCTCTATTTGGTTGTCCCTTGAGGTGAGAGGCACTGACTCCGTGCACTGTTGAAAATATGCATTTAGGGACGCCTGGGTGGCTCAGTCGGTTAAGCAGCTGCCTTCAGCTCAGGTCATGATCCTGGGTTCCTGGTATGGAGTCCTATATCAGGCTCCTTGCTCAGCAGGGAGCCTGCTTCTCTCTCTGCCTCTGCCTGCCACTCTGCCTACTTGTGCTCTCTCTCTGATGAAAATCTGCATTTAACTTTGATTCCCAGACTACTAATTGTTGGGTTGGTGGCTCCTGGGAATGCAGGAGGAACAATAGAAATGACCTCTGGGTCCCGCCCTCTTCCAGCCTCCTCCCCTACCCCGCTTCCTTAACCTTTGACTCTCCCACCAAAAGGATATATGCCAAGGTCACATCTCCAGAGGTAACCCGATACCTATGCAGGAAACAGACGTATCAGGAACCCCACCCCATACCCTCTGATCACCAAATATCCTGCCATATATGGATGTGAGCCTATGCCCTACCTTGGCCCGATAAAAGACCCCGCCAACTCCCTCCCAGTGCGACTTCCCCCACTCCCCTTTCCAGAGTTGAGGAACCTCGCCCAAGGGTGCCCACCTCCTCCCAGCGAGACTTTCCTGGCTCCCCTTCTCCTGAGCCCTGAAACTTCGCTGGAGAGTGCCTTTAATAAATCTTGCCTTGCGCCCACCTTGCCTGGTGTTATGTTTACCTCGCCTGCGAAACTTTACACTAATAACCTACTGTTGATTGGAAGCCTTACCAATAACATAAACAGTCGATTAACTCATATTTTGTATGTTATGTATATTATACATACTCTCTTTTAAAAAATATTTTATTTATTTATTTGAGAGTGAGAGAAAGAGAGATCGAGCAGGGAGAATGGGAAGAGAAGCAGACTCCCCGCTGAGCAGGGAGCCCAATGCAGGGCTCCATCCTAGGACTCTGGGATTATGATCTGAGCCAAAGTTAGACGCTTAACTGATTGAGCCACCCAGGCACCAGTATACACTCTCTTTTTATGATAAATAAGCCAGAGAAAAGAAAACATTGATAAAAACATAAGGAAGAGAAAATACATTTGCTGTACTGTAATGCACTTATTGAAAAAGAATCTATGTATAAGTGGACCTACACAGTGCAAGCCTGTGTTGTTCAAGGGTCTACTGTACATAGATCTTCCTGTTTTGGACATTCCATATGAATGGAATTACATCATATGGAGCTTTTTGTGACTGGAGCCTTTCACTTAGCATGTTTTCCAGATTCATCCAAACTGTAGCATGATTGATCAGTTCTTCATTTCCTTTTTTTTTTTTTTTTAATTTATTTCAGGGGCGCCTGGGTGGCTCAGTGGGTTAAAGCCTCTGCCTTGGGCTCAGGTTGTGGTCCCAGGGTCCTGGGATCAAGCCCCACATCGGGCTCTCTGCTCAGCAGGGAGCCTGCTTCCCTTCCTCTCTCTCTGCCTGCCTCTCTGCTTACCTGTGATCTCTGTCTATCAAATAAAATAAAATAAAAGATTTATTTCAGAGAGAGAAAGAGAGACAGTAAAGCATAAGCAGGGGAAGAGGCAGAGGAAGAAGCAGACTCCCCGCTGAACAGAAAGCCCCACATCCGGCTCCATTCCAGGACTGAGCCAAAGGCAGCCTCTGAACTGACAGAGTCACCCCAGTGCCCCTATCTTTTTATTATTGAGTTGTAACCGTTCTTTGTATATTCCAGAAGCAACTCCCTTAGCAAATACCTGATTTGCAAATATTTTCTCCTATGAGCTATCTTTTCATTTTCTTGATGGTGTCTGCTGAATGTTTGTGTCCTCTCAAAATGTATATAATGAAACCCTGGCACCCAATGATATGGTAGTAGGATGTGGGACCCTTGTGAGATGCTTAGGTCGTGAGAGTGGAACCCACATGAGTGGGGTTATGCTCTTATGAAAGAGACCACAGAGCTCCCTAGTCTTTTGTGGCATGGGAGGACACAATGAGAAGTCTGTGACCCAGAAGAGGGCCCTCACCTGACCATGCTGGTATCCTGATTGCAGACTTCCTGCCTCCAGAACTATGAGAAATAAAATTCTGTTGTCTGTAAGCTGCCCAGTCTGTAGTATTTGTTAGAGCAGCTCAGACAGACTGAGATGGTGTCTTCTGAAGCACAAACATTTTTAGTTTTGATGAAGTCCAATTTATCTGTTTTGTTGCTCATGCTTTTGGTGTCACATCTAGGAATCCTTTGACAAATCCAAGGTCATGGAGATTTACCCTTACATTTTCTTCTAAGAGTTGTTTTTTTTTTTTTTTTTAGTATTTTGTTTATTTATTTGACAGAGATCATAAGTAGGCAGAGAGGCAGGCAGAGAGAGAGGAGGAAGCAGGCTTCCTGCTGAGCAGAGAGCCTGATGTGGGACTCGGTCCCAGGACCCTGAGATCATGACCCAAGCTGAAGGCAGAGACTTAAACCACAGAGCCACCCAGGTGCCACCTCCTAAGAGTTTTATAGTTTTATATTTTACAACCATTTTGAGTAAGTTTTTGTTTTTTTTAAAGATTTTATTTATTTATTTGTCAGAAAGAGAGCACAAGTGGAGGAAGAAGCAGGCAGAGGGAGAAACAGGCTCCCAGCTAAGCAGAGAGCCCGACATGGGTCTCCATCCCAGGACTCTGGGATCACGACCTGGGCCGAAAGCAAATGCTCAACCTACTGAGCCACCCAGGTGCCCTTGAGTAAGTTTTTATATATGGGGTGAGAACTTCATTCCTTTGCTTGTGGATAATTAGTTTTCCTAGCACCATTTGTTGAAAAGATTAGTCTTCCTCATTAGGTACCTGGTCTTGCACCTTGTTGAAAATCAGTGGGCCATAGGTGGATGGGTTTATTTCTGGACTCTCAAGTCTATTCTATGAGTCTGTATCTCTATTCTTATGCCAATGCCACTATGTGTTGATTGCCATTGCTTTATTTTAAGTTTGAAACCAAGAAGTGTGATCCTTCTGCTACTTCTCTTTTCAAGACAGTTTTGGCTATTCTGTGTCCCTTACTGCTCACTATAAATTTTAGAATCAGCTTACCAACTTCTACAAAGAAATCAGCTGGGACTTTTGTAGAAACTACACTGAATCAGTAGATCACTTTGGGAATATTCTCATCTTAAAACTTCATGTATCTAATATCTTCTACACCACAATAGAATTATATTCATTTTATCATTAAGATAATGATTTTTTTTTTCAAGCTAAGCATTTACTGTACGATCCAGCAATTATTTTTCTGGATATACATCCAAAAGAACTGAAAGCAGGAAACTGAAAAGTTCTCTGTTCATAGAAGCATTATTCATAAGAGCCAAGAGGTGAAAGCAATCCAAATGTCCATCAACAGATGAATGGATGGGGCGCCTGGGTAGCTTATTAAGATTTGTGATCTCTCTCTCTTTCTCTGTCAAACAAAAAAAATAAGTAAATAAATCTTTAAAAAAAGAGAGAAAAAAAACAGATGAATGGATAAACAAAATGTGACATATATATACATATATATATATGTATGTATATATATATATATATATATATGAATGAATGGAATGGAATACTATTCTGCCTTAAAGAGAAATGAAATTCTGACATATACTACAACATGGATGAAACTTGAAAACATTAAGCTAAGTGAATTAATCCAGTTGCAAAAGATGAATATTATATGATCCACTTATATGTCTAGGGTATTCAAATTCATAAAAGGAAAAAGAATGGTGGTTGCTTGGAGCTGGGCAGAATGGGAGGCTGTTCTTTTTTTTTTTTTTAAGACTTTATATAGTTATTTGACAGATACAGACACAGCAAGAGAGGGAACACAAGCTGGGGGAGTGGGGGAGAAGAAGCAGGCTCCCCATCAAGCAAGGAGCCCGATGTGGGCTCCATCCCAGGACCCTGGATCAGGACCCAGGCTGAAGACAGACACTTAACGACTGAGCCACCCAAGCGCCCTGGGAAGCTATTGTTCAATGGACACAGGGTTTTAACTCTGCAAGATGAAAAGACTCTGGAAAGTGGTTGCACAATAGTGTGAACATCCTTAATAGAACTGTTCAGTACACTTAAAAATGGTTAAGATGGTAAATTTTATGTAATGCCTCTTTTTACAACAATGAAAAGATAATTCAGAAATTTTTTTAAAAATTGAAAGAAGGCCTTATGATTTGATCAAAGGAAGCAATTAATGATAGATTCAGCTAAAACTAAATACACTTCTTTGGTTTAATTTATGGAAATGTTTATATAGTCAACTTGCAATTATCCTGTAGGGACTTCTCTGCCCCAAGAATCATCCTAGTCCCCAAGCCAATAATAAACAGAAACGGAGACAGAGGAATAAACTACCAGACTCTCAGTGTGTTTCTCTCATGCCAGGTGGGCCTTTCTGGGTCACCTCCTATTGTGTCTCGGGATTTAAGATGCATTCGAATAAACATACTTTAAGGATTAGGCTTTATTAGGAAAGAGGAATTCATACAAGGCTGGGTCAACAAGCAAAGAGAAAGCAGGAGTCCCCCATCCTTCTAGTACCCCACAGAGAAATATTCCGGGGTCAGGGTCCTCTGCTGGGTCCACAGAATAAGTCTATCTCCTGCTGAAGAGACGTTGCCACTCTGTTCTATCTTGTACTCACAGCGCTGATGAATCACAAAGGAGTGAGCTCACAAATGTCTGACCCAACAAATGGCTGGATATACCAGCCTTTGGAGCACTCGGTACACCATTCCTTTCCCTGACATTCATATAACAAATGTTCAAAAGCTCAGCCCCATAATCTTGCCCCTCATACCTTTGGATCTCTCCTTAATAACAGGTTCACCATGCCCTCAATGTCTAGATCTGTCACACGCAGAAGTACAGGACAAAGGAAGGTCAATCAGAATTTTTAACAAAAGAAGGGTCAGCAGCAACAGATCTCCGGCAGAGAAGAAACCATGATGAAGCTATTTCCCAAACAGCCTGAAATTCTTTGTCCCCCAGAAACAGCAGCCCACCCAATTTTTGGCAAATCTCCACCCTCATCCCAAATATAAGTAAATGCAAACACTTATCTAGGCTTACTACATGCCGGGAACTGTTCCAAACCTCTTACATATATTAACTCATTTAATCATCACACCAACCCTATGACATGAACACTGTTTTTATGCCCATTTTGTTTGTTTATTAAATTTTTTGAAAAATGTGAGTGTAGTTGATGCCCAATGTTCCATCAGTTTCAGGCGGACAACATGATGATTTGACAAGTTCATGCGTTATTCGTTCAGGCTCACCACAAAGGTAGCCACCATCTGTCACCATACAATGCTACGACAATTTCACTGACTATATTCCTAATGCTTTGCCTTTATACCCAGTTTTATATGTGAGGCAAGTAAGGAAGATACAGATAAATGAACTCGCTTATTGTCTCTGAGTCTGTGCTTTTTTTTTTCTTTTTAAAGATTTTATTTATTTATTTGAGAGGGAGCGCATGAAAGGGGTGAAGGTGAGAGGGAGAAGCAGCAGACTCCGCGCGGAGCTGAGAGCCCGATGCGGAACTTGATCCAGAGACTCCGGGATCATAACCTGAGCTGAAGCTAGTTGCTTAACCAACTGAGTCACCCAGGCACCCTCAGAGTCTGTGCTTTTGATCGCCAAACTAAACCAGAGTTAAGACATGGGACTAAGTTCTGCTGGAGTCTTAAGCATGCATCATCCTGGGATCTGGGCAGCCTTTAGGGAGAGAAGTACCAATGAATGTGGTGGGAAATGGGGCATATCCTGGACTAGAGCATTGTGGGATGGGAGAACTTGGAGAACATTGGCAAGTGTAGAAGAGCAAAATAGATTTTAGGGAGGACAGCTGGGAGGGAGCTTTCAGGTGAAAAAACACTGACATGACAAAGGTGAAACAGCGGAGTACTTAAAAGTTCTTTGGACTCTTTTGAACTAGCTTTCTTGAGGCATAACTGACATACGATACACTGCACATGTTTGAAGTGTGGAACTTGACAATTTTTTTTTTTTTTTAAAGATTTTATTTATTTGTCAGAGAGAGAGCGAGTGAGAGCAAGCACAGGCAGACAGAGTGGCAGGCAGAGTCAGAGGGAGAAGCAGGCTCCCTGCGGAACAAGGAGCCCGATGTGGGACTCGATCCCATGACGCTGGGATGATGACCTGAGCTGAAGGCAGCTGCTCAACCAACTGAGCCACCCAGGCGTCCCAGGAACTTGACAATTTTTGATGTATGCATACACCTGTGAAACCACAGGGGGTGAGAACTGGGGAAATCGAAGGCAATTGCTAAAGAGAACAGGGCCTCTTTGTGGAGTGATGTAAATGTTTTCAGGTTGACTGTGGTAATGGTATACAACACGGAATATATCAAAAACCATTGACTCCCACACTTTACATGGGTGAACTTTATTGTATGTGCAATATAGATCACTAAGGCTGTCATAAAAAATAATTTATTTCTTTTTATTGACGAATAGTACTCCATTGTGTGAATATACTTCACTTTGTTTATCCATTTAGCTGTTGGCAGACATTTGGTTTGTTTACCATTTTTTGGCTATTAACCATAAAGTTGCCATGAACACTCCTATACGGAGAAAAAAGAAAGGGGGGGGATCTGCATGGGTGGGGGGAAAAAAACAAACAAAAAACCCCACATTCCTATACAAGTCTTTCTATGGGAAATGCTTTCTCTTCCCCTAGGTAAATGCACAGATGTGGAATGGTTGAATGGTATGGTAGGTGCATGTAATTTTTTAAGAAACTACCAAGCAGTTTTTTGCAGTGGTTATACTCTTGTTTTACCACCAACAGTTTATGAGTTCTCATTCTTCCATATCCTTGTCAACTCTTGGTATGATGGGTCTTTTTTTTTTTTTAAGATTTTTATGTATTTATTTCAGAGAGAGAGTGAGAATGAGTGGGGAGGAGCAGACAGAGAGAATCCCATGCAGGTTCCACACCCAGTGTGGAGCCCAACACAGGGGCTCAAACTCAGGACCCTGAGATCACAAGTTGAGCTGAAGAGTCAAACACTCAACAGACTGAGCCACCCAGGCACCCCATGTGATCTTTTTCCCACCTGTCTCACCTTATGACCTCTCTTTTCAGTCAGACATCCTAATAAGTATGTAACAATAGCTCATTGTGATTTTAATTTGCATTTCCTTAATGACTAAGGATGTTGTGGCATCGTCTCATGTGCTTATTTGTCATTCACATGTTTTCTTCTTTTTTTAAAGATTTATTTTTATTTAAAAAAAATTTTTTTATTTGACAGAGATCACAAATAGGCAGAGAGAGAGAGAGAGAGAGAAAGGGAAGCAGGCTCCCTGCTGAGCCTGGGATCATGACCTGAGCCAAAGGCAGAGGCTTTAACCCACTGAGCCACCCAGGAGCCCCAGATTTTTTTTTTTTTTTAATTTTAAGTAATCTCTAATCCAACATGGGGCTTGACCTCACAACCCAGAGAAGAGTCACATGCTCTACCTACTGAGCCAGCCATACACCCCTCATCCATATATTCTCTTTGGTAAAATGTCTGTTCATCTCTTTTGTCCATTTCAAAAAATGGAAACATCTGTTTCATTATTGAGTTTTCAAAGTTTTTCATGTACTCTGGGCACAAGTTCTCTATCAGATACGTGTTTTGCAAATATTTTTTCCCAGTCTGTGATTTGTGTTTTCATTCTTCTCACAGTGTCCTTTCAAGAACAGAAGGGTTTCTCTGGTGTGGGTTTGTTTGTTTTTGTTTTTGTTTTTTTTTTTTAGTTTATTTTTAGAACAGAAGTTTTAATTTTGATGAAGTCCAATTTTTTGGACTTTAAAGACCAAATTTTTCTTTTATAGTTTGTGCCATATCTATAAAATCTTCATTTAACCAGAGGTCACAAAGATTTTCTCCTATGTTTTCTTCTATGATCTAGTTTGACTTAATTTTTGTGTATGGTATGAAGTATGGATTGAAGCTCATTTCTTGCATATGAATATCCAAATGTTCCAAACTCATTCATTAAAACAACTATCTTTTCTCTATTGAATTGTCTTTAAATCTTTTTCAAAAATTAATTTTTGTCATTATACACTTTTTTTGTTTTTTAAATTTATTTTTGTGGTTTTTTTTTTTTTATTATACACATTTTTTTTTTCCTCTATTCACTTCCATGATTTATCTTGAGGTCATTTGCACACGCTCTTAATTACTATCATTTTATAAGAAGTCTTGTTACATTAGCTCTCCAGGAAATGTTAGCTCTCCAACTTTGTTATTCTCTTTCAAAGTTGTTTTGCCTACTCTAGATCTTTTTCATTTTCAAAGAATTTTAGTTTGTCAATTTCTACCTGTTTTTTCATGTGGAGAAGAGACAGAAATACAGCTGTCATATACATATTGCACATACATATACATACATATATACATATATATACATATACATTCATATATACATATATACAATATATATTATTGTATGTGCAATATAGATCACCAAGGCTGTCATAAAAATAATTTATTTCTTTTTATTGACGAATAGTACTCCATTGTATGTATGTATATGTATACATATATGTATACAAGTATGTATATATATGTTTACATGCATATATGTATATGTATATATACAAAAATGCAGTTCAGTGAAAAAACGCAGTGATCTGAGGTCAGTCGGCTTAGGATCCAACTTCCTCTCTTCACAGGGGACTGACTCTGGATAAGTTACCTAACTTCTCTGCAACTCCATTTCTCATTCACAGGGCTGAACAGTCTCAGTCTCAGTCTCAGGGGGCTGTAATGGGGCTTAAGTAAAACAAAGCATATAGGGCTGAGGGTCTGGAAAAACAGACAAGGGGCAGACTGTATAGGACAACAGAACTCTAACCCACTAGTCTAGGAAGTCAAGTCACAACCTTCATGGCCAGTGGCCTAGAATAGTCAGGACTTGACCAAGTCAGTGAGTATCAGCTTCCCTAATTTTTTCCCTGGCTTCCAGCTCAGACCAAGCAGAGAGAGCCAAACATGCTCCCCAAACCAATCACATAAGATGCCCCCTTTCTAGTCAACCCACCTCCAGCTTTCCCAGGCTAAGAACCTCCTATCAGGACACACCTGAAGCCTTCTCCTTTGTCAAGATAAAGCTTGTCCATACCCCACCCCCCCTTCAAACTCTACCAAATGCAAATGATGGTGGCTGCCTCCCTGGCTATGGGAAAGCTTTCAATAAATAGCTTCAGGTTCTTCTCATTTGGGTGATCTTCATTTATTTCCACAATGCTTAACGCTATGTTTTTGGAGTTTAATGGGTGCCCAAAAATTTGATACAGAGTGGCGGAATGGTTTTGTCAAATGAAATTTTACAGGATCCCAATACATATATAACAGATAAAAACGGCTTTCAATAATTTATCTAAGTCAGTCAATGAGATTTTCATGGTGATCTCAGTAATATTAAAAGGGGATAATGAGTCATAATGTAGACACATTATTTTTAAAAAATCATGATTCAGGACACCTGGGTGGCTCAGCCCTTAAGCCTCTGCCTTCAGCTCAGGTCACAATTCCAGCCAGAGTCCTAGGAGGAGTCTCACATCCGGCTCCTGCTCAATGAGAACCCCGCTTCTCCCTCTGCCTGCTGCTCCCCCTGCTTGTGCTCTCTCTCTCTAACAAATTTAAAAAAAAAAAAAAAAATCCTGATTCACGGGTGCCTGGATGGCTCAGCCTGACTTTGGCTGAGATAATGATCCCAAGACATTGCGACTGCTTCTCTCTTTCCCTCTGCCCCTCCCCCTTGCTCGCAAGAGCGAGCGCACTCTCTCTTTTCTCTCAAATAAATAAAATCTTTTAAAAAATGTTATTCACACCATAAACATGGCAAATGCTAACTTTTTTTTCTTTTTTTTTTAAAGATTTTATTTATTTATTTGACAGACAGAGATCACAAGTAGGCAGAGAGGCAGGCAGAGAGAAAGAGAAGGAGGCAGGCTCCCTGCTGAGCAGAGAGCCCGATGTGGGGCTCGATCCCAGGACCCTGAGATCATGACCTGAGCCGAAGGCAGCGGCTTAACCCACTGAGCCACCCAGGCGACCTAACTTTTTTTTCTTGTAAGCAGATAGATTTACCATCAAATATTTACAGAACCCCCAAAACACGTCTTTAAAACGCTGGGGCTCTCAAGAATGCGGAGAAAAACTGCTGGTGTGAAGTCAGGGTTCAGGGTCTTGATTTAAGTGGTAGGGATGCTTTCAACCGTCTGGATAATACAGGGCAAGTCACTCGACATGGCTTCTTCCCCTGCAAACTGAGGAGGCTGAACTAAGCCAGGACTCAAAAGTTAGCGTGCATCACCCCCAGGGTGCAGTGAAAGGGGGCTACAGTGTGTGCGCCCGTTTAAAAATGCAAGTTCTGGGGCCCCTGGGTCGCTCAGTAGGTTAAGCCTCTGCCTTTGGCTCAGGTCATGATCTCAGGCTCCTGCGAATCCTCGCATCGGGCTCTCTGCTCAGTGGGGAGCTGCTTCTCCCTCTCTCTGCCTGCCTTGTGTCTATTTATGATTTCTGTCAAATAAATAAATTAAAAATAAAATAAAAGGAAATAAAAATGCAAGTTTTTGGTCCACCTAGTGGCGGTAAGCTGTAAGCCTGGATGGCGCCCAGGAATTCACGTGTTAAAGAAGCAGCCAGAGGGTTGGGGATCGCACCTCGAGACCAGGGGAGTAAGTGGTCTTTTAGGTGCCCTTTGGCTCCGCCCTGTGCTGTTCAGGTGGAGCTGGTGAAGTCTCAGGAATGAAACGAGGGGAGAGGAAAAGCAGAGGAGAAAAATCACTCAACAGTAAGAGAAAATGTTGATGGGGAGTGTTTTAAAAAGCCCATTGTATCAATATTCCCTATTGGAAAGCCCCCACGACTCTGGTCCAGAGTGAGTTGGATTCCCAGCGTTGGTCGTGGAGCCCTTGCGAATACAATGCGTATTTTATTCTCCGCTAGCCCACAGAACAAAGCTCTCCCACTAACTTCCCAGCCCTCTGCCCCAGATTTGAATACGCCCGAGATGAAAGGCAACATGCAAAATGCTTCCTGCCCTCCTGGTCCACGGCTTCCCCATGGGTTCCTTGGGGTAGGAGAAGACAAAGGAGGATTTGGACAGTCTGGGTTCTGGTTCTTCCAACCAGATTAAACTCTAGGCCACTCCTCAGCAACACCCCCGCATCATCCCTGCAATCCCACAGTTGACACACCAGCTCAGCGTGGCCATACCGCCCTCTTGCGGCAGAAAGCGGGACTCAGTCCGGGGAGGAAAACAAACGCCTGCGGAGGAAACAGTCCCGGGAAGACACTATGTTTCAAGATTGGGAAGGAGGAGAAAAGTAAGATACCACCAGAGAGACACTCTCCATGGTCTCTTTCTACTTTACCTGTCCTTTCTGCATCCCCACACCAGTCCTCCCACTTGTCTTTGCCCTCTGTTAATAACTTTTTGGATGCCTTGCAGTTTACAGAGTTTTCACAAATATCCTCTCCTGTGATCCATTCTCTCTCCCTTTTCACATCACCTCTCATCCCCTTAGAGAATGAGAAGGAAAAACGGAAAAATAACAACCTTTGTAAATGCCTTTCTTGTATTTTGCATAAGGGTAGTAGCCCTGACCACACCCTTATTTTTGGGTTGTAGGACCTCAGAGTTATGATCCTGACCTTGACCCTTGTAGGAGCCCATTAACTTTGTTCTGCTTTGTGGTCACAGACTAAGCCTTAAACTTTCCAGGGCTTGATCACTGGGGGAAAAAGAAAGCCAGTCATGGACTAAAGCAGCACAGGCCTAGATAAACAATTTTTTTTTAAAGATTTTATTTATTTGACAGACAGAGATCATAAGTAGGCAGAGAGGCAGGCCAGGGGTGGCAGGGAAGCAGGCTCCCCCCTGAGCAGGGAGCCTGATGTGGGGCTTGATCCCAGAACCCTGAGATCATAACCTGAGCCGAAGGCAGAGGCTTTAACCCACTGAGCCACCTAGGCACCCCTAAATAAATAAAATATTAAAATAAATAAATAAATAAAAGACTGGCCTCTCCTTCTGCTCCTCCCCACCAAGATAAAGAAAGAAAGAAAGAAAGATGCACAAGTCATGAATGTGCAGTTCAATTCATTTTAATGAATCGAGTGTACTGTGTAACCTGCATCAAGATCAAGAACAGACATGACCAACATTCCCTTAATGCCCTTCTCGTAACCCCATCCAGTCCCAACTCACCCTCAAGGTTACTGCTATTCTGCTTTTAACACCAAAGATTAATGTGGTCTGCTTTTGGATTTCATATATGTGGGATCCAACAATAAGTACTCATGGAGATGACCTTTGCTGAGCATTGTGAAATTAATCTATGTAGTTGCTCATAGCTTGTCCTCATTAGTGTGGTATATCATAGAAATATATCACAATTTGTCCCTTTTATTGATGGTAGACATTTGGGGTATTTCCAGTTTGGGGCTATTCTAAGAATGCTCCCATGAACATTCTTGTCCATAGCTTTTAGGAAATGTATGTACACATTTGGGTTTTGTAACTGGGAGTAGAATTGCTAGGTCCTAAGATTGCTTTAACTGATACTGCCAAATAGATTTCCATAGAGTTAAACTAATTTACACTCCCATGAGCAACGTGTGAGTTTCCATTGTTTTGTATTATTGACAATGTTGGGATATTGTTTTTCATTTTAGTCATCCTGGTGGGTGGGTAATGATATTATTACCTTGTAGTTTTCATTTACATTTCCATGATGACTAATGAAGTTGAGCACTTTTCAAGAGCTTGTGGGCCCTTTGGTGAGGGTATCTTCTTTTGTCAAGTACCCAGTTAAATCTTTAAAGCAAACAACTTAAAGCCTACCTTACCCCACCAGGAATGTTAAAAGCATTGTTAAGTATTCAGTGTAATCCCAAGTAATCATGTTCTATTCATGGCTACCCTGAGCAATATTCCTTATACTTGTATTTACACGGTGTCATTTGGTTAATACAAGTACTCTGAGAAGTAGAAGGCAGACATTATGTTTGTTTTACAGAAGGAGAAACCACCTCTGGGAAATTGTAATATGCCCCAAATCAGTAGTAAAACCAAGCTCTCCTAGCAAGATTTTGCTGTTTCCTGGCTAAGTGTTCTTTTCATTTCGGTGGTTCTCAAACCCATTTGATCTCCCCATCTTTTATAACCAATATTTTGTATCACCCACTCTTTACTACAATAAAATTAAATCTATAGATAGTTTCCAAAGATAATATACCTACAGTATAAAGGAAAAAATAAAAGAACTATCATTTGGGCACCTGGGTGGCTCAGTCAGTTCAGTGTCTGCCTTCGGCTCAGGTCATGATCCTGGAGTCCCAGGATCAAGTCCTTTTCCCTCTGACCCTCTCTCCTCTCATCCTTTCTCTCTCTCTCTCTCTCTCAAATAAGTAAATAAAATCTTTAAAAAAAAAAAAAGAACCTGTTGATTTATAATAAATAATTGCTTTAATTACAAATAAAATATAACAAGAGCCCAGGACAATTGGACTAGGACATATAATGAAATAATTGATGCTTATCCCTAAAAGGAGACTCACTTTAAATTCAAACAGCCACGAATGAGACAAATACAAGTGGTCATCCTGACAACTCTGACCCCACATGTCACTGTTCCTGACACGATTTTCCAAATAAGCGAACAACTTTAGGTAAAATTCTGAACAAATAAAGTACAATCACCCTTTAACTTATATAGTAGTTTATTCCTGAAAAAGTCACTGTATTTTTTTGTGTGAGACTGACGTGCTGCCTACTGTGCTAAGAAGGCACTGAAAAGTCACTGTATTTTTTTTTTAAGATCTTATTCATTTATTTGACAGAGACATAGACAGAGAGCACAAGTAGGCAGAGCAACAGGCAGAGGGAGAGGGAGAAGTTGGCTCTTCACCAAAAAGGGAGCCCGATGCAGGGCTCGATCCCAGGACCCCGGGATCACAAACTGAGACAAAGGCAGCTGCTTAACCGACTGAGCCACCCAGGCATCCCAAAAGTCACTGTGTTTCTAAACCATGTAAAAAATATTTTATGTTTATATACCAAAAAAGTTAGGTTTCAGGCCCAGATAATGAATATCTGAGGATACATTTAAAAATGGACAGCATGCAACACAATTCTTCATTTGGGGGCTTACCATGCTTGTTGTGGGACAACTTAGCAGTCATGGCTCATGTCTTCCATATGGCAATAGTGTCCCCCCGTTGACTGAGACAACCCAAAACTCCTTAGGGCAGTACTGCTCCTACCGAGAACCCAATACTACACACTCCATACAGTAAAGTCTCTGCCTGAAATATGGAACGTGACCAAAAAGCTGGGTTGGGGACCTGGAAAAACCTGGGTTCAGCACTCAGCCAAGCTTATTCTGAGAGACCTTAAGCAAGTCGCTTAACGTCTCTGAGCTTAGTGGCTCCAGTTAGGAGGTTGGCTTCTGTAACCTGAAGCAGCAGTGGCAGTGCTGTTGTGATGTTCCTTGGCACCTGTTGCATGTAGAGAGCTTCTATCCCTTACACTCCTAGTCTGCCTCCACCCTACCCTGCCCCATGTTGGAAGCACTTTGCAAGGTTGACCAGTTACTTCTGCACGTGGTGCCTTTGATAGCCTCAGTCCCTGTTGATAAATAGATTCAGCAGTAGATCGTATGGAAGATATGAGCATGAACGCTCAGGAAAAAAGTATCAAAATTCATATCTATTGCCTGGGTAGAAAATATTCCGTAAGGCCTTAGCTATTGAAAAAAAAAAATACACTATTTGACATGTTCCCGAGTCTGAATGAATTACCACATCAGAACCATAACCTTGGTAGATATAACACCTTCTCATTGGAATCCCAACTACAGGCCTTGCTAACACATGCCTTTTTAAAAATTGGTGATAATTGACTGCCTGAAAAATAGGAATCAAATTAGTGAGTAAGATCACAGTGGATTCAAAAGTATTAATAGAGCCTAGATTCAAAGGCCCAGGGGTGCAGAATGTGAACATCACATGATCATAGATACACTGTACTCTAGTTTTTCTAGTTAATCACCATGAATTTATACAAATACAAAATTAACATGTGTTGGAGATTTTATTCAACTTATTAATTAATGAAGGAAGCAATAAGATGTTAAAAGCATTTCAAATGAAAAATTGACACACTGGACAAGGCATTTTATAGTTCTTTGAACAGAAACCATTTGTATTACTATGAACAAGAAGCATTTATATGGCTATCAATTTCCCCCCAATTTAACTTCTATCCCTACAGGTAGAATGTTTTGTTTTGCTACAACCTGGTACCAGTTTCCTGTTGCTGCTGTAACAAATTAACACAAACATAATAGCTTCAAATAACACACATTTATTATCTTACAGTTAGTTGGAGTATCTTAAGAGTTATAGGTCAGAAATCTAAAATGGGTTTCACTTGGCCAAACTCAAGATGCCCTCACCACTGTGTTCCTTCTGGAGTCTCTAGGGGAGAATCATTTCTTTGCTTCTTCCACCTTTTAGAGGCCAGTCCTGTTCCTTGGCACACTGTCACCTCCTTCCGTCTTCAAAGTCGATACTAAATAATGATCAGTTGAGACTTTGTCACTCAGCAGCACCCCAGATTCTTGATTTCATAGTCACGTCTCCTCTGACTCTCACCTCCTACCTCCTCTTTCACTTATATGGAGCCTTATTATTACATTGGCTCGCCTGGATAATCCAGGATAATCTCTCCTCTCTAGATCTGCAAATTCCTATAGAATCAGATAATGCCCTAGGAGTCTGAGAGGCTACACCCTGCAGGCCACTGATGGGACGCCATTAATCTCTTTTGCCCTTTTTCCAGTCTCAGACTATTTTTCCTGATAATGACAATGCTTATAATCAGGGTGACTACGCAAAACACAAGGTCAGGCAGCCCTGAGAGCACAGCCCCTGAGGAGGGAAGCAGCTGCCCCTTTAATTGGGCCATGGTCACTGTCCCTCCTCAACTGACTTGGCTCATTTCCCTTGGCCTCTGCAAGCATTTGAGTTTTACAAACCTGGTTACTGATTGATCAAATTCCCTTTCCTCCATCCTGGAGGGATGAGAACAGAGCAGAAACATTTAGTCCACAAATGGGGCAAAATAACAACAAAGAGAAATAGGCATATGGTAGGGCAAAGACAAAGCCAAGTCTTGTGATTTTGTGTCGACCTGGCCTTGTCCCAGGGTTGGGGCAGGAGTGGGGACAAAAGAGAGTGGAAGAGGAGTCTGTCCATGCTGCTCTCTCCTTCCCCTCTGTTTGGCTTTCATGGAATAAGGGGGAGCCAAGACTTGCCCTGTCACAAGTCCAAGTTGACTTCAGGCTATTAACTAAACTAAATGGCCACAGTGCTATGGGAAGTAGCTGGCCACGCTTGATCAATCCAACAATTTTCAGATTGCTCCCGCTCAAAGTCGTGTTTAACCCTACATTTTCACAGGGCTTAGTTTCTCATCTCATCTCTCCTAAGCAAATCCTCTTAAATAAATGGCAATTAACCAAGACAAGATGAGGAGCTGCCTCACAGAGGCCAGAAGGTCCCTTCAGTCAAACCCAAATTCCTTCCCTGAGCAAACACTGACTTAGCCCCTGCTGAATGCAAGGCACCAGGTTAGGCTCTGATGGAGATGTAAGTAAGTCCTGCCTTCAAGGAGTTCCAGTCTAGGGGAAGAGAGGTAAGGACAAAGTCACATGTTCAAAGCAAAGAAAGGAGAGAAGAGAGTTCCAGATGGATGGAATAGCAGTAGAGAAAACACAAAGATATGGACACAGAGAGGATATGTTCTTGGCAGAGAACCTGAGAGAGAAAGAAGTTCAGTGTATGAGCTCCAGCTCAGGACAAATAGCACAATGTCATGCAGATGAGACTGGAGAAGGGGGAGGAGGACCAGATGAACACGTGTGTACCTTCAATCTTGGGTTGAGTCCTTTGTTTGCTAGGTATTTACTTAGCACTCTAATGCACCCAATACCAAGTCAAGCACCGCTAACACAAACAAAAATGAATAAGAAATGGTTCTACCTTCAATAAACCACAATCTAGGGAAGTTCAGATAAATGCTTTCAGTAGTGTGAAACTGAGTGCTGAAAGAGATGTGCTGTGCTTAAGGACTGAGCCAGAGACCCACAGAGTCTGCTCACAAGAACAGGGGAGAGGAAGGAGGGCCACTTGGAAGGTTTTGCAAAGGAGCCCTATAATTAGTAATTCTGCCTGGTAGGAAGTAAAAGACAGAAGAAATTATTAAATGGCCACCCGTAGTCTACATAGAGGGTCTATGATTATAGACGTTCCAAAGGCACAAAACTCCTCATGTCCAGTCTGATGGGGTCCTTGATGGCTCCCATTGCATCAAGACAGTCTGAGGCTAAATTGAAACCTTGTACAAATTCACTTCCCTTCTGCTCCATTCACTTGCCTTCTGCCTTACACGCCTTGGACTGGTTTTTCTCTGCCCTGCAGCTCTGCAATTTCGCTCAGGATTTGATTCGTCCCAGCTTTTGACCTTGGACTCACGGTCTGGCTGCAGTTCTTTAAATTGCTGATTCTATGAAAGGCCTTCAGGTCACATCACTGCCTCTACCAGTTACTCAGTAACTAACTGGCAAATTCTGAGATTCCCAGTCAGGCGAGAAGGAAGAGCTTACAGGCACTCTGCATTCGCTCTGCTTGGTTAACTTGGCATTGAAAAGAAAGTTTCTCCTTCCAGAGGTGAATTCCAGCCTTTACAGCCATAGAGCCAAGAGCTCTGAGCCTGTTCATGTCATTACCATCCTCCCCCAATGCTGGCCAAATCCACTGTATCTTCTCCCCACCCTCCCAACTATGCCAAAGACCCTGCAGTTTCATGGCATCCTACTGTGACTGCACAATTTTTTGACCCTCCACGTCCCATGTTTTTTGCACAATGAAAATCATAAGACGATTTCTGTGTTCCTACCCTCCTGGGAATCTCTGAAAGGGCTTGGGCCCCTCATGTAGCCAGAAAGACCATGCACAGAATCCACTTTGCTTGAGTCCCTGTGGGACCACTTAGAATAGAAAAAGACCCTGGCAGGCATTGGTCAATGGCCAGCTTGGCTAAGGAAGGGGTTAGTGAGCCTCCCTTTCATGGAATTCTGCTTCCTGGCTCTGGGTTTGACCTGTGTGCAAATTTCCAGGAAGTACTGAACATCATGATGCTATTAATCAGCTTGGCTGCTAAAGGAGGTGGCTTTACAGAAATGATGGCTTTGAGGTTGTGACAGAGAAGTAGGCTGGCTAACTGTCTATACCTCCCCAGTAGTCTGGCCAAGACCAGAACCTGGGGGGCAGGGTCTGTCCACAACAAGGAGACCCATGTGGACGACTTGAGCTGTGTGTTCATAGCCATAGAGGTAATTGTTATTTATGGTGTAGGTAGGGCTTGTTGTAGGCTCCTCCCTAAATAACATGTCAGTTCTAATCCTATTAATACCTTCTTCTTTTTCTTCATGCCTCACTATTTATCCGTAGGAATTTATCCATGGTTCTAGCCAAACTATTTTCTAGGTGGTGAGCCACCTTAATGAACAGGGCCAGTCCAGCGAGTCCAGATCCAATACTTTCTGTTCTTGGTGAATGTCAATACCAGATGTGCTCTCCTGGGGATTGAGAGGTTCAGAACGGGTTCATTCCATGTGAGACCCCATGACAGCTGGTCATGGAACTTATGAAGTCACTGACATTTTTATCATGCCTTTGATGTAATGATACGAGTACTCTTTCAAGATGCCAGAGTAGTGCCCGGGGACCTGAGATGGCAGAGTCTCCCTGGCTCCCTGCTGCTTTTCCAGCCTCATAGTTAGGTGCCCCACCACCTCTATCCCCACCCCTCCAGCCTCATCTCACTTCCTGAAACCTGCTTTCATCTGACTCATCCCACCGCTGGCTAAACTCATGAGGAGTAAACAACTCATGGGACAGTGACTGTCTGTGTTGTCTCCCTTATGCCTGTTGGGCTCATATTTATATAAAATGTCCAGCACAAGGGAGAGTAGTGAACAGGCTCTTCATAAACAGTATTTATTTCCATTTTCATTATGCTATGTGATGACCCCCTAAATATAGTTTTAAAATTCCAAGATCATCTTTCTTCTAATTGTCAGTTGAACATTCGTCCTTTGATGTCTTGCCCTGACTTCAAGTTCGACGTGATCAAAACTGAACATAGTCCTTCCAAATTATGGTTTTCCTTCCTACTTCTCTGTTTCTCTTACCATTCTCTCAGTCTCTGGGATTAAAAACTCGAGAGTCCTCCCTCCAGATCCTCACTAACAACTGTCTCTCATGTTTTATCAGTTACCTGATACTTCAGATTCTTTTCAAATGCTTCCCTAACCCAGTCGTTCTCAACCCTGGTTGTACCTTAGAATTATTAGAGGAACAGTCTTAAAATACAGACGTGGGTCATGTCTGGGCCACTTCCCCCCGACAGTTGTGCAGATCATTCAATGCACGAGGATGGGTGGGTGGTCAATTCAGTTCATGTTCTGCTTGTTAAGCTATTGGCCCCGGCATGGAGCTACATCTGATGGCAGAAAGGAAAGCCTTTTGAACTCACACAAAGGCACTGTATGGACCAAGAAAGCCCTTTGAACTCACACAAAGGCACTGTGCAGGCCAAGAAGGCCCTGGCCATCCCGCTGAAATTCTGATTCAGCCAACCTCAGGATCTATATTTAAAAAGAATTCCCATGAAACAGATAAACTTTACCCCTAAATAGTCATGTTCCTTTCTCTCTCTCTTTCATGTCATTATTGTTAAACATAATACTTCGATGTGTTGTTATAGACCCAATGACGCATTCTTATCATTATTACTTTTAAGGGAGCTGGAGAAGTACAAGTAAATACAAGTATGTATTTATAGAGTTTGTTATATTCACCTTCTGATTTACCCTTCCTGTTTCTCTCTATTTGTTCCTGTGGGTTTGTATTACCATCTGGTGTCATGTCCTTACTTCAGCACAGCTTTGCTCCCACCTGCCTCCTTTGTGCTATTATTGTCAAATAGATTACATTTTTTTCATGTTACAGACCCAACAATGTATTTTTATACATCTTATTTTATGTCATTGCTTTTTTAGAAAAAAGAAATATAACCCAATACCATAAAATTCGCCCTTTGATGACCCTTGATGACTAGTCCTTGTTGGTCATTGGTCTATCTTCTGTCTATTCAGAGCCTTTGCTCATTTTTAAACTGGGTTAATAGTCTTTTGACTGGTGAATTGCAGATGTTGTTTAAATATTTTATGTATAAAGTCCTCTACCAGACATGTGATTTGCAAATATTTTCTCTTGTTCTGGTACACTGTCTTTTCACTTTCTTGATGCTGTCCTTTAAAGCACAAAAGGTTTTAATTTTATGTATTCTTAATATAAGTACATTCATCTAGGTTTTTTTGTTGTTGTTGTTGTTGTCTTTTAAAGAGAGGGAAGGGGGAAAGGCCAGAGGGAGAAGGAGAGAGAAAATCTTACATCTTAAGCAGGCTCCATGGCCAGCACAGAACCTGACAGTGGAGCTCAATCTCACAACCCTGAGATTAACACCTGAGCTGAAATGAAGAGTCAGAGGCTTAACCACCTGAGCCAGCCAGATACCCCTGAGTTTATCTTGTCTTAATAATTGTATCTACGTTTTTCTTGTTGCTTGCCTTTCTGCTGTCATATTTAAGAAATCATTGGCTAGTCCAAGCTCATGAAAATTTACCTCTATGTTTTCTTATGAAAGTTTCATAATTTTAGCCTTTATATTTAGGTCTTTGATCCAGTTTTTTTTTTTTTTTAAAGATTTATTTATTTATTTATTTGACAGAGAGAGATCACAAGTAGACAGAGAGGCAGGCAGAGAGAGAGAGGGGGAAGCAGGCTCCCTGCTGAGCAGAGAGCCCGATGCGGGCCTCGATCCCAGGACCCTGAGATCATGACCTGAGCTGAAGGCAGCGGCTTAACCACTGAGCCACCCAGGCGCCCAATTTTGAGTTAATTTTTGTACATGGTGTGAGGTTGAGGTCCAACTTTATTCTTCTGCAAGTACATATATAATTGTCTCTGCACCATTTGTTGAAAAAACCATTTTTTCCTCATTGAATAGTCTTAGCACTTGTATTCGTTTCCTATCCTTGATGTAGCCCATTATCACTGAGTAGCTTTAAACAACAAACATTTTTTCTCGCACAGTTCGGGTGACCAGATATCAAACGTTAAGGTAGGGCTGCTTGCTCCAGAGGCTTTGTGGGGAAAACTATCCTAGCTTCTGGTGGCTGATGGCAATTCTTAGTGTTCTTTGGCTTATAGATGCCTCACTCCAATCTCTGCCTCCATGGTCACATTGCATTCTCTCTGGGTATCCATGTCTCTATGTGTCCTTTCTTCTTATAAGGACACTTTGGATTTAGGACCTTTAGTCTTTGGATTTAGGACCTATCCCTATCCAGTATGATATCATCTTAACTTACCCAATTACATCTTTGAAGGCCCCATTTCCAAATAAAACCACATTCTGAGGCTCTGGGTGGACATGGACTTTGGGGGGGACATTATTCAATCCAGTACAGTCCACCCTCTGGTTGCTCAAGTTCACATCCATCCCATTCTCTCCATCCCAAGACTTCCAAAAGTTTTAACCTATTCAGCAACCCCTAAGTCCCAAATGTCATCTAAATATCAACTCAAAAAGTCCACTCATCATCTAAATTATCTAAACAAGGGGCACCTGGGTGGCTCAGTCCATTAAACATGTGCCCTCAGGTTGGACATGATCCCAGGTTTCTGGGATCAAGCCCCACATCCGGCTCCCTATCCAGCAGGAAGCCTGCTTCTCCCTCTCCTGATCCCCCTGCTGGTGCTCTTTCTTTCTCTGTCAAATAAATAAATAAAATATTTAAAAAATAAAAATAAATTATCTGAAGAAGTATGGGAGGAACTCTGAATGTAGTCCACTGTGGGTCACAATTCCTCTCAGCCCACAAATCTGTAAAACCTAGAAAATAAGATCTCTGCTTCCAAAATGCAATGGTATAACAGGCATAGAAGAGAATTTCCTTTTTGAAAGGGAGAAAAATGGAAAGGACCATCAACAGGGCAAATTCCATTAGGTTTCAAAACCGAATCGTCTGTGACCCGATGCTCTGCACTCTGGGTTCCCTAGGGTGATCCTGCCCTCTCTGGCCTCTGCCTCCATAGTCCTGCCCTCAGATTCATTCTTCCCCCATCATCTCATCCCTGTCCCTTTCAGTCCAGGCTGGCAGTGTTTCTGCTGGTATAAAATTTTCAAGAACCTTGTTGGTCTTCTGTAATGTCGAGAAGATTCATGCCATTAGACCCCATTGTTCACCATGGAGTCTTTTTGTAAAACCCTGTCTCTATTCATTGGTTTCATCTGAGATGGCTGATCAGCTCTGTAAGTCATGACTAATCTCCTTAGCAAATGGTTGTCTAGGTATTGTTGGTGTTTCTTCTAGAGCATGTTCTCTTATCTTTTGCAACATGGGTGGACTAAATCATCAAGCTCTGGCTCCTTTTTGTTTAATGGTTCCTTTTTCAATTTATCTCCTTCCTTTTGCATTTTACCAAAAGCAACAAGAAGAAACCAGGCCACACCTTGGATGTGTAGATTAGCGCTTTTCATTAAATTTGGGAAGTTTGCACTCATTATTTCTTTGGCTATTTTTATTTTTTGTCTCACCTCTTCTGATACTGCCTTTATACATATGTTGGTGCACTACATTTCTCTAAGGTTCTATTCATTTTTTCACTCTTTTTTCTAAATTCCATAATCTCTACTGATCTATCTGCAAGTTCATTGATTCTTACTTCTGACAGATCAGATCTACTGTTGAGTCCCTCTTGTGTATTTTTCCTTTTGGCTATTGTTTCAACTCCAGAATTTCCGTTGATTCTTATGATTTCTATCTCTATTAATATTAACTATTTGATGAGACTTTGTCATCATGTCTTTCTTTAAATGTAAACATGTTTTTTTCCTAGGCTTTTTAAGAAAAAGATATTTATGTATGCATGTATTTATTCATTTGAGAGAGCGATCAAGAGCATGAACAGGGGGGAGGGTCAGAGGAGGAGGGAAGAGCCAACGCCCCACTGAACAGGGAGCCTGATGCGGAGCTCCTTCCCAGGACTCTGGGATCATGACCTGAGCCAAAGGCAGACACTTACCCAGCTGAGCCACCCAGGCGTCCCTTTCTCTAGCTTTTTGAATATATTTATAATAAATGTTTTAGAGTTTTTGTTGGCTAAGTACATCATCTAACCCTCTCATGGCAGTTTCTATTACCTGCTTTTCTCCCTGTTTTTGTTTTTTGTTGTTTTTTTTCTTTGTATGTCTCGTTTTTTTTTTATTGAGAAGTAGACATTTTAGATAATATATTGTAGCAACTATAGATGTTGATTTCCCACCCAGAATGTTGTGCTATTGTTATTTGCTTTGTCATTTGTTTATTTGTTTAATGACTTGGCCGAACTAATTTTGCAGCCTATTTCCCTTGTGGCATGCAGGCTTTAATGTCTCTGCTCAGATATTCACCCTTTATTTTTATCCTTTAGCTTGGCTACCTACAGGTCACCCTGGGTGGCATAATGTACTTACTGGTCACAGGTTGTGCTTAAGGTTCCTTAGCCAGTTTCATTTTCACATCTTATTGTTGAACGTGTGTTTGGCTTGGAGGCTGTAGTCACAGTTCTGGTAGGCTTTTTTTTGTTTTTGTTTTTGTTCTCCCCATGTCTGTTCAGGGCCTAGTATCTTGGGTGTTCCCTCCTGATCACTCCTGAGAGGCTACAGCCTTGGCCATGCCCACGTGTGAGGCATGTCCCAACTGCCAGGAATGAGCAATTTTTCTCTGAAGTCTGATTTCCCAGGAGTTGCCCCTAGTCAGATTATTGCTCAGTCATCATTTGGTCAGAGATTGTGTTTAAGCCCCTTGTTTCATAAGGGGCCCTGTGTGAACAGGCCTGGATATAGCATGAGGAACATACATTTTCAAGTCTACCATGCCCTGGTCTTGCTGCCCACGATTGAGTGCAGGCAGGCAATTGTGCATAACCTTCCTAAACCCTAGAATTGAGCGGACTTTCAAGAGGATCCTTCTTGGCTTTCTCTTTCCCCAGTTCCATATTAAATTTTTAATTGCTCTGCCATTTTGCTGATATCATGGAGCTACCAGTGTCTTCTTAATTGCTTTACATCAAGATCTCTGATGTTTTCCATAACATGTTAAAGCAGAGATTTCCAGGCCTTGTTCCAATAAATTGGGGTCTCAGCCAGAGCTCTAGACCTCTTTATTCTTATGGATTGCCTTTCCTTCTGGACAGAATCCTTGTCCATCAGAGCTGGGTGTGGGACCCATTTTTCCTAGAGCGACACCCTGCTTTGAGAGAGGGGAGAGAGGGGAATGGAAGCCACTAATCTTCTCTACTTCTTCTTCCCTGCACAGGACCCCCACTCTAAAACTGGCTTGAGGGAGGGGTGAAGTGATGGGGCCCCAGTATTCTCAGCTCTCCATGCCTATAACAGAATTTCTGCAGCAGAAGACTAGGGGCAGGAGAAACCTCAGCCATCTGCCTGTCCCACGATGAAACTATAGCCACAGACTGGGACCTGGGAGGAAACTTCTTGCTAAGAATAAAGCTCTTGGGTAGAACTTCTATAACAAAGGCCAGGTGGTGGTGGAGAAGGGGCAAGGGAATAATGGGTCATGGCATTTCTTCCCAAGATTTAGGTTTCCTTGTATATTACATCTCCATTTACTCTATGTCCTTAGAACAATTTCCAGGGCTTTTAATTATTGTGTTTGTTTTGATTTATAATTTTTACCAGTTAAGTTGTTAGTTTGCTGGAGAGAATGTCCACTTAACTCTTTATTCTGCCATCTGAAAGTCCCACCCCCTATGTACTGTATCTAGAACAGTGCCCATCATGGTAAGTACTCAACAAGTACTCAACTGTGCTCTACTTTTGTTTCGCCCCATTTATCCTTCACGATTTAGTGGTTTCCATCTGCTCAGCAAAGCCTTCCTCAGTTACATAGATCATGACAGCCAGCCTGCCTCTAAAACCAGTAACACATATTATGTGTTGCTTTGCACATTCACTTACCTTCCATGTATGGATGCTGCCTCCTTGGTTGGGCCATGAAATGTCTTCTGCTTTTTTATATTCCCAACACATCTGATGCCCAGAAAATATTTGTTAAATGATATGTAACAAAGGGTACTATATAATTATAGAGAAATAGTTTTTACCTGACCCTATATAAATAATCCCATTGACACATCCACTCCATAGGCCATTTTTTTAAAAGATTTTATTTATTTATTTATTTGGCAGAGAGAGAGAGAGTGCACAAGCAGGCAGAGTGGCAGACAGAGGCAGAGAGAGAAGCAGGCTCCCTGCCGAGCAAGGAGCCTGAGCGTGACTCAGTCCCAGGACCCTGGGATCCCAACCTGAGCCAAAGGCAGTGGTCCAACTGACTGAGCGTCCCTCAGTAGGCTATTTTTAAAAATATGTTTTGAGGGCATCTGGGTGGCTCAGTAGGTTAAGCCTCTGCCTTCGGCTCAGGTCATGATCTTAGGGTCCTGGGATCGAGCCCCACATCGGACTCTCTGCTCAGCAGGGAGCCTGCTTCCCCCTCTCTCTCTGCCTGCCCCTCTACCTACTTGTGATTGCTCTCTCTAATAAATAAATAAATAACCTTTTAAAAAATAAATAAATAAAAATATGTTTTTAGCATAATTAACATAGGATACTATTCATTCATTTAAAGTGTCCAAGTTGGGGTGCCTGGCTGGCTCAGTCAGTGGAACATGTGACTCTTGATCTTCGAGTCTTGAATTCGAGTTTTTACTTAACAACAACAACAAAAAGTAATGTGTCCAAGTCAGTGGTTTTTAGTATAATCACAGCGTTTTGCAACAATCAGCACAATTTTAGAACATTTGCATCACCCCCATTATGACCCCCAGTCATTCCTTGTTTTTCCCCAATCTCCTATCCCTAGGCAAATGTACTTTTTCTCTCCATGGATTTGACTATTCGAGACATTTCGTGCTAATGGAATCATACACTATGTGATCCTTTGTGACTGACTTCTTTCACTTAACATAAGGCATTCAGTGAAGCCGAACTGCGCACATTTCAATACTTCACTTCTTGTTATTGCTGAATAGAATTTCACTATATATGGATATACCACATTTCGCTTATCTACTCATCAGTTGATGGACTCTTGAGTTGTTTCTACTTTTTGGCTATTCTGAATAATGCTGCCATGAACATGCATGTACAAGTTTTTTTTTTTTTTTAAGATTTTATTTATTTATTTAACAGAGAGATCACAAGTAGGCAGAGAGGCAGGCAGGGTGGGTGGGGAGCAGGCTCCCTGCTGAGCATAGAGCCTAATGTGGGGCTCGATCCCAGGACCCTGAGATCATGACCTGAGCTGAAGGCAGAGGCTCAACCTACTGAGCCACCCAGGTGCCCCAAGGTGTACAAGTGTTTGTGTGGACATGTTTTCATTTCTCTTGGGCAAATAACTAGGAGTGGAATTGCTGGGTCATATGGTAACTCTCTGTTCAGACTTTGGAGGAACTGCCAAACTGTTTTCCTAAGCAACTGAATCAGTTTACATTCCCAAAAAGAGTATAGGAATGTTGCAGCTTCTCTACATCTTCACCAACACATTTTGTCTTTTTGATGCCATCATCCCAGTGAATGTGAAGTGAGATCTCATGGTTTTGACTTGTGTTTCCTTGATAGCTACTTTTTTTTTTTAAAGATTTTATTTATTTATTTGACAGAGAGAGATTACATGTAGGCAGAGAGGCAAGCAGAGAGAGAGGAGGAAGCAGGCTCCCTGCTGAGCAGAGAGCCCGATGTGGGACTCGATCCCAGGAGCCTGGGATCATGACCTGAGCTGAAGGCAGCGGCTTAACCCACTGAGCCACCCAGGTGCCCCCTTGATAGCTACTTATATGGAACATCTTTTCATGTGCCCCTTGGCCCTTTGTATGTCTTCTTCTCAAATCCTTTGCCCATATGTAAATTGGGTTTTTTGTCATTTTATTATGTTATGCCCCAATAATGGGTCCGTAATTAAAGGAGCGAGACTGACACAAAGCGAAGGTCAAGCAAAGCTTTATTTCGCGCCAAGCATCAAGAATCTAACCGAACGTTCAGCGACGCACCTCTTACAAGAGAGGGCGACCCTTCTCTGTTTCGCAGACTAGCTTTTAAGGGCAAAGGCCATGCGGTCGGGCCTGGCCACGCACAGGTGGCCAATGAGATTGTAACACACACAGGAAATTCCACAGTGATGCTAGGTGACCAACTGAGTTACAATTTACCCTAGTAGACATTTGAACCAGCCTATTACACCTTGATTGGGATTGGCGCTCAAAGGGCGGGGCCCATACTCCTTGGTAACCAGGGAGACAGTATGCATCCCCCCACTGATCGGATGTCTCCATCTGACCTGACCCACCTTTGTATCTGGGCTTTGTTACCTGAAGCTGGTTTCCAGGACTTGTCTCCAAGTAAATCCCCTGGGGGAAGGGGAGCAGGGACAGTTTCTAAATAGGTCCTTGCAATTACTTAAGAATACTTTATATATTCTAGATACAAGTCCCTTATCACGGGTATGATTTGCAGAAAATTTCTCTCCCATTCTTGGGTTATCTTTTTATTTTCTTGATGGTATCTTTTTTTGTTGTTAAGCTTTATTTATATGAGAGAGAGAAAGCGTGGGGAGGGGCAGTGCAAGAAGAAGAGAGAGAGAATCTCCAGCAGATTCCCCACTGAGCATGGAGCCTGAACGGGGGCTCAGTCCCATGACCCCGAGATCATGATCTGAGCCAAATCAGCAGAAGCTTAACCAGCTAAGCCACCCAGATGCCCCTTGATGATGTCTTTTAAAACACAATTTTTTTTTTATTTTGAAGTATCTCTAATTTATCCATTTTCTCTTCTTGCTGTTTGTTGCTATTGTTTATCCTTTGAAAATATAGACATGAGAATTGTCCAGAGAGAAAAATACATATGATGGCTGTGCTAATTTTGTTGACACATGGTATCTACCCAATTCAAATACATTTTAGCAGAAAGGGAATTTCTTGGTCATAAACTCTGGGAAGAGTTAAACCACTAAACCATAGGATGGCCAAGGTCATAGTTCAACCTTAGAAAGAACTAGATGCAGAATTAACACCAGGGCTCTCTCTCGAGCTCTCCTATCATGTGTTTTTTACATGGCCAGAAATGCCATCCCTGGCAGCTTCCCCATTACACATTTTATGATTCTGACTTCAGGGAAAGGGGTGCTCACATGGTTGGTGTGTCCATATTCCTGACAGGAACACATGTACTGCCTGCCCCCAGCTCCTCACCTCACATGTCAACCCCCCTCTGCGGCACACACCTTATATAAAAAGCTATTTTCTGGAAAGATTGTAAGACATAACAGGGATCACTGGGGATAAGGGTAGAGGGAGGGCACCTGGGTGGCTCAGTGGGTTAAGCCGCTGCCTTCGGCTCAGGTCATTATCTCAGAGTCCCGGGATCGAGTCCTTCGTCAGGGTCTCTGCTCAGCGGGGAGCCTGCTTCCCTTCCTCTCTCTCTGCCTGCCTCTCTGCCTGCCTCTCTGCCTACTTGTGATCTCTCTCTGTCAAATAAATAAATAAAATCTTAAAAAAAAAAAAAAAGGGTAGAGGGAAAGGCTGTCACTTTTTATTTTATCCCTTTCATCAGATGGAATTACTTTTATTTTTTAAAATTTTAAAATAAAACAAACCTTTAATGTTTAGAAGGGTAAAAAATGTGTATAGGAGAAAAGATGGGGAAGAAATCTTCCAAATGCTAGCAGGAGAGAGATGCATTAAGAAGATAGTCACATATGATTGTTTTCTTTTTTTTTTTTTTCAGTTTTTTCTCCCCAATTTTTTGTAAGGTGATTATATAATTTTATACCAAAGACAATCTTTAAAAAAAAAACCAAAAACCAGAACCAGAAAAAAAGCTGAAGAAATCCTGCAGGGATGTTTCTGAAGAGCAAAAATTAAACAAAAACGTAATCTCATTTACATCAGGCTCATTTGCCCCATCATTTTGGGCAAAATCTGGATCTCCATATCTTAGTTTTGCATAAAGCAGAGCTGACCCAGAGCCACTCTGCCCTTTTGGTGCGGTGGTTGTGACTTTGCTGCTCAGTATGTGAGTCAAAGAACCTTCTCTGTAGCCCACATAAGCGCAAATCCAGTTCTGGGGGAAGAAGCTGGAAAAGAGTGGTAAGGTTTAGAAGCCTAGACATGATGATAAAGTTCCTTTATTATAAGAGGAGTGGAGATAGGAACGAAGTCATCTTGGCTGCTCCAGTGTTGTTGCTGGACAAGTTCTGTCTAGATTCACTCAGTTATGATAATTTACTCAGTGAGAGATGCTGGGATGACCTTGGAATGTGCTTTGCTGGTTAGCGGATTTCCTTCAGCCTCAGCCCTAGACTTCCCCTCCCTCCTCCTTTCTTTTCAGTGACACCTCCTTTTACATAGTCTCCACAAGGAGGTGCCTGAGTGGCTCAGTCATTAAGCCTCTGACTGTTGATTTTGGCTCAGGTCATGGGATCGAGCCCTGCAGGGAGCTCTGCGCTCATTGGGAAGTCTGCTCCAGAGTCTCTCCTTGCCCCTCTGCCCCTCCACACGTCCGTGCACACGGTCTCTCTCACTCTCTCTCGCCCTAAAATAAACAAATAAATCTCTCTATGGTCTCCATGAGCCTTCCAGTCTTTCTGATGGGAACTCACAGGTTTCTTGTGCTTCTCCTCTTCCACGGATTTGCCATGGCCGTTACTGTGTCGTCCTCCAAATCAGCATCAGGGAGCAGAAAAGGACAAGATGATGGAATGGAAGACGACTAAGGTGGCCACATTTCTAAGCAACAAGTTTAGGCACAGACCTGGAAGAGCCAGACAGCATAGATGAGGGATTGGAAGAGCATTGGTTCTTTCTCTCTAGCTCCAAGACTCAGCCCCCAGGCTGTGGGAAAGGGAGAGGGACCGTGCCTGAGGTAGTCCCGCTTTTCCAGTATTGTTTCGGAATTCGAACTCACGAGAGACTCTAACCTTGCTTATATTATTTGCTCATTCACATTATTACTTGAACATGGCCGTCATGTTCTATATCAGTGCAGACTCCTTCCTCGTTTTTCTACACTTGCATGTCAACACCCATACAGGCCAGCAAACACTACAGCATCTGTTTTTTGTTTTTTGTTTTTTTTTAAGATTTTATTTATTTGACAGAGAGAGAGAGAGAGATCACAAGCAGGTAGAAAGGCAGGCAGAGAGAGGAGGGGAAGCAGGCTCCCTGCTGAGCAGAGAGCCAGACACGGGCCGATCCCAGGACACTGAGACCATGATCTAGCCGAAGGCAGAGGCTTAACCCACTGAGCCACTCAGGCGCCCCATAACACCACAGCATCTGATCCCTTAAATATAATCCAGAGCTGGATCTAACCATTCCAAACCTTCCCTTCCAAGAATTAAACTGACTTCCAAGTTGAGGGAACTCGGTTGGTTCCTGCTCACAGGGACATTCTCCACCTTGTTCTGGGGAGTAGGGTGGGACAAGGTGAGTGGCAGAAAGCACTGGCCTGGGACCCAAACTCAGAGTGGACAAACTTCTAGAATAGAAAGTTGTCCCTTCTTCTTCTTCCTTTTTTCTTTCTAAAGACTTTATTTATTTATTTATTTGACAGAGAGAGAGAGAGAAAGCACAAGTAGGCAGAGGGAGAGGGAGAAGTAGGCTCCCTGCTCAGTGGGGAACCTGATACAGGACTCGATCCCAGAACCCTGGGATCATGACCTGAGCTGAAGGCAGATGCTTAGCCAATTGAGCTACCCAGGCATCCTAAAAGTTGCCCCTTCTTTTTTTTTTTTTTTTTTTAAGATTTTTTTTTAAAGATTTTATTTATTTATTTGACAGAGAGAGATCACAAGTAGGCAGAGAGGCAGGCAGAGAGAGAGAGAGGAGGAAGCAGGCTCCCTGCTGAGCAGAGAGCCCGATGTGGGACTCGATCCAAGGACCCTGAGATCATGACCTGAGCCGAAGGCAGCGGCTTAACCCACTGAGCCACCCAGGCGCCCCTTTTTGAGATTTTATTTATTTATTTGACAGACAGATTACAAGTAGGCAGAGAGGCAGGCAGAGAGAGAAGTTGCCCCTTTTTAATGTAGATCTGGAGGCTCCTGAAATTCAGCTGGTATCTTTGTATTAATTCAAGTTTGGTTTTACTTTATAAATGGTGGTTCCTTTCTCTGGTCTTGTTTTAAGCTCAGACCCTGATGCCCTGGGGCTAGAGGTTGGATTGCAGGAGACTCCTTAAGGGGCACAGGAATGGTGCGTGGAGGGGGCACAGGGCAGGGAAACCTGAATTCTCAGAGAGTGCCAAGATTCCACATCCCAGCATCAGGCCACACAACCTATGCAGAATCAGAGACATCGGAGGCTGGGCCCGGATTTAAGGAGGAAGAGAAAAGATCGCAGAATCAACAAAATAATATCGTAAAATGCAGGGAGATTGGCAAATGCAACGTGGCAGATTTTGTTCTGGGTATTAAAATCTCAGAGCTGATCATGAATAGGATGGCACTATAGGCTCAGGGGAAGGCCTGATTGGCCAGGCTGTCCTGGTGAGCTCTGACCTCACTGGTACCCGGCCTCCTCTAGGTAATTGGAGGGGCCAAAAAAAGGCACTTCCTTAAGGACAAAAATATCTCCCATCATCGGTCGGATGCTGAAACAACTTTGTTCCTTTAATGGGATTGTTCTGCCAAACTGGATCAGTGTTCCTGCTAAAATGCAAATATATATTTGGAGCAGTGGCAGGGGGGATGGGAAGGTAATAAGTCTTAGCAACTACCAGCACTTTAGCAGGAATTTGTTTAGGGGCAGAGAAAAATTTCCTAAGAGGACAAGGTACATAATTGGTGTTGGGGGGGGGCGGTGTGTGTAGGGGAGGGGACAGGTTGGAGGAGGGCTCAGAGACGAAGCTAGGCTGAGAAAGGCAGGAGGCCATCTGAGGTATCATAGTCCTTGCTCTCAAAAGATAGAAAATCCAGGCACTAAGATTGAGACAAGATAAACCGCTGACATCCAGCTTCTTGAAGTAGTCATTGAAAATGGAAGGAAGAGTCAGGGTATATTAGAGAGTGTGGTCACACAGAAGGGTCTCACGGAGGTGGGGGATCCACCACCTCCCCACTGGGCAGAAAGCGCTTGCTAAAGGAAAGAGTTGTGCAGAGAAGGTTGAACTCAGCAAGAAATATGTCTTGGGCCAGACTCTGTATTGTTAAGGAGCACTTCCTACCCTCTCCACCCCCACTGCCACGCCCTATGAAGACCACACCTCCAGGGAAATGCCAGGGGTCCACTTCCATTCCAAGAACCGATCCGATATCTTCTTGTGCTTCAACCCACAGGCTGCAGAGTGTCCTGATCTATGAAAAGGTCAGCACTCTGTGAATGGTTAGGCGCTCCCTCTTCTAACCAACTAACCAGGGCCAACTAACTACCACTTTGGAAGAGGGGCTTGGAGTCTCTGGGGAGTCAGTTGTGCTCAGCTTTATGTCCTGCTGCGCTGTGGGCCCTGGCACCCAGGGCAGGGGCTCTCTCTCCTGCACACCCCAAAATAGTGGCTGGCCTCATTAACACGGGCCAACTTGCTTATAAATTAGACCCTTCAGGCTTTACAATTCCCCAAGCCATAAAACCTCACAGCTTTAACCGCCCCTGGAAAATATCAAGGTCAGTCCCCCCAGGAAGCCTCAATGGCACCATTTTACAAAGGAAGAAACAGAAGCACAGAGAGATCAAGGAGCGTGTCCAGGTCACACAGCTACTGAGTGGCTGATATGGAGGAAAGCCCACTCAATGTCCTTTCCACTGCCCCTTATTATTTCTGGCAGAAGATAGAAAAATAATATTTATGGCCCTAGGAAAGTGTCGTTCTTGGATTGCATTCTGATCTTTTCCTCTCAAGACTCACTGAAAGCCATAGAAAAAATTTCCCCACTGGATTTTAGTTTAGTTTAGTTTTTTTTTTCTTTTTTTAACAAATCTGAAAGGAAAAATAGCAAATCTGGTATCCTAATGAGATAATTAATGCACAAGTACTTTGAAAGAGGTACAGCACTTCAGTGCTTTTCAAATAAAAGGTATTATCATGCTCTTGAAAGAAATGCATAGGCCTCTCTGGTGTGGGGGTGGGGCGGAAGCCTGCTTGGGATGGTGAATCACAGACTGGGGGAAGGCGTTTTCTCCAGAAAGCTGACTCATTTCTTGGTTGTACTAAGCTGAGGGAGCCAAACTTCTTGGGGTTATTTCCTACCTTGGTAAGGAGCTGGCGATAGATTCTTTTTGGGTTCTGGGGGGGTTCTTTCTAGCACTGCCGAAAGAACTGGCTTCATATCAAGGTGACTTGTCTGTTTAAGGAAGGCCCTGGCCAACCAAGGTGACTGCAGTTAACTGTGGTTAGTCATCACCATCACCAACCTTGGGGACCCACTTTTTTTTTTTTTAAAGATTTTATTTATTTATTTGACAGACAGAGATCACAAGTAGGTAGAGAGGCAGGCAGAGAGAGAGAGAGCTCGCGAGGAGGAAGCAGGCTCCCTGCTGAGCAGAGAGCCCGATGCAGGACTCGATCCCAGGACCCTGAGATCATGACCTGAGCTGAAGGCAGAGGCTTAACCCACTGAGCCACCCAGGTGCCCAGGGACCCACCTTTTAAAAAGAGCTCTGCTGGGGGCGCCTGGGTGGCTCAGTGGGTTAAGCAACTGCCTTCGGCTCAGGTCATGATCCCAGCGTCCTGGGATCAAGTCCCACATCGGGCTCCTTTGCTCAGCAGGGAGCCTGCTTCTCCCTCTGCCTCTGCCTGCCATTCTGTCTGCCTGTGCTTGCTCTCTCTTCCTCTCTCTCTCTGATAAATAAATTAAAAATCTTAAAAAAAAAAAAAAAAAGCTCTGCTGTGCCTCCCTTTACTGTAGTGGGCAAAAAAGGGGGTCATCGGGCAATTACCAGAGGTAAAGAAGTCCAAAGAAAGCAAAGTATAAAAATAAGAATGCTAGGTCTGGCTACATCATGGTGACCTTGCATAAGGGATGAATTCCTAAGAAAAGGTCAGTACTTGTCTGAATCTGTCTGGCTGCTATAACAAAATACCACAGACAGGGTGGCTTATAGACAATAGATATTTATGTCTGTTGAAAGTCCAAGATCAAGGCGTCCAGCAGATTCCATGTCTGGTGAGAATCTGCTTCCTGGTTCCTAGACGGCTGTCTTCTTGCTATGTTATCATATGCCTGAAGAGAGGAGCTAGTTCTCTGGAGTCTCTTTTGTAGGGTTCCGCCCTCATGACCTAATCACTTCCCAAACCCCCCACTTCCTAATACCATCACATTGGGCATTAGGTTTCCCCATATGAGTTTGGAGGGGGACACACGTATTCAGACTGTTGCAATGATTTTATGTTGCAAGGTGACTGAAAAATCCATTTTAATCTGAATTAAGCAAAACAAATGAATTTATTGATTCATGTAGCTTAATAGTCTAAGGACAGGTCTGATTTCAGGCACTATTGGATCTTGGGGCTCAAGCAATGTCATCAGGACTTAGTTTCACCTGATCATGCAGCTCTGCCTCCCTTCCGTGTTACCTTCATTCTGGGTGGTGGCTCTGGGTGGCCCCAGGCCACTTGTAATGCTGGGAGTCCCAGCCAAAGAGAGAGGTCATTTCTTTCCCTCCTGTTCCTCTACCCCCCACTCCCACCCCGCCCCAATTCCAGGATTCCTTCTGATTGGACCAAATTGGAGCAAATATTATCCCCGGGTTCTGACTGGCTAGAACAGAGAAAGCGGCTTCAACTCTGTGCTGGAAAATTAAACCTCTGCCTTCCAGATTCAGGCTGAGAGGAAAGGTAGCGGTTCCCAAAGGAAACATCGAATGCCAGTAGCACTAGCAAGGGATGATGGGTGCCCGGCTTGGAAAAACAGTGGGTGGGGAGTCAGTTAAACTCGTTTAGGTGTTTGAAACAGTTTCTCCCCCGAAATCAGAGACTGAATTTCAGACTCATGAGATTCTGTCTGAACTCTATCGTCTTTGATTTCTGGGTGGCTTGAATGGAGGGCATATGAAATAAATGTTTTCCTAAATGCATCATATCTACAGACTGAAGTGTAGATGTTGGGTTGGATATCCCTCCCCAAACTATTTGCATTTAAATGAGCAATTCAGTGCCTTAATCTAAAATGAGATTAGATTAGGTTTCGATTAGGGAAAGGACTCAGATAAACTGGTCAGGTTGAGAAGTAGGGGAAGGGAAGCTTAATGGACCCCTGAAATGACAAAAGAAATGGACTGTGATCTATCCTTATTTGGGTATAAAGCTGCTTGTTGGGTATAAACCTTCTTGTTTGCTTTGCCATGGATAGTCCTAGTCCCAATTCCACAGAATCATGCTTCTTCTGAGGTCACCGCTGGATTGGTAAATCACCTCCCTGACCAGACCTGTTCTACAAAGGCCAGTTTTCCTCTGTGTCTACAGCTGCAGTTCTGACTTCCTCCACCTGATCCATTTCCAGACATCCTTCTTTTTTTAATTTTTAAAAAGACTTCATTTATTAATTTGAGATCGACAACAAGAGAGAACACAAGCGGGGGAGGGGCAGAAGAAAAGGGAGAAGCAGGCTCACCCAGCAGGGAGCCCGATATGGGTCTCCAAACCAGGCTCCATCCCAGAACACTGGGATCATGACCTGAGCCGAAAACAGATGTTTAACTCACTGAGCCACCCGGGCAGCCCTCCAGTTCCAGACACCCTGTAGACCAGACATCTCCGAGGCACGCAGGGCTTGAGATCCCAAACCTTGTTTGTTTCCCTGCTCACACAAGCTGAACTCTTCTCCCTGTCTTCTGAAACCCTCCACAATCAGACCCAACCTTCTTCCTTGCTCCTCCTCCATACAATCTGTTCCCGGTTTCCAGGTCCTGCTACGTCTCGGGCTCTTCCTCCCTGGAAAAGGCACACCCCGCCTCACCCCTCACCTCTTCACCTTTACCGGGATGCTCCTCCCAAATGCCTTACTGAGTTCTGCATATTGTTATCTCCACCTGCTGTGATCTAGAAGGATGATAATGCCAGTGGAAGTTGGGTATGATCGGAATTTTTCGCTAGGTTCTGACAGACTTCAGGACTTTTGATTTCTTCAGAGAGTGCAAAAGAACCTGAAACTTCTCCACTCTTTTTGCTGGTTGGTAATCTTCCTGCTGAAAACAAAACAAAAGAAAACAAAACGCCAAAGTCTTCTAGGGCCTTTTGATTATCTTTTCACCATTCCCACAGTATGTTGGATTTTTTTAGATTCCCCTGTAACATGTTTCTGTCCTGTTAGCCTTCCCTCTAGCTAGCCTCACCCCTACTAACAACGTGCTCCTAATGACTTTGAATCATTTGTCGCCGGTTGCTCATTGGCTGTATCACTCCAGCACCGCAAAATCTCTCTCTTTTTCTTCCCATGTCCTCCATTCCTAACGGGGTCTAGTTCTATCCCCGAGACTGTAATCTTACATGCCTCCTAGGGCCAGGGAGGTACTGCAATATTTGAAGCTGACTGAATATATATAATTAGGAGTTAATTGGAAAGGGTAAGGCAAAGCTGAAGGCATTTGATTTCAGAATTTTTAACACTGGGACTAAGGAAATTCACCTATTGTTCAAAGAGGCCTGAATGCAAACCATTGTTTGGGCTTGTCCTAAAGTTTTTCTGTTTTGCAGAACTCTTCCTGGGCAGCACCTTGCCTTCTCACCTGGTGGAGTTTGAATATATTGCTTTAATCTCTTGTAGAAAATGGCAGCAGTTAGAGATGGAGACTCAAGGGACACCTGGGTGGTTCAGTCAGTTAAGCATCTGCTCTGTGGGTAGTTGAGCATGACTAGTTGTCAAGATAGAAGGATATAGTTAGGAGCGCCTGGGTGGCTCGGTTGGTTAAGTTTCTGCCTTCCGCTGAGGTCATGATCCCAGGATCCTGGGATGGAGCCCCCGCAGTGGGCTCCCTGCTCAGCAGGAGCCTGCTTCTCCCTCTGCCTGTAACTTACCCTGCTTCTGCTCTCCTTCTCTCTCTCTCTCTCTGACAAATAAATAAATAAAATCTTTTTTAAAAAGGAAAGAAAAAAAAGAAAGAGAGAGAGAAATGGAGACTCAGGAGGGGGGTTATGTAAATATTAGAACATCATTTCTTTATATTTTTCATTAGCTATGTATCCTGTAATCACAAGTGGGTCATATGGAGACTTCAGGGCAACCTAGAAATATTGCACATTTAACACCAGCTTCTTTTTTTTTTTTTTTTTTTTAAAGATTTTATTTATTTATTTGACAGAGGTCACAAGTAGGCAGAGAGGCAGGCAGAGAGAGAGGGAGAAGCAGGCTCCCTGCTGAGCAGAGAGCCCGATGCGGGGCTCGATCCCAGGACCCTGGGATCATGACCTGAGCCGAAGGCAGAGGCTTTAACCCACTGAGCCACCCAGGCACCCCTTAACACCAGCTTCTTTTCACCTTTCTTCAGAATCTGATTTTGGACCCTTCATGGACCTAGTCAGTTCCAAGTCACTACTTTTTCAGACGCTTTTCTTGTAAGAAGCACTAAGGTTGAATGGTTGTGAGCACAGATATAAGACTAGTCTATCTGGGTTGAAACCCAGACTCTACACCTTTCTGGCTGTGTCTGTCTGTATGACCTTGGGCAAATTAGGCAATGCACCCTGCCTCAGTTTCCTCATTTGCCAAGTACAGATAATAAATAGTACCTACCTGAATCATCATAGAAAGGGAGAAATTAATTCATACATATAAAGAGTAGGGTGTCTGAAAACTCAAGGAACATAAACTTGTTTTTAAACAGTATGTTATATATTTTATATTTTTAAATATATTTTATAGGATATTGTATCTTTTCTAACCCTTGAACAACCCCCAATTTAAAGCAATGAGTCCAGAGGGGCCTGACTGTCACAGTCAGTAGAGCATGTGACTCTTGACCTCAAGGTTGTGAGTTCAAGTCCCACAGTGGGCATTAAAAAAATACTTGTAAAGTAAAAATATATACTATTTTAAAATAATAATAATAATAATAAAGCAATGGGTCCAATTATAATCATTTAAAAGTATAATAAATATATTAAAGAATATCTAATAAACCTGGAAGTACAAGGTAAATTATATATATATAATTATATGTATTTATAAAATATCATAAACTTTTTTTCTCATTATCAAATGTATCCATTGCTCCAGATTTAGAGGTAGTTCACTAAAAATACACCTTAGGATTAAAAAACCCAACATATTATTTAAAAAGCTAAAAAATGTGTGATTTAAAAATAATTTCATCTTATGTTTCCTAATTTTTCAGACACCGTGTACTTAGAACACTGACTGACACTTATTAAGCATCATTACAAATATTATTTTCCTCTGACTAGTTAGGTCCCATGGCCTTTACAGGGAGTGTCCCCTCCTCATCCTGAACCCTTGTCTGGTCCAGCATCTCCACTTTGGAAACCCTTAAAGTGTCATGTTTCCAAAGAGCGTGGTCTACCTACACTATTCCTTGCTCTTCCTGAAGAGTGAAGTGGTATGTGTGGAAAGAATATCATGGGGGCACCTGGGTGGCTCAGAGGGTTAAAGCCTCTGCCTGCGGCTCAGGTCATGATCTCAGGGTCCTGGGATGAAGCCCCAGTCAGGCTCTCTGCTCAGCAGGGAGCCTGCTTCCCCCCTCTCTCTCTGCCTGCCTCTCTGCCTACTTGTGATTTCTGTCAAATAAATAAATAAAACCTTAAAAAAAAAAAAAGAATATTGTAGACACGGTCAAAAAGAGTAAGTGAGCAAGGAATATGAAAACCACTGATTTTATAAGTAACCAGGAAAGGCTTCATTGTAGTAAATGCATAGAGACTTTAAATTAATGCTGACCACTTTTTCCCCCCAGTAATTTGCTCTATTTATTTTTTGCCCAGGTAATATGATCACGTGGTTCACGGTCAAGGATGCAAAAGTACATCCAGTGAAAACTTTCCCTTCTACTCCTACTTTCCAGCCACCTGTTTCCTTCCCGAGGGGAGGGAGGTTTGACCTGTTGCTTATGTCTCCTTCCAGAAACAGTCTATGTACTTCTAGACTCACTGTCCTTCCTTCTGAATCCTTGGGGCCAAGTAGGTTTCAGAATCCAGAACTTTTCAGATTTTAGGCTGTAATAAGGTACGGATAGCAAGCATTCTGTGGGCACCCCAGGCTCTGTCTAGGATGACCAGTCAGGCTGGTTTGCCCCAGACTAGCTCAGTTTTAACACTGTAAGTCCTATGTCCTGGGAGTTCCCTCAGTGCCAGGCAAACAAGGCCATCTGACTAATTTTAATTTAACTAAGTTTTTATGAATGAAGGATGCTTTGTCTTTGCTACTTCTTTTTTAATTTTATTTTATTTTACTTAAAGATTTTGTTTATTTATTTGACAGACAGAGATCACAAGTAGGCAGAGAGGCAGGCAGAGAGAGAGAGAGAGGAGGAAGCAGGCTCCCAGCCAAGCAGCAAGCCCCGGGCTCAATTCCAGGACCGTGGGATCATGATCTGAGCCGAAGGCAGAGGCTTTAACCCACTGAGCCACCCAGGTGCCCCTGTGTTTGCTACTTCTTAACACCAAATCAAGATTGTTTGTTTCTTTTTTTTTTAAGATTTTATTTATTTGAGAGAAAGAGAGAGAGAGAGATGAGTGGGGGGAGGGGCAAAGGGAGAAGGAGACTCCCCACTGAGCAAGGAGCCCAGTGTGGGACTCTGGGACTCGGGACTCAACCCCAGGACCCTGGGATCATGACGTGAGCAGAAGGCAGACGCTTCACCCACTGAGCCATCCTCAAGATTGTTTCATTGTCACTTCATTCTTTCTTTTCTTTGGTTTTCAGATTCAACTTTTCTTTCAAACCACTAGGCAAAATATGTTTGGTTTTTGTTTTTGTTTTTTTAAGATTTTATTTATTTGAAAGACAAAGATCACGAGTAGGCAGAGAGGCAGGCAGAGAGAGGAAGGGAAGCAGGCTCCCTGCTGAGCAGAGAGCCTGATTCGGGGATCAATCCCAGGACCCTGAGATCATGACCTGAGCTGAAGGCAGAAGCTTTAACCCACTGGGCCACCCAGGCACCCCATAAGCAAAATATATTTGTAATAAATTTGTATACTGGTAATTTCAAACCACTAGGCAAGTTTAAGCAATTTTAGCACTCACCAAGAGTTAACCCCAAAACAGCTCCACAGTAGAATGAGCAGAATTATCAGGACAGTTCAAAAGGCAGTTACAGAATTCTTTCTCTTGTTCTTTTAAAAATTCCAGCTATTCTTCATGATGTTCTCTAGATCTCTGGAAAACATTCATCATTAGACTGTATTTTATGAAGAATATGTGTGTATGTGTATGTGTGTGTGCTCAGAGAGAACTCTGAAAGCCAGGGGGCTTATGGATGATTTTTCTTTTTTTTGTTGTTGTTTTTACTTTTTATGAATAGGTTATGATTGTAAAGCAGTTTGAAGTATTTTTTCTTTTCTTAATTTTTAAATTTATTTTAATTTTCTTTTTTTTTAAGATTTTATTTATTTATTTATTTGACAGAGAGAGATCACAAGTAGGCAGAGAGGCAGGCAGAGAGAGAGAGGAGGAAGCAGGCTCCCCGCTGAGCAGAGAGCCCGATGTGGGACTTGATCCCAGGACCCTGAGATCATGACCCGAGCCGAAGGCAGCATCTTAACCCACTGAGCCACCCAGGCACCCTTTAATTTTCTTTTTAAAGAGGTGCTGACATGTTGTTTCCAGAATTATCTTGATTCTTTTCAAGTTTATTTTCTATCTCCATTAATCAAGCAGAGTCCAATTTCTTTTTTGAATCTAAACAATTTAAGTTAGCTTACAGCTAGATTGTGTGCTCTTCAATTTATGCCTAAGGCTGGATCTTATTTGTACCCTGGTACTTAGCACAATGCCTGACATACAGTGGGTGCCCACAGCGTGTTTGCTATACTGGGTTTGACATTCCTATCAGCATAACATCATTCTCGATGCAAAGATTCCAATTATTTTCATGGATTAAATAGTTTAAACCTATTATCACAGGTTTGTACTCATGGTTAGTGCCCACGAAAAGTACCACAGAGAAGAGTACCCTATTATAAATACATCACCCTGAAAAGGTGAGCCATGGCTTTCCTTTAATCGAGGGGACATAAAATCCAAGACTGAGAGTGGTCAAAATTGCCTGTGGCAATTTCTATCCTAGCAGTTGCTGTCACAAATATGTGGATTTCATAACAGAATGAATGTAGACTATGAAACCCAATTTATATCCAACCTCTCTTTCAAAAAGAGACAAATTCCATCTGTTTTAATGTAATGAAATCACATCTTTAAAGAACTGATCATACTTGAAATGCAAAATGCAATTACACTTCCATACTTTTTTTATTGTTTCCATGTCATTCCATTAAGAACTGGCAACAGATTCCCCTCTTCTGAAGAACTCTTAATAGCCTGCCGCCTGCAAGAGAGTGCAGGTCTTCCTAAGGAGTCATCCCTACTGCTTCTCATTGCTCCTAGATCCATATGATTTAAGTTATAGCACACCCCACAGGATGGGGTACAGAATATAACCCATGAAGGGGTCACATGCATACTGAAGAATTGTATTATTTTACCAATTTATATCAGCCAACCACTTCCCAGCATGGAACAAGTTCATGGACCCAGAGCCCCTTGCATGAAGGGGAACGCAGGTCTTCTTGAAGAAGGAACCTACCACACATAAACATGCACACTGTAAATCCTACTAGCCTTCTCTAATAGGAACTGTGGCTATTTCCCTGGAAACATTAAGAAAGGAGAAATAGACATTTTAGGGAAAATTAGACACTGGATCTGAACAGATATTAACTCCTGAGTACCCGAAATGTCACTGCGGTCCACTAGTCAGAATAGGAGCCTACAGCTGTCGGGTGATCAGTGGAGTTTTGCCTCAGGTGTGTCTCAACACTGGGACCAGTGGCTTCCTGTAACCAACTTCTGGGTAATTTCCTAGTTCTGTAATGTACAGCTGGCACAGACATGCTCAACAACTGTCTGAATCCCCACATCGGATTCTTGATACATGGAGTGAGGGCTGTTATGGTGGGAAAGTCCAAGTGGAAGCCTTATGGAGCTATACCCAACAATATAGTCAACTCAAAGCAACACAATATTCCTGAGATTGGTGCCACTATCAAAGATGTGAGCAGCATAGTGGTCATGGTTCCCAATACATCCCCATTCAACTTGCTTATTTGGCCCATGACAACAAGTACATCTTAGAGAATGAAAGCAGTTCAATGTCAACTTAATCAAGTGGTGACTTTCATTATAGATGCTGTTCCAGCTGTGGTTCCTTTGCTAGAGCAAACCAACCTATCTCCTGGCAATCTGGTAGACAGCTATTGACTTGGTGAATGTTTTTTCCCTCCTTACCCATTAGTAAAGGCCATCAGAAGCAGTGGGCTACCAGCCAGCAGGACATTTACACCTCCACTGTCCTACCTCAAGACTATGTCAATTATCCACCACTATGCCATGATCTAATCCGCGGGGACCTTGGTCAACTTTTCATTCCACAGAACATCATGCTGGTCTATTACATTGATGATATGACTTTGATGAATGAGTGAATAGGAAGTAGGAGCTAGGTAGACACATTGATAACACTAATGTGTGCCAGAGGGATGGAGATAAATCCCACAAAAATTCAGGAGGCTTCCACCTCAGGAAAACTTCTAGAAGCATTCAAGACAAACTTAAAAAAAAAAAAAAATGAACCAACTGTTCCACCTGGCCCCTCCTATCTGTAAGAAGGAGACACAGTGGACCTCTTTAGATTTTGGAGGCGACATGGGCCTCATTTGGGAGTGCTGCTTTTATTTATTGGATGACCTGAAAAGCTGCCAGTTTTGAGTGCAGCTCAGGACAAGAAAAGGATCACAGTAGGTCCAGGCTGCCAGGTAGCTGCTCTGCTACTTGTCATAAGACCTAGCAAATGCAGTTATGTTTGAAGAATAGAACAGCTGCATGAAGGCTTTGGCAGACCCCTATAGGGGAATCAAAGCACAGACCCTTAGGACTTCGGAGCAAAGCTGTGCTATTCTTTGCAGGTAAGTACTCTCCTTTGGAGAAAGAGCTCTGCTCTGCTTCATACTCTGCATTCATATTGAATGTTTGCTTGGTCACTATCCCCCTGATCCTGTCCTGAGCCATCCATCTACCAAGTCATAAAGTTGGACATGCACAGCAGTAGTCCATCAGCAAGTGGAAGCTGTGTATATGATCAGGAGACTGAGCTCAAGCAGGTCCTGAAGATACAAGAAATTTGCATGAATAAGTAGCACAGAGGCCCATGCCCATATTCCTGCCACACTGCCTCCTCCTCCTCTACCTGCATCTCTGGCTTCGTGGAGAGCTCCCCATGACCAGCTGACTAAGGAAGAAAGAATTCAGAGTTCACTTACAGGTGGTCGTGCATGATAGGCTGGCCCTACTCGAAAGTGGGTGGTCACAGCACTATAGCCCCATTTCCAAGGTGGCCCTGAGGGTGGTGTGAAGAAAATCCCCCCGGTAGACATAACTCAGGCTGGAAACCTTGTGGTTCACTGTGCCTGAAGAGAAAGGTGGCCAGAGGTACATACATAAGCTGACCCATGGATAGAGACTAATGATGTGGATGGATGGTCAGAGACACAGAAGTACCATGGTTGGAAAATTGATGACAAGGTCTGGGGAAACGGTGTGTGGATAGGCATACATGAATGGTCACAGATTGTGAAAAGATACTTGTGATCCATATGAACGCTTACAAAGAGCAACCTCAGTCGAGGAGGGTGTTAGCAATCAATTGCGCAAGAAGACCTGTCCTGTGGATAGGTTGGCCGCTTTCTCCAGTTATCCCTGTTCTTGCCCAGTGAGCTCATGAGCAAAGCAGCTGTAGCCCCATGAATCCGTAGACAAGGGAATGAGTTACTGTACTGGCTGGGGTGATCGATCCTGACTACTAAGGGGAAATCGAGAAGTTACTACACAATGGAGATAAGGAGGAATATGTCTGAAATGTGGGTGGTCTCCTGGGGTATCTCTGAGACACATAGAATCACATAAGTCAGTGAAGAACTACCATAACCCATAGAGGTGGGACTGTGAAAGGACCAGACCCTTCAGGAATAAAGCTTTGGTTCTCCCCACAGGCTCACAACTACTTTTTTACAACTACTTTTTTCCCTTCAAGGAAGTAGTATGTGTATAGTGACTACTTTTCTAAATTTTTTGCAGCTAAGGTGGCAAAATGTGACCTAGTTCTGGCCAATGAGATATTAACAGAAGTTGCTGGTAGAACATCTGTGAGCACTTGTGAAAGTGACAGATGCATCTGGTTTGCTCCTTTTCCTGCTCCCTTCCCTTGTCTGGAGTGTGGACTTGATACTTGGATGTGAGGCAGCCATCTGACCATGAAAATTAAGGGCACATTCTATCATGAAGGTAACAGAAGAATAGAAGGAGTTTGGCTCCTTGGGGACATTACTGAATCTCTGAATGCAAAGGACCGGCCCTAGACAGTCCAGCCCCTGACTTCTTGTTGCCTGAGATAAAAACCAAACCAAACCAACCAACCAACCAACCAACAAAAACTTACTTGGTTAAGCTACTGTTGTTTGTGTTTTCAGATTACTTGCAGCTAATCTAACAAACAGACCTCACAAAATGTTTTTTAAAAAATTATTTTAAACTAGAACTCATTTTTTAATTGTGCAAGTTATATTCTTACCTAAGAAAAGATGGGGTCCTTTAGAGAAGTTTCTTAAAGTATGTTCTGCAGATGATCTGCATCAGAACTACACAGGCTGCTTGTTTAAGAAGATAATTTTCCCATGTGATTGTTTGCCTAACCTGACCTTCCAACTAAGATTCAGAATTAATGGGGTTAGGTCATGGGTAACCTGCCTTTTTCACGAACTCCCCCAGTGATCCCTGTGTTCAGAAAATCTTGAGAACCAACCTCGAAATATAATCCAAACAAGTTAAAGCTTTTTTCCTGGCAGAAGGCAAATGTAGAGGGTTTTTTGTTGTTGTTGTTGTTGTTGTTTTCCATTTGTACACCAATACTCAAACCTCCCAACCCTAACTTGAATATAATCAAGGAGGATCTGTCCTCCTTCTGGAAGGGGAATAAAGCATCCAGCTTCAAAAAGAACACACAATTTCCTATGCGGTTTTGAGCAAATGTTCTTTCTCTATTTTTTTTTTTTTAAGATTTTTTTTATTTATTTGTCAGAGAGAGCGAGTGAGAGCGAGCACAGGCAGACAGAGTGGAAGGCAGAGTCAGACGGAGAAGCAGGCTCCCTGTGGAGCAAGGAGCCCGATATGGGACTCGATCCCAGGACGCTGGGATCATGACCTGAGCCGAAGGCAGCTGCTTAACCAACTGAGCCACCCAGGCGTCCCAAATGTTCTTTCTCTATTAAGTTTAACTAAATTTGCTAACACTGCCAATCATATTTCCATGTTGTATATGCAGTCGTACTCAGTATCGTATTTCAATTGTCTAACAAATTTGAAATGAACACAGTCCAATATAATTCTGATTTAATGTTCCCTTCATTTAGGCTTTACTGAGTTATTGATTCTTTTTAGGCTCAGAACGATCTTATCCAATTTTGTCTTTTTCATTGCATGTAAGTTCTTCTTACATGAAAAAACATAGGTAGATACAATTTTAAAAACCCCAAATCTTGAATTCGAGTGCAATCGGCAGCCATTTACTAAGTAATAATTGAGATCATTGACCAGTTTTAGACCCCCGAACCATTCCTGACCCTATCTTTTGGAATCTCATTTCTCAGAGGAAATGAGAAAATGAAAATATGCTTTGGGAAAAGCATATTTTCCTCGTTGGTCATTATGCTATGCTCAACTCGTTCCTAAATTCTTCTCTTTGCTTAGGCTGTTTCCCGTTTAGTTTAGCCCAGCCCCACCTCCTCCACAAAGCTTTCTTCAGTTGCCCCCATCTAGTCAGTTCTCTGAATTCTTACTCTACTCACCGTCATTACCAGTTAATTTTCTAAACCTTCCCAAAGGAGATTTTAGCATGTTAGTCTTCAACTAAAAATTCTTCAGTGACACCACGTTTTCAACAACGAATACATTCTATAAGTATGCTCTGCTAGATGTCAGGGATATATACAGGTGTTTAAAACACAGCCACTGTCCCACAGGGATTATGGACTGATGGGTTATTCACTGGAATTCCCAAATGGTGTATACAGTGGACTGGAAAGAACTTTAAGGCCCTCCCTGATCTGCCTCCAATTTGTTTTGCTAATTCTATCCCCCATTGTTCCTTTTCCTTTGATCCAAATAAACTGGGTTACTTGCTGCTCCCCAAACACATCTGCTACCTTTTTCTCTTTCATATTCTCACTTTGATCTCTGTTCCTGAAATGACCTCCTTGCTTCTCTTCCCATGTCAGTTCAGATATATACTTAAGGTCCTAGATTTCAAATGCCACTTTCTTCATGAAATGTTGTGATTGCTTATGAAGTTTCAGTTAAGTCGGGTTTCTTAAAAAGAAGCCCATCTTGGGGCGCCTGGGTGGCTCAGTGGGTTAAGCCGCTGCCTTCGGCTCGGGTCATGATCCCAGTGTCCTGGGATCGAGCCCCGCATCGGGCACTCTGCTCAGCAGGGAGCCTGCTTCCCTCTCTCTCTCTGCCTGCCTCTCCATCTACTTGTGATTTCTCTCTGTCAAATAAATAAATAAAAATCTTTAAAAAAAAAAAAAAAAAAAAAAAGAAGCCCATCTAACACCAAATCACCCAGCAATGGTTGGTTCTTGATGAAGTCCTACTTTGAACAAACCAGCTGTAAGAGATATTTGGGAGTAAACTGGCAAAATTTGAGTATGAACTGGGCACAAAATAATACTAGGGAATTGTTAAATTTATCAGAAATTATAATGTTATTGTAGCTATGCTTAAAAAATCATTATTTATTTATTTATTCATTTATATTATTTTTTTTATTTTTAGATATGAAAACTGAATTAATTAGGGGGGAATGTTAATGATGGCTGGGGCTTAAAAATGAATGAAGGAAACACGGCAAAGTGAAAATTTGGTATTGGGAATATGATGTTCTGGGATTATTCTTTCCATCTTTCTGTATATTTGAAAACATTTCTAATCAAAAGTGAAAACATTGGGACGCCTGGGTGGCTCAGCTGGTTGGGTGTCTGCCTTCGCCTAAGGTCATGATCCTGGAGTCCTGGGATTGAGTCCCACATTGGGCTCCCTGCTCAGTAGGATCCTGCTTCTCCCTCTGCCTGCGGCTCCCACTGCTTGTTCACTCTCTTTCTGACAAATAAATAAAATCTTAAAAAAAAAAAAAGTGAAAACAAGAACCCCAAGCATCTTCTTCCTGTAAGAGTAAAACATGTTCACTAAAGAAAGTAACACGAATAAAGCAACCATTATCCTACTGCACTGAGATAATTATCATTTATATTAAAATGCATTTCCTTCTATATAGTTTCAAATATACTTTTTTTTAAAAGATTTTTATTTATTTATTTGAGAGAGAGATAGTGAGAGAGAGCATGAGCGAGGAGAAGGTCAGAGAGAGAAGCAGATTCCCCATGGAGCTGGGAGCCCAATGTGGGACTCGATCCCGGGACTCCATCCCGGGACTCCAGGATCATGACCTGAGCCGAAGGCAGTCGTCCAACCAACTGAGCCACCCAGGCGTCCCTCAAATATACTTCTTTTTACTTTATAAAACTGTGGTTATTCTGGACATACAGTTTTATATTGACCTCAGATTTTATTTTTTCTAATTTTTTAAAAAGACTTTTTATTTTATTTTAGAGAGAGAGAGAGAGAGAGAGAGAGCAAGTGGGAGGGGCAGAGGGAGAGGGAATCTCAAGTAAATTCCACACTGAGCACAGAGCCCAACTTGGGTTCAATCTCCCTGAGATCAGATCCAAGCCAAAATCAAGAGTCAGTGACTAAACTGACTGTGCCACCCAGGAGCCCCTAATCTCAGATTTTAAAAGAACATATGCAACAGGTAGAAGGAAGGACACATAAATAAGGGAACAAAGCATTTTATAGATATGTTACATATCAATAAAAAATTAAAATAATGCGGGGCACCTGGGTGGCTCAGTGGGTTAAAGCCTCTGCCTTTGGCTCAGGTTATGGTCTCGGGGTCCTGGGATCGAGCCCCACATGGGGCTCTCTGCTTGGCGGGGAGCCTGCCTCCCCCTCTCTTTCTGCCTGCCTCTCTGCCTACTTGTGATTTCTGTCTGTCAAATAAATAAATAAAAATCTTTAAAAAGATAATGAGAAAAAAATTTTAAGCACTAAATAGATTTGCCTTGCGATTCTCTTTGACTCACATACCACAGTGAATTCTTTTACAATCCTAGAACCCACAGATGGGCTTTTCAACTTCATGTTTCAAATCATCACTGAATCACTTACTTGCCTTTTTGCAGTTCTCAGCATTTGCAGTTCTCATGGTGGGCTCTCCAGGCTACCACCTGTTTTTTAAGAGGAAATCACCAGCGTGGCTAACTGGGACCACCACAAAGTCATCAGCCACCCCAGCTGGGCTTTCATGGCCGCTGAAGGGCCTTCCTTCCAGTCTCCTGCCCTGTTCTACTTCAAGCTCCTCCTTCCCAAAGCTTCGGATCTGCATCTTCTTTCCTCCTTGGCACCCTTCCTGCCTTCACACACTCTCTTGCCAACATTAGCTCCAGTCATGTGACTAGGGTTTTTTTGTTTTGTTTTTCGCTTTACAGAAATATTGTTCAAATATTTTAATTCTGTTTATAATCACATAAATAATATAAAACACAATTTTAAAGTTAGAAACTGCTATATATCCTACCACATCAGTGCAAATAATTTTACTTTTACATTTTCTTTGGTTTGTCTTTGTCAATATTTATACATATTGTGTAATACTGTAATACTGTGAATAAGCTATTTTCCACTTACATTTTTCCATATTACATATTATCATGTAATCTTTGTGATTTCAGTTGAAGTGGCCGCATCATATGGTCCAAGTGATTAAAATGCCTTTCAACTGTCCTGCCTGGGCTCCCTTGCAGTGTATTCAATAAACTTCTATCTCCTCATAAATAAATAAATAAATAAATAAATAACATGCCTTCCAAAAACCTGAAATAAGTCAAAGACCTTTTCTGGTTATCAGATACTTTATATACTTTATTCTACCATCTGATTTTTTGCACTTTCTGTATCATGGAACTTTTCTTAAGTCACTATCTATATTTTCCACATTATTTTAAATGGCTGCATTGCATGTGATAATAGGGATGTAATTTTTTTAATTTGATGTCTTGAAGAGTTAATATACTCCATACTTCAAAAATCAGAAAAAATAAAATGGCTCACAGTGGAAATTCTCTTTCTTCACATCTCGGTTCTCATCTACTCCAGGACATAACCTCCTTCCTCAGTGTCTTTTGTGTCTTTCCAGAGTTTATTTATGTAGATGCAAGCAAATACAAATGCCATTTCATATTTTGTCATTTTAAAAAATCAGAATGCTATACATTATATACACTTCCTCACTTTGCTTTTTTCACTTAGTAATTTATTTTGGAGATTGTTCTTGGTATATGGAGCGTTTGCTCATTCTTTTTTCTATAGCTTTATGTCTTCCTACTACACAGCACCATCCTTGATGGACATTGGGTCATTCCATTGATTCTTCCCCCCCCCAAACTTTTATTTAAATTGTAATTAGTTAACTTAGAATGCAATATCTGTTTCAGGAGTAGAATTCAGTGGTTCATCACTTACATACAATACCCAGCGCTCATCAAAACAAACGTCCTCCTTAATACCCACCACCCATCTAGACCATCACCCACCCACTTCCCTCCATCAACCCTCAGTTTGTTCTCTTATTAAGAATCTCCTGTGGTTTGTTTCTTTCTATCTCCTTTTCCCCTTCCCATATGTTCATCTGTTTTGCTTCTTAAATTCTACATATGGGTAAAATCACATGGTATTTGTCTTTCTCTCACTTATTTAGTTTAGCATAATATACTCTAGCTCCATCCATGTTATTGCAAATGGCAAGATTTCATCCTTTTTGTTAGCTAAGTAATAGTCACATATATATATGATTATCTAGACCATTAATAATGGTCTCCTAACAAACCTTCCTCTCTGCAGCCTCTTTCCCACTCTAAATGAAAACAAAATACAAAGAACAATAAACGGATCTTACATCATTCCTTCTTCAAAACTTTTATTTCTGGGGATGCTAGGCTGGCTCATTTCGTAGAGCATGTGACTCTTGATCTCAGGATTGTAAGTTCAAACCCCACATTGGGTGTAAAGATTACTTAAAAATAAAATCTTTTTTTAAAAATATTTATTTATTTATTTGACAGACAGAGATCACAAGTAGGCAGAGAGGCAGGCAGAGAGAGGAGAAAGCAGGCTCTCTGCTGAGCATAGAGCCTGATATGGGGCTGGATCCCAGGATCCTGGGATCATGACCTGAGCCAAAGGCAGAGGCTTTATCCCACTGAGCCACCCAGGTGCCTCAAAAAATAAAATCTTTTTAAAAACCCAGCCTTTTATTTCAAAACCAATGAAGCACCAGCTCCCCAACCTGGCATTCAAGCCCTTCCAATGATTTTAACTTAATTTAACATGTATTGGCATCAGTCAGTGTTATCTTCTACTGCTATATTAAACTTATCCAATGCTCTAGCCAAACCAGTCTGGTTATTTTTCACTAAACACACAGTGTGTTTTTACACTTCCAGGCTCTGGCTCACCCTTTTGTCCACCTAGATTACTCTTCCCTTTCATCTCTTCTATCCTAAGTCTTTTCCTCCCTTGATTTCACTTTCTATGATATCTTCACTAACTGTCCACCAAATAAATGTGCTGTAGTTATTTGTGTCGTTATCGTAGTTCCCTACTGGATTCTAAATTCTGCTGAAACAAAATATTGCCTTGAGTGAACCCTTCAATGTGCCAGCCTATGCTAAGTGATTTGCATGCATTATCTTGTTTAATCTGCACATCAACATTGTAGGACAGGACTTTCCCATTTAACATTGAAGAAACTGGGGCTCAGGGACATCAAGTAGCTTGCCCAGGGTCATGTAACGAAGGGTGGAATCTTTCTTAGTCTATTTAAGCTACTATAACAAAAATACCGCAGCTTGGGTAGCTTATGAACAGCAGAAACTTATTTCTCACAATGCTGGTTGCAGGGGAAGTCTGAGATCAAGGCTCCTGCAGATTCCCCTCTGGTGAGAACCACTTCCTGGTTCTTGGGCAGCTGTCTTTTCCCTGTGTCCTTTCATGGTGCAAGGCGTGAGGAAGCTCTCTGGGGTCTCTTTTAGGGTCTCTTTTATAAGGACACTAATCCCATTCATGAGGACTCCATTCTCATGACCTAAGCACCTCCCAAAGGCCTCTTTTCCTGATACCATCACATGGGGAGGAGGTGGTTAGGAATATGAATGGGGGGGGAGGGTACAAATATTCAATCAATAACATTCTTGTTCGTATTACTTATGTTAGCCAGCACAATGCCCACTACCTACACTGCACTCAACCTGTTTGTGTCAGATCAACATGTTAAGAACAATGTCTGTCCATAGACTAAGATTCTACAGAAATAGGAAGGGGGGGTGGGGGTTGAAACCGTAATGAACCGAGATGGCAGGATTGCTGGTGATGCTTCCAAATTTCCACTAGTGGGTTCCAGATCTTCTGAAATAAGCATTTAAAATATATAGTTTCTAAACCGGATTGCCGTTACTCTTGAATATCTTCTAGTTGTTACATGTAGGTTAGTTTAGTTTCCTTGATTTTATTGTCATCTCTCCGGGGATTCTCTCTCTTCTTTTGTATTCCCACAGCTTTGGGCGCATTGCTGAACACACGACGTACGTACTTGTTGATTTTAAGGCATGTGTGTTTGCAGGTGTATACAGCAACAGGGTAGAGGACATGGGTGTGTAATGCAGTGTGCATTCCATCTCATCCCCTTTCCCTTGAGCAGCTGCTTCCTGGATGCTTCCCTTCTCGGGGGAGGCGGCAAAACCACTGACCCTTTAACAAGTTGTCCCTCACAGAACAGGTGTCTCCCCCGCCTTTCGGAGGAGAGGGACGGCGGGACGCTTAGTGACATCAGCGACCGACCAATGAGAAGTCAGTCTTCGGCGGCCGCGCCAATGGGCGGCCAAGGGCGGGCTCGGTTTCCTGGGAGCCGGGCGGGCCAGGCTGGTCCTCCCGCCGCCGCGGAGTCTCCGCTGCTCACGCTGCCCGCCGCCGCTCCCGCGACTCCCGGCGGCGGCGCTCCTCCCGGACGCACGGCTCGGGCATTTCCCACCGCGGCGCAGCTCCCCCGCCTCCCAGGCTCCCGCGGTGGCGCGGCTCATGCCCCGGGGCGCAGGGCGCGCAGGTGGGCCGGCCGCCGCGGGGAGATAGGCCCCCGGGGGGACGGCGGCGGGACCATGGCCCGGAGACCCGGGGCGCCGGCCGGCTATGGGGAGGAGTTCACCTTCGTCAGCCCGCTGGTGAAATACCTGCTCTTCTTCTTCAACATGCTCTTCTGGGTGAGTCGTGAGGGTCTTGGGGGCACCTGGGCTTCAGGGCACCCCTCGAGGGTGCAGTGGGCTGTCCACGGTCGAGGAGGGTCGTCCCGGGATGACAGGTTAAAGGCGAGCGTCGTGAACGCCACCGCTTAGTTTTCTGGGCTGATGACACTTTGGGGTAATTTATCCTGGGGAGGGACACCATACTGGCACCGCGTCGGGAGGGGATGTTGGGGGTGGGGAGAGGGGGAGGATAATGCAAGAGATTCAGTAAAGACTTAAGGGGTATCCTCTGGTCATTTGATGAGGATCTGTGACAGGCCAAAATAATGGATTTGCGCAGGAGAAGCGGGTTTTCCTGTTGGCTCAAAGCAGATCCAATGGTACCTTCATGTTTGGGGGACTTTCAGGCCTGGGGGCTGGGAGGCTGAGCAGCAAAAGAAAAAAGAGGAAGGGGGAAAAACCCAGACATTCCCTCCCCCTTACCTCAGAGAGGATAGGTTAAAGGGCTTTATCTTTTCCTTTTGGAGGCCTCTGGTGCCCCCCTCTTCCCAAAGGTTGAGAAGGGGCAGGAATGGCCTCCAGATGTGGATGTCTTTCCCAGCACTGTCCCAAACTTTGCCCCACCTTTCTCAGGACCAGACTCCAATCTCTGGAGCCTGACAGTCTTCAGCTTCTTTTAACTGGACCCTGTGTTGGGCTGAAAGGCCAGCAGTCCTTTCAGAATCTTACGATTAACGTGGAAAAGTGGAAAAAATATTGGACTGGGCCCATCTGGATTCTCGTCTCCAACCTGTAGTTGTTGACTTGACGTTCATCTCTGTAGGCCCTAGTTCCCTCCTCCATAAAATCAAACCCAGTATGATCAGGAATGGCAGAAACACTCTGCTGGAGACGGGAATCCAGCTGGAGCATATCATGAAATGCTAGCTCAATTCTGTTTCATGTCTATAGAGTTCCTGAGCTCCTCTGGGTTGGAGAACATAGAGAGGTCCTTCTCCCATCCCCATTTCTCTTCCAGCTCCAGCCATGCCAGAGCAGCTGCTGTAGGTGCCCATTATCCTTGCCCATTTCAGCCTGAGACCGAAAGTTCAGACTTGCAGGAGGGAGAAAGCTTGAGTCTAAAATATGTTTCCTAGGAGAGGGAGCAGACCAGGCATCTAAGCCAGTTGCTGGAAAGGTTCACAGGGGCCGTGGTTTGAAGAACAGACACAAAGTACATAAGTGCTAGCCTGTTGGGACAAATGAGAGGAACCCCAGAGGGTGGTGGTAAGAGCTCAGCCATTGTACTTGGGAAAAAAATGAAGTTTGAGTTCCTAACAAATTCTCAGTTTTATAACTGGGGAAAAAAAATCTAGAAGATATCCTGTCCAGCACCCACATTTTATATATGAGAAAACTAAAACACAGAGATGTTAATTATCCAACCTCTGACAGCTGGTTAATAAGTTTGATCTGGTGGTTTTTCTACTGAAGTACAGTGCCTCTAGGGGAAGTCCAGGGCCCAGATGACTGCTGTTGTAGCTGGGGCTTTAGTATTATTCCTAGTTAACCCAACTTCCCATGCTCTAGGGTCTGCCTCAGCTGGAGGTTAGGGAAGAACAGACGAAAACTCACCACTGCTCTGCCGGGGCTGGGGGATGTTCTAAGGGAAACTCCCTGCCTAAGGGCAAGTCCCAGTGAGCCCTCCTCCATGCTCACTGAATGTTCCAGGCCAGGAACATGCCATTTTTGGGGATGACATACCATCCTCAGAGCCAGCATTAGCATCCCAGGGACCTCAGTTCCTCATTTTGAGTTTCTCTGTCAGCCGAGACCGCTTCTTCTTTGGAGCCCTTGGCACTTCACCCTTATCTGTGTTCCCCAGCGACAACAGCTGGGTACATCTGTTACATTTGCGTTCATGGTCATTTTCTTAGATTTCCCCCACCCTATTCTCCACCACCACCCCCCCTTTTACCAGACAAATGACTTTGGGAGTTTGCAGTCAGGGAAAGAGTGTGGCTCCATAGACCCATTTACCTTGGTAAAAATGATTCATTCAGGGTCACAGGACCTGGCTAACCAAGCTGGCACCTCCCCAAATTAGAGAAGAGCCCCTTCTTGGACCCACTTTAGACTCATAAAAAGTCAGAAGCTCTAGAAATAGCACAATGAAGGACAAGAGGCCCAGTTCCTTTCTGGCATCAACTTACTGTGTGACCCTAAGCCAATATATCTGTCTCTCTGTCCTTAATCTTTCTGCTCGAAAGGAGAAAAATTTTCTGCCTCTGTGAACTATTTAAAGATGAATGCATCACTTTGGGGAACTGTTTTCTTTCTTCAGGACCTGGGGCTGGATCTAAGGATGCATCTTTCTGTGTCCCAGTGTCCCTGGGACATTGACCTTCCCAGAAATCAGTACTTTTTGGGGTGTGACTGAGTGTTACCTCTCCCCCAGGCCCAGAGACACATAACTACATTCCACACAAATGCAGCTGGAGATGAAGGGCTGCTTCCCCAGCTCAGCAGTCCTCTTTCTTCCTAGCACCCTTCAGGGACTGGTTCCTGTGCTTTCTTCTTTGTAGGTTCTCGCCATCCTAATCAAATTCCCCTCTTCTGCCTAGGAGGTTCCCATGTTGGCCCTCTCCCTTTACAGGCAGAGTGCCTGTTCTGGCCAGCCCCTGGAGGAGCTGTGGATGGGTGTGTGTATGCTGGAACACACTGGGAAGGTAGCCAGTATTGTCTGGGGTCACACTCAGTGCTGGTATGACACTGGCTATCCCTGCTGCGGCTCTAACAGCCCCAACCCTTGGGTCATTTTAGTCTGACTCAGAAGGCTACCGGCATCTTTGGGAGCAGGACCCATTCCTCCTGTTCATGTTTCAAATCTCATTTCTCCTTTTGCCTAGGTTTTCTCCCCAGAATCATGCTGCTGGATGACTGATTGTTGGGAACCCATGACCCAGAGTAGTTGCCCCAAGATCCCAAAAGTTGTATTACAATCTTTCAGTTAAGAAGTGGCAGACTTTCCTCCCCTCCCTGTGCTGGACAGCTCTGTGCAGAGGCAAGACCAGTGCCACGGTACATGCCTTATCAGCCTCGGGCACACACTGGCGGGGACATTATCAATGCTGCCCGTAGCAAGCCTCTCCCTCCTTGCTGGTCCTTTTTCCACCCAGGGCCACAGTTGCGGTGGTTTCAAATCAGGCTGCACTCAGACCTCCAGTCCCTGTGACTCAGCCCAGACTTCCTTGGTGGCCATGCCTCAGGGCTCCCATGGCACCTTCTGTATACCTCAGTTGCCTCATCCCCTACCTCTGCTACAATGATGTGTTTATTTTTGTCTCCTTTTCCAGACTTCAGGCCCCCGAGGTAGGGTATGCTGCCTTATTCACTTCTTGCTTCTTAGGGCCCATCTGAGTTCGGCAGGGTGGGTATTTACTGAATGTTTATTGAATGGCAAATGATGGAGCAGCCCATGCCAGGTGAGGGTGTGATGCCCCTCTGCCCTCTTTTACCGACACTAATCTCTCAAGATGCAGTACCACCGGAAGTCCTTGAGCAGCCTTGGTGGGGGAGAGGGATCCAACTGTGTTCTCCTCTCTGCACTGGGTCCTGTGGCCTAGCACCGCTCCCTCAAGCCAGGTCAGCCATACTCCTCAGCATCTCCCTCGGGGTTGTGCTTAATTACTACCTACAACACCCAGATTTTTTCACTCCCACTGTAACGCACATGGACACCTGTCCTGATCTTTCCTAGACCGATCCAGACCTCTAGTTAGGAATCTTCTTGAAGAAACTCACTCTCCCCAGGGCACCTGGGTGGCTCAGTGGGTTAAAGCCTATGCCTTTGGCTCAGGTCATGATCCTAGGGTCCTGGGATCAAGCCCCGCATCGGGCTTTCTCCTCGGCAGGGAGCCTGCTTCCTCCTCTCTCTCTGCCAGCCTCTCTGCCTACTTGTGTCTGTCAAATAAATAAATAAATAAAATCTTTTAAAAAAAAAAGAAAGAAAGAAGGAAAGAAACTCTTTCTCCCCTCCAGAACTACTAGAGTCCCCAAGGGCAGTGAGAATGCCCCAGACCACCCGCAGCACCATCTGTGGCCATCCGGCTCAGGAGCCATAAGGAAATGACCAGCATTGAGCCTGGCAAAAACCCTTCCTAGTGGCAGAGGCCCTTTCTACCACCCAGCATAACCCTCAGTGTACGGGCGTGTGCACCTGCATACCTAAGTACCTTAGAAGGCAGGCCATCCCCTGCCACCTCAAGTCTCCTCCTTTCCCTGTAGACCAGGCAGGTTGTAATAAGTGATATAGTCACGTTCTTTTAATTAAAAAACAAAATAAAACATTAAAAATGAAGACAAGAAGCGGGCGCCTGGGTGGCTCAGTGGGTTAAGCCGCTGCCTTCGGCTCAGGTCATGATCTCAGGGTCCTGGGATCGAGTCCCACATTGGGCTCTCTGCTCAGCAGGGAGCCTGCTTCCTTCTCTCTCTCTCTCTCTGCCTGCCTCTCAGTGTACTTGTAATTTCTCTCTGTCAAATAAATAAATAAAATCTTTAAAAAAAAAAATGAAGACAAGAAGCATATCCTGTGCTGTCAAGTCACTCATATGCTTTCTTATCTCAACAGCTCTGTTTGCCTTGTACCCAGTAGAAAATCATAAACTTCAAGAAGCCTTTAAAAGAATAAAATAAAACATGTAACACCTCTCAGAGTCTTGATAGCAGACTCTGGTCAGGCTGGGACCTCCAGGACCATAGTTTTGAGTGTTTATACTCTCATGAGCCCTTATGGACTTCTGTCTCTCGTGTATAACCTTGGGAAACCAAGATCAGCCGTGGCTAAAGAGAAGCTGAACGGTTGGCTCCAGACATTGGAAAGGAACGAGCTCTGTGGATTCCCCCACTCCAGTAGGGTATCCAATCCAGAGGGAGAAGGCCAAGAGCTAGTTTCAAACAGATGGTTGCCATCTGAGAAACGCAGGAACAATGGTGCTGGGATGGCCACATGAGGACGTGGCATGCAGAGCCTGGGTAGGGAGGGAGGAGGCCCTGCTTTAGGTTGAGCAGGCTTATCCAGAAATAAGGACAGAGAGGACTGAAAAACCAGAGGTCCAGACCCCTCCTTCCTCATGTCTCTCTGGGTAAGAGCAAGGTTTTGGTTCCCACTCTATCCCCACCTGTCCCCCTCTATCACCTTCAAAAGAAAAGGGGAAGAGATTCCAAGAAGAGGAGAGGACTTTGAGACAGATGCCCCCACTAGATGTGGACTGGACTCTAGAACATGGAGACAGACATGGCCAGAGCTTTCTCTCGGGCTGGTGGGCCCTGCATGGTGATGCCATGTCTCCCCCTTCAAGGTGCTGTTCCGGGGACTTTCCTCTGGGCCCTGCTGGCCCCATCACCTCTTGGTGCTCTCTGACTCTCCCCCTGGCCGGAGTCCCACCCAGTTTGGAGATTACCAGCTGCTCCCCCAGGAGGACTGCAGGCAGCTTCTTCCCACCTCATATGATGCCCCAGGGGAATGCACATGCCCTGGATTTGCCGTGAGTCAGGGAGAGGAAGGCAGCCATGGGACCCAGGTCACACGGCTCCGGCTCTGGGGACAGAAAGACCTTTAGCTGCTCACTCCCTAAGGGAGCTGGGGAGAGTTACTTGAATTCTCCCAACATCAGTTCTGTAAAATGAAGATGCTAACACCCTCTTGGGACTGTGGTCAGGATTCAAGGAAAGATTTGATATAAAGGTTCTAGCCCAGTGCCTGACCCTTAGCACTCAAGAAAGGGTAGCTATTGCTGTTGCTAGAAAGAGCTCCTAGAGCTCACCCGTTAAGGATGAGCTTAGAGAGCTAGGATGAGTGCTTTTTCTGAGAAGTCGTAAATAGCTGAGTTTTGAGTCTAGGTGAGGGCTAGCTAAACTTGGGCCTGACTTCCTTCAGCCTCAAACCCCCTTTGCTCATATTTCTACTGTTAGCCAGAGAGAGGTGATAATGAATGATGCCTTTATATATTTTATAGTTCACAGAGACATTTCCTATCTATCATGGGAACAGAGACCACACTGTGTCTCTAAGGGCCTTCCGTCACTTGTCAGGGCTTGTCATATCCCTTTGGTCTTAAGGTACAATCCAAGTGGACTCCAAGAGCTAATTTGCCTGTAATTATTAGCATTTGGGTATGAAAACCAGGAGAACTTTTTTTTTTTTAAGATTTTTATTTATTTGACACACAGAGAGAGAAATCACAAGTAGGCAGAGAGGCAGGCAGAGAGAGAGGAGGAAGCAGGCTCCCCGCCGAGCAGAGAGCCTGTTGTGGGACTCGATCCCAGGACCCTGAGATCATGACCCTAGCCGAAGGCAGAGGCTCAACCCACTGAGCCACCCAGGCATCCAGCCAGGAGAACTCTTATTCAGAGTTTCATCTTGACACCCTATAATCTTTCTTCCCTTTGTGCATTATAATATCCCTGAAGCTGTGAGTGTTCCAGGGGCTAGAATAGGGTTTTTCTTGTATCACCAAATCATGGTTGTCTTTCTGCAGTTTGCAAGAAACAAAGTCAAATAATAGAGAGGATTTTCTCCATTTTCTATTTTCTCCCATGAACATTAGTATCTGTGGCTGCTTATCTGCCAGCAAGAGCTAGCAGAAGACAAAGGGAAGAGGACAAGGAGCAACCAAATGTTATGGAAAGCCAGGAAACTATTTAGAGTAGCGCCTGTCTTATTGTTTTATGAAATCTAGAGACATATGCTTAACAGCCTTGTCATTGCTTAGTAAATTGTTCCTTATTTCTACAATAGAAATTAATACATTGTTCTTCCTCACCAGACACATTGAGAATGACACATTACCTGTGTAAGATTTCTGTCAAAAATGTGTCACCTGAAAAAAAAAGTGTCACGTGAATCTAATTGTGAGAAAACAATCAGATAAACTCAAACTGAGGGATATTCTGCAAAACAACTGGCCTGGGCTTATAAAAAATGCCAGTGTTGGGGGACCTGGCTGGCTCAGTCGGTAGAACATGCAACTCTTGATCTTGGGGTCGTGAGCTCCAGCCCCACAGTGGGCATCATGAACTCCCCCCCCCCAAAAAAAAATAGTCATTGTCAAAAATATGTCAGAACAAGTATTGACAAGGACATGGAGAAATTGGAACCCTGGTGCTTTGCTAGTGAGAATGTGAAATCATGCAGCCACTAGGGAAAAAGAGCCCAGTCACTCCTCAAAAAATTAAACATAGAGTTACCATATGACCTGGCAGTTCTGCTCCTGGGTATATATCCAAGAGAGTTGAAAATTCATATTCAGAGGTGCCTGGCTGGCTCAGTGGGTTAAGTCTCTGCCTTCGGCTCAGGTCATGGTCTCGGGGTCCTTGAATCGAGTCCCGTATCAGGCTGTCTGCTGAGCGGGGAGCCTGCTTCCCCCTTTCTCTCCGCCTGCCTCTCTGCCTACTTGTGATCGCTCTGTCAAATAAATAAATAAAATCTTAAAAAAAAAAAAAAGGTATTCAGGTGCACCTGGGTGACTCAGTTGGTTGGGTGTCTGCCTTCCACTCAGGTCATGATCCTGGGTTCCTGGGATTGGGTCCTGTATCTGGCTCCCTGCTCAGAAGGAGAGTCTGCTTCTCACTCACCTTCTGCTGCTCCCCCTGCTTGTGCTCTCTCTCTGTAAAATAAATAAATAAAATCCTTAAAACAATTTAAAAAAAAAGAAAATAGGTATTCAAGCAAAAACTTATATACCAATGTTCACAGCAGTACTATTTATAGTAGCCAAAAGGTGGGAACAATTCAAATGTCCATCCGTGGATGAATGGATAAACAAATTGGGTTATATCCATACAATGAAATATTATTGGGCCATAAAAAGGCATGAAGTACTGATACACGCCACAGCATGGGTGAACCTTGAAAACATTATACTCAGTGAAAGAAACCGGACACAAAGAGCCGTATTTATAGGCAATGTGCAGAATAGACAGAACCATAGGAATAGAAAGCTGACTTGTGGTTGTCAGGGTTGGAGGTGTGGAGGGAATGGGGGAGTGACTGTTTCATGGGTTAAAGGTTTCTATTTGGGGTGATGAAAAAATCCTAAAACATGATAGCAGGGATGTTCACACAGCAACATGAATGTTCTTAAGGCTGCTGAACTGTAAAAGGCGAAAGATTTATACGATCTGAAGAGAAACCAGAGTATGGCTGCTGAACTGTAAAATGGTTAATTTTTTGATATGTATATTTTACCACAGTTTTTTATTTCTTTTAATTTATTTTTAAAGATTTTATTTATTTGACAGAGAGGGAGAGAGAGAAAGCATGAGCAGGGGGAAGGACAGAGGGAGAAGCAGACTCCCCACTGAGGAGGGAGACCAATGTGAGGCTCATTCCCAGGATCCTGAGATCATGACCTGAGCTGAAGGCAGACGCTTAACCAACTGAGCCACCCACGTGTCCCTTACCACAATTTTTTAAGTTAGTGTCTTGAGACCAAAAACAAAGAAAAGAAAAAAAAAAAACTGCAAAACTCTTCCAGGCCAAAGGAGACTTGATCGCTAAAGATCACTAAATTCACGATTTTTTTATGGGATCCTGGATCAGAAAAAAAAGAAAAAAAAAACAACTATAAAGGACATTATTGGGAGAGTTGGGGAAAGGTAAATATGGACTGTAAATTAGATAAGAGTGATAGCATATTAAAGTTTCAGGAAAGAATTTAGTATTTCAAAATTGTACAGTTTATACAAATAGAGATTGTAGATTCGTGGTGCTCTTACCTCTGAACAGTTTTAAGATCCATTGCCTTACCCTTTGGTGTAAGGACAAACCCCTCCTGATTAAGGTTTGTGAAATTGCTTGCAAGTAAATCCCAGTTTAGGAAAACCTGATATTAAAAAATGTGGATTTACTAACCAGTTAGCACCTAACAAATTGGGAGTGGCTGTATTTAAATAGATTACATTTTTAAAAAGATTTTATTTATTTATTTGTCAGAGAGAGAGCGAGCACAGGCAGACAGAATGGCAGGCAGAGGCAGAGGGAGAAGCAGGCTCCCTGCTGAGCAAGAAGTCCCATGTGGGACTCAATCCCAGGACGCTGGGTTCATGACCTGAGCCGAAGGCAGATGCTTAACCAACTGAGCCACACAGGCGTCCCTAGATTTCATTTTTAGAACAGATTTAGTTTTACAGAAAGATTGAGAAGATGATACAGAGAGTTCCCATATACACTACATCCAGTTTCTCTTGATATCGAACGTGAGTATGATAACATGCGTGCATGAGTACACATTCATGATAATTAATGGTATTGTCTTTATCACTGAGGTCCGTGCTTTATTCAGATCTCAGGGTTGGTTTTTTTTTTTTTTTAAGATTTTATTTATTTTTTTGACAGAGATCACAAGCAGGCAGAGAGGCAGGCAGAGAGAGGGGGAAGCAGGGTCCCTATCAAGCAGAGAGCCCAATGCTGGGCTTGATCCCAGGACCCTGAGATCATGACCTGAGCCAAAGGCAGAGGCTTAACCCACTGAGCCACCCAGGTGCCCCTCAGATCTCAGTTTTCAGGTAACACCCATTTTGTGTTCCAGGAGGCTATCCAGGATACCAAATTTCATTTAGTTGTCCTGTCTCCTTAGGTTTCTGTTGGCTGTGACAGTTTCTCAGAATTTCCTTGGTTTTGGGGCTGCCTGGGTGGCTTAGTTAAGTGTCGGCCGCTTGATTTCAGCTCAGGTTGTGATCTCAGGGTTGTGGGATGGAGCCCTGCGTTGGGCTTGCTCTGTTCATGAGATTGTCTCTCTGCCCCTCCCCCCTCCAAAATGAAGAAAAGAAAGAAAGAAAAGAATTTCCTCGGTTTTGATGACTTTGACAGTTTGGAGGCGTACTGGTCAGTTATTTTGTAGAATGTCCCTGTGTTGGAATTTGCCTGGTGTTTTTCTCATGGTTATATTGGGGTTATGTGTTTTCAGGAGGAAAACCACAGGAGTGGAGTGTCATTTTCATCACATCATATCACATACCTGTGATTTACTTCTGCTGGTGTTGACCTTACTCACCCAGCTGAGAAAGTGTTTGCCAGGTGTCTCTACCCGCCAAGTTAGTCTTTTCCTCCCTCTTCCATCCTGTACTCTTTGGAAAGGAGTCACCAAGGGGGCAGCCCATACAGGGGAGTGGGGAGTTGAGCTCCACCCCCTCGAGAGTGCAGCGTCTATACCAGAGTGCAGCATCTACACACAAATTATTTGGAATTCTTCTGCATGGGAAATTTGTCTTTTCTCCCTCGCTTATTTATTTAAGTCCTTTTTAAAAAAAAATTTAAGTCATTTTTATCCGTATGGACTCATGGGTATTTTATGTTTGGGGTAATAATTTCTTACTTCCTCATTTCGATGTCCCTTTGGCATACCCACGTCAGTGCAGTGTGTGTGTGTGTGTGTGTGTGTGTGTGTGTGTGTGTTTGTTTTTGAGCATTTCCTTACTTTCTGGCACCATGAGACACATACTCCAGGCCTATCTTGTATATCTCCTGCTCCAGTCGTAGATTAAACCATTTTCCAGGAGCCCAGGAGATGGCTATTTTCATTATAAGGTGATTACTCACCTTCTATAAGGATAAAGGCATTGGTGCATGCAAGTTATTTTATATAATTTGATTGACAATCTTCGGGAACATGCCTTTTGCTAGACTCAGCTATTTTAAAAACTGTGTCTGGCTTTTAAAAATTTCCAGTGAGGCTTCATTCTCGCCAGAATATGAAAAGCCATTCTAAGAAGTGTCTTTATCTTCATCCCCATCATGAAAGGAGGTCATTGGCGATATTGCGGGGTGTTATAAGGATTTTGTGGCAAAGCCTGACACGGTGGAAAGAGCTCCAGACTGAGACTGGAGACTGGGTTTAGTCCAGATGTTTCCTCTGCACCCATGTGCACTTGGTCAGGCAGTTGTGCTCTTTGGGCCTCATCTATAAAAAGAGGTGAGTGGCTGAGCTCATTTCTAAGGTTCTATTCAGCTCTAAAGCGCCGTGCTATTAACGGCAGTGGTGTTAATTTTGGGATGGCAGTGGCTTTGAGGAATTCAGGGTGGGACATGTGGGCAGGAATGGGGTGTGAAAGGGCAAGCTGTGACTCCAGGATGAAGACGCAGATCAGTGATAAAAAATGCCGCATTTTAGCGTTAGCTAGTGAGCTCCAGGTAAGCAGTGTCATTAGCAATCGTATTAAATATTAATGATATTAAAGTCTTCATCTAGATTTTAATGTAACCTGCACCTGCCGCTCTAGATCCCTGGCTGAGTGTGCTTTAGGTTTGTGGTGCTCAAACTTGGCCACACATTGGAATCACCTGGAACGCATTCAGAAGTAGCGTTGCCTGGGTTCCAATGTCAGAGATTCTGAAGTAGGTGGTTTGGGGTACAGCCGAGGCATCAGCAGTTTCAAGTTCTTCTCTCCCTGTCCTCCCTCCCGTTCTAATGACACCAAGTTTGGAAAGGATAGGCTCTGGATGTTCTTGTTCCTCTCCCGTATAACATACAGGCATCCTTAAGGGCAGGGACCGTATCTTACTCATCTCTGCGGTCCTCAGAGTATCTTGTGCATAGCTGCTGAGGAACGGAATTTGGACAGTGTGTTAGTTTCTTCTTGGAACTGTAACAACTTACAACAAGCTTCATAGCTTACTGGGACACAAATTAATTTTCTTACATTCTGAGGGTCAGAATTCCAAGATGGGTCTCACTGGGTAAAATCAAGGTATTAGCAGGGCTGATCCCTTCTGGAGGCTCCAGAGAACCTATTTCCTGCCTTTCTCTGCTTTCAGAAGCTGTCCATCTTCCTTGGCTCCTGGCACCACAGCACTCCAACCTCTGTTTCCACTGTCATGCCGATTTCCTTCTCTGACTCGAACCTTCTTGCCTCCCTCTTCTAAGGCCCTCCAGGATAATCTCCCCGTCTCAAGACCCTTCATCACATTTGCAAAGCCCCTGTGGCCATGGAGGGAGACATATTCACAGGTTCCAGGAATTAGGACAGGACATCTTTGGGTGGGGGGGACTAGTCTACCTACCACAGATAAAGACAGAGCGACTGCTGTAATTACAGGCTCCACATGAACTAAGTTATTGTGTTCTGTGGCATCTCTTTACTTTCTCTTTCTTGTTTTAGCTGTGTTAGGATTTAATCAGAGATCATCTCTGTGGAAAGTTACACATCCTGATGGAAACTTAACATGTTGCAAAACAGTGAGGAGCCTGGGGAAAAAAAGGAGAAATAAGAGCAGATACATATCTTTCAGTGATTCAGTAAAAGAATATTCAGAACCATTAATTGGCTGTGAGGAGTTTTAAAGGGCAGGTCCAGATGCTCAGTCACTCTGGCAAAGGACTGTGCCTGCAGGCCTTGGGGTGGCTGGGACCTCTGCCGTGTGGTTTCCTTACCTCCCACCCACTCCGCCTTGCTCCTTGCTCCACTTGCTGGGGGACAGCAAGCCAGCTGGCACCCCCATCCCCACTCCCAGCTCTGTCAGCAGCTCCATCTCTCCCATACAAAGAGCATAAGGGCCAGCAGATAACAAACACATCTAGTCCTGAGTCCAAGGCAGTGTCAAATGATTGAGGGGGTCAAAGCTGTGTATCTAGCCAGAGAAGAGTCCGGAAAGATGGTTTTAGATAAGGGTTTCCATTTACTGCTAAGTGCACCTGAAGGCAGAGGCCACAAAGGAAAAATAGCTTTCTGCTGAGGGGCTACTCTGATCCTGTTACCTCTCTAGGGGACCTATTCCCTTCTCCCACCAAAGCCCCAAGATGGCTCTTTCCAGCTGGTCTCTGTCTTGTAGGACAGTGGAGTCTAGCTAGCCATCTCCTTCCCCACTGAGTTGGTCAAGTCCCTGCTGCTGAGAACTCCCTCCAGCCAGAGCTTGGTCCCAGCTATTGCCATGGTGACAGCCAGCGGCTGCTTAGCACCAGCCTGGGGACTGGACACAAAGAAAGAGTGGCCAAGAGATGTACACCCTGGGCTGCCCTGCACTCCTGGAGGCCTGGCGGGTGGGTGGGAGTGGGGGCAGGAAAGGCCCCTTTGGGGATTGCTGGTAGTTTCTGAGGGGTTTGCTCTCTCAGGAAGGAGCCGGGAAGTTTGAAGCGTCTAAACTCTTTTGCTCCACGCTGGGATCCAGGTTTACAAAGACAAAGCCTCCTTTGCCAAGGCAATTTGGTATTTTACACACATGCATTCGTACATGCATCCGTTCACATTGAGATGCACTTGCTTTCTTGCATTTGACACCATTTTGACCCCCCAGAGAGTTAGAGACCTGGGAGTTTACATCTACTCAGGCCTGTTTCAGCTTTAACAGCTGCCCATGGGGGGTGCCCAGGTGGCTCATTCAGTTAGGCATCTGCCTTTGGCTCAGGTCATGACCCCAGAGCCTGCTTTTCCCTCTCTTTCCGCTCCTCCCCCTCTCATGCTCTTTCTTTCACGCACGCATGCACTCTCTCTTTCAAATAAATAAATAAAAATTTTTCAAAAACCCTTCCCTTTGATGTAGTTGAATTCAAATTCAAAACTTATGACCCTGGACAAGTAATGATAGATAATATTTATTGTCAGGCATTGTGTTAAATGCTTTCCATGCATTATCTAATTTCACAGTAGTTTTATGAGATGTAGTTGTTTTAAAAATCCCATCTTCAGACAAAAAAACCGAAGCTTAGAGATTTATCAGAGGCCCAGGTTTCACTGGCTCCAAAGCCCACATTCTTACCCACTGTTAATAACCTTGAATTGCCTTCATTTCCTCATCTGTAAAATGGGGAAAAGAGCTGCCCCACAAGATAACTGTGTTGTGGGGATCAAATGAGATTATCATGGTAAAAGCTTTTCTTGGAGACAAAGCAGACAGATGCTATCAATTGTATCTCTTGGGGGGAAAGAGATGCTCATCTCTGGCTCCTAGGAAAGTCATCTTCATCCTGTTCTTCCTTAAGGTAATTTACGAGGGGCTCTCTGGTTTCCAAAATCTCAGGGTCTGCCTCCTTCCCTGTGTCCACAGGTGATTTCCATGGTCATGGTGGCTGTGGGAGTTTATGCTCGGTTGATGAAGCATGCAGGTGAGCTATAGGCCCCCTCTAACTCCCCATGATTCTTGCCAAACCCCTTCCTCCTCTGCCTCCTTCAGCCCTGGCCCTTTAATATGCTTTCCCATGTAAGCTGCCTTCTAGCCCAATCTTAACTCCCTACTTCAAGGCAGCAGGCCAGCCATGCTGGTTCACCAGGATTTCCTGAGCTCCCACGAAATCTTCCAGGATGTGCCTGCATGGTAGGCTTGGGAAGTGTCAAGGAAAGGAGGTAGGCCTCTGGGAACCGGGAGTAATCTGAGGCCTCAGCCCCTCCCTCCCTCTGTCCCGAAGTAACAACCTCCATTCCTGTTCTACTGCACGAAGTCTCCGGGAAACGGAATCTGCAAAACTGGGAGCCTAATGCCATTCTAATTCTTTTCTGGAGCAGAAGTGGTTCCTCCTCTCTTAATCTTGGGAATAAAGGCTCTCACTTTGTTAGTTGCTCAAATGAAATGTCACAAACCCGTCTAGGTCCTTTTTATTCTCCCCCCTGGGAGGGGAGTACTGCCTCCCTATAACCGTCATCTAACCCTACTAGAGATTCCCCCAGCAGAGGAGAACAGTTTTGGGGGACACCCCTACCTTGTCCCTGGGTATTACTCTCAGCCAGCCCCAGGCTCAGACTGAGAGACGACCCCTCCCCCCAGAAGCAGCCTTGGCCTGCCTGGCAGTGGACCCTGCCATCCTGCTGATCGTGGTGGGCGTTCTCATGTTCCTGCTCACCTTCTGCGGCTGCATTGGATCCCTTCGTGAGAATATCTGCCTCCTACAGACGGTGAGTGATCAGGGGCCCCACCATAAAGACCCTGGCCTCCTCCCTATGCCTCCCAGGCTCCTGATGCCATTCCTACAGCCCTTCAGTTTTCTCTGTCCCCCTCTCCAAAGGCCTGTACTGTCTGCTCCCCACTATAGAGCTCAGCCCAGATGACCCAGCACAGGATGGCTACCCTTAAGACGGCACGGTGGAGGCAGAGGCCTTATCATGCATGGGGCATCTGGGAGAAGTGCCCCATAGCCAGCCCCCCCCCCCCCCCGTATCCAGTACTCCCCAGGGCCCTGGGGGAGGAGCTGGAGCTCAGCATGGTAATCAGCTGTCTCCTTTTCCTGCCTGCTCCCCACAGTTCTCCCTCTGCCTCACCATCGTGTTCCTGCTACAGCTGGCTGCAGGGGTCCTGGGCTTCGTCTTCTCAGACAAGGTAATGTTGGGGGTCAAGGGGCCTCCTCAGGTGTGAACCAGAGGGAGGAAGAGAAGGTTCCTGCCTGTGCTTAGCCTGATTAATTAACCACAGTGCTCTGTCCCCGGAGAGGCATCAGCCTTTGAAAGAGTCTCCTTAGGGGTGAACGAATAGCCTTTAAAGTCACCATATTTAAGCAGGATTTCCAGATCATAAGGTGTTTTCCTCTGATAGTCTGAGAAGCCAACAGGAAAACAAATTCTATGAACACAAAGTTAAAATAATCTGCAAACTTTAATGGCAAATTATTGGGTAAAACAAAATTATCAAGTAGACCATAGACAATATGAAGAATCTTTTATTTCCTCTAAACATTGCTTATTGGGATAAACAGAAGGAAAGAAGAGGGAAAGTAAATGAGATTTTGAGCAGTGCTCACCGTAGCTGGAAGTGATCTGCTCTTTAGGGACAGTCCTTTTAGTTAAGAACAAGAATTCCTTTCTCAAAGGGCAAATGATTGCCAGGGATAGTACTAGACTATAGACAACAAACTTTAAGAAAAGTAACAGAGGAAGAAGGAAGAAAGCATGGTGGAAACTACGAAATGGGAAGCCACTGAGTTCATTCAGAATGTCCTAGTCCTTCTGGCTTAGGAAAATCCTAAAATGATTTGTTTGGAGTCGAAATAGGTGCTATTCTCTTCTGTCCACTAGAGGTCAGTGTCTCAGCTTTAGAAGCACTTTACTAAAATATGTATTAGATTCTCTGCTTTGCATCAACAAGTATTTTGTGGTAATAGTGTTCAGAGGTAAATAAATCTTGGATTATCTCAAAATGTGGCTCTGAGAAGAGGGAGCAGCAGGTTCTGTGTTTGTTCTCTTGCCTCCTGGTACCTGAGGGCCCAGGGATGGTTGGGCTTTGGAACTGGCCATCAACCTAGGACCTGGTTCCAATTTCAAGGGTGCCTGAAATGAAGAAGTATGATCACTGTCTACTGTTATTCCTGATTGGAGTCAGGAGAAAAGGGTTAGGGATTAGTCCCATGTTCTGATTCCCTACTCATGTCTCTTGCAGGCACGAGGGAAAGTGAGTGAGATCATCAATAACGCCATTGTGCACTACCGAGATGACTTGGATCTACAGAACCTCATTGATTTTGGCCAGAAGAAGGTATGGGTGAGGAATGGGGGGAGGTCAGCTGTGGTCTCAGAGGCTGTAGGCAAAAGTTAATACCATCCTAATACGCACCTCACCCTCCAGGCCTAAGTGCTTCCTCATTACCTGCCAGGTAATGGACTCTGGAAGGAGGCTTGGCAAAAAACCATACATAGCAGAGTGCTTTAAAAGTACATTTAAGAAAACAGAGCAGTAGTGTATATAATAATCTACCATGTGTGTAAAAAAAGAGAGAGGAAAGAATATGTATTCATATTTATGAAAGGAATCTACAAGGATATGTAGAAACTATTCTAAGTGGTTACTTATGGGGGGGATAAGGAAATGGGCAGATTTTAAATATTACTATTCAAAAGTTAACTTTTTAAAATTGTGCCAAAATGTACATAATATAAAATTTACCATTTTAACCTTTTTAAATATATAAATCTGTGGCACCAAGGACCTTCACATTGTTTACATCCGTCACCACATCCCTCTCCAGAACTTTTTTTATCTTCCCCAAACGAAGCTCTACCCATTAACCACTAACTCCCCATTTCCCCCTGCCCCAGCTCCCGACAACCACAATCTCTTTTCTGTCTCAATTTGACTACTCGAGGAACCTCGTATGAGTGGAGTCGTACAGTCTTTGTCCTGTTGTGACTGGCTTATCTCACTTAGCATGTTTCCAGATTTCATCCATATTGTATGACATGTTAGTTTTCTTCTTTTAAGGCTGAATAACCTTCTGTTGTATGTATCTACCACATTTTGTTAATTCATCCATCTTTTAATGCACACTTGGGTCACTTGCACCGTGTAGCTATTGTGAATCATGCTGCTATGAATCAAAAGTTGAATTTTAAATAAAAGTGCTTTTGAGATCAGTACTGAGTTCCCCTTCCCTTGGTGCAACTTACTTGGATCCTACGTGCTTTCAAGGAGTAATTATGGGCCTGTGATATTGAAGACTCTCTTCTGTTTTCTCTGTATTCAAAGAAATATTTTTAACAGTAATCCTTTAATTATTTCAGCCAGTGTTTTTGAGACACTCTCTTTTGCAGCCTCTATCCTGTGCAGAAACTGCTCTCAAGAAGTTCCTAGTTGAATGTGAAAAACAAACAATATATACAACTAAGGCATATAAAGGGAAAGGCCACTGAGAAATGTTGGCTTAAGGTTTAAAAACAGCCTGAATTTATAAATGGAAGCTGGCCACGGACTTTCAGCTGCTCTGAGGACTAGGTGATTCTTAACCTCTGTGGTGGGTTTTGTTGCAGTTCAGCTGCTGTGGAGGGATTTCCTATAGGGACTGGTCCCAGAACATGTACTTCAACTGTTCAGAAGACAACCCCAGCCGTGAGCGCTGCTCTGTGCCTTACTCCTGTTGCTTGCCTACCCCGAACCAGGTGAGCCTACATCCCACGTCATTTCCTCCTGGGCAGCAATTTCAGTTACTTGCCGACTAGATTAGCCACTGTGGGGAATCCCCATTCCCTAGCTTAACCAATCAATCTTGTAAGACAGCTGCCAGATGTTTCTTTTCACCCCAATCTAATGGCTCTGTTTCCTTTTCCCTCCTGTGGTCCACACAGGGACTCAGAAGGTGCAGGTCTCTAAAGCAAGGAGAATTGAACTCAGATCTCCCAGAGGAAAGGAAGCGTGTATTTAGCAACTCCCAAGTTAGGATCCTTCGCATATATTCCCCACCAATTTAGGAATTTAGGAAGGGTGGGAAGACCATTGGTGAGGGCCTGAAATAAAAAGTTTGGGAGTGGGAGTTCCATTTGGCTTTTCAACTCTTTCCCCAGGCAGTGATCAACACCATGTGTGGCCAAGGTATGCAGGCCCTTGACTACTTGGAGGCTAGTAACGTCATCTATACCAATGGCTGTATTGACAAACTGGTCAACTGGATACACAGCAACCTCTTCCTTCTTGGTGGTGTAGCCCTGGGCCTGGCCATCCCCCAGGTAACTTACCCCGTAAGACTCGTGGGTCCTACAGCCCCGCAAAGACTCCTTTGTTTTGGGGAGGGCACCTGGAGGCCAGCTAGGGTGTCAGTCACTGACATCGCTAAGAAGCAGGGGATTGGGATGGTGCTAACCATACTGGGAAGATTGATTCAGGGAAAACAAAGACACCACTCATTGCTGAGGGCCCAATCCATCTCGCCTCTCCCAGCTGGTAGGAATCCTGCTGTCCCAGATCCTTGTGAATCAGATCAAAGATCAGATCAAGCTACAGTTGTACAACCAGCAGCACCGAGCTGACCCGTGGTACTGAGAATCCATCCTGCATGTCCTCACTATGGCGACAGGCAAGCGTCATCAACCAATAGCAGTGGGTAGAGCTCTCGGCACCAAATGGAGATTTGGATTCCAGTTCCCCAGCAACAGCCCAGTGGGGAGAAGCCAGCTCCAGCCCAGCAGAAGGCAGAGTGCACGGGTGGCTCAAGTCTAGGAAGGCTGTCCATCCTCTTCTCCTCCACCCTAGCCCTCGGCATCGTTAGAGTTATTTTGCATTATTTTTAACCATACACATTTGGGTTTATGGTTTTTGCTTTTGTTTTATTTTGTCTGGGCAGAGATGTTTGGGAACATCGGTTGCACAGAGTCTTGGGGGTCCTAGGTGTTGCTTTTCACCGAGGTGCTACAACCAGTGGTCCTACCAGGGCTGCTACTGAGCCTCCTGGACATAATCTGATTCCATCTGTTGCCAGCAAGACCTGGCTGGAGAGTGGACGCTAACAGCCCTACCTGGAGTCCAGTTGGTATGATACCAGCTCCAGAAGGGAAGGGAGTGGAACAGGCAGTGAGCTGGGGGTCGACTGGGGACAGTTGTATGTGTTGGGTAGGAGTGGAAGGCGATATGTTTACTAAATGCTGCCCTGCCATCCTCCCAGGTAGTCAAAGTGAACTACATCCTGCTCCTCCCTCATTTCCATGGAAACGTGGCAGCAAGGGCAAGGGGTACAACAGCAGCCAAATTCATCCCTCTCCCCCACTCCACCCCTTTTTAAAATGTTTGGAACCACGGTCCTTATACTCTGCAGCCAGCAGAGGTGGGACTGAGCCATTTGTGTCCTTGAATTCCTCCCCTCTGGCCCTCCCTCTCCAGCAAGTGGGGTTTCTTTAACCTTGGCAGTACGCTGAGGAGGCACGATTAACATCCCCCCCCCCGCCGCCCCCATTACCCTGCACCAAAGCTCAGTATTTCTACAGTGTTAGAAGCAGGGATCTTGCTGGGGCGGGGGAGCCAGAAGTGGCAATAAAAGTTTGTTGACCTGCGCTAAATTGGACTCCATGAATTTTCCATTCTGGCAACTAGAAGGGGAGGGGTAGAAGGGCGCAGCGGGTGGGCCCTCCTTCCAGGTGGGGACTGGAGACTCCCCTAAACATCACAATGCCTCCCGGGCCCCATCCCTCGCCCCATCTCCCTCGACCAGAGGCACTACTCCCTTCCCGCAACCCCACCCTCTCTGGTCTGAATTAGGTCGAAAGATGCCCAGTTCTGACCTGGGAATGGCGTAGTGTTATCCTAAAACCTGATGTTAATTTTTCCCCAAACGAAACTGAATTAAAATTGTCTACCCAAAACTTTGGGTGGTAAGAACACAGCTGGAAATCAGAGTCTAGCAGTCTCTGCTGGGACGGGGAGGGGAACGAGGAGGAAGAAGGCCGTCTCTTCACCCACTCAGCTCCCTCCTCCATCTTTATCTGAAGGAGCTGGTACCGCTGCCCGCCGTACTTCAAGGAGTAAAAAATTCCCAGCCGGGCGGGCGCAGGGCTTGCTCACGCCCTGAAAAGCGTGCGAGGGCGGCTAGCCCGGAGGCCCGGCTGGCGCGTCGGGGGCGGGGCCGGGGCGGGGCTGCGCGGCGCTGTGGGTGGTCCCCGCCCCCGCTGCGGCCGGAGCAGGCACCTCCGCCCCCCGCCGGGGAGGAGCTGGGTTGCAAAGGGGTGGTTGCAGGCTCCCGGACGCACCTTTGCTGTTTGTGTTCCCCGAAGTCTCCTGGCTGCGCTCTGCTGGCGGGGGTCTCAGCCTAGGAGCTTTGGCCTGGCCGGAGAAAGACTCGAAAAAGTCCCTACCGCGCTGGGGAGACCGAGTCGCGAGTTCTCTCCCCGCCCCCAGTTTCTTCTAAACGAGCCTTCTGCTCCTGGGAGGGCGCCTTTCCAGCAGCCGCCTGGGGCCCCTGCCAATGTTTAGCTCCAGCTAGTAACACAACTGAAAGAAAAAAAATAAAATCGTCACAAATAAAAAGTTAAAAGTAAGGGCCTTTTATTCTGAGAGAAGAGGAAAACGCGCTTTCTTTGTGTCCAAGATACATTTTATAAAGCATTTTTTACTTTTTCTTTTGGTGACGCGGAGCGTCGTTTGGGTTAGGGGTTGGGGTGACACACTTCCCCGGGTCACACCGGCTTGGAGGAGCTCACCTGGCAAGAGGCTCATCTGGAGCCTCTTAGAATAGGGGAACAGGAATGGTGGTCCGTGAAACCAGAATTCAAATCCAGACTGCTTACCTCCGCACTATACTCTTACTCAAGTCTCATCGTCTGTAGCTTCCTGGGCTGGAACAAGAAGGTCAGGAATTTCTGCCCAAGTCCAAGGCCTTGAAGGGCCTTTAGTAAAAGTTCAGGAGCTGACATCGCAGTTCATCATTCCCAGCTAGATTCATTTCTCAGTGTCTCTGGTTCTCAGTTTCTCAAGCCTAATTTCTCTTTAGCCTGATGCTGGGAGAGAAAATGCCCCAATTTTAAAAATAGTTTCTCATTGGTATTTCACGCTTCATTTTAATTTGCTGCCTGGATTTCGGTTTCTAATAACCCTAGTCTCAAAGATCTAGGCCCCAGAGGTGGGTGAATAGAAGAAAATTCTTGGGGTGGTGGAGATCAGACCAGATGGACGGATGTGGAGAGAAAGGCCTGAAGGTTGGTGAAAATCTGGCTGGGGCCAGGTGGCAAGAACAGTACTGCTAGGTGTGGGGGCCTCAAACCCAACTATGTAAACAGGGACTTTGAGTCCAAGAGTGCAAATTTTGCAGAATGTTCCATGAAATAATGATTGCCTCTGAATTTGTTTCCTATTGCTGCTGTAACAAATTACCTCAAATTTAAAACAATACAAATTTGTTATCTTACAGTTCTGGAAGTCAGAAATCTGAAATGGGTCTCACTGGGCTAAAATCAAGGCATCATCAGAGCTGAGTTCCTTCTGAGGGCCCTAGAGGATCCATTTATCAACTTCTAGAGGCTGTTTGCCTGGCCCCTGTTTTCATCTTCAGAATATATCAGCCTCTGCTTCTATGGTCACACCTTCTTTTTCTCTAACTCTGACTCTCCTGTGTCCCTCTGATTATATTGAGCCTACCCAGGTTATCCAGAATAATCTTCAATTTTAAGAGTCTTAATTGAAGCACATCTATAAGGTTCCTTTTCCTCTGTAAGCTAATAAACACATAGGTTCCAGGAATGAAGGCATGGACATTTTGGGGTGGTCATTATTCAGCCTAGGACACTCCCTTCTCACTCTCATGTATCTCTTAAGGTGGGGAAATCTAGGAATGAGCTATTGTTGATTATTGGCAAGAGCTTGAGGTGGGCGTTGTCTGGCCTTGGTTCTAAGAATTGACTAACATTTATTGAGCGCTTACTGTGTGTTTGGCACATGTTTATTACAAGTTTAATATGAGGGTCCTTTAATATGGTATTTTCTGACATGTCCTCATCCCAAAGAGCAGATATGTTAACAGGGTCAGGGACCAGTTTCAAAAAGGGGACACAGAAAACTTCTTTCTTTCTTTTGGTTCCCCTGGAACCGGAAGAGTTCCCCTAGGCCATTACTCTAAAGAGGTCAGGAACATTTTGTAAACCGTACTCTCTCCTCACAAAAACAAGTTAAGAGTAATTAAATATTCCAAACTGCCATAGATAAAACACTTAGAGAAGGGGATAAAGTGGGAAGTAACCAGACTCTAGAATTTATATCGGAAGTTAAGCCTCTAGAGTCTTCTCACCACCACACCAGGAACCTGGTAAATCAGTCAGATGATTGGAAGAGCATAGATACTCCAGAAACATTTTCAACCATCAGTACTCACTGACTAATAAACACAGTGGTGAGAGGAAGGGGTGATCACTAATAATGTCAGGACAAGTAGATTATGGTATGAGAAAGAAGTAACTGAGAGTCATCTGTCACACATACTAGTTGCATTCCAGAGAGTAACATAATTAAAGCAAAACAAACAAACAAACAAACAAATGGAATATCATATTGATCCCAGCTGTCGGGGGCGAGAGTGGAGAGCTTTTCATTGCACGGGCCAAGTTCACAGTGGTTCTTCCTTCTTTGGAAATTGGCCCCCTATCTCCCTCTCAAGCCATAGGGGTAGGGGTGAGTCTTAAGGAAGCATATTTGTACTGTAAGACATGGTCTCCCTGACAGAGCTAACTGGATCAGTCATAGGCACTGCATTATTTTGCCAGGGCTACTATAACAAAGAGCCACAAACTGGGTGGCTTAAAACAACAGAAACTTATCATTTCACAGTTCTGGAGGTCAGAAGTTTAAAATCAAGGGCTGGTAGGGCCATGCTCCTCCTGGCACCTCTAGGGGAGGATCTTCTCTTGCCTCTTCCAGCTTCTAGTTAAGCCTCCAGAGCTGTAGCCTTGGCTGGCATTCCTTGGATTGTGGCAGCTTAACTCCAACCTCTGCCTCCATCTTCATGTGTTAGTCTTCCCTCTGTGTCTGTGTCCCAATTTCCTCTTCTTCTTCTTCTTTTTATTAAGATTTTATTTATTTATTTGACACACACACAGAGAGAGAAAGAGATCACAAGTAGGCAGAGAGGCAGGCAGAGAGAGAGAGAGAGAGAGAGAGAGAGAGAGAGAGAAGCAGGCTCCCCGCCGAGCAGAAAGCTTGATGCAGGTCTTGATCCCATGACCTTGGATCATGTCCTGAGCTGAAGGCAGAGGCTTAACCCACTGAGTCACCCAGGTGCCCCCCAGTTTCCTCTTCTTATAAAGACACCAGTCCTGTTGGAATAAGGGCCCATCCTATTCCAGTATGACCTCATCTTAACTAATTGCAACTGCAATGACCCTATTTCCAAGGGAAGTCACAATCTGAGGTACTGAGGGGGTTAGAAGGGAGAAACGAGAAACAGTATTCAACCTGTAACAGGGTTCCTTCCCTGGGATTTGGAATTGAGAACAAGATTCTAGTCACAGCCTGAGTTGACTGGTCTGGTGAAGAAAGAGAAGCAGGTGGAAACTGGGGCTCAGCCTTCTTACACTTTATGCCCTAAGTAGCAGCCTTCTTACACTTTATGCCCTATTTACGGAAAGAAAAAAATGAAACAGATGGGGGTGGGGGGTGGGAAGGCAAAGAAAAAAAAAAGGGCAGAGGAAGGATGCTGTGGGCAGCAGCTTTCATTCTGGTAGTACAACCTTTCTGCAGCTCCACTGCTGTCTTGTCTTGGGTTCCCAGAGACACTGTAGGCTTCCTGGAAAGCTTGGTTTGTTTGCTGAAGGAAACGCAACTTGCTTTCTGTTGCTTATAAGCAAAGCTAATAGAAAAGCTATAATCAGAATAAGATACCCTATTAGTTTTCCTTGCTGCTGTAACACCTCATCAAAAACTTAGTGCTTAAAACAACACAAATTTATTATCATATAGTTCTGTAAATCAGAAACGTGGTATGGGTCTCACTGGGCTAAAATCAAAGTGCTGGGCGGCCTGCATTCCTTTCTGGAGGTTCCAGGGGAGAATTTCTTTTGACTTCTCCAGCTTCTTGAAGGCCCTTCTTCCGTCTTTAAAGTCTGCAACACCATTTGTCCTGTTCTCTACAGCCAGGAAAGCTTTTCTTCCTTTTAAGGGCTCGAGTGATTGGATTGGACCCACCTGCATAACACACGCTAATCTCCCCCATGTCAGGGTCCTTAACTTTAATCACATCCATCTGCAAAAGTGCCATGCAAAATGTAATATTCACAGGTTCAGGGATTCGAATGTGAACATTTTTAGGACCCATTATTCTGCCTTTCACAGATCCGCAGCAAAATGAGTCATGACCATTTGTAATAAGAAAGATGGCTGAGAGTTTAACGGTCTTTCTTTGTACTGTTTCTCCTGTAAAATTGTTTCATTTTATTTGAGGCACTCAGTCTGAAGCTTTGGGTTCCTAAAGCTCTTTTTGAGGACCACAGGGTAAACTCTGTCAGATTCAAGGACCTTTATTTAGCTGCCTTCTCATAGCTGAAGGTTTAACTATCCTGGAAAGACATTAAACGAGGACATATTCCCAAAAGACCTGATTGGAGCCAGGGAGGAATAAACAGAATGGAATCAAATTGTTTATACCCACTAGAGAATTGCTTGTATTAAAATGTTATTACTGAAAAAAAGACAATTGAAATTTCTCTGAACAGGGAGTCTGGGGTGGATACCTTGATAAAGGTGTTGTTTCTGGCAGAAGGCTGTAAAGGCCAATTTACTTATAGACACAGTAAAGGAAATGTTTATCTACAGGAAGGCAGGTAAGCTCATGTAGTCAACAAAGACAAATAGACCAGGTGCCGCTGGAGGACAGGGCATACAGTGGAGAACACAAGTTCCTGCCTTCCTAGCTCTACTGGAGGGTATATATTTATACAAATATGTGATATCTTATACATAACATATACTAAATGTTAGGGAGAGATACAGGCTATGAAGAAAAATAAAGCAGGATATGAAGGTAGAGAGTGATAGAAGAGGTGCTGTTTTGGATGAAGCAGTTTTAAAATGCCTCAAATTAAAAAAAAAAAACATTATTTTTGGAAACAAGAGGTCGCAAAGAAACATACAGAGAAGTCCCATGCACTTATCCCTCATCTGCCTCAATGTTAGCATTTTATGCAATTACTGTAAAGTATCAAAACCAAGAAAGTGACATCCACGCAGTCCATAGGGCTCATTCAAATTTCACAAGTAACACATGCCCTCAGTTGAGTATGTGTGCATAATGCTAGGTAATTTTAACATAGGTGTAGTCTTGCAGAGTCATCACTACAATCACGGTAGTGACCTACATATACAAATTATCCTCGATAAAGCTATTACAAAGAAACACTCGACTGTGCCATCATCACAAGGCCCATCAGTGTTACCTCTTTGTAGCCACACTCATCCCTCATTCATCCCTCCCCACCAGCACTAAGCCCTGGCATCACTAGTCTGTTCTCCATCTCTATCATTATGTTATTTTATGTGACATAAATGGAATCATGCAGTAAGTATCCTTTTGAGATTAGTTTTTTTCACTGTCATTCGTTTGAGATCCATCCAAGTGACATGTATCAGTAGTTTTTCCTCTTTGTATTTCTGGGTAGTTTTCCCATGGTATGGATGTACCACAGTTTGTTTAACCAAAGATGCTTGATTAGTTTCCAGTTTTAAGTGATTATGAATAAAACTGCTACGAACATTTGTGTACAAGTTCCTGCGTGAAAATAAGGCTTTGTTTCTCTTGGCTAAATGCCCAGGAGTATGATTGCTGGGTTGTATGGTAAGTGTATGAATGGTTTTTCCAGAGACTGACACACTGTTCTCCAGAAGAGCTGTATCATTTTATATTCCCCAGCAACGTATGGGTGATCCAGTGTCTCCACAGCCTTGCCAACATTTGGTGTTAATCACAGTTTTTCATTTTAGCCATTTTGATAAGTATGTTGTGATATCTCATTGTGGTTTAATTTGCATTTCTCTAATGACTAATGTTGTTGAATATCTATTCATGTATTTCTTTGCCACCGATATATTTTCTTTGGTGAAGTGTCTGTGCATGTCTTGCTCATTTTCTTATTGAATTGCTGGTGTTTTGGTTTTTTTTTAATGCTTAGTTTTGAGAGTTTTAAAAAATTATATTCCAGGGGCACCTGGGTGGATAAGTCGATTAAGTGTCTGCCTTTGGCTCAAATCATGATCCCAGGGTCCTGGGATGGAACCCCATGTTGGGTTGTCTGCTCAGCGGGGAGCCTGCTTCTCCCTCTCCCTCTGCTGGCCACTCCCCCTTCTTGTGTGTACTCTTTCTCTCTGTCAAATAAATAAATAAAATTTTTAATAATAAACAAATAAATAAAATATATCCCAGACATTAGATCTTTGTCAGATATGTGATTTGCAAATATTTTCTCCCAGTCTGTAATTTGTCTTCTCATTCTCTTAACAGTGTCATCTGTAACAAGGTTTTAAATTCGGATGAAGTGCAATTTTTCAATTTTTTTCTCTTATTGGTCATTCTTCTGGTGTTAAGTCTAAGAACGCTTTGCCTAATCACAGGTCCTGAAAATTTTCTCTATGTTCTTCCCTAGAAGTTTTATAGTTTTACATTTATATTTAAGTCTATGATTCCTTTTGAATAATTAATTTTTGTATAAGGTGTGAAGTGTACATTGAGTTTCATAATCTCTTATGGGTGTCTAATTGCTCCAGTACTATTTATTGAAAAGGTTATACCTCTTCCATTGATTTTTTTTTTTTCTTCTCTATCTCTATGAATTTGCCTCTCCTAAGTGGCTCATATAAGTGGAATCATTCACTCTGTCTTTTTGTGTCTGGCTTATTTGACTCAGCATATAGTTTTCAAGGTTCATGCATGTTATACTGCATATCATAATTTTATTCATTTTTATAGTAGAATAATACTCCACTAATTGGGCATATTTGTGTACTTGTTTTTGAGATCTCTGTCTGTTCCATTGGTGAATGTGTCTATCTTCCCACCAATATTACCTTGTTGTGATTACTGTAGCTCTAAAGTAAGCCTGAATATTGAGAAATGGTTTCTCCTACTTCATTCTTCTTTTCCAAAAATTGTTTTGGCTAATCTAGAGCCTTTCATTTTCCACACAAATTTTAGAATAAACTTGTCTATGTCTAATACAGAAACTTGTTGAGATTTTGATTAAAATTATGCTAAACCTAGAGGTTTAGGGTATCACTTTAGGGGAAAATGACATCTTTCCTATATTGAAATTTCCCATTTGTGAATGGTGTGTCTCGCCAAGGATTTAGGTTATCTTTTATTTCTTTCATCAGCATTTTATAATTTTTATTATTACAGATCCTATATTTATTTTTGTCAGATTTATACTTAAGTATTTTATTTTCTTTGGAGTGATTTAAAAGGCATGCCTTCTTCAGGGGGAATATTTGGATGGAGACCTGAATGAAACAAGAACATGGAGTGAGCATGAGTGCAAAGGTCCTGAGACAGGAGCTTGCTTGGTGTATGTAAAGAACAGCAAAAAGAACAGTATGTTTGAGACAGAGTTAGCCAGGAAAAGAGTAGTAGCAAATGAGCTCCAGGTTGTCAGGGGTCAACAAGGCCTTGATGAAGTCATGACGAGACTATATTCTAAATGTGACGAGATGCCATCAGAGAGTTTTGAACACAGAGGTGATATGGCCCAATATATATTTTAGAAAGACTCTCCTGGCACTGGAAAATAGGCTGTAGGAAGGTAAGGGGAAACAGGAAGTTGTATTAGGAAGCTCTTGGAGTGGCCCAGGTGACAGAGGCTGGTAGCGCAGACCAGGTTGGCAGCTATGGAAGTGATGAGGAATTGTTGGAGTCTAGACATATTTTGAAGATGTAGCTGAGAGGACTAGGTACAAGATGTTAGAGAAAGGGAAGAGTTGAGGATGATTCTAAGGTTCTTGGCCAGGGCAGCTGGCTAAGCAAGCTGTGGTGTCATTTACTGAGAAGAAGAAAACCTCATTTTAAAAAATTTTATTTATTTATTTGTCAGAAAGAGAGAGAGAGAATAAGCAGGGGGAGCAGCAGGCAGAAGGAGACGCAGACTCCTTGCTGAGCAAGGGCCACGCCCTCCTCCCCATGTAGGACTTGATCCCATGACCCTGGGATGATGACCTGAGCTGAAGGCAGACACTTAACCAACTGAGCCAGCCAGGTGTCCCTGGAAAACTTTAATCTTTAGCATAAAAACAAAAATTGTCACTGCTCAGAAAAGACCTAAAACCTGCTATCCAGTGCACAGTCCCAGACCATCCACATTTCTGCAATGTTGGCTACTAGTTGGACTTCCAGAAACTACTGAAATGGCCCCATTAGAAGGATGTTGGAGATGAAAGAAGGGAAATGAAACCAATAGTTATTAAGCACATAAGGACCAAGATTTGTTATGCTACTTCTCATTAAACCTCATAAGTTTCCTTAGAGCTAAATAGTAATATGCTTTTTTCTCTTTTCTTTTTTAATTGCTATAATATATATATATATAAACATAATAGTTATCATTTTAACCACTGTAAGTTTATACTTCAGTAGCATTAAATACATTTACAGTGTTGTATTACCATCACCCTGATCTAGACCCAAAATATTTTCATCATCCCTAACAAAAATTCTGTACCCATTAAACAATAACCTCCTTTTCCTCCCTCTTTAGTTCCTAGTAAACCATATTCTACATTCTGTCTCTGTGAATTTGCCTATCCTAAGTGGCTCATATAAGTGGAGTCATTTGCTCTCTGTTTTTTGTGTCTGGCTTATTTGACTCAGTATATAGTTTTCAAGGTTCATCTATGTTATACCATACATCAAAATTTTATTCATTTTTATAGCAGAATAATATTCCATTGTGTGCATATACCACATTTTGTTTATCCATTCATCTGTTAATGGACAATTGGGTTGTTTCCACCTTTTGGCTATTGTGAATAACGCTGCTGTAAATATTCTTGCATAAGTATCTGTTTGACTTTCTGCTGTCAGTTCTTTTGGACATTTACCTAGAAGTGGAATTGCTGGATCATATGGCCATTCTATGTTTAGTCTTTGAGAAAACCATGAAAATTTTCCATATGAGTTGCATCATTTTCCATTCCCACTACCAATGCACAAGGGTTCCCATTTCTCTCTGTTCTTGCCAACACTTGTTACCTTCATGTGTATGTTTTAATAGCCATCCTAGTGTAGTAGCAGTGAAGTAATATCTCATTGTGGTTTTGCATTTCTCTAATGACCAATGATGTTGAACATCTTTTCATGTGCTTTTGGGCCATCTGTAGATCTTTTTTGGAGAAATGTCTATTTAAGTCTTTGCCCCTTTTTAAAGTTGTGTTGTTGTTGTTGTTATTGTTGAGATTTAGGAATGCTTTATTTATCCTGGATATTAATCCCTTATTAGATATATGATTTGCAAATATTTTCTCCCATTCTATAGGTTGCTGTTTTTTTGTTTTTGCTTTTCTGATAGAATCCCTTAATGCACAAAAGTTCTTCATTTTGATGAAGCCCAATTTATCTTTTTTCTTTTAGTGCCTCTGCTTTTGGTGTCAACCCATGAAATTGGTGCCAGATCCAATGTAATGCAGGTTTTCATTGATGTCTTTTTCTGAAAGTTTTATAGTTTTAGCTCTTAAATATAGACTTTGATCCATTTTGAGTTAATTTTATACAGTGTGTTAGGTAAGTGTACAGCTTCATTCTTTTGCATTTAAATATCCAGTTTTCCCATCACTATTTGTTGAAAAACTGTCTTTTCCTGATTGAATAGTTTTGGCACCCTTGTAGAAAATCAGTTGGCCATATATGTGAGGGTTGGTTTTTAGGCTCCCTATTCTATTCTATTGGCTGTCTTCATGTCAGTACCATACTGTTTTAATTACTGAAACTGAATAGTAAGTTTCAAAGTTGGGAAATGTAAGTCTCCCAAATTTATTAGTTCTTTTCAAGATTGTTTTGACTATTCAGAGCCCCTTGCAATTCTTTATGTACTTGAAGATCAGTATTTCCATTTCTGTGAAAAAGGCTATTGGAATTTTGATAAGGAGTGTGTTGAATCAGTAGACCACTTTGTGTGGTATTGATATCTTCCTATCCATAAACACAGAATGTCTTTCCATTTAATTTAGATCTTCTTTAATTTCTTCAAGCAATATTGTGTAGTTTTTAGTACACAAGTCTTTTAACTCCTTGGGAGATTTATTTCTATGTATGTAATTCTTTTAGGTGCTCTATAAATGGAATTGCCATTGTAATTTCCTTTTCAGGTTGTTCACTGCTCATGTATAGGAACACAATTGACAATGTCTCATGTTTTGGAAAGGAAGAAATAGGGACTTAGAATAAGTAGTTCAAAGGTCCTTGGCTAGTAAGGCCCAACTTGAGTCTCTAACTCCAAATCTATTGTGCTACCTCTCAGAGGAGGTGGCTTACTTGGCCCCTTTCCCATTTTGTCCTTTCTCTCTGACTTGATGCTCTTAGTTGCAAATTAAGACACACTAGAAAAAGAAGAAAATGGAGCACTGCAACAATTAGGCTCGAAATTCTGGCCAGTATGACAACTGAACCATAAGGAGGCAACCAAATTCTTAAGGACACCCATGACATTCCTCAGATACATTCATGTCCATTCTTTTTGAGTGGAGGGCCCAGAGACAAATACCAAAGAGTCAACATTGAATGTGTGACCTCAAAACGCCAAAATGGTTGGTGAGAATGACTCAGTAATCAAGAAGCCACTTGTAGCCAATCAAGTACTGTAATGCATGGTCAACATAGGAGAGTTTCTCACAGCCCTGACCAAAGGACTGTGTATGTAGATGGGGTTAATGCTCTTGAGGAACTGGGTGAGGTGCCCTCTGCAGCCCACCACCAGGTTGAGACCAGGAGTGTGTCACGTAACACTGAAGAGTCTCTAACGGCCATGGCAGTCTTCATATGCCTGCAGGAGGGGATGGATGAACTTTGTCCAAGACTCTGAACGCCATTCAGGAACCATGAGGTATTCTTCCAAAGTCCCCACTGAATACTTTTCCTCCTTTCCCACACCTGCTGTCTCACAGGATTTCTGAGTCTCCACCTCCTGCAAATTCTGCAGAACAGCACAGGAAGTTTAAATGTGGGACCATGACTCTTGTTGCAGCTGCCACTGATGGGAACCTGGCCCAGTGGCTGTGGACAGTGCTATGAGAATTTCCTCAGTCCACTCTCCTGCTGCCCCTTGCCTTGGCCAGCAAGATACCCAGAAAGGAATGCTGAAGTCTGGTGAACAGAAGTATACTTCTATGTCTGCTTCTATTACACATATATACACACATACAGTGTTGAGAAATCAGAATATCTTCTCTCTCCTCTCGAAGGAAAGAACATTCTGGCCAGGAGATAACACCTTAGGATCATCTCAATTTACCCTCTTCTGCCTCCAGTGTAAAGGTGCTCTATTGCACTCTTCCTCATACCTGCCAAGAAATCCCAGACAAGAAATGATAGTCTTCATACCTAATGAATTACTAACATTTTAGGTGGAGAAGTAAGGAGTTGCCTGAGCACATATGTAGGTTCCTCCTAATATGCAGAATACTGAGGAAATCTCCCAGCTGCTTCAGTAACAACCAGATAGAAGAGAAGTGAAGAAAGTTCACAAAGCAAAATGTCAGCATGGTAACCAGGTAACTTTCTCTGTGGCTCAGACTTCGGACATGTTATAACAGCATATCATTTATATCACAGAAAAAATTTAATAAAGTAGGTCATAATGCTTTAAATTACTTTTCTAGCAGGAATATGATGCTCTAAGGACACAATCTCTTCCCACTTCTTCCATAAATCACTAACGACTTCCCTCAAAATGGTCCTTTGCCTCCAGCTTCTTGCCCTTCAGACCACCCTCACACTGTGTCATTAATACTCTTAAGCATATCAACCCTTCGATTAAAAGTCTGCACTGGGGGTGCCTGGGTGGCTCAGTGGGTTAAGCCACTGCCTTCGGCTCAGGTCCCAGGAGTCCCAGGATCGAGTCCTGTATCGGGCTTATAGCGCCTCGGGGAGTCTGCTTCTCCCTCTGACCTTCTCCCCTCTTATGCTCTCTCTCACTCTCTCTCTAATAAATAAAATCTTAAAAAAAAAAAAAAAGTCTGCACTGTTTCCTTGTTGCCAATAGAATTAAACCTTATTTCCTCTCTATCCCATTTGAGGTTTCTTACCAATCATTCTTCCTCCTTATCCTCTACTGTGTCCTGATCACCAGGCCAGTCATGCCCTGGGGTAAAGTCATAGTTTCCTGCACTTGTAATGGCAGCTCTGCTCCTCTCTACTTTTCTGACTCCTCCTTCTCACACTTCAGGGTTGGGTTCAAATCCAATCTCTCTACACACACCAATCTCTCCCTGCTAGAAATTCCCGTTGCACACTCACTGTGCGCCTCATTTTGGCAGCTTCTTTACTGAGTGACCAATATGCATGTATGACTGCACTAGATGCGTTGTGACTACAGAGAATAGAACAAGATCACTGCCCCGGTGGAGAAGACTTAGCTCCTTTATCATGATATATTGCTCTCTCCTGAGGGCAAAGCTACTTCCACGGTCAAATGCAAGTTCTCAAGTTCTACAAGGATATCATGCTTATTATGGTGCTAGGGACATCCCAGGATTTCAGAAAGACTTACTAAATTGAATTGAATTGAAGCTGTCTCTGTCTCTGGGGCTTACCTACTAATTGAGGACGGTAGCTCAAGTGTAATAGCTAATTTGTTCTTAAATGGCCAAAACCTAACAAAACTCATCTACTTCAGCTGTGTTGAAGGGGTAATGGTAGGGGTGAGAAAGGAGAAACCATCCCAGCCTGTTGCAACATGGAAAAATTGCTCCATGTAAGTCCACTCCCCTGGAGGGACCCCTAGCCCTAGGTGTAAGCTTTGCAGAGTGAAATCAAGTGTGGTGACTCAAAGCTCCACAAGAAAAGGAGTGAGGAAAGGCCAAATGAGTAAAATAGGGAAGGAGAGCAGCAGAAACTTCCTCCGCCAGCATACAAGCAGCAAGGGCCATAAAAAATGGAATGGCTTCCTTTGAACGTAACCAAAGACATGCCAGGGTCAGTCATTGGAAACCACGGTTCACACATCACACATCTGTAGCAGTAAAGGCTGATGTTGGTACGTTTGGTTTCCAGACACCTGCTTTCATAGGTAACAACAGCCGGGCAGCTGCCCCGAGTGACTCTTGAGTTCATCTCTCACACCCGTCCTGAGTTGGAAGGATTGAGACAAGCGAGTCCACCAAACCTTGGTTCTCTTCCGTGGGGCTCTGGGACAAGTCGAAACAGAAAAAATAACTGGCGAGTTGAGGGACCGGGCAAGGATGTAGTAAAGACTTCTGCTGACTTCAGGCATCGCCGTCTCCCCCATTGTAAACCAGAAGTCTATTCCCAGCAGAGGACCAAGTCGAACGATCCTCAGGCCGATCAAGGTGCCCGCTGAGTCTGGTTGCAGCTCCCGGCCACGGTTTCCTCCCATCTCTTGCCCCAGGGCGCAGAACGGTGTCACCAGAGCCCCCTGGCCCGGGCCCCTCTGGCCGCCCGGGACAGTGAAGCTCGCGCTCCTCCTCTCTCGCATCCCCTCCCCTCCTCTTCCCTCCCTCTGCCAGTCCCTCCCCAAGCCGTGGCGGAGGTGGGGCCGGGCTTGGCTCAGCGAGGCCCGTGCATTCCAGAGAGCCAAGCGAGCTAGAGCAACAAAGGAGCCGGGAGTCGGTGGGAGAAGTCAGGGGGCTGCGGCGCGCTCAGGAGAAGGTGGCGGCTGGGCCGCGGGCTGGCGCAGAGGGAAAGCCAGGGAGCGAGTCCCCCCCACCGCCGGCCCGCTCCTGGCCTCCATCGCAGGGCCGGGAGGTAGTTTTAATGGTGGAAGAGGGAATGGGGCTGGAGATTGGGGGCCCAGGGGGCTCCCGGGGCTGAAGACAGTTTGGATTGCCCGGAGAAAGAGGAGAGAGTTGTGCATCCCGGCCGGAGCCTCAGCAACCCAACATGGGCCCCGGGGTCCAAAGTTTGCGAAGTTGGGCGCCGAGGGCCCGCGGCGCGCGGAGCGTCCGAGGGGGCCCGGCACCGGACCTGCGGGGCGCACAGGTCGCCTGAGCCACATCCGCGGCCCCAGGGGTTGCGTGTGTGGCCGGGGGGCTCCGGAGAGCGGGCGGGGGCGCCGGGGCTTGTGCTGAGTTGGCGGGTTTGGCCATGGCCGCTGCCCGCCTCGCACGGGGGCCGGAGATCCTGCTCCCGGGGCTGCTGCTGCTGCTGCCGCTGCTGGGGGGCCCGGGCCGGGGGGCGGCCTTGAGCGGGAACGCAACTGGGCCTGGGCCGCGGAGCGCGGGCGGGAGCGCGAGAAGGAGCGCGGCCGTGACCGGCCCTCCTCCGCTGCTGAGCCACTGCGGCCGCGCAGCCCCCTGCGAGCCGCTGCGCTACAACGTGTGCCTGGGCTCGGCGCTGCCCTACGGGGCCACCTCCACGCTGCTGGCCGGGGACTCGGACTCCCAGGAAGAAGCGCACGGCAAGCTCGTGCTCTGGTCCGGTAAGCGCGCGGGAGCCGGAGCCGGGGCTGCCGTGGTGGGATGCGGGACTCTTGCAAAGAATAGGCTCGGGCCTGAGCCTTGGCGAGGGCGGGAGCTGCGCCCGGGAGAGTTGGAGGAACACAGTCTGAAACTTTGGGTGTCGGATGGGACCCTCGGTGAGGAGGAGGGAGGGCGAGGCAGTGGAGGCAGCCGGTCACAAAAGGCCGGAGCAGGGTGGGTGCGCCAAGGATGGGGGGGGGGGGAGTGCATGAGGAGGGGGCTCAGAGCCACGGGAAAGGACGTTTTTTAAAGAAATGGAGCTGCTCCCCACGTAAGTGCCGCCCTGGAAGCGGGGTGCTTGGGGATTTAAGGCGGTGTTTAGATCTTGGAAAAGAAACCGACCGGGAAATCGAGTTGGAGAGGAAAAAAGGAAAGATGGAGTAGAAGATTTAGGCACCGAGGGACGGGGTGGGGGGAAAGAACTGAGTGAAATTTGTGGCGGAATCGAGACCCCCTGGTGTTGAGTAATTAAAAGTTAACCAGAAATTTCTAGAAATCTTGTTTTGGGAGAACAGGAAGTCCAGAGAACTGTGATCTTGTTCTGTTTTTACAGGAGATTTCACTGTTTCCTCATCTGAAAAATGGGGACTCTGATCTCTTTCTGAGGTTGTGAAGGAATGAGACTGTTCTAAGGATAATATTTGTGTATTCTTTGGAAGTTTGGATCCTCAGGCGGGTCAGGGCTGCGGGAGGACACTTAAGTCTGGGATGTTGAGAGCCTGTGGAAACTTTCAAAGTGGTCCGAAGTCCCAGAGCGCTCACCTCAGGGTAGGATTGTGGCCAACCCGCAGAACTGCAGAGTGAACCCAAACAAATCCTTCCTTAGCAGTGCAGAGTGGATTCTCTCCCCACTTGTCACTCATCTGGGTTGGGGGCCTGAAGGGCCTGGGGATGAGAACCGGTCTTGTCATCCCTTGTTTCTAGTCAGTGTGATTCCAAAACTGTCCTTGAAAGAGAAAATCAAAAGTCGGGAGCCAGTTTGGCCACCTACTTTCTTGGGCAGTTCTGCCCTGGGGGCTGATGATGATCCTGAAGGAGGGAACATACTAGGCTGCCTGTCAATGTCAGCTTGGCCACTAGAGTTCTCAGAGTCATTGCTAGATGTAGGACAAAGCCATGTCATTCCTGGCCTGATATTCTCTGGCAGATGTCAGATGAGGAACTTGGAAGATGGTACTCACCGTGGAGCTACATCCTTACTGGGTATCAGGTTCTAAAGTCGGCATGTAGGCAGAAGCCATATATAATCAATGGTAGCTTTGAAAAACTTGTAAATTACCATAAGTTCTACCTAAGTTTGCTTCTGCACTCCTTTTATGGTAATATGTTTGTAGAAATGTATAACATATAGGAATGTATAGTCTATGAGAAGGGACATACCTAGAAAATATAATTTTAGTCTTTCAAGTTACATACATGCAAAAGAGCAGAAGACCGAAGGAATAAAAAAGGAACACAAAAGAAAGGTAGAAGCAGGGGCGCCTGGGTGGCTCAGTGGGTTAAGCCTCTGCCTTCAGCTCAGGTCATGATCTCAGGGTCCTGGGATCCAGCCCTGCATCATGCTCTCTGCTCAGCAGGGAAACTGCTTCCCCCTCTCTCTCTCTGCCTGCTGCTCTGCCTACTTGTGATGCCTCTTTCTTTCTCAAATAAATAAATAAAATCTTAAAAAAAAAAAAAAAGGTAGAAGCAAGCTTCTTTGAGCCTTACCTGAAAGAAGGCCTGCGTTTAGGAGGCAGTGGAATGGAAAGTCAGGTCTCTCAGCACAAGGAGCTCACCCAGTTCTGAGTTGGTCACACTGAGAGGATATTCATGCCCCATCCCCCCACCTCTCTGTCCTTATTTATTTTGCAGGGGCCCGTGCTTGAATTCTCCTAAGTTAAATGCATGTGTGATGCCGCCCTTCTGTAGGTACCATCAAATCAAGGAGATAGGTCTGGGCCTCTTTCCAGTCCATACTCCTGAGAGCAGCTGCTGAACAGGTCGAAGTAGGTTTGGCAGGAATATTCGGGAGTTAGAACCATCTGCTGGCTGTGCAGTTTCGATCCTTACTAGCTGGGCCTCTGGTGGGGCAGGGTCTGCTTTGGGTCTGTTAGGTGTTCCCGGCAATGGGGTCAGAAGCAGATGGTGGTGCAAGCTGGGTCAGTGGTGGGTAGGAGAAATCAGAGCCAAGTGTTAAGAATCACAGACAGGCCTTTGGCCGGGAGCCCCTGGTGAGAGATTTGTCCTGTCCTGCGTGAGAGGTCTTCATTTGACCGTGTCTGAATGGTCAATGTCGCCTGGCTCTTGGAGGTGTTTTTGTGGGTGAAGAATGAAGATGATCTAAGTTGTCTTCATCTGTAAACTTTTGAAGGTAGATCCCTGTCCTTCACTTTTTTTTTTTTTTTTTAGCCTCAGAGTTCTGAGTACACAGCCATCCACTCATTCATTAAATGAGGCATAGGGTGCTTGCTGCATGTCAGCGTGGATCAGGTTCTGGGGTGTATAAAGACAAGGAGTACAGACATGATCCCCACCATCAAGGAGAAAACAGACAAGCACTTTAGCAGTTCCTGTGAGAGGTATTGTGACAGAGTAGGGTGCTGAAGGGACACAAAGAATTTTGGAGAACAAGGGAAGACCCCCAGAGGAACTGACCTTAAGCCTATGAACTGAGAAATAGGTAGGAATTACTTGAACCAAGGCAAGGTTGGATTGGGAAGGAATAGGAAGAGGAGACAGTGTGCAAAGGTGAGGAAGTGAGAGGGATTGGTACTTTTAAAAGAGTGCAAGAGGGTGCCTGGGTGGCTCAGTGGGTTAAGCCTCAGCCTTGGGCTCAGGTCCTGATCTCAGGGTCCTGGGATTAAGCCCTGCTTCAGGCTCTCTGCTCAGTGGGGCTTCTCCCTCTCTCTCTCTGCCTGCCTCTCTGTCTACTTGTGATCTCGCTCTCTGTCAAATAAATAAATAAAATCTTTTAAAAAATAAATAAAAGAGGGCAAGAATTTTAGCAGAGCTGGATTGACGCATGTGAGGGATAGAATTATAAGAGATGAGACCTTGCGAGTTAGAAAGCAAAGGGATTCATACCCCATATTGAGAAGTTTGGATGTTATCCAAGAGACAATAAGGAGCCACTGAAAGCTCTTGAGTGAGGGAGAGATGTAATCAAGTTTGCGTTTTAGAAACTCTTTGAATTTCTCTCTTTTAGATACTCTCTTTGAGTATTGTGTGAAGAAGCCATGGGAGGAGGGAGGGCCTGGAGCCTGGTTGCTTGTCTAGGAGATGGTTAAAATAGTTCAGGTGAGAGTTGATGGTGGTCTTGATGGAGGTGGGGGTCCATCAACCAGAGATGATGGGCACGGCTGAAGGAAGTAGACAGAGCCCAGCCTTTCAGAGCTAGAACCAGTGGGCCTTGCCGAGGAGTTGGACGAAGGGATGAGTGACCAAGAGGACCTAGGTTTCAGGCTTGCGAGGAAGGTGGTATCATTACCTTTCTTTTTTTTTTTTTTTAAGATTTTATTTATTTATTTGACAGAGAGAAATCACAAGTAGATGGAGAGGCAGGCAGAGAGATAGAGAGGGAAGCAGGCTCTCCGCTGAGCAGAGAGCCCGATGTGGGACTCGATCCCAGGACCCTGAGATCATGACCTGAGCCGAAGGCAGTGGCTTAACCCACTGAGCCACCCAGGCGCCCTCTCATTCCCTTTCACTAAGCTGGGAATCCTGGAGGAGAAGTAGGTTTAGGCAAAAAGCGTGGTGTCATTTGGGCCATGTGAATTAGAGGTGCTCTGTGGACACCTCTGTGGAGATTACTGGCAGATTTGGAATAGGTGTTGCTGAAGAGAGCAGCCGCTGTGTGCTTCCTCAGCCTAGAGTTTTTGGTAGTATGCCATTGAGCGAGGAAGTTTATAGCTCAGGCTGGACTGTAGAGAACTCAGGTCCCTCCTATATCTTTCGACTCTCTGGACTTGGGCTTCTTCAGGCACTCAGCATCTTTCCCCATTATAGCTTGAAATGTCTCTTCACACGCATTCCCAGCTGACCAGACAAACATAATATACAGGCCATGGTCCACCTTGGGCCAAATCTGGTTTGTTAACTGAGGCAAGGAAGCAGAGACCTGCGGCTCGTGAGGGAAATAGGTCCCTGACAGCCAGCACGTAGCCTCTTCGACCACTGCTGTGCTGTGTGTGCACAGTAATGTGTGGCCTTGCTGCCCAGCTGGGGAAGCCAGAAGAGAGCCACAAGAGAGAAGAGAAGCTGGGAGGAATTTCTCTTTTCCTCTCAGACATCTGGTTGAGGTGATGAGAGGAGAGATGGTGGTGGTGGTGGGTTGTTTGCAGGGGCAGAGCAGTAAGAATTTCCCAAGAGCTATTCCCAAACCTGGCTGACAAGGAGAATCAGTTAAGATATATATACATATATTTATAGATCTATAGATCTGTATATAGAAGGTATGAAAATACAGAAAAGCATCTACTGGCCCAAGTTTTCATTTTTGCTTTAGATTTTTCACTTTTTAATTGATTTATTTTTAAAGATTTTATTTTTAAGTAATCTCTGCACCCAATATGGGGCTTGAACCCACAATCTCGAGATCAAGAGTTGCATGTTCCTCTCACTGAGCCAGCCAGGCGCTGCAAGATTTTTAACTTTTTAATTGTAAGATGCTGTATATACATACACACAGAAAGTGTGTAAAACGCAGAGGTACTAAATAACAAATAATTATAAAGGGACACCTGAGTCAAGAACTAGACCATCAAGGGCTGCTAGAAGCTCCCCTTTCTTTTCCTTTTTTTTTTTTTTTTAAAGATTTTATTTATTCATTTGACAGACAGAGATCACAAGTAGGCCGAGAGGCAGGCAGAGAGAGAGAGGGGAAGCAGGCTCCCTGCTGAGCAGAGAGCCCGATGTGGGGCTCGATCCCAGGACCCTGGGATCATGACCTGAGCTGAAGGCAGAGGCTTTAACCCACTGAGCCACCCAGGTGCCCCTCCCCTTTCTTTTTCAATCACATCTTCTTTTCTTTTCTGGAAGCAACCACTACCCTAATGTTTTTGATTACCAATTCCTTTTTCCTCTATAGTTTTATCATCTAATTTTGGAATCCTTAACAGTATATTTCAGTTTTGAACGTTTTAGAGTTTTAAGCAAATCATGATATGTGTTTTTTGTTTTTTATGTCTGGCTAGTTTTGTTATACATTCTTTTGTAAGTTTGATCTGTGTTATTGCAACTTAATTTTTTTTTATTGCAAAACCGTATCCCACTGTAGAATATATCACAATCTGTTAATCCATCTTGTTGTTGTTAAACATTTAAGTTGCCTCTTAAATTTTTGGCCATTGTGAATACCATTGCCAAAAGTATTCTTCTATGTATATCCTGGTGCACCTGGGTCAAATTTCCCTAGGTACCTACTTAGAGGAATGGGATTACCAGACAATAGGGCATGCATAACCTTCACCTTTAGTGGGGAATACAAAAAAGTTCTCCAAAGTGGTTGTACCAACTTAGGTTCCCCACTAATCCCACGGAAGAGTCACCATTGCTCCACATGATTCCTGACCCTTGGTGTTGTCTAGTCAGCCTTTTACATTCTTGACAATCTGGCAAGTATATTGTGGTATGTTTTTTGGTTTTAGTTTGCATTTCCCTGATAACCAGTAAGGTGAAGCTCCATCTCAAATGTTTACTGGCCATTTGGATTTTTTCTATTATGAAATGTCTGTTCACATCTTTGGCCCATTTTTCTATAGGGCTGTCATTTTCATAAGATTTGTAAGGGTTCTTTATTTATGCTGGGTATGAGTCCTTTATTGGTTGTGTGCATTGAAAATTGAAAAGGCTTGCCTTTTCATTCTCTTTGTGACTTCTGTTATACAGAAGTTCTGAGCTTTTAGGTAGTCATTTATGAAGCTTTTTATGATTACTGCTTATTTTCTTATTTTAAAAAGTCTTTTCATGGGGTGCCTAGGTGGCTCAGTCGGTTAAGCCTCCTACTCATGGTTTTGGCTCAGGTCATGGTCTCAGGATCCTTAAGTTGCCCCGCATGGGGCTCCCTGCTTAGCAGAGAGTCCGCTACCCTTCTCCCTCCCCCTCTGCCCCTCCCCACCCCTGCTCATGCGCCCGCGCGCGCGCGCACACACACACACACACACACACACTCTCTCTCTCTCTCTCTCAAATAATTAAATGAACCTTTAAAAAAGTCCTTTCATAACACAAAGTCATAAACTTATTATCTTGTGTTTTCTTCTCAAAACTTTTTAGATTCTCCTTTCAATTTAGACACGTAATTCACTAGTTTCATACATGTTGTCTCAACATAATTTGTTAAAAGAATATCCTTTCTCCACTGCTCTGCCATAAATTAGGTATCCAAATATCTGTTTGTTTCTGGGATCTTTATTCTGTTCCATGGCTCTATTTTGTCTATCCATTGCCAATATGTATCATCTTAATTGCCATATCTTTTTTTTTTTTAATTATCATATCTTTATAGCAACATCTTTTACCTTCTTTGGGCTATGAACCTCTTTGGCATCTGGTACAACCTATGGTCCCCTTCTCAGTATAATATTTTTATATTTATAAGGCAAAACACATGGGATTAAAAAGGAGTATATAAGATTACAAAGGAAATTGATTGGGCACCCAGGTGGCTCAGTTGGTTTAAGCAGCTGCCTTTGGCTCAGGTCACGATCCCTGGGATCAAGCCCCACATCGGGTTCCTTGCTCAGCAGAGAGCCTGTTTCTCTCTCCCTTTGCCTGCCACTCTGCTTGCTTGTGCTCTCTCTCTATCTCTCTGTCAAATAAATAAATAAAATCTTTAAAAAAAAAGATTACAAAGGAAATGAATTACATTGAAATATAAATATCAACTATATTAAAACAATTTTGTTATCTAACATACATGTGCTTCTTTTTTTTTTTTAGATATTTAATTAATTTATTTGACAGAGAAAGAGAGATCACAAGTAGGCAGAGAGGCAGGCAGAGAGAGAGGGAGAAGCAGGCTCCCTGCTGAGAAGAAAGCCTGATGGGGGGGCTTGATCCCAAGACCCTGAGATCATGACCTGAGCCGAAGGCAGAGGCTTAACCCACTGAGCCACCCAGGAGCCCCTATATGCTTCTTTATTAATACACTAAGTAAGATGTACTGTGAGTTTAAGATATTCATCATAATGTCAAAGTGGAGATAAACAGTAACAATATTTTGAGGTATCTGTAACAAAAATGAGCATTTGTGATAAAAACACAAGTACTGATAACATCACTATAGTATGTGGCTTCTATCCATAATTGAAGGCAAGGCTAAATTTGTTATATCTAATTTTTTTTCCCATCCAAGTTCATGGGCCCCTTAATTCTCCGTAAGAATTCTTTCTGAGTTCCAAACCAAGGACCTCCACTTTTTTTTTTTTTTTTTAAGATTTATGTATTTGAGAGAGAGAGAAAGAGGCCAAGTGGGAGGATAGAGGAAGACGGAAAGCTGGAGTCTCAAGGACTCTGTGGTGAGTGCAGAGCCCCCTTGCGGGGTTTTATCTCACCACCAAGAAATCATGACCTAAGCCAAAACTAAGAGTTGGATGCTTAACTGACTGCATCACCCCAGCACCTACCACTGTTCTTATAACACTTATAGTGTTTATGGTACACAGTATCTAATAGAGTTTGGCCTATTCTTGATCCTTTATGTTTTAATGTAAAATTAGTTGGTGGTGGTTTTGGTGGGGATTGTATTGAATATACAGACTAATTTGAAAAAAAAAAAAAGACATCTTTACAATATTGAGCTTTCCAATCATTTCATTATATATTTCTATTTAGATCTTTGATTTTTGCAGTTTTTAAAATTTTTGTGCAGTGTTCCAATGTAATTTGTTAGATACAGTCCTAAATACTTCATTTAAAAAATACTATTATAGTCCCCTTCACATTGCATTTTCTGTTCGTTGCTGACATTTAGAAATACAATTGATTTTGAATCCAGTAAACTAGCTAAATTTATTCTACACACATAGCCATCTCATTTGTGAATGAGTTTTGTGTCCCCCTTTTCAAGGTGTATATCTTTTAATCTTTTTTGCCTTAATGTACTACTTAAGAAACCCAGTACTTAGTTAAATACAAGTGGTGAAAGTAGCAATTCTCTGTGTTTCTGTATTCTAAAGCTCCCCCCCTCACCGTCCTTCACTATTTACGTATGATGTTTACTGTAGGTGCCTGTAGTTACATTTTATCAGATTAAGGAAGTGTTCTTTTATTCCTAATTTGCCTATTCTTCTTTTTATCTTGGTTGCGTGTTGGACTCTACTAACTACTACATCTACTGATATGATCATGTGATTATTTTTCTTCTTTAATCTGTTAATGTGGTAATTGCATTGATTGATTTTCCTAATGTTAAGCCAATCTCAGAACAATGGTTTTCAACTTGGCTGATCATCAGAACCTCACAAAAAGTTATTTTTAAAGTTTCAACTGTGGCAGCGCCCCTGGTGGCTCAGTCGGTTAGGCATCTGCCTTTGGCTCAGGTCATGATCTCGGGGTCCTGGGGTCAAGCCTAGTATTGGGCTCCCTGCTTAGTGGGGAGTCTGCTTCTCCCTCTTTCTCTGCCCTCCCCCCATATATGCTCCCTCTTTCTCTGCCCTCCCCCCTGCATGCTCTCTCTTTCTCAAATAAATAAAATCTTTTTTAAAAAGTTGAAATCAGGGTGCCTGGGTGGCTCAGTGGGTTAAAGCCTCTGCCTTCAGCTCGGGTCATGATCTCAGGGTCTTGGGATCGAGTCCAGCATTGGGCTCTCTGCTTGGCAGGGAGCCTGTTTTCTCCTCTCTCTGCCTTCCTGTCTGTCTACTTGTGATCTCTCTTTGTCAAATAAATAAATAAAATCTTAAAAAAAAAAAAAGTTGAAATCGTGGGGCACCTGGGTGACTCAGTTGGGTTAAGCCTCTGCCTTCAGCTAGGGTCGTGGTCCCAGGGCCCTGGGATTGAGCCCTGCATCAGGCTCCCTGCTCAGTGGAGAGTGTGTTTCTCCCTCAGCCTCTTTCCCTGGCTTGTGCTCTCTCATTCACTCACTCTCTCTCAAATAAATAAATAAATAAATTCTTTTAAAAAAAGTTGAAATTGTGGCAAATATTTAAGAAGTCTATGAATATAGAAAAATGCCAAAACTAATAGAACACTTGTCTTTATTTTTTTCTTTTTGTTTCATATTTTAATAAAATCAAAGAAATAAAACAATACAGATAATGTTGATGTCCCCTTCATGTCTACAATTTTGTTCCCTTCTCTAGGGAGATTCCCCCATCTCAGTCATTTGCATATTTATTTTTTTTAAGACTAATTACTTCTAAAAATTGGTAGTAAGCACATGTACAAAAATCAAAAGTAACACAAGTTAAATCCTTCCACTTCTGCTTCCAACTACTGGTTTCCCCTTCCTAGAGGCAATCACCAGTACTGGTCTTTGTGTGTCCTTTTAGAGATATCTGACATAGGTATAAATGTATTTGTGTCCTGAGTTTTTTTTCCTCCTACAACCAGTAGTAGCCTGCTCTTCAGGCTATTCTCACTCAACCATATTCATTTAACTAGATGCATTGGAGATAGTTAGATTTCAGTGCAAAGAGTTCAACCTTGCATGGTGTCCTATTATATTGATTCATGATATTTTATGTAGTTGGTGTCCTATTGATGGCTATGCATTCATGCCGTTTCTACTCTTCTGCTGTTACAAACAATGCTGCAATGAATAATCTTATGTATTATCTTTATAAACGTGTCAAGTGGGATCACAAGTATAAAATTTTGATAGATAATCCCAAATAGTCTCGACAAGTATTTATTAATTTCTGTTCTTACTAAAAATATATGTGAGTGCCAGTTCCACCAAAATTCTTGTCAATACATTTTCAAATGTTTTCATCTTTATCACTCTGTAAGTTAAAAAATTATATCTCATGGTAGCTTTATTTCATACTTAGTTTATTAAGAGTGAGATGGGGGCACTTGGGTGGCTAAGTTGGTCGGGCATCTGCCTTTGGCTCAGGTCATGATCTCAGGGTCCTGGGATCGAGTCTCGCATTGGGCTCCCTGCTCAATGGGCAGCCTGTTTCTCTCACTCCACTGCTTGTGCTCTTTCTCTCTCATGTTTTTTCTCTCAAATAACTAAAATCTTTAAAAAATTGAGATTGAATGTCTCTTTATGTGTTTAAAGGCCATTTGTATTTGATCTTTGTCTTTGCCCATTTTTCTATAGGATTATGAATTTCTTTCTGATGTGGAAGAGCTTCATGCACATAAGGAAATTAGCTCCTTACCTGTGATATGGATCCAAAATACATTTTCTCCGTGTGTTGATTTTCTTATGATTTTATATTTTACTTTACTGAATTTATCTGTTCTTCTGAAGTCTTAAAATCTTCTATTTTATGGCTTCTGAGTTTTGTGTCATACGTCAAAAAGCGTTCTTTATTTCAAGATTTTAAAAACCATTTCCCATCTTTTCCTCTGGTGCTTTAATATTTAAAACTCGTGTAGTCATTTTGATTCATCTGGAATTTATTTTTATGTAAGAAATGGGGTAAGGATCCAAATTATTTTTTCCCTAGATAATTCTTTTAATATTTCTTTAGTTATCTTTTCCTTGGGGAGTTTATTTTTAAGGTACAAAACAATATTTAAAATAAAAAAAATGAAAAACAACAAAATTCCACATTTTTAGAAGTTGAATACTGCAGATATTACAAAATGCTGAAAAATAACACAATGCTTTTATTAATCCACTGCTTGCTGCTCCTCAAGAATACATTTTGGGGCGCCTGGGTGACTCAGTTGCTAAGCGTCTGCCTTCGGCTCAGGTCATGATCCCAGGGTCCTGGGATTGAGCCCCACATTGGACTCCTGGCTCGGTGGAAGTCTGCTACTCCCTCTCCGTCTCTCATTCCCCCTGCTTGTGTTCCCTCTCTCACTGTCTCTCTGTGTCAAATGAATAAATAAAATCTTTTTAAAAAAGAATACATTTTACTCCAGCCAGCCCCCCCCATTTTAAATATATTGTTCAGTAAACATGCAGTAACATTCACTTTTTCTTTGTTGTACAGCTCTATGGATTTAGACAAACACATAGTTACGTAACCAGCCACTACACTCAAGGTAGTGACAATCCCATCAGACCCAAATATTCCCTCGTGCTGCCCCTTTGTAGGCAAATTCTCCTTCTACCCAACTCCTGGCAACCACGGCTGTGTTCTCCATCCATACCTACTTGGTCAGAATTTCTGAGAGTGGGTTTCTCCATCTAGAACGATAAGGGTCCACAGGTGATTTTGATTTGAGTTGGGTCTGGGAACAATTAACTGAGGACATTGCTGCTGCTGCTGCTGCTTCTTTCTTTTTTAGAGTTTTGTTTTTTTTTTTTTAAGATTTTATCTATTTATTTGTCAGAGAGAGAGAGAGAGAGAGAGCACAAGCAGGGGTGCAGCAGGCAGAGGAAGAAACAGGCTCTCCACTCAGCAGGGAGCTCTGGGATCATGATGTGAGCTGAAGGGGACGCCTGACCTACTGACCCACGCAGGCATCCCAGGACATTGCTTTTTGCCAGGAACTTGCTGTGTGCCCTGGGAATAGCCTTTGGGGTAGTGTGAGCTGTGAGTGCTCAGATATCGCCAATGAGTAAAACAGCTGGTATTTCCTGAGTGCCTCCTGTCTGACGAGTACCATGCTAAACACATTCAGTACATTATCTAACTCTTCACATTCCCATGAGGTAACTCTATTATCCCCATTTCACAGATGAGGAAAGTGAGGCTAGAGATAAAGTAATTTGCCCAAGATCACACAGCTGAGAAATGGTAGAGCCAAAGCTTGGACCCAGGGAGGTTCATTGTAGTTTCCATGCCCTGTATCCCTCTACTGTATTGCTTTCCTCCCCAAAAGGGCAGATACGTGCCCCATCACCTCCAGCCTGGCAGTGGGGCAGTCACCGACTTTGGTCTAACATTCTTAGAAACTTCTCCTAACACAACTTCCTGTGTGGGCAGCAGGTGTTCCTGAATCAGGGAATGACTCGGGACGGGCAGTGGGGGCAGAATGCTGAGTGCGCCTAGCCACTGGGGAGCAGGGGAGAGGCCTGGGTTGGGACAAGGGTGCCAGGAGACCTCTACCTGTTTCTGTCTTGCTGACAACACATTTCCTCCCTCTGCACTGGACAGAGCCTCCTCTATTTTTCTCCATCTGATTTCCTGCTTCCTCCTCTGGCTTTGGAGGACTCCCTGACTACCTCTTCTTAAGCTCCCACCTGTTCTCTGTTTCATCTCAGCTCGGTAAGAGGAACAAGGATCCTGGGATCTGGGCGAGGGACCACATCTGGTTCCGTTGCATGAGCCCTTCGTGGGGTGGGACCCACCACCTCCCTTTCCCCTGGAAGAGACCTGTAGAAGGTTTTAAGAATGCCCCTGAGAAGGTAAAAGGCAAGTCGACTTGGGGTTCTCAGCCAGAGGCACTAATACTCCCTGGCAGGGCATTTGGAAATGGAGGCTGCTTTTTAAAAACTTAAATTGAATTACCAGATACATACAGAAGACTGCATGGATCACAGGCTTGCTTTTCACAAGGCGAGCACACACACGTAACCGATGCCAGATCGAGAAATGGAACGTTCCCAGTATCCCAGAAACTCCTTTTCAGGCCTTTTTCCAGTCACCGACCCTGGAGGAAGGGCAAGAAAGAGGGGCATTTGGGGGTTGTCATCATGACTTCGGGGTTCTGCTGGCATTTAGTGGCAGGAGTGTAGGGAGGCTAAAGTTCCTGCACTCTGTCGGACAGTCCTGCAGCACCAAGAATCGTGCTGCCCAAATGCCCTGTTGGGAGACACCGTGCTGGCAGCTGCTAGCGTTGTGCCCCAGAGACTTGCCTTCGGCCTGGGAGCCGCTGTGACTGGGGGTCGCTATGCGGAGGGCTTTCACTGCAACGTATCCATACTGTTGCCTCCCTACAGGCCTCCGGAATGCCCCCCGCTGCTGGGCAGTGATCCAGCCCCTGCTGTGTGCTGTGTACATGCCCAAATGCGAGAATGACCGGGTGGAGCTGCCCAGCCGTACCCTCTGCCAGGCCACCCGAGGGCCCTGTGCCATCGTGGAGCGGGAGCGCGGCTGGCCTGATTTCCTGCGCTGCACCCCTGACCGCTTCCCTGAGGGCTGCCCGGTGAGTGCTTTGAGGGGTAAACCCCAGGCTTAGGGCAGGGCCCTCAAAGAAGGAAGGGACAGGGGAGCTCCCTCTCTACTGAGAGACCCCAAATCTGTAGCCATGGAGTCCAGGAGCCACGTATCCAAACTGACGTTCACTGGCTAGGCCTGTCCGTTAAGGATTATCTGCTTATTTATAAAAGATAACTGTGTTCAACAGATATTTTTGGAGCACCCACTTTCCTAGGTGTTGGGGGGTTTCAGGCGTCATGGGTGATAGGAACGCCTTCTCCAAGAGGGTTATCATGTATTTAGGGAAAGATGGCAAGTACACATAGAACAACTAGAGACACGGAGACAGGAGGGTGATCTTCTGGTGTAAAGGAGAGCTCAGAAGTAATGACAGCAGCAGTGATAATACTGGTTATTATACTCACTACCTGCCAAATACCATATGAGCCAAAAGTTTACATCTATTTCTTCATTTAACCCTTACCTCACACCGTGAAGTAGGAACAACCCTCTTTTAGCTGGGGAAGCTGAGGTAACAGGTCAAATAATTTACTCCGGACTATTGATATCATTTGTTACCGAGGGGCCGGACTGGGATTCAGAAGCTGGAGGGCTCTCTCCAGCTTGTGCTCTCCGGCAGTCCGCTGTGCTACCCCTAGGCCTCGTGTTCAACCAGAGGGCGCCCCCCTGGGCCCCTTGCTCCCTTTTGCACTGCCTTCTCCCTTTCCCTTGTGCCAGAATGAGGTGCAGAACATCAAGTTCAACAGTTCGGGCCAGTGCGAGGCTCCGTTGGTTCGGACGGACAACCCCAAGAGCTGGTACGAGGACGTGGAGGGCTGTGGGATCCAGTGCCAGAACCCGCTGTTCACCGAGGCCGAGCACCATGACATGCACAGCTACATCGCCACTTTCGGGGCAGTCACGGGCCTCTGCACGCTCTTTACCCTGGTCAGCGAGGGGTGGGGGGGGTCGGGGTGGGGTTGCAGGCCTGGAGGGGGATGGCGGGGAGAATGGTCAGGGGAAAGGGGGCCTAGAAGGCGCAGCCCATAAAGTGGGAAGGAAGTGGATTGTCAATTGGCTGGGCTGCAGGGGCAGAGGGAGGTGGGGAGGCAGTGACCCGATCTGGCCCCCAGGGAAGGGTCTGGAAAGGAGGGGCCCCGTGTTCAGACCAGGGCGTTTGTGGCAGCAGAATCACCCTGACCTCATAGAATGGCCCCTCACTTCTCTCTTCCAGGCCACTTTTGTGGCTGACTGGCGGAATTCGAATCGCTACCCCGCTGTCATTCTCTTCTATGTCAATGCGTGTTTCTTTGTGGGGAGCATTGGCTGGCTGGCCCAGTTCATGGACGGCGCCCGCCGGGAGATCGTCTGCCGGGCAGATGGCACCATGAGGCTTGGGGAGCCCACGTAGGTGTCTTGGGGACCCAGAAGTGAGGGTGAGGGGGCAGAAGGCTGAAATGTGTGTTTCCTGCAAAAGGGACAGGTTGGGCTTGAAAGCAAGATTTTAGTGTCAGATTCAGCTCTGCCCAGGGTGCCCAAAGATTCCAGCAGGTTCTGGAATGGGCTGTGATGGTTTCAATCTGCTCCAAGGGGCATCTTTCCCACCCAATTCGAATCTCCCTGCGTCCTGTCTCCAAGCCCTGACTCGTAGGGAACCTCCAGACCTGAGAAGCCAAGGGTCGGGGGGACAGGGTGCAGAGAGCTGATGAAGGGAGTACAGAATGACCTCACCAAGAGACATGTCACATGTTGCACAGTTCCAATGAGACCCTGTCCTGCGTCATCATCTTTGTCATCGTGTACTACGCCCTGATGGCTGGTGTTGTCTGGTTTGTGGTCCTTACCTATGCCTGGCACACCTCCTTCAAAGCCCTGGGCACCACCTACCAGCCTCTCTCCGGCAAGACCTCCTACTTCCACCTGCTCACGTGGTCACTCCCCTTTGTCCTCACTGTGGCAATCCTTGCCGTGGCCCAGGTACAGTGACTGGTAGGGAGCTGGGGACGTGAGTGGAGTGGGCTTGGGTGAGGGGTCCCGGTGAGCCACTCTGTCCCATCCACCCACCCCTTCCTGCCTCAGGTGGATGGGGACTCTGTGAGTGGCATCTGTTTCGTTGGCTACAAGAACTACCGATACCGGGCCGGCTTCGTCCTGGCTCCGATTGGCCTGGTGCTCATTGTAGGAGGTTACTTCCTCATCAGAGGTGAGTGAGCATTTGGGGACAGTGCCAGCTGGGTGTCAGAATCCTCTGGGCACCTGCTCTGTGGAAGTAGGAGCTAGGAGCTGCCAGTTCTGCTGCCTTTGCAGTGGGACCTCCATCAGCTCACCCGGGGCCTTGGTGCAACGTGGAAGGTGCCCACTTGAGGCAGACACAGTGTCATGGCCCTTGGTGTCTGGCCAGGGAAATGCAGCCCCTTACTCCAGGCCCAGGGGCCAGGGCTCACAGCCTGTGGAACAGATCCCGAGCTGGGTCCCTGGGGCAGCTGCCCCCATGTGCTAAAGAGTCTGCCCTGCCCCCATTCACCAGCTCAGGGCCTTCGGTTGTGTGTGTGCACCCCGAATTTCTATCTGCTCTCCACCTCTTAGAGCCTGGCTCTTCATCCATTCCCTACCCACAAAGTTTCCACAACACACACAGATTCACTGTTCCCTCATTTCCCATCTGAAGCCGCCACCTCCGCAGTGAGCCTCCCTCTCTTCTTAGCTCACTCATGTTGCGTTTTCTTAGTAATCTTCAGCTTCCTGCCCCTGTGCTGTCAGCCTTCTGTTCAGCCCACCTCTAGCTGGCCGTCTCTGGGCCTTGGATGCATGTTTTGTATCTGCTGTTCTCTATGGTCACCACCAGCCACATGTGCTGAAACTCATCCAGCCCGAGCTGTGTCCTGAGTATGAAATTCGTGCTGTATTGCAAATACCTCGCACGGAGAAAGCAGACCATCTCACTAATAGTTTGTTCTATGGGTTCCATGTTGAGATGTTAATTAAATAAACAATGACATACTGCTTATGAAACGTATGGAAGTCAGCACTACTTGCATCTGTTTACTTCTTTCCTGTGGCTGCTGGACGGATTGAGACTCTGTATGTGGCTGACGTTATGTTTCTGTTGGCTAGCACTGTTCTCACGTCTCTTTCTGTGCCTTTTCCATCAGCACAGCTTTGACCTGGCTGCCTTGCTAGAGCAGGACCCAGGCCCTTCCTCTCCCTTGTTGTCTGTCCGTCCTGGACTCTGCCCCGGTCTTTCCAGTATACAGCACATCTCCCACCAACTGTGCTTCTTTTCTCCAGGGTCTCCAGTTCCTCAATCTTTAAATCATAGCAGTAATCAGACTGGGGACTCCCTGCTGTACCCAAACCTCCCAGGAGAGAGTGGCCTTGCCCCCACTCATGCCTGGGGTCTCTCTTACGTTCAGGAGTCATGACTCTGTTCTCCATCAAGAGCAACCATCCCGGGTTGCTGAGTGAGAAGGCTGCCAGCAAGATCAACGAGACCATGCTGCGCCTGGGTGAGTGGACCCCCAGGGCCGTTAGCCTGAGATGCTGGCCAGTCCAACATTGTACCCTCCTGGGGCTGTGGGTCCTGAAGGACAGGGTCTGGGGGGAAGCAATGTCAGTGATGCAAGTTAGCAGCCAGGGGGACAAGACAAGGCTTTGGGGCACGTGCACGTGTGTGTGTGGGGGGTGGGGTGATGGTGGTAGCAGCTCAAAGGGACCTTCTTGGATGGAAGAATTCAAGTTCACACCCGGACTGCTTCCTTGTGCCTCCTGCTCCACACTTGGCTCAAGTGCCCTTTGGGCCTTATTTTGGAGAACACAGCAAACTGAGCCTGCTATGGATTCACCCCAGACTCAGCTATCTTTCAGGCCTGAGTGGGGCAGATACCTGGTCCCCACTGCCACCCCTGCACCTGGGATTGGTAATGCTCTGTCCCACCCTGGACCTCCGCAGGCATTTTTGGCTTCCTGGCCTTTGGCTTTGTGCTCATCACCTTCAGCTGCCATTTCTACGACTTCTTCAACCAGGCTGAGTGGGAGCGGAGCTTCCGGGACTATGTGCTGTGAGTGTGGGGCTGGGGGCTTGTGTGTGTGTGGGGTATCAGCCACCATAGGAGCTGGAGCCAGGACTGCAGACCCTGCCCTTGTCCGTCAGCCCCGGGTTCCTGCCTCCCATGGCAGGTGAAACTGCCTCTCTCGCTCTGGGCGCCCAAGATGTCATTTGCTCTGTAATCTGCGAACACGGCAGATGGCATTCCTTCCCTGGCTCAGCTCTGCCCTCTTCTCTGCACGAGCCACGGTCTGGCTAGTGTGTCTGTAATGGCGACAACTCTATGTTGGCTGCTCTCACGGAGCCTATTATAGAGCCCTGCACAGAAGTAGTTGCCTCTCCACGATAGGTTAACAACCTGTTAATGCTTGGCAGCTTTGTCTGTGCTTTTTTTGTGTCCCCATGAGAGGAATCTGAGAGTAAGGCAGCTCACCCGCGGAAACACTTGCTCATGATGGCAGGAAGGACAGTTACGGGGCTCATTAAAATGGACACCAGTCCCTGTCCTGGCTGCCTCCGGCTCTTCCATAAAGGCTCCAGCTTCCAGTCTTTAAACCACACTGATGCCTGGTCCTCCCCCAGAGATTTGATTTAATTGTCTGGGGTGTGACCCAGACACTAGTAGTTATTAAAAGTCACTCGCATGTCCCAAGTGACTAACGGGCACCCAGGGTGGTGAATCATGGCTGTGGGGCTTAGCTCTTTCTGAAGTCTTTGGATTGATTGCCTGGGTACCACTCAGGAGACCCAGAAAGTCTCGCTGTCTGCTGCCTGCCTCCCCGCCCCCACCATAGGTGCCAGGCCAACGTGACCATCGGACTGCCCACCAAGAAGCCCATCCCTGACTGTGAAATCAAGAATCGCCCTAGCCTCCTGGTGGAGAAGATCAACCTGTTTGCCATGTTTGGAACCGGCATTGCCATGAGCACCTGGGTCTGGACCAAGGCCACGTTGCTCATCTGGAGGCGCACCTGGTGCAGGTGGGGTCAGGAGGCAGCTGGTTCTGACTGTGTGGCCTTACTTTCTCAGGTTTGGTGTCCCCGCCGATAGATGTTATGGGGTCCCTGGTGTCCTGGCAGTCTGGGGCAGGCCGGTTTTCTAAGGGTCTGCTCTGGGCTGCCTGAAGCTGCCTTCTCTGTGGCTCAGCACTGCCCCCTGGTGACACTTTCTGTCCTTGGGAGAACGGATTGTGTCAGCATCTTCTAAGAGTGGAATGATCGGAGTGGTTTGAGTCCTAGATAGCATACTGGAGCCCTGAATTCTATCCCCACTTCTTGGGGCACTTGGGGCCCTCTGGAAGCTGCTTCCCTGGAGGGGACGGCTTTACTGATCTTTCACAAGATTTGGTGGAAAGTGGCTGCTCCTCCCCTTTCCCTCCCCCACCCCTTCTGCTCTCAGGTTGACTGGGCAGAGTGATGATGAGCCCAAACGCATCAAGAAGAGCAAAATGATTGCCAAGGCCTTCTCCAAGCGGCGTGAGCTGCTCCAGAACCCAGGCCAGGAGCTCTCCTTCAGCATGCACACTGTCTCCCACGATGGGCCTGTGGGTGAGCTTCGGGCCCCTTTCTTCCACTGGAGCCCCTCAACACCCATAGTACCTGGGCCCCGTCCCCCTGTGCTGGTGTGGACACGTAGGCTGTCTGGAAGGCTGCGAGGAATAAAGCACCCCAGCCTCTTCTTACACACTTAATTCTCTCCAGTTCCCCTTTCCTCCCTGGCTTTGCTGCCCTCTGCTTTGGCCCTTGGGTCTGCTTGCTGGTACTTTGGTTTCAAAAGGACTCATCTCCTCTCCCTTCTTCTGTCTTCTCCAATTGCTGTCCCCAGGCTAGAGTAAGTGAGGGTTCCAGGAACTGGGCTCCAGGGCTCTAGTGAAGCCCCCACTCTTCAGACTAGGACTGGGTAGATCACTGTGATCACCTGTGTGGGCTTTCTGGGCTTGGTGGATGAGGAGGGAGATGCTGGGAGAAGGTAAGGGAGGAGCCATCATCCAAGGCAGTCACGATGCTTAGCCTTTCCTTCCATCCCCTCAGCGGGTTTGGCCTTTGACCTCAATGAGCCCTCCGCCGACGTGTCCTCTGCCTGGGCCCAGCATGTCACGAAGATGGTGGCTCGGAGAGGAGCCATACTGCCCCAGGATGTGTCCGTCACCCCTGTGGCAACTCCAGGTACAAGGAGGCAGGCTTCTGTAGGAAGGTGGGGGGCATGGAGGTTGGGCGGTTCTTGGGACTAGAGCACCAGCAGCTGCCAGAGGGGAGGAGAAAGGAAGGCCCTGGTGGGTCTAGAGTGTGGGGCCGAGGCATTAGAGACCTAGAGTTGTGGGTCTCAGAGTTCAAAAATAGGGTCTGAGGAGAGAGCGAGTGATGTGGACAGAGCCAGCATCCCAAGCTCCCGTACTCTCTCCTGCTGTCAGTGCCCCCCGAGGAGAAAGCCAACCTGTGGCTGGTTGAGGCGGAGATCTCCCCAGAGCTAGAGAAGCGCCTGGGCCGGAAGAAGAAGCGGAGGAAGAGGAAGAAGGAGGTGTGCCCACTGGCACCACCCCCTGAACTTCACCCCCCCGCCCCTGCCCCTGCCACCAGCGCTGTTCCTCGCCTGCCTCAGCTGCCCCGGCAGAAGTGCTTGGTGGCTGCAGGGGCCTGGGGAGCTGGGGAATCCTGCCGACAGAGAGCCTGGACTCTGGTCTCCAACCCTTTCTGCCCAGAGCCCGGTCCCCTGCAGGATCCATTTCTGCCCAGTGCCCCAGTTTCCACGGCCTGGGCTCAGGGCTGCCGGCAGGGGCTGGGGCCCATACACTCCCGCACCAACCTGATGGAGGCCGAGCTCATGGATGCAGATTCAGACTTCTGAGTCTGGAGCGTGGGACCTGGGCTAGCAAAAAAAAAAAACACCTCACATTCTGAGGTTCTTCATCCTCCCCGAGAGTGCTTCCCCAGGATCTTGTCTTCTGGAGAACCTGAGGGTGCAGTGCCCTCCCAGGAGGTTTCTCTCTGTCTGGCCCATGGCAGTGGGACTGTGGGAAAGGGCCCTGACATCTCCACGGGTAGGCCTCATCCAGGGAAGGGCCCTGGAGCTTGGGGTCCTTGTTTCTACCCTGCCAGCTGGAGTCTGGCTGGCAATACCCATCTGCTGGAGGGGGGGACAGTAACAGTAGACGGGGCGACACCACCCAGAGTGGGCTGTGGTTGCCAATGAGGCAGCCAAGCCCATGCCTGACAGACAAGTGCTGGCTGCCCTTTTCTGGCCCTCTCAGACCAGATGTGTTTCTTAGGTCATGAGCCCTTGGTCTAAGTGGGGACAGGGCTCCCTTCTCCTCCTTCCAGGTGATTGTGGAGCTGGAAGTGCCCATTCTCTTACGGGCTATACCGTCTCTTCACAGGTGTCCAGTTGGCCCAACCCCAGGCCAGTAACCCATCCTGTGGGCTCCCGCAGCCTCCTTCCCCCTTTCCCTTTTCAGTTCAACCAGGCCAACCTCTTCCCATTTCCCGTTTGTTGATTAGGACCCAGAAATTCTGCATGCTCCACCCCTCCCCCAGACCTCTTCCCTTTGATGCTGGGCTCCATCTCCAGGTGAGAGATTGGTTCAGCTACGGAGCCTGGGCATGTTGTAAGAGCAGTGAGTGACAGGGAGCCTCTGGGCCCCTGAGAGACACGTGTTATCTCTTCCTCCCATCCGTCTGGTGGGGGATCGGTCCTCTGACTTGAGGGGCTACCCTGGGAGGCTGCTGGAGGTTCAGCCAGGCAGGAAAGCTTCCTTCAACTTCCACAACTGGTGGGTGAGGAGATTCCCTCCTCTCATAACCCCTAACTCTGTCCCCGAGGCCCCAATATCAAGAACCAGACAGCAGGAAGCTGTAGGAGCTGGCTGGGTTCCAGATCGGGGATAGGGATGGGAAAAGGAATACAAACAGTAAATAAAAGGTTTTTGTATAAACTCTCAGTGTGCTTCTTTTTCACAGGCCCTGGTCTTGGGCAGGGCACTTGACTGGCTCAATCATTAGAACATGTGACTCTTCATGTCGGGGTTGAGAGTTTGAGTCCCACATTGGGCGTAGAGATTCCTTAATAAAATAAAGTAAAATAAAATATAATCCATCAGCCCTGGTCTTGACCTGTTTACCTTGTCCTGATGGCATATGTTCCCCCTCTTCCTCCTCAGGCTACTCTGACAGGCCGGCAGCTTGGTGCTCTTCAGGTCACAATTGACAGATGTCAGGCTGATGCCCACTTAGTGTGCTGGCTGTCCTTCCCTGCTAGTCGGCTCCCTATGGACAAAAGCTTTTCTGTGGCCACAGCTGCCTCACTAGGGACTGCCCAGAAGGTGATTGAGCAAGAACATGTAGCTTGCCTCAGCAGTGACTTTCGGAAGCAAGGGCCCCCTGCTCGTGTCGGTGAGCATGGCTCCAGTGGCAATCCTGGGCCCTCACGTCTGGGGCCCTCTTCCTTCCTAAAGAGGTGTCAGTAGGACCGATGCTTTCTGACCCACAACTGGGTAGTCAAAGGAATTCAGACTTCCCTGAGGGAAAGCCTGTTAGCCACACTTCCTTCAAAATATGTCAGTAGAAGATTGGGAAGTGGGTTGCAAGGACTCAGGATCATGTGGAAAGGTTCCGTGGAGGAAAGAGGGTGATACCCACAGACTGGGAAGGTACTGTGGAGTACGGATCAGGTTTGTTTATGTGATGGGAACGTAAGCATTGTGCCCAGAGCCAGATTCCTGGGGAAGGGAACCAACATACTGATCTGATCCTATTCTAGGTATGTTACACACGAATGATTATAATCACAGCTAACTTACTGAGTGCTTGGTAGGCTCCTTTCTATGCACTTCACATGCATTAATCCACTGAATTTCACCACAGATCTGTGAGGCATAGAGAGGTTTGACAGTTCACCCGAGGCCACACAGGAAGAGGTCATGCTGGGATTCTCCCAGGGTATCTGGCTCCAGAGTGGGCTTTTGGCCACTGCGTTGACTGCCTCTTGTTTAATTCAGGGGATCAGAGGAGCTAGTTACTTGAAGAAATAAATTCAATGAAGCAAAATAACTTATGCACAACCTCACAGTTTGTACGTGACAGATGCGGGGCCCAGGATTTTCCTAACCACCACGTCCAGACTCTCCAGGCTCAGCTCTGACTCTGGATTTTTCTTCCCCTCCAGGTTTCCTGGGCTGGGTTCCTTCTGACCTCCCTGTACCCCTTGGTGCTTGCTTACCTCACTCATTTGTGCCTCTCAGCAAGGGAGATAGCAATTTTTTTTTTTTTTTTAACCTTTATCCACCGGAGTATTCAAAACAAAAATGTATCAGTGTCGTCTAATGATCTTTTCTGAAATAAGGGAAAATGTTAATAATTTTCTTTCCTTTTACCTCCATGGACATTCCCTCCATCCCTTCTTTCTTTAATTGGAATACTTAAGTGTAAAGGATGAGGAATGAGATACAGGGAAAGTTGACTGTGGGCTTTAAAAGCTCAGAACTCTGGTCGCAGAGGCCGACATAGACCCTGTAACCACGAGAGGGCACTGTGAGCCCACTTTTTGCGAATGTTTCTGTTGGGCGGCAGACAGAGGTCCAGGACCATGTCATTTCTGGCAACCAAGAAATCTTGTAGCATTTTTATATGAGAGCACCAGTTCTTATGACTCAGTCACAGCGGTCACTTTTCTACCAGAGCTCCTGAACTAGATCCCTGAAAGAGATACCATGGGGTCAAAAAGGAGCTTGTTTTGCGGAGGAGGGGGGTGGGCGCTCCCTATGGCCTGGCCCCTGCCTGGAGAACAGGTCTCCAGGCTTTCAGCTCTGGGGCACTTCCTACCCCGTCTGCTCCACTGGGTCCCTTGCCACTGTCAGCTTAGTCGTCCATCTTCCTAGGTCGGAAGGTCCACCTCTGTTGGTCCCGACCTCTTTTAAGCAGTCTGGCCACTGCCCCACCCTTCTGCCTGCTGCAGTCTCTCTCTCTCTCTCTCTCTTTTTAACCCGAGAAATTGAAAAGATCTAGAAAAGCACAAAGAACAACCTAATAAACACCCATTATCCTTACTACTCAAAATTAACTCTTTTTTAAAAAAAAGTTACCATATTTGCTTCCAGTTTTGTTTGTTTTTGTTTTTTGTTTTAGAAATGAAGTGTGGGGTGCCTGGTGGCTCAGTAGGTTAAGCCTCTGCCTTCAGCTTAGGTCATGATCTCAGGGTCCTGGGATTGAGTCCCTCGGCATCAGGCTCTCTGCTCAGCAGGGGACCTGCTTCACTCTCTCTGCCTGCCTCTCTGCCTACTTGTGATCTCTCTCTCTCTCTGTCAAATAAATAAATCAATAAATCTTGAAAAAAAAAGAGAAATTTTTAAGAACTAAAGTGTAACAGATTTAGCTGAAGGCCTCTCTGACCAACATCCCTGGTCCATTTTTCCTCCCAATTTCCCTCTCTTTGACAGAAAAACATCTTTGAGTTTAGTGGGTTGCCTTCCAGTCCATTATTATATTTTCAAATATGCATATGCAGTTATGTATCTGTAAACTGTTTATATATTGCTTTTGCTTGCTTTTAAACTTTTTCCTTTCATCTAAGTTGCGCATGATATAGTGTGAAAAATCAAATTGTTCTACACGTCTTGTTTCTTAACACAGCTGTCTTGGGACCTGACGCCTACCAGATATCCCATCATTTCCTGTGCTTGGGAGTCAGTCAATTTATTTCAGATGATTTTTATACTTACTACTATATGTCTGAACAAAATGATCATACTACCTCTTGAATGTTCATTTGAAGTGTTATCGTTTGTCTTTTCCTTACAGATGATCAGGATTTAGTTGTTTTTCAATCTTTGCCTACAGGAAAAACAGAGGGGTAGGGGGAAGAGCCAATAGTAGCAGATTCCAAAGCTGGAAAGCAAATGATAAGTGGTAATTTAGCAGATTTGTAAAACCAAAGTCTTAGCCAGCAACAGGGAAAACTTCTACTGCAGCACGCCCTGAAGGCTCTGAATTGGAAGCAGCAGCTACTTCAGGAGGTAGAAAAGAGAACAGGAAGACTAACTCTGAGCAGTCAAATGACTGCCCTTCTCACACCTGGCTGACTGTCCATTCATTCTCTAGGGAAGGCAAACAGAGGGTATTCGAAGAAATTATCTGCTAGCATCCAGAACTAATTTTAACAAGTTCAATACCTTTCTGACTCTTGAGCTTTTGTAAAATTTTTTTATTCCTTGACCCACTCCAGATATTTAAAGGATTGTCTCTTTTGTCCCCAGAATTTTGAAAATTTTCAATGATGTATATTAATGTGGGCCTATTTTAATCTGTCAGGCTGGGTACCTAATGACTCCTTTCATTGTGGAAATTCTCATCTTTCAGGTTTGGGAAATTTAAAAATTATGTCTTAGATTCACACCCCCCTCCACACACACACACCCCATTTTCTTTGTTACCTCATTTTAGCACTCTTATTATTCAGATGTTGGACTTCTTGGACTGATTCTCTAATTCATTTTATTTGTTTGTTTTTGAGTAATCTGTATACTCAATGTGAGGCTCGAACTCATGACCCTGAGATCAAGAGTTACATGCTCTTCTGACTGAGCCAGCCAGAAGCCTCTTCTTCTTCTTCCTTTTTTGGTAATTTAAAGGAAAAAAACTTACTGAAGATCTGAAAAACAATTCCTAAAAGACCAACTTTTCCAGAAAACTATAGCTACACAATGCATTCCACCTCTCATGTTAAAACATGCAGTAGACACAAATTTTAAAAGCATGAAACAAGCCACCATTTTCCAACAATCTGAGCAAAGAGAAAATGCATCTTTCCTGGTTTTGATTTCTTTCTCTTTTTATTTATTGAGTTTTTAAAAAATGTCTGCTACATGTTTTCATTTTAAAAGTCTCATGTTTGTTTTCTGACTGTTCACTTCTTAAAATTACATATTCTTTCACAAATATATCTTAAGTCTCTGAGGATATTAATTTTTTTTGTCTTGATTTCTTCTTCTTTTTTTTTTTTTTAAAGATTTTATTTATTTATTTGACAGAGAGAGAGATCACAAGTAGGCGGAGAGTCAGGCAGAGAGAGAGAGAGAAGCAGGCTCCCGCTGAGCAAAGAGCCCGATGCGGGGCTTGATCCCAGGACACTGAGATCATGACCTGAGCCGAAGGCAGCAGCTTAATCCACTGAGCCACCTAGGCGCCCCTGTCTTGATTTCTTCTTGATGCATAATCTCTGTTACCGCTAAGTTTTTTTTTTTTCTATCCTTTGTTATGTTGGTCTCTGTCTTTGTATTAAAGGTTTTCTTCATATATCTGAGGACTGCCTATCTGCTCATACTTAACATTGAGCTCTCAATGTTGATCACATTAAAGTTTTTGCTCTTGGGTTGGTCAGATACCTCAGAAGTTCGTCCAATTTCCCACGTGGAATATACATTCCTGCTTGTCAATGTGTGGCAGCTGAATAAGCCAAGTAGGGAAGTACTATAATCTAAATATTTCATAAAGTGCCGGCAGTGGCTACTCCAGCCATGAAGGCCAGATGAGAGCTCAGTTGCAGTGAATGGCCTACACCATTTGCTTGTAGTTGCAGTGAGTTGGTCCCTTAATCCCAAACCTTTCCTGAATGGATTAACAGGAAGGGCAGGGGTGCCTGGGTGGCTTAGTTGGTTAAGTGACCGCTGGCGGCTCAGGTCTTGATCTTGGGGTCCTGGGAACAAGACCCACATCGGGCACCCTGATTACCAGGGAGCCTGCTTCTCCCTCTTCCATTTCCCCTGCTGGTACTCTCTTTCTCAAATAAATAAATAAAACCTTTACAACAACAACAACAGGAAAGGCAGTATGATGAAACCTAAATCAGAAATGGAGTACAAAGGCTACCTGGGATCTGTGGATGACTATCTGAACAAGCAGCTTGTAAACACAGAAGAAATTTTGGTGGAGCATTGGCTGGACATTTGGGTGAAGCTTTAAGATCCAGAGGAAGGAGAGTGACATATAGAAACACAAGACCCTCCATACCCAGTGGGAAGTCATGGACCACATGTACTCAGTGACTCCCCAATCCCATACTTCTTATTGGTTAGGTGATCTTGCAGTACATAGAACTTTGACTTCTGCTCCTGAATCTGCTTTTAAATTTGAAAGGACTCTAAGTAAATCATTTTAACTTCAGTTATTCATCTCATTTTTCCAATATGAGGATTAGAGGACCCTTCCAATTATACATAATGCCCTGGGTTTGCGATCTCCATTGTTCAGTGAAAGCAGCAAGGCTCCTGGCTACTATTTGTGAGAAGGAGAATACATACATAAACATATAGAATATTTCCAGAAAGATGCAGATGAAACTTAACTGGTTGCCTGCAAGGAGAGGAACTGAAGATGATTTACTTTTCATAAAGTACTCTTGTATCTTTTGAACTTGGAAAAACAAACTAACAAATAAATCTTTCATAAACTTGTGCTTAAGCATCCTGAATCCAGCATGGCATTTCCATCTTCAGCTGTGCCTGGTGTCCCTCAGTAACAAAGACAGCAGGAGCAGCAGGTGTGTAGGATAGAGTTGGGAATGGCCGAGGAGTGTGCCCTCGTGTTTGGTCCTGACCATTGGAGGGTGCTTGGATAAATAAAGGATGAATATGAGTTTCTCTCCAGCGTTCCAACTCCTTAGGTTTTGTAACCACATCCCACTGAGGAATTAATGCCTCCCTTCAGTAATTAATTCTAGTGGCAGTCCAGGTAGGCAGCTGCTGTCTATGAGCTTCAACACATGCCAGGTGGTTGTACCACAGGTCCCTTGTGTATTAGGGGGAAGAAAGAAATCAGTTATAGAGCTGCTAATCTCTGCTCCGACAGCTGGAGGATGAAGCTCTGAGCTGTTTCTTTATAACAGGAAGGAAATTCTGAAAGCCACAGTGTGAAAAGAAACCTTAAGAAGCCCTTGGGTCTGGTGGACTTGTGGGCTTTGTGGAAATGGCAATGCTCACATGTCTTCCAACGCATAGTGTTAGGCATAAATTCGAAGACGAGGATACAAAAGACTCCATTCAGGGTAAAACAACTCCACAAATGAACAGATTTCCCATGACAGCTGAAGCACAGGGAAGTAGGAGATCAAGGCAGATGATTTCTGCCTCTCTTTGCCAGGGAAAATTTAAGTTACTCTAAAGGCTAGATGCCCAGAGGTCTTTTGGGATTGTCAGAGCTACTGCCTACTCTCTGAACAACCATACACTGGTTAGATTTCCCTTTGCTTCAGTTTCCCTGAGAATAGAGAATAAATAACCTAACCCATAATCTGTCAGTCAATTGCATTTTAGGATTTTTTTTTCTTTTTATCAGGATTTACTTATTTGAGAGAGAATGAGAGAGAGCAAGCACCAGAGAGGGTATAGTGTCAGAGGGAAAAAGAGAAGCAGACTCCTTGCTGAGCAGGGAGTGAGACCCCAGGACCCTGGGATCATGACCTAAGCAGATGACAGATACTTAACTGAGATGGAGCCATCCAGGCCCCAGCGTATTTTTTTCAAATATTATTTACAGAGTAAAATCTTATGGAATGTGAAATTTTGTATCGGCTTTTTAAAATATTATCTAATCATAAGCATTTATTTCTCTTCATCATTAAAAAAAGTTCCTGGCAGACTTAATTTTCAAGGTTGTAACCATCCCTATTGCTGGCCATTAAAGTAGTTTCAAAACCTTTTTGTTACTGAAAATAAAACCGCTACACGTCTTTGTGCTTATAGCTTTTAAAATAAAACAAAAGTTTTATCTGCCAAACCTACTTTGACATCAATAAACTATCTAAAACCTCGAAAAAACCCCATAAAACTACAAAGTAAAAAAGTCATCTCAAATCTCATCACTTAAGGAACTCTCTGTTCATTTTGTAGTTAATGCCTCTCTGCTTATGTATTTTTCCGAATTTTATATTATTTTTCCAGCAGAATTAATAGATCAGATTTGGCCTTGCTTAAGGCTATGTATTATTCCTCAGTTTTGGAAATTTGGACCTGGCGATACCTAACTTCTTTTTTAGGCTGATTTGAAACTTCCAAACTCAAAACGCGCCAGGATTTGCCACAGCAGGTAAGGTCCTATTTTTATTCCTTATACAAACACAGCCATTAAAATTCGGAAAGGTGTGTTGGGGTCCCGACTTCAAAGAAATGGAAAAATCAAGCTTCTTTAAGCCTTGGGCCCGCACTCTCTCCACGTGACGCCTCCGCTTTTCCTTTAAATGCCGGGTCACGTGATCACAGACGCTCACCGACGGAGGAAATTCTTGGCTGTCAGGGTAGGGAGTCATTCCTCTCCCCGACCACCTTTCCAACCCTAGGGTTCCTGGCTTTCCTTTCCCGGAAGCCGCAACTCCTGAGGAGACTTTCTTCCCCATCCTCTACGTCGTGTCATGTAATCTCACTCCTTTCCATTCCGTTAGTCGCGGGTGCTAGAGCTCCATCTCTCTTACAGAATCCCACTAGCCAGAAGCAGGGCCACTGGGACTACGGCTCCCAGGAGACATCACGGGCCCCGCCCCCGCCGGCTCGCAGTGTAGGTCGGGGGCTGAGGTCCCACAGTCTTCTGGCCGCGTGCTGCCCGGAGCAAGCGCACTACAGGTTCCGTGGCGCCTCGCGCGCGAGCCGAGCCTGGCCAGGCCGGGGCGGGGCGGGGCCGGGCGGGGTGGGGCGGGAGAGGCTGGGGCTGGCTGGCCGGCGGGCGGGCGGAGGAAGGGGGTGGGAGCGGAGGCGATGGAGGGGAGGAGTGGGGGAATGGGGGAGGGAAGGGGAAGGGAGGCGGGAGGCGGGGCCGAGCGGGAGCCGGAGCTGGAGTCTGAGCCGGCGGTTGCAGTAGAGGCGGTGATGTCGGTGCAGGTCGTGTCAGCAGCGGCTGCCGCGAAGGTGCCTGAGGTGGAGCTGAAGGACCTGAGCCCCTCTGAGGCGGAGCCGCAACTGGGACTGAGCACCGCGGCTGTGAGTGCCATGGCCCCCCCGGCAGGCGGCGGGGACCCTGAGGCTCCAGCTCCCGCCGCGGAGCGGCCCCCGGCCCCCGGCCCGGGCTCGGGGCCCGCCGCCGCTCTCAGCCCTGCCGCCGGGAAAGTGCCTCAGGCGTCGGCCATGAAGCGGAGCGACCCTCATCACCAGCACCAGAGGCACCGCGACGGCGGCGAGGCCCTGGTTAGCCCCGACGGCACCGTCACCGAGGCGCCGCGCACAGTCAAGAAGGTATTGGGGCCGGGCTGCCTCTCGCGGAGAGAGGGAGGAGGGAGGGGAACCGCAGATCCTCGCGGCAAGGCAGCACCACCCTCCACGCCCTCTCTTCCGATCGTACTTGCCGAGAGAGCCCCTTTCCCCTCAGATCCGCGCTCTCACAGATCCCCTCACCTGCGCCCGGTGCTGGGGAACGAAGACTCCCGGTGGCACGGCCGTACTTCGCGATGAGTAACATGGAGGTAGCGCTCTCCGCTACTACTTGGAATAGGCAGGGGAGGGGAGGCACCTAATACTATCCTTCGCCCCCGCACGCAGCACACTCCCATGGGTTATATTCCAGACTATTCAGGGAGAAGACCCCGATGGTATAGACAAACCTTACGGTTTCTGAGAGTTCACCCAGCAATAAGGGTGGACACATCTTTTCTATTTAGAGAACGAGTAAGCAGTAGTTAACCTCGCATTGAAATCCTGTCGCCTGGTTTCCGTACAGAGGATGACTTTCTGCCTTTCTGTGGCCAACCGCTTCCGTAGAGCAGTACTGATGCTGTGCCCTTCGTTCCAGATGCTGCAGTATCCTTGCATCTTCTCTGAATGGAGAGAGTCTCTTTCACTCTTTTCTCTTCCGAGATTCGCCCCCTCTGCTTAGTAGTTGGCCACCAGGATTATTAGACTGTGTGCGGAGAGAATGATTGTTTCATTGGTTCCTTTATTATGATCTGGAAGTGTTAGGAAGAAACGCTTCTACTTTGGGGAAAGGCAGTCATTGTGAGGCTGTCTCATTCTTCAGCTCCTTCCAGACACAGCTCTGAAGAGCCAGTATAGTCTGAGAACACCAAGAAGTGAATCTAGATGTGTGATACTCCAGTATTACCCTTACAGTTGGCCATCCGTGGTGTGTCTCTCCTCTCACAGCTAAATCAGCACAGGAAAAAGGGGGCAAATGTTGGAGAAGACAAAGATGGATCGTAAAAAGAGGGATTTATGGCTCTTAATTTCCAAGACATAATATGAACACAGTGATTTATGTTTTTTTTTAATTGTTGCATATGGTTTTTAATTGCTTTGTCAGAACAGCAGTAAAGTGATGTGAAGTCTCGGATGGTTTCACTGTGTAAGACCCAGCTGAATTGGAACTCTGCTTTCAGCCTAACTTTTGTTGTAATAGTCTCATGATTAAGGTGTAAAGGACATAACCCTTTCATTCTAATTCCCTAGATGTAGGAGATAGATGATGTCAGATGCAAGACTAAAGGAATTTGTTTAATTCTGCTTTAGGACAGTGTCCATGTCATTTGCAGTATGAAACTCCTGTAGGGTGGGGTGTGTGTGTTGGGGGGTAGTTGTAGGAGGCAGCACAGGTCCTAGGGGCTGGTAGTACCTATGGTACTACCTACATTGGTAGTAACACATTGGTAGTACCTGTGGATCACTCTAACAGCTTTAGTACTGAAACATTTCTGACTGGTTGAGTTGCTTTATAAGTTTGGCCTAATCTTTTTCCTGTGATTAGGGATCTTTTCCTGTAAAATCTATAATTTGATTAGATCTCTTGAGGATAATAGAGTTTAACAAATTACTTTTAGGGCATGGGATTTACAGTCAGGCAGACCTGGGTCTCAATACTCGTATCTTCACTAACTAGCTATTTCTAAGTTCTTTGAGTCTTAATTTCTGCTTGTATAAAATGAGGATATTAATAATGATTGAGGATTAGAAATATTTGTAAAGGGCTTTAGCATTGAACTTGGCACATATGCTAGGGGCTTAAGGGATGGTAGCTATTATTATTAAGGATGATTTTCTTTTATTTGTCCTCCCATCATGATTTAAGTGCATGCCCTTGTGACCTCTCCTGAAAGGTACGCCCTATTCAATAGATTCTATACAAAGAAGTTTAAAAAATCACAGGCCAGCATATCAGTCTGTTTTTTCTTAAATCTAGATGTGCTTCTTGACCATTTTCCTTGTCAAGAACCACCTTCTTCCTGTTTATCCAACATCAGAATGTAGATTCCATGATTCTAGATTTACTCAGCAGCCTCAAGGCTATGGAAGACAGGGCTGAGCTTGCCTTACAATGTTAATTGCAACCAGAAAACAACGTTTGCTGAAGTTAAACAGTTGAAGATCTGGGCAAAGATACAGCTGTATGACACAACTAAAGGCATTGCTGAGCTCCATTTTGGGGACAGAATCTTTAACTTTCTTGGTATTGAATTGACTCAATTAAAATAAGTGCAAGAGACTGCCCTTCTTTCCCCCGGTTGAAAGTCACCTCACTAAGGGACTGCAGTGTGACATTTTGATTTGTTGAGTCTTTGTTGATTCTTAGATTGTTTATTTAAATAATCATTATGACCGCGGCACCCTTCTGCTTTTACTGTAGGGAGGGACTGGGAGAACTGGGGCTTGAAATAGCTGCCTTTGGCTGTGTAATTGGTAACTACTGCTTTAACTGTCACATACAAGCTTATTTATCTTAAGTTACATTTTATGTTGATGGTTTCCCTTGCACTATTCATTTATTTGTCATCAGTTTTCTTCTGTTACTCTGCTTAGCCACACAAGGGAAATAAACTTTTTATAAGAGCCAGAATTCCCAAGAGCAGTAGTTAATAAGAATGAACATATGGTTTGCAGGTTACTTAGTCACATCTTATCTTTGGCTCCTGCCTCCATCTTGTAACTTGTGGTGCTGTGGGGACCAGATCTTGTCATGCTGGCTATCATAAATTTGTATTAATGTTTTTCTTCATAAGCTCTTATCAAGTGAACCCAACCAAAAATCTCTGTAAGCAGTGATTTGTGAAATGGAAAGATAAATTCCAAGTGAAGGCAGTAGTATTAGTTGAGAAGATTTCTTTCCAGTGTTCTTAAAAATGGGTTAGTAAGAGTGTCATAGCACAGCAAGGAAAACAAGGCATGCGAGGATTTATTTCAGGAGAGTTCAAACTTTCTGACAGTAAGGCTGCAAGACCAAGAACTGCAGGTTTGCGCTTACATCAGTATTGGTAATGATCATGTTCAAGCAGACTTTTTTTTTTTTTTTGGCAAACGTATCCACTTTACATTGGATTTGTTTCTGTCAGCAGAGAATGAGTTGAGCCATGTTAGTTCTTTCTTGCCCTGAATTCTTTAAGCTCTTGATTTGGTTAATTATAGATTACTAAAATGGAACCTTTTGGTTATAGGCATGGGAATGTGGGAACAGTATGACTCCTTTTGCCAGTTAGGAAAGTACAGCCTTACAAAATGTTCAGTAAGACAGTTGGCAGATTGATCTGAATATGATTTACCATTCATTGGCCTTTTCTATTCCAGGAATTATTATACGCATTTTTCTAATTTTTACAGTAACACATTGAGATACAGGTGGCATTATCTCCTTGTTACAGATAAAATATGAGGTCCTGAGAGATAAAGTGCCTTGCCCAAGGTTGTATATCTAGTAAGTTGCAGAGATAGGACTCAAATCTGTTTTAAACCTTTACCTATTTCCAAAGCCCATGTCTTTTTTATTACACCACACTGATTCTTTCTAAATTTTTAGATGCAGGATTCTGGTCTTTGCTCAGAAATCTTTCAGAATACTTATTGAACTCTAAGGTATGCTTGTCTGGCCTAAGGTTTAGGTTGCTCCGAAACCAAAGTGAAGAGGTTCTGAGTCAGAGTTCTAGAAATAGGACAGGGAAAAAAAATTGTAAAATTATAAGGAAGAAGAGTATCTTATATATAAAAAAGTGTTCCAAGATCAATGATGCATTTCTACATCAATTTACTGACAGTCTGATAAATTTATCCTTATTTTTTTAAAATGTATTCTTATTTTTAAAGTTATAAATAAATCTGAAGGACCTAAGAATATGCTCTTCTGCTCTGTCCAACTAACAATTTTTTTCCTGTTAAGTCCTGCTTTCTTTATGAATGAGTCTCTGATTAAGCCTTTTGAAAATTAGGAGTAGTACGTTGTTATGTATTCCGGCTATATACCAGGCACTGTTTTAGAGCCTTGCATGCACTATTTTACTTAATCCTTGTAAGAGCTCTCAGATAGGTAGTGTTCTCTTTGTTTTATTGAGGAAACAAGAGTTTCAGAATTAAGGGATTTGCCTTAGGTTACACATTCAGTAATGTGATGGAGCTAACAGAACTCTAATCTGTTTGACTCCAGAGCCCAGACTCTCTTGCTTTTCATTTGAAGTTTCATTTCCCTGTTGCAAAGCTCAGACTGAATTTTTAAAATCTTAGCTAATTTGTATACTTTTTGTGGATGTTTTTGTTATTTCACTAACAGGCAGTGGCAGTTTCTTTTTATTCATTGAGCTTGTTTAATGGTCTTAACCATATATTTGAACATTTATGACTTTTCTGGGAAAGTAGCCCATATTTTGGATTAGTATAATTTGTGACTTCTTTTCTCCTCAGACCTGGGAAAGACTGAACATTAGGAGGTGTTTTGGGATGTTGGTCAGAGCTGAAGTTGCAGTTGTATATTTGATGTCTTGTCCAGTTAATTGAAGAAATGGATAATTCGTGAAGAAGGGAGAATGAGATTTTTTTTTTTTTAATTACAGGAAAAGTTTCTCTGTCCCGCAATGAAAGGGGAAAAAAAGATTTATTGAAAATTTTATTTAGGCTCCTTGTCGAGTTGAGTTTATAAAGAATAAGCGGTTTCTCTCATGGTAGCCTTTGTTAAAATAATTGAGGGAAGTACAACTGAGGTGGGTGGGAGAACAGTCCTGACAGTTGCCCTGATTCATCACTCTGCCATCATGTTCAGGTGGTATGCACAGTTAGAGGAGCTGAAATTCCATTTACCCAATAAAAGGTTAAGTAAGCTTGATCAGGTTTCTATGGAATTTGTAGGAGCTTTTTATAGTCTGAATGACCTGTGGCCTGCGAGTTCGAGCAAAACAGAGGAAAAAGTGGTAGACTGAAATTCTTCTGTTACACTTCTGAGCCTAAAAGTATTTTGATTAAATTAAATAACTTAAGACATGATATCTATGATTTTTAGTCCCCTGTTCCCCAGCTATATCCTGCAACAATTCAGTTAGCCATTTTCTTCTTGGACACTAGACACTTGTACAGCATTAATAAGCTAGTGATTTCCTATTCTTAAAGGTTCTATCAGTAGAAATATATTGGTTTGGGGCACCTGGTTTTTCTAAGCTCAGAACCTGTATTAAGGTAGGGTAGAGAAGTTCTAGAGCTGGTTGACCATAAATTAGGCTTTTCCTTAGAGCCTTTCTGAATACTGCAGAGCTGTCATTGAGAGTTGAGTAACCTGAGGCTAAAACTGACTTCATCTTCCCTATAAGCTTTTCCTGCAGAGCTATGTGTACCCTGTGGATCACTCTAACAGCTTTAGTACTGTTAAATACCTTTTCCTGGACACTCTTCTCTTGGCTTCAGTTATGACTCTTCACTTCTGGCTGCCATTTACTGAATGCTTACTCTCTGCCAGAGAGCTATCTTTTCTCATTTAATCCTTATAACAACTTTATCAGATAAATATTATTCTCTTTATTTTACAGATGAGAAAATATAGGCTCAAAGAGAATAATTAACTTGCTTGAGGCTTTGCCAGTCTGTGATGCCTTTGGGGTTAGTGAGATGAAACATTGCCCATAGCAACGGTGGGAGGCTTTGCCACACTGCCAGCCCCTCCTTCTCTGACCAGGTTCCCATGTGAAATCTGCTTAAGCTCCTGCACCTAGGCTGCTGCGAAGACCACTCTGCAACATTTTGGATTTCAGAATCTACAGTCCTCAGGGAGAAGGCCCAAACCACCATCCCTCACATCTCTGTTTACCTTATTTACTATCTGACGTCCAGTTATCCATTATCTTCTAATACTCACTCCCTTACCACTCTCCTCTTCCTCTTAGCTGATCGAGTTCCCCCAGATCTTTTCACCAAGTCCTCTCCAACTTCCCCCTCCATTATCAGTAAACCCCCAAGTAGCATCAGCCTCTAGCAGCAAGATCAAGTTACGGGGGCAATAGTGGAGGAATCGTTAGTGTGACACCTGGTATTCAGAACTATGATGGTGTAACCCAAGCCTCAGCGTCTCCTGTTTAACATTAGTGATCATGTCTTTGCCAACCCCATTCTGTGTATGATTTTGGGTGCTGTTTTTTAGCTCTGTGGCCCTGAAGCATGTTCTCCACCCTGAGAGCTGAACGATGGAGCTGAGAGTTGCTAGAGAAAATCAGAAAACCAGGCAGAATGATGTCACTGAATTCATAATTGTCAACCTCATGTGCATAATCAGCATCGCCTAACAGTATTATTCATTTCTCTAGTAAGTTCACTTTCTTACCCACTGCAAATGACTGTTTCATACTGTCTCGATTTCTCATCTCTCACGTGTTCTTTTTAAACCAGTGGTGTACCTTATACTTTAGTATTAAAACAGGAGCCACCAAAAGGGAATTCTTCATCTCTATACCTCCCAAATCGACAAACCTACCTGCATCTAAGGCTCGTCTTTTTCTCCTTCGCACCTGTCAGGGGCCTATCTCTCTACAGGTGCTCTAATCACATTCTTCTGTCTTAAAGAACTTCTTCCTTTGATTATTTCCTCTTTCTGCTAAAGCTGTTCCTACAGTATTCCAACTCGATTTAATCTCTCCCATTTTGAAAACCCCATCCTCTAACCCCTATATCTTCCTTCTGCTTCTGTCCTAACTTTCTGCTCCCTTTCATAGCTAAGCTTATTAAAGGAGTTTTCAGCACACACTATGTACATTTTCTTCTTTCCACAAGCTCTTTAACTCACTCCCACCTTAATGCTCTGGCCAGAATAAAATCCTCTTGCTAACATTGCTAATGTCCCATCAGTTTGGGAAACATAGCAGTCTGTTTTTTCAGACCTCGTCAAGACCTTGGTAGCATTTGATACCAACTTCTCACCTAGACATTTTCCTCTTTTGCTTCCATGACACAGCTGTTTGTTAGTTTTCCTATTTTTCTGGCTGCTCCTTCTCAGTATCCTTTGTTGGCTCTTTCTCCTTGATCCTGAGCTGTCTGCTCTTCCATTGTGTTTTCTCCCTAAGTCATCTATACCATTCCTATGCCTTTAAGTGTCATCTACATCCCAACAGCTCCCCAGATTATTTGTTTAGCTAAGACACCTCTTCCAAATGCCAATCTTATGTGTGCCCAACTGCCTGCTTGTAGTTGGACTTCAAAATTAATGTGTCCAAAATGGTATTTTTGTCTAATCCCTAAAATATGTTCTTGTTTTCTTCGTATCAGTTAAATGGTGTTTACATTATAATTTTCTTTCCTTTAAAAAATTGTTTTTAATTGCACAAGTCATGCCTGAATATTTTCTTATAAAATAATTTTGCTTAATAAGGCAGAACCCCTTCCTTGGTCCTCAGCCAGTCTCATTGCCCTCTCCACAGGTGACTTCTGCTACCCATCAATTAATCTTTCATGATTTTTTTTTTACTTTACATTCTTATTTGCACATAGAGAAATTTGTAGTTTTATAATAACTTGCCTATAAATAAAAGTATACTATATATTTGCAGGTCCCCCCCCACCACTTGGAGCTCTTTCCATATCAATATATATAGATCTTAGTCTTTTTTTATTTTTTTAAAGATTTTATTTATTTATTTGACAGAGAGAGATCACAAGTAGGCAGAGAAGCAGGCAGAGAGAGAGGGGGAAGTAGGCTCCCTGCCGAGCAGAGAGCCAGATGTGGCTGAAAGCAGAGGCTTAACCCACTGAGCCACCCAAGCACCCCTATCTTAGTCTTTTTGACTGAATTAATTTCCAAAGTCCATACCATTGTTGTTTATTAAATCACTCTTCTGTTGATGCATATTTAACTTGATTTTTTTTCCTTAATAGTGCTGTCGTAAATACCTATATTCGTGTATGTATATGTGTGTGTGTGTACACCTGTATAGTAAGTGTTTTTCTAGGGTAGATACCTAAAAGCAAAATTCTGGAGTTGAAAGATAATCCATATTTTACTCTATTTTATTATTATTATTTTTATATTTTATTTTTTCAGTATTCCAAGATTCGTTGTTTATGCACCACACCCAGTGCTCCATGCAAGACGTACCCTCCTTAATACCACCACCAGGCTCACCCATCCCACCACCCCCTTTCCCCAATAATCCATATTTTAAACTTTATGCGTGTCTTGTTGCCTTCAAAAATGTAGTACCGTTTTACACATTAACTAACTATAAACAAGACAACCCTTTCACCACACCTTTACCAACCACAGGATATTTTTATGTCTTTTATGAGGAAAATTGTTACTGTTTTTTTATTAGTGTTTTTTCTTACTTAACAGTATTTATTAATGCTAGGGATACAGCAGTGAACAAAATAGATGATCTCTGCCTTCCTACTGACTTCTGTTTTCAATGTCAGCTTGTAGGAATTCTTTACTCTTCTGTAGATTTTTTTCTATTTTATTTCTTACTGACTTGTCACTTTGTTTATAATTTTAAAAGTTTTTATGTAGTCAGATTGTGAAATATTTTTCTTCAGGGCTTAAACATTTTGTGTCTTAGAATGGCCTTTTCTACCCCAGGTTTATAAACAAATTGTTTAATATTTTCTTCAACTGTTTTTATGGATGTGTTTATTACATCTTGGTCCTCAGCCCATCTGGAATAGACTGGAGTTCATTTTTGTTCATAATGTAAGATAGGGACTATTTGTGATATAAGATAGCTCTATTTGTCCCCAAATAAAATTTAATATTTTACTTTTTCAGGTTTGTTTTCTATTTCTTTTTCTTTAACTTCTCCACTGTTTTTATTTCGTTGCCTTTAGTTGGACATATAGATGTAACTTTTGATTAAAGACTATTTAACTCAAGAATGACACTAAAAAATTGCGTTCCTGGCTGTACTAAGTGCTTATAATGAGTTATTCGTAAAAGTAATTGCTATTGTAGCAAATTTTATTTATTGCTCATAAGCAAACATCATTATAAATGTTTATTTTTTTTTTAAAGATTTTATTTATTTATTTGACAGACAGAGATCACAAGTAGGCAGAGAGGCAGGCAGAGAGAGAGAGAGAGATAGAGAGAGAGAGGGAAGCAGGCTTCCTGCGGAGCAGAGAGCCCGATGCGGGGCTCTATCCCAGGACCCTGAGATCATGACCCGAGTCGAAGGCAGCAGCCCAAACCACTGAGCCACCCAGGCGCCCCATAAGTGTTTATTATTGTTTAGTGGATCTAAATTTATGTTTTGATAGAAATTGGAGCCTCAGTGATATCTCAGATATACATTCTATTCTGCAGTGGTCTACAGAGGAACTTACCTTCTGCAATTATACTAAGTTGGAGAAATGTGTGGTTCTTTTTCAAAATGACACCTTATTTTTTATAAGGCATTGCCAGGAATTGAGTACATATAATGAGACTGTAGGAAGAAAAAATTTTGCCCTAATTCCACAATTGTGTGCATCTACATTACATTTTTTTTTCTTTCTTTTTTTGCTTCTACCTTTCAAAGTTAATATTACTTCCTTTAGGTTGAAGAAAGACTTCTTTTCCTCGCAGGTAAATAAGGTGTCTTCTTCAGTAAAATTATTGGATAAAGCTTGACATGGAATCTAGTCTTGGGTGACTCTGCTTTGCGGAGACAGAAATGGAATAGGAATTTTTACTACATTAATATCTATTGTTTCTGTAAGGGAGAAAAGATGATGGGTCTGATGCTATTTCCTTTTTAAGGCCTTTGCTGGACTATATTATAGAAATAGGGAACAAATGGGGTGCCTGGGTGGCTCAGTCAGTTAAGCAGCTGCCTTCCGCTCAGGTCATGATCCTAGGATCTGTCCTGGGATTGAGTCCCGCATTGGGCTCCCTGCTCAGTGGAGAGCCTGCTTCTCCTTTCCCTTTGCCTGCTGCTTTGCCTGCTTGTTCTCTCTCTCTCTCTCTCTGTCAAATAAATAAATAAATAAATAAAATCTAAAAAAAAAAAAAAGAAATAGGGAAGCAACTTTACTATTTCTGGATACTTCTCTAATAATCTCGCTAATGTGTTATGAACTTCTTTTGTGCAAAGACCTTTTATGTACTGTGTGCTAAACACTGCTGAGTGATAGGACTATTAAATCAGTGAAATACCATTCTTGTTCTCAAGGAGACAGTAGGGAATGCAGATATGAAAATAAAGAAATACGATCTGGTTTGATACAAGCAACACTGGAAGCAGTAATTGTTGCAGTTTGGAGAGGTCAGTACTGACATTGAGGTATATCACCTCAGGAGAAGCTGTTGGTTGCCTACTCAAGAGGTTTCACAGTATAGCAGAACCTTTATGAAATTTCCATGTTCCAACTTTACATGTTCTAAAATTCACACTTTTAGTACACTTAGAGGTTGTTCACCTCTTAGGGCTGGTTCATTCAAACCAAACTCACAAATTTGTATATAAAACAAAATGGTAACTTCCAACTTGTGGTCAGATGTAGAACACTCAAGCTGATCTGATACATATGTCAGTCAGAGGATACTGTGGAAGATGTACATGGGAAGTATAGTTAGGGACAGTTTATTAAGTCTGGAATCCTTTATATCCTTGCTGTTGAAACTGGTCCATGACCAGAAGAATTGGCATCCCCTAGGAACTTGTTAGGAATGTACAATCTTGGGCAACTCTGGGTCTGTACTGATGTAAACCCAACAGAACCTTAGTTTTTTTTTAGCCCATTGTTGAGTAATACTGGCTTAGCAGTTGGTCTTATTCATGCTTGTCACATGAAACCTCATTTGTAGAGAGGCAAGAAAATCCTTTCAGGGTTTTTTTTGGAAGGATAGAAATGTATACTAAAGCTTATTAAAATACTTGTAATAGGGTGTCTGGGTAGCTCAGTCGTTAAGTGTCTGTCTTCTGCTCAGGTCATGATCCCAGGGTTCTGGATCCAGCCCCACATTGGGTTCCCTGCTTGGTGGAAAGCCCGCTTCTCCCTCTCCCACTCCTGCTTGTATTCCCTCTCTTGCTGTGTGTGTCTCTCTCTTTTCAAATAAATAAATAAAATATTTTTAAAAATAACATAAAATAAAAATAAAATACTTGCTAGAGGGGCATCTGGGTGGCTCAGTGGGTTAAAGTCTCTGCCTCTGGCTCAGGTCATGATCCCAGAGTCCTGGGATGAAGCCCCATATCAGGCTCTCTGCTCAGCAGGGAGCCTGCTTCCTCCTCTCTCTCTCCCTGCCTCTCTGCCTACTTGTGATCTCTGTCAAATAATTAAATAAAATCTTAAAAAAAAAAATACTTGCTAGAGACATAGAACCACAGACAGGCACAGATACACAAAGATAGACATACACAGATCCTTCACATAAAACCGAAGCCTCCAAAACCCCTCTACCCAAACCCTTCACACACATAGACCCATATCCACACCTATAGAGAGACCTCATACATAGAGTTCCCTACAGGTACCCACAGAGATATCCCACACAGATCACGTAAACCCTGGAGGCCACCCCCCAACAGACACACATACACACACAGACACCCAACAAGTAATGCTGACAACTCAGATTTTCATAAGACTTGAGTAGTTTTTCCATATTTTTGAGGAGAAGGGGCAAGTATACTCTTTAAGGTACTTTTAACTGAGCCAGAAAGTGAAGGGAAAACAGACTGACTGCCACTGGGTCTACAGAACAATGAATTTAAAAAAAAAAAAAAAGAAAGAAAAAGTGAATATCACAAAGCCAGTTTTATTTGAATTCCTGTTTCTGGAACTGCTTGTTCCTGGACATCATTTTCAGTTTGATATACTCATCGTGCTTGGATGGAAAAGTCATTCTTCTCTTATTTTCTCTCAGGAGCTTGCATTCTAGATCGCTGGTTAAGCAGAGTTCCATGTTCAGTTCCCCTTGGTACTAATGAACACACTTCTCGTCGCTGAGTCACATAAATCTTCCCAGGATTGGAAGATCCAGAAATACTGCACTTACGTGGAGGGCTCATACTGAGTCCTCTGTGGGTGTGTGGGACTGAAGAATGTAGGGCAGAGAGGGAAAATTATGTTAAAACTAGAAAGAGGTGTAATTTTAGTCTTTTTACCTCTTGGGTCATTCATAGTATAGGTTTACATAAGACATGTGATGAAACTTAAGGATGACTCAGGGGAGTAATTTAGTTGTAAGTTGAAAGATTTTTTTTTTTTTTAAAGATTTATTTATTTATTTGATAGACAGAAATCACAAGGAGGCAGAGAGGCAGGCAGAGAGAGAGGAGGAAGCAGGCTCCCTGCTGAGCAGAGAGCCCCATGCGGGGCTCGATCCCAGGACCCTGGGATCATGACCTGAGCCAAAGGCAGAGGCTTTAACCCACTGAGCCACCCAGGCGTCCCTGTAAGTTGAAAGATTTTTAAGCTGTTCTGATTTTGGCTGAGGGTGGCACATTGATTGTTGTTTGATTAAGAGATCACTGGTATTAACAAAGCCAGAGTTTTTAGTTCCTTGGGCAGCATTTTGTGAGAAGTCTTGTTAGGGAAAAGGAGACTCTGACACGTGTAGCATGTTTATGCCTAAAAAGTGGAAAGTTTTTATCACACTAAGGGTGTTAGGCACCAGAGAGACGTTGCTAGAAGAGTTTTACAAATGTAGGTTCCAAAAAGATAAATATTTTTCTCTTGCTGTCTGGTACATGTATATGTTTTCATTTGACCAAAAGCCTGTTAAAAATTTTTTCAAGCATATGGAAGAGTACTGAGAAAATTGTACACGCTGCCCAATTTAACAAATGCTGGCATTTTGCAAAATTTTCTGTAGATGCTTTTAAAGACCTAAAACATTGTATATAAAATTGAGGAGCCTTTTGTATGCCTTCTCTATTTATTCCCTATTTTTTTTTTCTTTCCCTCCATCATAGACGTTAACTGCTGTCCAAACTTTGTGGTTTGTTATTCCCCTTCATGTTTTAACACCTTTGCTATATATTACCAATATCAATTATATATTGATAAACAATATATAACATTGTTTTGTGTGTTTATAAACTTAACATAAGTGGTACTACAGAGCAGATACTGTTATGCAACCTACTTTTTTCACTCAACTTTGAGTTTTAAGGTCTGATAAATGTAGATTTTCTAGTTGAGTCGTGTTAACTATTATGTAGTGCTTCATTGTGTGACTCCTTTTCTTTCTTTCTTTTTTTTTTTTTTTAAAGATTTTATTTATTTATTTGACAGAGAGAAATCACAAGTAGATGGAGAGGCAGGCAGAGAGAGAGAGAGAGAGGGAAGCAGGCTCCCTGCCGAGCAGAGAACCTGATGCGGGACTCGATCCCAGGACCCTGAGATCATGACCTGAGCCGAAGGCAGCGGCTTAATCCACTGAGCCACCCAGGCGCCCTGACTCCTTTTCCCTAACAAGATACTTCTCACAAAATGCTGCCCAAGGAACTAAAAGCTCTGGCTTTGTTAATACCAGTGATCTCTTAAACAACAATCAATGTGCCACCCTCAGCCAAAATCAGAACAGCTTAAAAATCTTTCAACTTACAACTAAATTACTCCCCTGAGTCATCCTTAAGTTTCACCACATGTCTTATGTAAACCTATACTATGAATGACCCAAGAGGTAAAAAGACTAAAATTACACCTCTTACCCATCCCCTGTTAATGTTTCCTCCTTTTTTTTTTGAGCTGGAGTGAACATCTTTAAATTATGTTTCCTTATCATGTATATGATAGTTTCTCTAGTGTATATCCCATGAGCAAAATTGCTTAAGGTATACCAACTTTACCAGATATTCCCAAATTGCTTTCTAGAGTGGTTTTATTAACACTTGTTTTCTGAATCCTTAATAATATGTGGTATTATTAGATATTTAATTTTTGTCAGTCTGGTGGTATGTGAAATGGTTCTCTGTTTTAATTTGAATTTCCTTGGATATTAGTGAGACCGAGCATCTTTTAATATGTTTGTAGTCCTTTTGGATTTCCTTATCTGTAAAATGTCTAAGGGGATTCCTGGGTGGCTCAGTCCGTTAAGCATCTGCCTTTGGCTCATGTAATGATCCTGGGGTCCTGAGATAGAGCCCTGCATCCCCTAGGTCAGGCTTCCTGCTCAGCAGCGACCTTGCTTCTCCCTTCCCTCGCCCATCCTTTCCCAGCCCACTGGTGCTCTCTCTTGCTGTCTCTCAAATAAATAAATAAAATCTTTTTTCTTTTTTCTTTTTTTAAAGATTTTTTCTTTATTTATCTGACAGAGATCTCAAGTAGGCAGAGAGGCAGGCAGAGAGAGAGGAGGAAGCAGACTCCCTGCAGAGCAGAGAGCCCGATGTGGGGCTCGATCCCAGGACCCTGGGATCATGACCTGAGCCGAAGGCAGAGGCTTAACCCACTGAGCCACCCAGGTGCCCCAATAAATAAAATCTTAAATAAAATGTCTATATTAGTGTTTTTACCATTTTTTCTATTGTGATCTCACTGGTTTTCTTCTTGATTTTTAAGAGTTCTTTATTAATATATTTGTTCTAATCCTTTATCAGATATTTGTGTTGCAGATATCCTCTGGTCTGTGGCTTGTCTTTTTTACTTACTATGACTTATACAGAAGTTAAAATATGTAATATAAAATTGATCTATTTTTCCCTCCATATAGTTTGTCCTTTTTGATTCTTTGTTTTTTTGTTTTTTTTTTAAAGATTATTTATTTATTTATTTGACAGACAGAGATCACAAGTAGGCAGAGAGGCAGGCAGAGAGAGAGAGGAGGAAGCAGGCTCCCTGCGGAGCAGAGAGCCTGATGCAGGGCTCGATCCCAGGACCCTGAGATCAGGACCTGAGCCGAAGGCAGAGGCTTTAACCCACTGAGCCACCCAGGCGCCCCTTGATTATTATTTTAGAAACTTTTCCCTATCCTGATACGTAATGCCACTTCTTGTCACGTCTTCTCTATCCTCCATTCTCTTTCTGGGTTCTGTATTATGTTTCATTGTATTCTTTGTTGCTTTCTTTACCAATACCACACTTTTTTTTTTCTTTAATTCTAGACCTCTATAGTAAATATTTGCTTGGGTAAATTCTTCCGAATGTATTTTTAAATTTTTAACAGCTTTATTGGGTAAAATTTACATAGGATAAAATATACCTATCGTAAATTACAGTTCAATGATTGTTAATACATTTGCAGAGTGTTTTTCAATATAGTAAAAAATACATATGAAACATAAAATTTACGGGCGCCTGGGTGGCTCAGGGGGTTAAGCCTCTGCCTTCGGCTCAGGTCATGATTCCAGGCTCCTGGGAACAAGCCCTCATTGGGGTTGTTTAAGTAATCTCTGCACCCAACATAGGGCTTGAACTCAAAACCACAAGATCAGGAGCTGCATATTCTTCTGATTGAGCCAGCCAGGCACCCCCATCATTTTATATATATACATATTTTTAAAAAAAGATTTATTTATTCTAGAGAAAGCATGTGAATGGGGGATAGAGGCAGAGAGAGGGAGAGAGAGAGAGAGAGAGAGAGAGAGAGAGAATCCTCAGACTCCCTGCTGAGCATGGAACTTGATCCAGGGCTTGATTCCAGGATCCTGAGATCATGACCTGAGCCAAAATCAAGAGCTTGCCACTCAACTGATTGAGCCACCCAGGCAGGCGCCCCTCATTTTATATTATTACTAACAGTGTACAAGCATTCTAATTTTTCTATATCCTCAATAACACTTGCTTGTTTCTTTATCATAATAACCATCCTAGTGAATATGAAATGGGTAGAGTTTTAAAATCACACCACAATCTACTTTGGGAACAGTTCTCTTTCTCCCAGAAACCCCTATTGCCCATTTGCAGTAAATCTCTGCTCCCACTTTCTGTCCCAGGTATTTACTGATTTGCTTTCTTTATACATTTGCCTTTTCTGGAAGTGAATCATACAATATACTGTCTCTTGTGTCTCTGGCTTTTTCACATAAGGTAATATTTTTGAGGTTCATTCACATACTGGTAGTTTTTCCTTTTTACTGTCAAATGGCATTCCATTGTATAGATATACAACATTTTATTTATCACTTTACTAGTTGATAGATTTTTTTAGATTATTTCCAGCTTTTGGCTATTTTGAATAATGCTGCCCTGAACAGTCATGGATAAGTCTTTGTGTGGACATAAGTTTTAATTTCTCTTGGACAGATATCTAGAAGTGGAATTGATGGGTCATGTATTAAGTTTATGTTTAACTTTTTAAAAAAGGTTAAACCACGGGCACCTGGGTGGCTCAGTGGGTTAAGCCTCTGCCTTCGGCTCAGGTCATGATCCCAGGGTCCTGGGATCGAGCCCCACATCAGGCTCTCTGCTCAGCAGGGAGCCTGCTTCCCCCTCTCTCTCTGCCTGCCTCTCTGCCTACTTGTGATGTCTGTCTGTCAAATAAATAAATAAAATCTTAAAAAAAGAAAAGAAAAGAAAATGGTGAACTTTTCTGAAGTGATCATATAACATTACATTATACTAGCAATATATGAGTATTTCAGTTTCTTTACACTCTTGCCAACATTTGGCATTTTTTTTTTTACTATTATTATTATAACCATTTTAGTGGTTATGTAGTGCTATATTATTATGGTTTTAGTTTACATTTCTCCATGACTGGTGATGTTGAGAGCATCTTATGTTTATTAGCCTTTTGTGTATCTTTGGTGAATTGTCTATTCAGAGCATTTGTCCATCTTTAAGTTGGGCTGTTTTCTTCTTAAGTTGTAGGAATTTTTTCTATATCCTAAATACAAGCCCCATATATTTGCAAATATCTTCTCTTTGTCTGTGGCCTGTCTTTTCATTTTCCTAATGATAGGTTTTGAAGAGCTAATGGTTTTAATTTTGATAAAGTCCAGTTTATCAAAGTCCAGTTTTTAAATAGATGATGCTTTTGGTGTGAATTCACGTGCACAAAAGTGCTCTCCTATGAGTTCTTCTAGCAGTTTTATAGTTTCAGATTTTATATTTAGGTCTGTGATCCACTGTGAGTCTTTTTTTTTGTCTGGGGTAAGATAAATGGACCTCATCTTTTTTCCTTTATATAGATATCTGGTTGTCCCAGCACCTTTTTCTGAAGACTCTCCTTTGGCTATTGAATTGACTTAACACTATTGTTGACTGTCATTTGTCTGTAGATGTATGGGTTTATTTCTGGGCACTATATTCTGTTCCAATGGTCTGCTTGTTTATCATGATGTAAATACTGTACTCTTCTTGATTACTGTAGCTTTAGAGTAAGTACTGGAATTGGATAATATGAATGCTCCTATTTTGTTGTTCTTTTTTGGAATTATTTTGACTACCTTAGGCCCTTTAAATTTCCATACAAATTTTAGGATAAACTTGTCAATTTTTACAAAAAACCTTGCCAAGGTTTTGATAAGGACTGTGTCAAATCTGTGGTTATTTTGGGGAGAATTCCCATTTAATTGCTGTTGAGAGTTATAATCAATGAACATAGAACCAAAATTTTAAACTGGCCTTTTTTAATCAAAGATTAGTCTGTATCACATGAACTTGTAAAGAACATTTAGATTAGTTTCTGTACTTCCGAGAATTTTAGGAATACTTAATTTATATAAGCACTTGTTTATCTTTAGGCCAACTTTACTAGAACTGCTTTAAAGGATTTTATAAATTAGTTTGCTAATAGCATCTGGAGTTAGAAAAATAACATGTATATTTAACATATTCATATATATACACACGCATACATAAAACATACAGAGAGATGCAAATAGAAATGTTACAGTTTTCATTATAAATCTTTATCATGACTTAGGTATAAATATACATTTACAATTCACCAATTTATGTAAGAGTTGATTCTCATTTTAACCCTAGTATTACTATTATTTTTTAATTTTTATTTTTTAAAGATTTTATTTATTTATTTGACAGAGAGAGATCACAAGTAGGCAGAACAGCAGGCAGAGCGGGTGGGGGGTGAGCAGGAAGCAGGCTCTCCACTGAGCAGAGAGCCCCATGTGGGGCTCGATCCCAGGACTCTGGGATCATGACCTGAATCGAAGGCAGAGACTTAACCCACTGAGCCACCTAGGTACCCCTACTATTATTTTTTAAAAGATTTTATCTATTTATTTGAGAGAGAGTGAGCACAGGAGCATGCACGCACAGGTGGAGGGAGGACTTGGAGAAACTGAGTCCCCCCCTGGGCCTGAGCCTGACGCAGGGCTCCATCCCAGGACCATCAATCCTGACCTGAGCCAAAGTCAGACGCTTAACTGAATGAGTCACCCAGGCACCCACTTTAATTTTTTACCCCAAATATGTTTCCGACAGATGGAAAAGTTAAGGTTACCTGCTCAATGATTGCAAAAGCTTTTTTTTTTTTTTTTAACTGTTATTTGTGGAGAAGCCTTTTAAGATCTTCATTCATCCTTGATATAATCTTTTGGAGGCTGTGGACTAAATTTTGGACAAGGGACTCGAAACAAGTCAAGTAGCAATTTGTTTACAAAATGCGTCTTTAATTTTTTTTCCTTTGGGTTGGACAGCGAGAGTTATCTCTTTGGAAGTATGCATTTCAAAGAGTTGCCTGTCAGATCCTAGAGAAGATAGGGTAGAGAATTTATCTTTCTAAGGCAGTAGAGAAAGGATGTGACAGTTTTCCCTACAATGGAATTCAGGGCAATGTTTGCCTATTATCAGTAATCTAACATGAGTATTAGGTTTCTCTCTCTCTCTCTCTTTTTTTTTTTTAATTTTTAATTTTTTAAAGTAATCTCTGCACCCAACCTGGGGCTTGAATTCATAGCCCTGAGATTGAGTCACATGCTCTACTGACCGAGCCAGCCAGGCTCTATCTACCATCTACCCCTGCCCACCTGCTTTTTTTTAAAACTGTGCAACAAATATAGGGGCACCTGGGTGGCTTAGTGGGTTAAGCCTCTGTCTTTGTTTCAGGTCATGATCTCATGGTCCTGGGATCCCTCATCAGGCTCTCTGCTCAGCGGAGAGAGCTTCCCCCTCTCTGTCAGATAAATAAAGTAAAATCTAAAAATCTAAAAACAAAAAAACCCAAACTACACAACAATCTAATGACTTCTTTGCTGTGGAAATTCAAAATGTATTTGCAAGGGGCTTAGCATGGAAAGGCCTGTATATTTTCTGGGCCCTTTGTTATCACTATTTCTTGGCTATCTGTGTTAGCATAAATCTAAAGCCTGCTCTGAGTATGATCTTACCTCCTAATCTCTCTCTCTCTCTCTCTCTTTTTTTAAAGATTTATTAATTTGTGTGTGTGTGAGAGAGAGAAAGAGAGCACCGTGCATGCGCAGGTGGGAGGGGCAGAGGAAGAGAGCTTCTCAAGAAGTGAGTAGAGATTCTCTACAGTGCTGAGCACCGTAGCCAGAGGCAGAACTCGATCTCATGACCCTGGGATCCTGACCTGAGCCAAAACCAAGAGTCAGATGCTTAACCTGCTTAAACCAACTGAACCACCCAGATGCTCCTTACCTCCTAATCTTAAGGGAGTTTTTTTTGGTATTTGTTTCTCCTTCTCAGACCAGTCATACAACCCTTTTTCTTTCTTTTTTTCTTTTACCAATCTGATCTAACTGTAGGTACCATTAGGACATTGTTTAAGGTGAGTGCCCTCTAAAAATTCTTTTCTTTTTAAAAAAATTTTTATAGGCTTGAACTCATGACTCTGAGCCTTGTGTTCTACCAACTGAGCCAGACAGGTGCCCCTAAAAATCCTTTTAGATATAAAAGTCCAACTCTTCAAAGGTGTACCTATTTCAGTGTGACCAGCAAGCCTTTTTTATGGCTTAACTGTGGATGCAAGAAGTATCCTCAAAAAAGATGCAAAAGATGCAGACACCTTTAAGAGACAGAGTTATTCCCAAAGATAGCCTACACAAGTTAAGACTTTTTGTTGTCCTTACAGGTGGTATAAAGAAACTCCTTATGAAAGGACACTAAAGACAAAGAGACAGGAAAACAGTGACTTTTTCTGGGAGGCTTAAGGATCAGTGACCGAGTGGGTATCCAAAACCAAATTCATGACAGTCACAGTCCAAAGAACTAATGCTTAAAAATGTTTTTCTCCTGCTAATCTGAATTTGGAAAAGAAGGCATAAGGAGAAGTTCCCCTTCCTTTCTTGACCAGACAAGAGACAAAAATCCAGGAGACTGACTTTGGTAAGAATTCTTACCTTTTGCTGGCCTTTGTCAGTTGCCCCAGGATTTTTAGCTATGGTCTCTAGGGATTGTGAGGTTTCTCAGCTGTTCCTTCATGGTCACTAAAACTATAGAGGAAGAAAAAAATCTTTTTTCTACTACCCTCTTTGGCTTTCTGGCTGGGGCCCTGTAAATTTGACTGATAAAGACAAATTAACAAGAGAAAATCAGAATTATTTAATAAAAGTTTTACATGAGATGAGAGCCTTTATAAGAAAATAAAAACCCAAAGAAATTGTTTAATGTGAATTTTTTTTTTTAAGATTTATTTGAGAGAGAAAGAGAACATGAACAGGAGGGCCAGAGGGAGAGGGAGAGAGACTCTTAAGCAGACTCCATGTTGAGTGTGGAGCCTGACACAGGGCTTAATCTCATAACATGGATATCAGGACCTGAGCCAAAACCAAGAGTCAGGTGCTTAACCAGCTGCACACCCAGGTTCCCTAAACCTGAATGTTTTTATGCTAGTTTTGATGAAGAGTAGAAAGTTGTGGCAATACATGATAGAACAGAAGGGTCTTAGCTAAGAGTAGTAAACTGGGGAAACTTAGCAAGGTCTTAATATTCATTATGCCAGAGTGCCATATTTTGGGACAGTATGTTCTGAACCCCATCAGTAATGATGATAAATCACATAGCTTGATAATGATGATATCTAAAAGTAATTATTTCCAATATGAATACACTCATTAATCTACATAGCTAATTCTAGATTCTTTTCCTTTTATACTGCCTTCTGAGTTATTATAGTGGCTTATCAATTTTATGGTCTTTTTTTTTTTTTTAAAGATTTTATTTATTTATTTGTCAAAGAGAGAGGGAGAGAGGGAGCATAAGCAGGCAGAGTGGCAGGCAGAGGCAGAGAGAGAAGCAGGCTCCCCGCTGAGCAAGGAGCCCAATGTGAGACTTGATCCCAGGACCCGGGATCATGACCTGAGCCAAAGGCAGTGGCTTAACCAGCTGAGCCACCCAGGCGTCCCTAATTTTATGGTCTTTATAAAGGATCTTTTGGATATTCCAGAAATCTTTAATTTAATTAATTAATTAATTTATTTATTTACTCCTTCCTTTGGGTAATGTCTTTAAATCTCTTTTGTTGGTTAGTGGACCCACTTTTTGTTCATTAGGTATTTGGCTTGCTTTTGGTGGATTTTCACTATTTATTTATTTATTTATTTTTAAAGATTTTATTTATTTATTTGACAGAGAGAGATTACAAGTAGGCAGAGCGGCAGGCAGAGAGAGAGAGGAGGAAGCAGGCTCCCTGCTGAGCAGAGAGCCCGATGCGGGACTCGATCCCAGGACCCTGAGATCATGACCTGAGCCGAAGGCAGCGGCTTAACCCTCTGAGCCACCCAGGTGCCCGGATTTTCACAATTTAATGCTAGCACATAATAGGTGCTGAATGTTTGTGATAATAGAGCTGAGCCCCATCATGAACCATTGATTTGTAACATACCAGCTCAAGTAACTCTGTCCCTTGAATGAATGTAACTCCTGATACAGTCACATAACATGAAAACGTTAGCATTTTCAGCTCTTGTGTATAACATTCTTGGTTAGATTCTCGGTCACATGTCACTGGTAATTAAACCTTTGGAAAGATCCTGAGAGTTTTCAGACTCTGGCTAGACAGTAGCAACAAGAACCATATCTAGTATATACTAACATGATGAAACTTGGCGATTCTAAAGCAATACTAGTTTTATTCAGGAGTATCAGGTTATATCAGTTAAGACTCCTTTCACTGGAAACGTACTTTGTAGATTTTATAGTTTTATTTACTCTTTTTTTTTCTTCAGAGTTGTTTCTTAAGTCTGTAGCAGAGATCATGGTAGATACATATCGGTACTTGAAGACTAGGATACTCAGCAAGAGGGCTGTTGGCTTAAAGGGAGCAGGGATGGTGCTTATTTTGGGTTTGCAGTCATACTCTTGAAGCCTTTGTCCTAATCTTAGGAAAAATAAAGGAATGGCACCCTAGGAAGGTTGGGACCTTGCCAATATGTAGCACAGTATCAAAGAATACTCTCTTTAGAGCATTTATAAGTATGAATTAGTGCTTACAGTAGCACTGTGGTAAGCAATTATAGTTTACTAATGGCAAGGCCAAATAAAATGAAATTAAATTAATGTTTGTTAAATGCCATTAAGCACTCTACTTAATGGTTGTGCAAGGCTCCAGAGCAGACAGCTGTAGATACAGAATCCAAATGCTGCATTTTTGCCACAAGAGCATCTTAGTCTCTATTTCTGTAAATATAAATAATTCCCAAATTATAAGATTGTAATACAATTATAAGATTATAATACAGAAATATATATATATAATCTAATATATATATATTATTTATTTTAGAGAGAGAGAGAGTGCATGTGCGTGCAAATGAGGGGAGAGGCAGAGGGCAAAGGAGAGACTCTCAGACTACACACTGAGCACAGTCTGACCCTGAGATCCTGACCTGAGCCAAAACCAAGAGTCCGACACTTAACCGACTGAGCTACCCTGGGCACCCCAGGAATATATTCTTTTTTTTTTTTTTTTTTAAAGATTTGATTTATTTATTTGTCAGAAAGAGAGAGAGCGAAAGCACACAAGCAGGCGGAGAGGCAGGCAGAGGCGGAGAGAGGCAGGCTCCCTGCTGAGCAAGGAGCCTGATGCGGAACTCCATCCCAGAACTCTGGGATAGTGACCTGAGCGGAAGGCAGCGGCTTAACCCACTGAGCCACACAGGCGTCCCCCAGAAATATATTCTTTAGCAGACATAAGAATGCAGATGTTTCAAAATATACTTATTTAGGTCTTTATGTTTCATGAATTTTCAAAGGGTAAAAAGAATTAGAAAATAAACAACAAACCTAGTTTGTAGTTATATCTTTTTAGCTAAAGTATTATGATTTAGTCAAATCAAACACAGGGTAAAAAAACTGAACATATTCTTGTTCTATAAATATTTCAAATGCTTATTTGATTGAATCATAATATAAACACTTGGTTAAAGTATTACAGAATAACTCAAGTTTAGCTTTTTTACCTTGTGTTTGAAATGTTAATATAACATTTAAATGAAGATGTTTTACAGATAGTCAGAACTGGAGTGTAAGTAGAAATTGAAGGAAGGCATCAAGAAACAGCTTTGGGAAGTTGTTATGAAGGTCCTAATCATAATGATAGCTATACTTAGAACCATTGTAGGGGGTTAAACAAGATAAGCTTGGGCACAAAGCACCATTAATAGACAGGAAGAAGAAAAAAAATGTTGGCAAGACTACATTATTATCCTATAATATAATTTTACCTTTGTATAGCTCCTTATATCTTTTAATTCAGTTAAATGCATCATTTTATTTGATACAGAAATAGAGTTTGAAATATACTAAGTGACTTCTTAATGAAATAGTTTCAGGGAAGCTATTACTGTTTTTTTAAACTATGATTTAAAAAACTACATACTTTACATTTAATTATTTTGCACACGATTGGTACATTGTTAATATTTTTCAAAGAAATAGCAGTTTTGTTGAAACTAGAGCCAAAGTCTTTTAATTTTCTATCTGAGTCTCTTTGTTGTACCATACTACTGCAAAACCATCAGGGTTCATTAAGCCAAAACAGTGTTATCTATAGGCTTTATTTCAAAGATCTAATTTTATAAAAAGTGTTGAAGGCAATATTATGGCTACCCTTTATTTTCTCTGATCTAGGTCATCAGCTTATGAGGGGAAGAAAAAGGCTTCAGAAGTTTGAGTAAAATGGTAAAAATTTGAAGTAGTTTTTTGTGGATTATAAGCAAGTGAATTAATCAAAAATATAGTAGCATTTCAGAATTAATCAGAAAGTGTATAATTAATTTTTTAAAAGATTTTATTTATTTATCTGACAGAGTGAGAGATCACAAGTAGGCAGAGAGGTTGGCAGGGAGAGAGGAGGAAACAGTCTCTCTGCTGAGCAGAGAGACCCATGCGGGATTCGATCCCAGGACCCTGAGATCATGACCTGAGCTGAAGGCAGAGGCTTAACCCACTGAGCCACCCAGGTTCCCCTAAATTTTTAAAAAAGACTTTATTTATTTGACAGACAGAGATCACAAGTAGGCAGAGAGGCAGGCAGAGAGAGAGGAAGGGAAGCAGGCTCCCTGCTGATCAGAGAGCCGGATGGGAGGCTCGATCCCAGGACCCTGAGATCATAATCTGAGTGGAAAACAGAGGCTTTAACCCACTGAGCCACCCAGGTGCCCCTAGAATTAAATTTTCTAAGTCACATTTTAACAATTTAAATTTAATTTAAAATTAGTTTTTAAGTAGCCTCCATACCCAGTATGGGGTTTGAATTCATGACTCTGAGATCAAGAGTCACATGCTCTACTGATTGAGCCAGCTGGGGGATCCTCTAGTAGTCAACATTTTAAAAAATTAATTAATTTGTGTGTGTTTAAGTAAGCTCTCTGCCTAATATGGGACTTGAACTCATGACCCCGAGGTCAAGAGCCAAATGCTCTACCAGCTGAGCCAGCCAGATGCCCCATAGTAGTTACTATATTTTAAAAAGTAAAAAGCAACAAGTAAAATTAATTTTAACAATTTATTGTATTTAACCAAACAAATCCCAAACGTTATTTCAATATGTAATCAGTATAAAAATTCTGATATTTTGCGCTTTTAAATTTTTTTATTTTTATTTTTAAAATTAAAAAATATGTATTTACTTTAGAGAAGGGGGGGAAGAGGGTAAGAAGGAGAGAGAGAGAATCCCAAGCAGACTCCCTGCTGAGCACAGAGCCCTATGCAGGTTTCAGTCTTCAGACCCTGAGGCAAAATCAAGAGTTGGTAGCTTAACCAACTGAGCCATGCAGGGGCCCCTTGCCCTTTATTAGACTTCGTCTTCAAAATCTAGTGTGTTATGTTTTGGCGGCATATTTGAATTTGTACTAGCCACATTTCAAGTGCCCATCAGCTACATGTGGCTGTTGGCTATCTTTTGAATGGTGCTGTTCAAAAGTAAGTAAAAATTAATAAATTTTGAGCTGCATAGATACTATCAGCTGATTTACATGAATATACTATTTTTTCTAACAGTTCTTGGGGGTAAGGCAACTCATTTGATAGACCTGGCTTGATGAACTCAAGGGAAGTTAATCCATTTTAAAAAAAGGTGAGGGATGCCTGGGTGGCTCAGTCAGTTAAGTATTTGCTCAAGTCATGGTCCCAGGGTCCTGGGATCGAGTTCTGCTTGGAACTCCTTGTTCAGCTAGCATCCTGCTTCTCCCTATGCCCTTCCCCCTGCTTTTGCTCTCTCTGAGAAATAAATAAGTCTTAAAAAAAAAAAAAAAGGGTGAGATCCAGTTAGAAGGATGTTCATTCTACAGGAGGAGGCAATGCTAATACTAAACTTAATACCATCATCCAGTGTAGACAGGTCCACCTTGCCAGATTAAAGCTGGCGATGTCCAAGTGTACATATCCTTTAAAAATATAGAAAAGGTGGTATATAACATAACAACATTGTACATCTTGCTTTTTTCCTACTTAATATATCTTGCAGCTGCTTTGTTGTTTTTAAAGTCTATATTTCACTGAATGGAGGTACCATAGTTTATGTAACCACTTTGCTATTTATGGTTTTCAGTATTTTGCCCTTACAACAATGCTATAATGAATATCTTTATATATATTTGTTGATGAATGTCTGTAGAATAAATTCTTATACGTGGAATTTCTGATTCAAAAGGTAGGTACATTTTTTAATTTTATAAATATTGCCAAATGCAATGGAGGTTATACCAGTTAACACTCTCAACTAAAAGTGTGAATAAACTTTTTCTTAAATAGAACTGATTCTCAAAATTTATAGATTTAAAATTTTTATTGTTCTGTTCTAACAGAAGAGGCATAGGTAGGGGCACCTGGGTAGCTCAGTCGTTCAAGTGTCTGGCTCTTGGTTTCAGCTCAGATTGTGATCTCAGGGTCATGAGGTCTGAGCCCCATGTCAGGCTCAATGTGCAGCATGAAGTCTGCTTGAGATTCTCTGCCCCTCTCTCTCTGACCCTCCCACTTGTGCTTGCTCTCTCTCTAAAATAAATAGATAAATCTTGAAAGAGAGAGAGAGAGAAAGAAAGAAAGAAAGAAAAAACAGCAGCAGCATATAGGTAGCCCTGTTTTGTCCTGAGATGATCCTCTTGAGCCACCTCAGAGTTGGAATGCTTGGGGTCCGGAGTATAGAATGAAAACACCGATTGTAATCCAGCTCCCCTTATTTTATGTATGAAGAAAAGGGTTCCAGAGAGCTGAAGCTATTCCTCCAAGATCTCCCCAAAGCAGAAAAATAGGAATGGCTCTGAAATGTATGAAAGGAATTTCAGAAAAGAATTTCTTAGTGTTGTCTGTAACAGATCAACTTCAATTAATGACTTTTTGAGAATCAGACCTTTTGAAAATAACATTAGCAGTTTGATTTTGTTTTCATAAGCTTCATGGTTAGCGGAGACATTGGCAGTTCATGACATTGGAATGGATTAGGGAACTTGATGGTCAGGGAAAAAGTAAGGGAGGAAGCTTTTGCCTTACATACTTCTGATGCAATGATAGCTGATCTGAAAAGCAAAAGGGGCAAAGGCTAGCTGAGGAGGATGAAGTGGTGAAGGAGAAGAAAGATCTGGAGTGCCTAGTCTAGTGCCTGGTCCATAGTAGCTGCTAGTTATGCTAGTTCTGTGTTAGTGGTAGTATAGATTGGTCTAACCATTTTGGAAGGAAGTACTCACTCAGATTATACATTACGTATACCCCATGATCCAGAAGCTCTTTTTCTGGGTGTATATCTGAAAGGAATACTCACACAGTACATAACTGTTGTTCATTGTGGTGTTATTTGTTTACAGAAAACAAACTTGTCTTTCTTTTTCCCTAATGATGGGTAAATTATGATAGATTTATACTATTAAGAACTGTCTATCAATTTGAAGCGGAGGACTAGATGTGCACATGGCAACATAATGTATCTTAAAAACATGGTACTGAATAAAAACAGAAAGGAACAGACTGGGATATGTAATATAAAATAGCATTTATATAAATTAAAAAATGTATGTAAGTAAAACACATTGCACAGTTCGTAAGAAAATATGTAAGCACATTTATTATATTACAACGTTTGTCTAGATTGAGTGCTAATGGGAGTGGGATAAAAGAGAATAAATTGAATAAAAATATGTAAATGTAGAACTTCATTTCTTTAGTGAGGTGATGTTTGGAACATCTATCGGTTGACTAGGAGATATCTGCAAACCACTACCCTGTGTCTCTCATTATTACTACCTTTGGGAGTAATATTTCTGATAACAAATTATCATTGGAACATATTTTGTTGTTAATCTAACTATACTTAAACTGAAATTTTGGGTTCATGTTTCTGAAATCTTCCTCTTTTTTTTTTTTTTTTTTTGCCTTTATTTTCTCTTCACTTTTTCTGTTACTGTATGTTCTGTTTGGTTGGTACTTTCATATAAATATACTAGTCTAATCATTTATATCTCATTTAGATACTACTTGAATAGCCAGCACTATATGTTGTCATTCTTAGAAGATGATACTGACACTTAGTGATGAGTCATATGAGACATTCTTCAGTGTCCTCTTAGATAATGGCCTTTTTTGAATAAAGGAAGGGAAAAAAATACTGGGAATAAGCTCTCACTAGTTTGATCCATTACCCTATATAATATTTGTTATTTATCTTGCTTTTCCTTAGAATCGCTGCCTAGGGTACATAAAAGTAGTGACCCCTAGAGAGTTCTGGGAGGTAGCAGTGAGATCTTAGGTAGAATACGGTATAGGAAACAAATGGGCCCTATCTTTCTGCAATTTCTGTTGCTAGAACTACTCTTCCTTTTGTAGGTCATGAACTTTTGAGTAGCCTGAGTTTTGAGTTAGCCTTAATTGAGGTTTTGGTTGGGAGTGTGTACCACCCAGTCGGGTGCTCCAGATTAGCAACTGGAGAAAGGAGCGGTGATGGAATTAAAGTAACCTTGGCAACCATTATAATGTAAATGAGCCTCCTTGGGAAGGAAGTTGTGAGCGTGGGCACTTGTTAGGACATTCCTTTATAGCTTTTCAACTAAAGCCAGCTAGCATTTTGCTATTTTAAAATTCTGGTGTAGCTGCTCCTCAGACACCATCAAGTACTGTGTCGCTCTGGCCCTTTTTCAATTTTCTCAGTAGCTAATACATGTACAAAACAAAATGAATCTCTAAACTGTGCTTATTGTCTTCATATACATGGAGACCTCTTTTTCCTTTACTAACATCACCTTATTCTCATTGCCTTCTGGCACTAACATTGCTGCAGCTCTGCACCAAATCTCTGATGCACAAAGGAAGCCACTTAGGTTTCCGGAGAAACTGGGTGCTTGCTGTGTATCTATCTAATAGACCCCGATGGCCAAGATTTGGCTGATGACAGAATTGATAGTGCCAAGGTTACAACTTAAGTAGCATGAGAGAGATAAATCCTCTGTTTCAAATCTTAATTTTCTGTTTTTGCCTTTTGGCTTTAAGAAATAAAATTTCTTAACGTGTTTTGTGGGCTTCCTCTTTGTGGACTTAGAGATTGGATGAGGAAGGGAGTAACAAAAGTGAAACCAAAGTTATCAAACTGGGTTGAGTTGCTAAATTAAGTACTGTTCCTGTTTACTGCCCCCGTTATGAGTCCAGTGGTTTTACCAAAGAGTTTATGAGTGAAAAGCTTGGGGTTCTTATTCAGGGTTAACCATTGTTACACTGTTGGTGCTAAGCAAATACTTCCATCAGCCTCAGCTTTCACTTTGTAAAATAAAAGTGAAAACAAGGACTCTTTCTATTGTGGGAAATATTACAAAAGGGACTAAAATATAACGTGGTGTGATTAAGAATGTCATCTGATGTAAGATAAATTCTAAATTCTAGGATAATAAGCCTCACATATCCTCTGTAGCTTCCTTCAGTGAAGACTTTAAAATAATGTTACTTTGATTTTTTAAGCCTTCTTTCTCCAACCATACCCTTTTGTTGAGGTGTCATTCAGATCACCTCAGGTACTGCTTTAAACCAACTGTCTTTGTTGGCTTAGCCATCAACAGGTAAGTTGATCTTGAACTTCAAATATTTGAACATTTATTATATTATTATATGAAAAGCTTTATAACTGTGTGCATGGAGAATAAGTTCAAAATATGTAAAAGCATAATTCCTGCCCTTTAATCTAACAGTCATTCAAATACTTGGAAACACCTGTCATCCTTTTCCTGCCTCACATCTTTTTTTGGAAATTGTTCCTGATTCTCTTAGTTAATTGTTCTTCACATGATTTAGTTTGCCAGCCCCGTTACCACTTTCCTGGTTATCCTTTTCTGGATTTATTATATGTAGTCAGTAAGATCATATACCAAATTATGGTTTTAGGTTGGTGCTTGACTTGTAGTAGTTTTCTTTGTTCAGGTCACTGTGATATAGGAGAGAACATTCGGGTTCAAAGCTGAAGGCCAAGAAAGAATTCTTGCAAAAAGATGTTTTTTATTAAAGCACGGGGACAGGACTGGTGGGCAGAAATTAGTTGCACCAGGGTCATGAGGAGTGGCCCACTATATACTTTCAAGTTGGGAGGGGGTACAGGTTAGCATAAGTCTCTAAGGAATTTGGAAGCAAGGTTTCCAGGACCTTGAGGAGGATAGCTGTTATTGGGAAAAGGTCATATATTACCCTCTAATAAAACCTTAGTCATGAGACCCTTCAGATGTATATCGGTGGGCCATAAAGGAATTTCTAAAGGAATTTTTAAATGTTAAAGTAGACTTACAGGATCCTGGGGGCAGGGGTTGGGCTAGGGTTATCTTTTGCCTTTAGCAAAGTATTAACACGTAGGCAGTTGAGTCCTTAGAGGAATGTCCCTCTGCCTGTTTCAAGGACTTGTCATTGGGCTGTAGGTAGTAAGGAAATTTAATAATTTTTATTCTGTCTTTGTTTCCCACATCAACTGTACTGTTAAGCTGACTATGCTGACTCTTAAGCTGACTATGACACCTCATAATGAAGGCTCATTCTGAACATAATACTCAATTGTTAGAAACAACAGGTCAAAAATGGAGTCCCTTGTGCTAACCCCCGTTGTTTAATACCCCCTCGGTATTAAACCGAGATTTAATACTTAACCTAGTTGTTGTTTTGACCTTCCTCAGGAATGTAATCTTAAACTGGTCAGTCTGGAATTTCCTAGTAAGCACCTGTGTGGTTACCCTGCCTAATAGACCCTGATTTTCTCCCAAAAGAAGGTGACTTTGCCAGAATTACTTTTTTCATTAATGACACTTTTCCCATCCCCTCTCTGACTTTAAAAACCTTCCTTTTTCTTTCTTTCTTTCTTTTATAAAATATTTTATTTATTTATTTATTTGAGAGAGTGTGGGTGTATATGCAGGGAAGAGGGGGCAGGAGCAGAGAAAGAGGGACAGGCAGACTCTGCCTGTGCTGAGTGTGGAGCCCAACCCAGGGCTTGATCCGTCACCCTGAGATCATGACCCAAGCTGAAACCAAGAGTCTGATGCTTTAACTGACTGAGCCACCCCCGTGCTCCAAAACCCAACCTAACCTTTTCTTCCTTCTTTCCTTCCTTCCTTCCTTCCTTCCTACCTACCTACCTACCTACCTACCTGCCTTCCTACCTTCCTTTCTTCCTTAGATTTTATTTATTTGGCATATATATAGAGAGAGAGCACATAAGCAGGGGCAGTGGGAGAGGGTGAAGCACGCTCTCTGCACAGTGGAAAGCCTGATGTGGGGGTGGGGAGGGGATGGGGGCCCATCCCAGAATCCTGGGATCATAAGCTGAGCCGAAGGCAAATGCTTAACCAACTGAGCCACACTGGCGACCCAACCTTTGCTTTTCTGTGGCACTTTGGAGCTTCTTTCTGTTTGCTAGATGGGATCCTGTTCAATTCATGAATTTTTAAAGCCAATTTGATCTTTAAATTTACTTAGTTGAATTTTTGTTATTTAACACAACTAAATTCTTAACTAATCATCAGGTAATGTTAAAACTGATTTCTTACCAGTAGAATACTTCTTTAGATAACTACATTCATAGTTATCATTGATAAATTTCATTTTGTATTTTCAGTTTTTTGTTTTACCTGTTAAGATATTTTTAATTTTCTTTTATTATAGTAGACAATTATGGCCTTATCTAATCACCCCAGATTTATATCACTAGCAAAATTTATAAGGTGCCTTTTAAATCTCCAGGGTGTTGATAAACACCTACCAAAGTAAGGCCACATACTGAGCCCTGTAATAACATTAGAGCCTTCCATCTGATTGATATTAAGCCATTGATTAATAATCTGAGGATGGTGGTCTAACCAATTTTATTTTATTTCTTAATTTTTCAAAAAGGTTTTATTTATTTATTTGACAGAGGGGGTGAGAGTGCACTAGAAGGGGAGCAGCAGAGGGAGAGGGAGAAGCAGACTCCCCACTGAGCAAGGAGCCTGATGGGGCTCCATCCCAGGACCCTGGGATCATGACCTGAGCTGGAGGCAGAGGCCCAACCCACTGAGCCACCCAGGTTCACCCCCCACTTTTTTTTTTTTTTTTTTTAAATATAAGAAATCTTACCTTGATTCCAGTAGGATGTATTCGACCTGCTCTGTTATTTGTCTACTCTCTCAGTCTACTAATTTTGCCAAAGGAAACTTAGGTCAGCATGACTTTTTTCTTATTGAACCCATTCTGGCTTCTTGTGCTCTCTATACCCCTTCCCTACCCTACCATAGGCTGACATAGAATTTTTCTCGGAATCCTTGTTAAACTCTTAATCTGTAGTTTTAAGAATTTAGTCTCTCTCTCTTTTTTTCCTTTGAAATTGAGAGAATTGAAATAAAATTTTATTTTCTAGTCTTCTATCTTCTGTTTTCCATGAAATATCATAGAGACCTCAATGTCTTATGCTATAATTTATCTGATTCTAGAGGTTTGAATGTACTAAAAAGCTACTAGATGCTCTTTTGTGATCTTTTCTTCTGTCTCAGGCTTCAGTTTTTTCTTAACTGTATGTGTTCTGCTTTTTCTAATCTGGAAGATTATTTTTAACAAGGAAATAGATAAGCAAAATAAGAGTAGAATAGATTAGTTTTTTTTTATATTATCTTTTAACTTGATGCTAGGGCCTGTCTCATCTTTTTGTATCCAACTTTGCTGGAAGAAGACTTTTAGCACTGTATAAGCTTACATTGATTCTCTGTTATGTGCCAAGCACTGCATTAGATTCTTGGATCCACAGATGTGTAAGACATAATCTTTTCTCTTAAGGAAGCCACAGTGTAGTTGAGGAGATACATATTTACATAAATAGCAAGATAATGGCTAATAGAGGATATTTAAAATCCTGTGGTGGAGCAACCAGTTGTGTTTAAGGGGGCAGGTTTACATGAACCTTCATAGGAGAAGCTCTGTTTTAAGTGGATCCTTGAAGGAAATATAGACATTTTGGGTGGATTGGGATGGGGCTGGAGGAATAACATTCCTTTTATGAAAAACAGTATATTTAAATAAATGGACAGAAAAGCCAACATGATTGAGAAATCTTAAAATAATCCAGTATGGTTGCAATATGGAATATAAAGGGGAGTCCCAGGAAATGAGGCTGGAGAGACAAGCAGGACTGTATCAGAAGAGCCTTTATATTATGTTAGTGATGCATGAGTATCATGAAGGGTTTAAAGCAAGAGAAGTGATCAAAACCAGGGTAGTCAGAGTCCTTTTTTATGATATATAAGTCCGTTTAGGCTAGGTGTGTTGTGGTAACAAACAATCCCCTCAGTTTTAGTGCTTTATAATAAACAGGGTTTATTCTTTGTTAATGCTGCATATTTATCATGTGGCCCATTTCCAGGACCCATGCAAGAGATGCAGCTCTTGTCTGAGACATTAGCCTTGTGGTAGAGGGAAATGAGACATTACTCTGAAAGCTTCTGTTTGGAAGTAAAATGTGTAATTTCCTCTTATTTCTTTGGTATAGCAAGTCATATGGTCAAGCCTGACATCAGCTGATTGGGAATGTCTAATCCTCTACCAGGGAAGGGAAAAAAATATTTTGAATAATAATGGTATCTATTTATATACATCAAATTCTATGTCTTTATTTTTGGGGATTACCCTGGATTATTATTATTATTATCATATATTTATATATATATATGGGAACGTTTCAAACAGTGACATGATCTAAGTTTTAACAAGATCATTCTGGCTACAGTCTTGAGGAAATACTGCACGGGGTTGAGGTGGTAGTAAGAAGACCAGTTAGGAAGTTACTATAAGGACCTGATGAGAGATGATGATAGTTTGGGTCAGATAATATCAGTGAAGATGGGAGAAGTAGTTAGATTCTACATATATTTTGAAAGTAGAACAAATTGGATATGCTAATAAATTCAACTAGTATTTGAAAGAAAGGGTTAAGGATGACTTCAAAGCCTTTGGTGAAAGCAGCTTTTGGGATGAGAGTTAGTAGGGGAAAAGTTGTCCAAAATGAAGATAGTGGTTTTGATATAGCAACCAATTGTCAGTGTATTAGTATCTTCCAGTTTCAGTATATTCCTGTTTCTTGTCTGCATCCATTTCTTCCTTCTCAGTATACATTTAACTGATTTTCAGTACATTCATTCACTGTTTTGCTCAACATATGTGTGTTGAGCAATCACAGTGTTCCAGCCTTTATCAGTTAGCTTTTCTTGGGCTGCAAGTTCGTTTAAGCAAAAATAAATAAGTAAGTAAGTAAGTAAGTAAGTAAGTGGGTAGGGGAAGGAGAATATTACAAGGATAATAAGAGTGACTTACAGAATCTAAGGAAATGCTGAAGAATCATACCTGGGAAGAGCCCTGAACTGAAGTGTCATTTCATGTTTAGGTAGCATAAAGGACATAATATTTTTACTAGGGTAACACTATCTGGTTAAATCACTTGTATTATTGAGTATCTGATTTAATAATGATACTGCGCTAGGTGCTGAGGTAGGAGTGGTGGCGGAGGAGACATCCAAAGCTTGAATAAAATAGAATGAATAGAATTTTTAAATAGAGTTTAATAGAGTAGAATTTAAATAGAGTAGAATTAATAAATCATATAGTAACTTATTCAAATTAGAATATAATAAATACCTTAAAAGATGAAACAAAGTTGATTTTATATTAACAAAGATAACATAGTTTTAATTTAATTTTTTAAAGATTTATTTATTTTAGAGAGAGAGAGAGAGAAAATGCAAGCGGGGGAGGGGGGACTAAAGGGGGGGGAGTCTTTTTTTTCCAGATACAATTACTGTTGTTGGTTTTGTTTCCTGAGATTAAGAGTCTCTTATGGTTTGTCTCCCTCTCTGGTTTCATCTTGTTTCATTTTTCTCTCCCTTGCCCTATGATCTTTGGTCTTATTTCTCAAATTCCTCATATCAGTGAGATCATATGATAATTGTCTTTCTCTGATTGACTTATTTTGCTTATCATAATACCCTCTAGTTCCATCCACATCGTTGCAAATGGCAAGGTACTTTTTTTTGATGACTACATAATATTCCATTGTATATAGAGACCACATCTTCTTTATCCATTCATCTGTTATGGACCTCTAGGCTCTTTCCACAGTTTGGCTATTGTAGACCTCACTGCTATGAACATTGGGGTGCACGTGCTCTTTCAGATCACTACATTTGTATCTTTTGGGTAAATACCCAGTAGTACAATTGCTGGGTTGTAGGGTAGCTCTATTTTCAACTTTTTGAGGAACCTCCATACTGTTTTCTAGAGTGGCTGCACCAGCTTGCATTCCCACCAAGTGTAAGAGGGTTCCCCTTTGAGAGAGAGAGTCTTAAGCAGACTCCATGCTGAATGTGGAGCCCAACACAGAGCTTGATCCCATGACCCTGAGATCATGACCTTAGCTGAAACCAAGAGTTAGACGGTTAACCGACTGCATCACCCAGGTGCCCCTGTAGTTAAAATTTTAGATATAAATAGGTTTTCAAGGAAAGATAAAACATTGAAGAGAAACTTTTTTGTTTACTAATATAGCATGAGTATATTATGTTATGAAGAGATAATAAAATATGGTATGTCCATAGAATGTAATAATATGCAGCCATCAGAAATTGTGTTGTACAAGTATACTTAATGAAAAGGGTAATTGATCATTCTGGCTGTTTTAAATGATCATTATGTTTTAGGTGAAAGCAAAAAATGGATTATAAAATAACATGAGCAAAAAATATCATTTAAAAGTAAGAGAGGATTGTGTGTTTGTGTGTGTGTGTGTGTGTGTGTGCGTGCATGCTCTCCAGTTTATTTAGTTTACCCTAGCTTTATTAGATTTGGATATTAGTATGGATAGTATATTAGAGGTGGGGTGAGGATAGTATTTTTTTTTCTTAAGATTTTATTTATTTGACAGAGAGCACAAGCAGAGTGGGAGGTTTCACAGAGAGAGGGAGAAGCAGGCTCTCCACTGAGCAGGGAGCCTGACATGGGGCTCTATCCCAGAACCCTCGTATCATGACCTGAGCTGTAGGCAGATGCTTAACCAACTGAGCCACACAGGTGCCTCAGGGGTGAGGGTAGTATTAAAGGCAAAGAAAACAGGCTGTTGTAGTTACCTAAGTAAGAGGGAATAAAGGCCTTTCATATGACAGGAAATGGAGGAAATCTAATAAGAGAGATAGTAAGATGATAGAATTGATGGAATTTGGTGACATTTTTGTGTTGGGGTGGATGCTGTGGGTGGTAAGAAAGGAGAATGAGTTTCTAGTCTTGTATGGTTGGATGAATGGTAGTACTAATTCCTGTTTATTTCGTAGTCCCTGCAATGTGAGAGTAAGAGCATTGAAAATGTCCAATTATCTATTTTAAGAAAAAAATCAGTGACAGGCAGTATCTAGGGAAAGGTGAAAGTGAGAAATAATTTCTTTTGAAGAGTTTTTAGACAAACTTGCCATTTTGATCTACTCCCCTTCCTTTTACTCTTAATTCTTATTTATTTATTTAAGATTTTATTTATCTGTTTATCAGAGAGAGCACACAAGCAAGGAGAGGGGCAGAGGCAAAGGGGAAAGCAGGCTCCTCACTGAGCAAGGAGCCCACTGCAGGACTCAGTCCCAGGACTCTGGGATTATGACCTGAGCCAAAGGCAGACACTTAATGGACTGAGCCACCCAGGCGTCCCCTCTTAATTCTAATTTAACTAGTAATTTCCAAGCCTGAATTTTAGCATTTATGGGGTAACATAAATCCCTGTGCTATCTTTAGGATCTTGTTTTTTGTCATTCACTTTTATCAAAGACCCTAAACTCCTTTTTATTGTAGACCCTAAAGAAGTTCATTTTGACAATATTGTGATATAATCAGGTAGGAAGATACAAGTTTTAAAAAGTTATCACTTTTTAGAAGGGGGCATTAGGGAGTATTAGCAGAGTTTATGCTTTTTTTGGAGATAGCATCAGTGTTGGGCTGAATCTTTCCTTTATTGAAACAAATAATCAAAAATACCTTGAAGATTGCGTGGTGGGCTGAGTTTCTCTTTTAGTAGAATGTTCTGGCTTTTTGAAAATAAATCTCTAGACTTTTAAAAATAGCTTTATTGAGATATTATTTCATACTGTAAAATTCACTCATTTAAGGTATACAATTCAGTGTTTCTTTTATGTTTATGGACTATGTGACCATCACCATAATCTAATCTTACTTTAGAACATTTTTAACATCCCAAAAAGAAACCTGTAGTAATCATTCCCCTACTCCTCCCACTCCATGCCACCCTCATCACCTCTAGGCAACTACTAATCTGTTTTCTGTCTCTATAGATTTGCCTGTTCTGGACATTTCATATAAATGGGATCATATAATACTTACATACCTCTTGACTTTTAAAGTTTTTCCCTTCCCAAATTTATTCTTTTTGTGTCTCATATTTTTAAAGGTCATTTGAAAGTATATAGTATTTATAGCTCTATCTTGCCTGATAAATTTGCTTGAGTCTTCATATTTGTGTCCCGTGGTTTAATATAATACTTTGTATACAATATATATAAAATAAATAATTTGTAGTATTTCATGGTTTTTTATGGACATTAAAAGATATGCTTTCTTGATATTGTCCCAGTGTCTGAATTTCATTTACTGTTTCTTATTTCCATTTTCCCCCCATTTACTTTTTTTTTTTTTTTTTTTTACTTTTTAGCTGAATAGTGTTTATACTTACACTACTAATGGAAAGTTTTTTATACCCGCAGATTTATGTAGTTACATAGTACTTGGTAGGAGAGAGGACAGAAGTTTACTGAAAATAAAATGAAGCCCTTTAGGAAATTGTTAGGTTTATCATTTTTTTAAAAATCTTTTTTATATTTAAGTAATCTCTGTATCCAACATGGCTCTCAAACTCAACCCTGAGATCAAGAGTTGCATGCTGTACCAACTGAACCAGTCAAGTGTCCTGAAACTGATAGGTTTATCTTAAATACTTCATTTCTCAGTTCCTTTATAGCTTTCCTCATTGAATAATCTGGGTCACCCTGATGGAAGGATTCTGCCTAATGTAACATCAGTTGTCTTTAGAACTGCCTTTAACATCTGTTGACAGATGTTAAAACCTGCTTGATTGGTGTCCTCTCCCTGGTGTTCTTCCTCCCCATTGCACAAAGAAATTCAGAAAGGATGTTAGAGTATGTACATTCCTGTAGTTAGCATTTATTTGTTTATTTATAAAGATTTTATTTATTTATTTGACAGAGAGAGACATGGCGAGAGAGGGAACACACGCAGGGGAAGTGGGAGAGGGAGAAGCAGGCTTCCCGCTGAGCCGGGAGCCCAATGTGGGGCTCCATCTCAGGACTCTGGGATCATGACCTGAGTGAAGGCAGATGCTTCAGGACTGAGCCACCCAGGTGCCCCTGTAGTTAGAATTTAATTAGTGCAAATAACCTTGGATCTATGAGTGCTATCTCCTATGTGTGATAAAAGGCAGAAGATTTTTCTTTTCTTTTTTTTTCTTCCTCTTTTTGAGTTTTGCTGCCTATGGCTTTTTTGGAATTTTTTTTTCTGTCATATGTTTATATTTGACAAAAGGTGAAAAGCGCACTTGGGATTTCTATAAATTGCCGGATGAAATATAACAAACATTATTTTAAATTCCATAACTGAGCTTGTAAAAACAAAAAAAAGTAAGGAAAATCCTCAAGGGCAAAAATATGGGGGGAATTAAAAATTACAGTGGTGAGTACAAAGTTAAAACTACAGCTGGCCCTAGGTAATGAAGAGGCTTCAGTCATCACAGCCAACAGCCATACAGGAAAGGGAGACTTTCCTGCTTCCCTCCATAAAGCTAGGTTCCTCAAAAGGTAGTCGCACCATTGAAAAGATGATCTAGAAAAACATTTGTCTAGTGATGTGATGTCACATACTGTATGAGTTCTAAGTGAAAGAGTTTTTTCTGAGAATTTGTTACCATGGGCTTATTCTCCTGTAATTTTGGTTTAGAATGTCCCTCTTTCTCTGCAGTTTAGGAAACCCAAAGCGGAGAAATTAATTTATAAAGTAGTCCTGAATCAGTGATAGTCATATGGCATCAGGCTGAAAAAAATACAAAACCTCTTTATGGGAATATCTTCAATATAGGCCATACGGGATTTCCACAACCAAAAGTGCTCTGAAGTTTTTTTTTTTTTTTTTTTTAAATATAGAACTTTAAAAAATATAATCATTGAAATTTAAAACTCAGAGGACAACATCAATGATAAGAATGGATAAATTGTGGCATATTCATGCAGTGGAATACTATAAAGTAATGGAAATGAATAAACTGTTGCTGTTCACAAGATCATGGCCTAATAAAGGTAATGCTAAATGAAGGACACAAAAGCATATGTACTATATGATTTCATTTATATAAAGCTATAAACCCTAACATGCCATGTTAAAAATCATGATTGTGAGGGAAAAGACAGTGATTGGTAGGGAGGGTGAAGGAGCTTTCTAGAGTGCTGGATTTCTTGACCTGGGTGGTAGTTACATGACTTTCACTCGGTGATAATTCATTGAGTTTATGATTTGTGCATTTGCTCCAAATGTAGTAGAAAGCAGGAAAGGAAAATATAATATAGAAAAGAAAGGATAAATAGAAGGCATAGTAAAAGATGGTAGAAATTAACTCAAATGCATCAGTAATCATACTAAAGTAAGTGAATTACACTTAGCACTTAAAAGACAGATGGCCTTTTATAGCGTGATTCCAAGGTGGCTGATGTTAGTTCACTGCTTTACATGTATGCTATTCTCCCTCCTGAAGGTCAGGTTTATTCCCCCACTCATCTTGAATCTGGACTGGCTTTAGTAACTTGTTTGACTGATAGAAGATACCAGAAGTGACATTTGGGGACTTTTAAGGCTAGGTCATGACATGATTTTGCAGCTTCTATCTATCTTTCAACATTGCTTTTTTGGAATGCTCTCCCATGGAACACAGTCTGGGAACCCAGCTGCTCTGCTGTGAGAAGCCCAAGCCAGATGGAGAGGCCAGCTGAGCTCTCAGCCAGCAACTAGCATCAACTGCCAGCCATGTGAGTGAGTGAAGAAGTCATCTTGGACATTCCAATCCCAGCAGACATCATATGGAGAAAAACTCAGGCCCCAGGCATGGAACCAGGCTAGTCATCTTCAGTCATTAGAGCCACTCTGCCTGAAGCCCTAGATGTCATGGAGCAGATACAAACTATCTCCTATGCCTGTCTGAATTCTTGGCCCTCAAAATTATGAACATAATAAGATGATTGTAGTTTTATGACATTAAGTGTTGGAGTATTTTGTTGGTAGCAATAGATAATTGAAAAGAATTTGGTACCTGCAAGTGTGGTGCATCTATAACCTAAAATTTAGATTGGCTTTGGAACTTGGTCATGAGTAGAAGCTAAAGGGACTTTGAGGAAACTGTTAATCAAGTCTTGAAACACAGTGAGAAAAGTATTATTGGAGGCTGAATAACAGGGAATCACTGTTACATAATGGTACAAGTTTTGTTAGCATTGTCAAATGTGGGAACATGGAAGATAGAAAATGTATCCAATGAATTGGATTAATCAAAAGAGATTTCCAGGCAGAATGTTGACAGGCTACTTCTTTCTGCCTATCTAGAGATGAATGAGGTAGAAAATGAACTATATTTAGTTTTTAAGCAGAATTTATAGGGGAAATGTTTCTAACCCAGAGTCTGTTGTGTTTTAAAATAAAAGTTTTTCTTATCTCCAGTTGTTCTAGATGGCTAATGGCCTAAAAAATGGCTTCAGAGCAAAGGTAAAATTCAAGATTCTACCAATAAAACATGGCCTCAGTGTAAAGATCTCAAGAGTGCAAATATAAATCCCTTTGTTAAGACTTCAGAAAGATAAAAGGCAGTGCCTCATAGAATGTTTTAGCTAGATAAAAAGATGACCAAAGATCTTAAAAGAATACCTCTTACACCCTCTCTCTTAAATAATAGGGCTTCTAAGGAACCTAAAGATGTTTTCATACCATAGCCTTAGAACACAGAACTTAAGATAGAGAAGGTTGATATGGCTATGTCTCCTGGAATGAACTCTTGTAGGAGTTGTAGGAGATCTGCAAGGTTTTAAACACATTATACTAAAAGAAGCAGGTTCGGCTTGGTTAAAAAGGAACAGAGACAGTAAAAACTGAAAATAAACCTTTGGACTTCTAATCATCTACAAGCAGGAAGCAGGCTGAGAAGGCTACTCCATTGCAAACGTTAACCATCTCTTATGTGAAAGGAAGGATGACTCAGAGGTAGAGCGGAGAGTTTTGAAGAATCATTCTCAGGGAATAGGATTGGGCTGTAATAAGGAACTGGTGACTTGTGTCTGATTAAATTTCAGAATTGCTATGGACCAGTAACTTCTATGGGTTTCTTGTTCCTTCCCCTTCTTCCTCATATTTTGAATGAGAGTGTAATTGTGGTTATCCCGAGTCAGTCTCACTGTTGTACATTTGTGTGTTGGGTGTGTGGGAGCAGATAATTTGTTTCTTTATTCAGATCAAGAGGAGCTATACTGTGCCTGAGGAACTGCATCTGAGGAGCCTCAATCTCACCTGGACCTGAATTAGATAATCAAGATTCTGGATATCAAGCTGATGCCATTAAGAGATGAGACTTTTGAAGGTCTTAGAAGAGGGTGAGTGTGTTTTGCATGTGGGAGGGACTCGTTGGGGCCAGAGGGTGGTTATGTGGTAGCTTTTCTCCAAAGTGGCCGTTGTTAATTTCTTCCTTGCCATTCAGAGGTGGAGTCTATTGTTCTCCTCCCTTTGAATCTAGGCTGGCTTTAGTGACTTGCTTGACCAATTGAATGCCACTTTCTAAGACTTCTGAGGCTAGGTTATAAGAAGCCTTGAAGCTTCTGCCTATGCCTTTTGGAATACTCACACTTAGAACCCAGCTACGATGTTGTAAGAAGCCCAAGCCTGATGGAGAGGACACATGTAGGCACTGGTTGATAGCCCCAGTGAGCTACCAACAAATAGCATCAACTTTCAGCAATGTGAGTGAGTGAAGGAAGCATGTTGGACGGTCCAGCCCTAGTAAACAGCACCTGGAGAAGAACTGGGGTCTCAGACAAATAGCTCCTTTTGAGACATCCTGGCCATCTTCATCCATTCAAGTCATCCCATCTGAGGTCCCAGACATTGTGTATCAGAGACCTGCTATTTCTGCTGTGCCCTAATAGAATTTGTGGCCCACAAACTTTTATAAGAAAAATAAAATGATTATTGTTCACCACTAAGTTTTGGGGTAGTTTTTTATGTAGTAATAGATGACTTAACATCATCAGATTGGATATAAAAGAATTCAGCTCTGTGCAGTTTATAAGAGGCATACCTAATAGAACATAAAGAATCAAATTGAAAGTGAGGTATGGAAAAACATGTTCTAAAAGAAAGCTGGTATAGCTGGGCATTAGTAAGCAAAATTAACTTGAAGGTAAAAATCATCATTAGAATTTTAAAAATCCATCACAAAAAAATTATAAAAGGAATAATTAACCAGGAAGCTGTAATAATTCCAAATCCTATGCATCCAATACTATATGGTCTCAAAATATGTAGATAGAATATAGGAGGAATGAATACATACATAATTTTAGGAAGACTGATGACTCTACAAAGTAGAACACTGTAACACACTTTTCTCAGTGATTAGAGGCCAAACAGACAAAAAAATTGAGAAGATTTGAACAAATGACCAACAAGCTTGATTTGGTGGGCCTCTACAGAGTCCCACACATAATAGATGAGAATATCCTTTCTTTTTAAGCAGTTTTTAGAAAATTGTACAAATACTGAATTCATGAAGCAAGTGTCAACAAAACCAATGAATAGTATGCTCTTATACTTAATTTAATAAAGATTGAAATTAAACTAAACGATGATAAAAGTAACTATATATTTGGAAATTTAGAGGCTTGGCATACTTTTTTTTTTTTTTTAAAGATTTTATTTATTTATCAGAGAGAGAGGGGGAGAGAGCGAGCACAGGCAGACAGAATGGCAGGCAGAGGCAGAGGGAGAAGCAGGCTCTCCGCCGAGCAAGGAGCCCGATGCGGGACTTGATCCCAGGACTCTGGGATCATGACCTGAGCTGAAGGGAGCTGCCCAACCAACTGAGCCACCCAGGCGTCCCGGCTTGGCATACTTCTAAGTAACTCATAGATCAAATAAAAAATAATACAAATCAGAAATAAAGCTAACTTACTAAAACTGACTCAAGAAGAAATAAAAACCTGACTAGGCCTATAATCATCACATATATTAAATTATAAGTAAAAATATATTGAAGGTATACAATTTAAAACATTTTGGCATAGATATACAACTATGAAACTGTCATCACAGTTAAGATAAAAAATGTATCTATCACCTCTAAAGTCTTCTGCCCCTGCCAACCTACCCTCATCCCTAGGCAATTACTGACCTACATTATGTTACAATAGATGAGTTGGCATTTTTTTGTACTTTTATATAAATGGAATCATGCAGTGCATAGTCTTTTGGGGGTGGGAGTTTATAGTTGTTTCACTTAGCATCATTATTTTGAGATTCATCTATGCTGTTGAGTGGTCAAATGTTCATTCCTTTTGCTTCTTAGTAGTATTACATTGTATGGCTAGACCCACTCTGTTTTTTCACCTACTGACAGATATTTGGGTTACTTCCAGTTTGGGGCTCTTAGCCACTGTGAACATTTGTGTATAAGTACTTGTAGACATATGCTTTCATTCTTTTGTTAAATATCTAGGAGTATAATATTTAGATCATATAAATATGTTTAACTTCTAAGAAACTGCCAAACTCTTTTCCAAAATGGTTTTGCTATTTTACATTCCCACCAGAAGTATAGGAGATTTTGAGTTCCTCTACATCCTTGTCAACACCTGGTATGGGCAGTCTTTATTTTTAGCCATTCTAATAAGTGTGTAGTACTACAGCATATAGTTGAGTTTTGCTTATTAATGCAAATGACAATCTCTGTTGTTCAATTGACTATTTATATTTAAAGTGATTATTGATATGGTTAGGTTTAAATCTACTGCCTTGCTATTTGTTTTCTGTTTATTCCATTCTAATTTTATTTTTCCTTTCTTTCTGTCTTATTTTGGGTTAATTAGATATCATTCCCTCATATTTCTTTGTTGGCATAGTTGTTTTATTTTGTTTTAATGGTTGCTTTAGTATTTGTAGTACCCATCTTCAGCTTATCATAGTTTGCATTTATTTTTTTAAAAGATTTTATTTATTTATTTGACAGAGAGAGAGAGATCACAAGTAGGCAGAGAGGCAGGCAGAGGGAGAGGGAGAAGCAGGCTCCCTGCTGAGCAGAGAGCCAATGCAGGGCTTGATCCCAGGACCCTGAGATCATGACCTGAGCCAAAGGCAGAGGCTTAACCCACTGAGCCACCCAAGCGCCCCTCAAAAGGTTTATTTCAACATTTCTTCTAGTACAGACTTGCTGGTAATGAGTTCTTTGGTATACCTCAAAGTGTCTTTATTTCACCTTTGTTTTTGAAACATATTTTTTTCTTGAGTGTAGAGTTCTAGGTTGACCATTTTCGCTTTTGCATTCCCTTAAAGCTGTTGCTTCTCTGTTGACTTGCATTGTTTCTGATGAGAAATCTGCTGTCATCCTTATCTTTGTTCCTCTATATACAGTGTGTCTTTTTTTCTGGCTGCTTTTAATATTATCTTTTTATCAGTGGTTTGAACAATTTGATTGTGTTATTGATATAGTTTTTCTTGTGTTGTTCTTCTAGGGGCTTCATCAAACATCTTGAACCTATTGTTTTCTTTCTTTTTTTTTTTTTTAATCAAATTTGGAAAAAATAGTTTTTCCAATTTTTTAAAAAAGATTTTTAAAATTTTATTTGACAGAGACACAGTGAGAATGAGAACACAAGCAGGGGGATGGGAGAGGGAGAAGCAGGCTTCCCGTGGAGCAGGAAGCCTGATGCAGGTCTCGATCCCAGGACCCTGGGATCATGACTTGAGCCAAAGGCAGAGGCTTAGCTAACTGAGCCACCCTGGTGCCCCTCCAATTGTTTTTTAAAATATATTTCTGTCCCTATTCCCTCTCCTTTAAGAAACTCAAATTACAAATATATTAGTCAGCTTAAAGTGTTCCCACAACTCACTGATGGTCTTTTTCTCCCTTTTTTCCTCTGGTTCATTTTATTTTATTTTATTTTTTATTTTATTATTATTATTTTTTTAAGATTTTATTTATTTATTTGACAGACAGAGATCACAAGTAGGCAGAGAGGCAGGCAGAGAGAGAGGAGGAAGCAGCCTCTGGTTCATTTTAGATAGTATCTTTTGTTGTGTCTTCCAAGTTCACTCATCTCTTACTTGGTTTTATCTATTTTGCTGTTAATCCTTTGCAGTGTATTTTTCATCTAAGACATTGTAATCTCTAGAAGTTCGATTTAGATTTTTTCTTATATCTCCCATGTTTCCATTTATTATTTTAAAAAGATTTTATTTATTTATTTGAGAGAGAGAGAGAGAGAAAGAAAGAGCACAAGAGGGGTAGGGTCAGAGGGAGAAGCAGACTCCCCACTGAGATAGGAAGGAGCCCAAGGTGGGACTCGATCCCATGACCTGAGCCAAAGACAGTTGCTTAACTGACTGAGCCATCCAGGTGCCCCCTCATTTGTTTTTTGTTTTTTGTTTTTTAAATGGAATACAGGTCAGGATGCCTGGGTGGCTCCGTTGGGCATCTGCCTTTGGCTCAGGTCATGATCCCGGGGTCCTGGGATCGCGATCCATGTCAGGCTCCTTGCTCAGCATGGAGCCTGCTTTTCCCTCTGCCTGCTCTGCCTGTTCTGCCTGTAGTTCTCCATGCTTCTCTCTTGCTGACAAATAAATAGAATCTTTAAAAGAAAAAAAAAAAAGAAAATGAAATATAGGTATAGTAACTATTTTAATGTCCATGTCTAATTCTGACATCTGTGTCAATTTTGAATAAGTTGCAGCTGATTCTCCTCTTTATGGGTCATATTTTCCTGTTTCTTTGCATATCTGTTAAATTTGTTTGGATTCTAAACATTGTGAATTTTACCTTGTGGGTACTGGATCTTTTCTCTTTCTTCTATCACAGCTAAGTTATCATTACACTTTTACCCTTCTTGGTCTCCCATTTAGGATTTGCTAGGTTGGATCAGAGCAGTTTTCCATCTAAGGTAGTTTTATCCCACACCCTTCTTTTTTTTAATTATTATTTTTATTAACATATAATGTATTATTTGCCTCGGGGTTACAGGTCTGTGAATCATCAGACTTACACATTTCACAGCACTCACCATAGCACATGCCCTCACCAATGTCCATAACTCAACCACCCTATCCCTACCCCCCTTCCCCCTAGCAACCCTCAGTTGTTTTGTGAGATTAAGAGTCTCTTATGATTTGTTTCCCTCCAGATCCCATCTTGTTTCATTTTTCCCTTCCCTACCCCTCATAATCCCCCGCCCTGCCTCTAAAATTCCTCATATCAGAGAGATCATATGATAATTGTCTTTTCTCTAGTTGACTTATTTCACTCAGCACAATACCCTCTGGTTCCATCCACATCATTGCCAATGGCAAGATTTCATTTATTTTAATGGCTGCACAGTATTCCATTGTGTATATATACCACATCTTCTTTATCCATTCATCTGTTGATGGACATCTAGGTTCTTTCCATAGTTTGGCTATTATCCTACACTCTTCTGAATACTCGATCCAGTGCTCTGTAAATTGGGGGCTTTTCCATTCTAATTGGTATTCCTGAGTGCCATTCAAGAATAAGCATTATTCCTGTTTTATTTGAGTGACAGTGTTCACTCAATACTTTGTCTTTTTTCTTTTATTAAAGATTTTATTTATTTATTGGACAGAGAGAGAGATCACAAGTAGGCAGAGAGGCAGGCAGAGAGAGAGAGAGGAGGAAGCAGGCTCTCTGCTGAGCAGAGAGCCTAATGTGGGGCTCGATCCCAGGACCCTGAGATCATGACCTGAACCGAAGGCAGAGGCTTAATCCACTGAGCCACCCAGGCGCCCCTCACTCAATACTTTGAATGGTCCTGTAATACTTTGAATGGTCCCTTACATGCAATCACTGATCAATACACTTAAGGGGCACCCAGTACCATATTACCAGAATGCTCTCTGTGCAGCCTTCTCTTCTGCAACACTCTTTACTGCAAACTGTATCTGCCTTGGTCTCTCCCAGACTCTCAGCTCCATCTCCTCAACTAAGATAGACTTCTGGGCTCTACCTGAGTTCCTTCTCCCTGAGCCGTTCCCTGGAAATGGTCTCAATGTAGTAAGCTAAGGCATTCATAGAACTCATTTCACTTGTTTCCTATCTCTCAGGGATCACTGTTTTTTTATTCACTGCCTGAACAGTTTTTGTTTGTTTGACTTAAGCAGGTAGGTTAATATTGTACCTTTTATTCCTTATTGGCTGGAAATGGAAGTCCCCTGTTTATTTTTTTAAAACATTTTTTATTTAAAATCATTTAATTAATATAAATGTATTATTGGTTTCAGAGGTATAGGCCTGTGCTTCATCAGCCTTACGTAATACCCAGTGCTCTTTACGTCACATGCCCTCCTTAATGTCCATCATCCAGTTACCCCATTCCTTCACCCTTCTCCCCTCCAGAAGCTCTCCATTTGTTTCCTATATTAAGAGTCTCATTCTCATTCTCTCTCTCTCTTTTAGAGATTTTATTTATTTACTTGAGAAAGAAAGAGAATGAGAGAGCATGAGAGGGGAGAAGTCAGAGTGAGAAGCAGACTCCCTGCTAAGCAAAGACCCTGATGTGGGACTGGGTCCTGGGACTCCAGGATTATGACCTGAGCTGAAGGCAGTTGCTTAACCAGCTGAGCCACCCAGGCACCCCTCCTTAAGAGTCTTTTATGGTTTGTCTCCTTCTCTGGTTTTGTCTTGTTTTATTTTCTATGATCCTCTCTTTTGTTTCTTAAATTCCACATATCAGTGAGATCATTTGATAATTGCCTTTTTCTGATTGGGAAGTCCCCTATTTTTTCTACTTTTTATGTACTTAAAATGTCTTGTGATAAATACATAAACCAAACAAGTATATTTGTCAAAGATGAAGTAGTGATTAGGATTTTCCAGACTTCAGTTAAACTTGACCTTTTTCTCCTCAAGCATTTTGAGAGTCTAAAGTTTTATATTTTAGGTAGTTCCTTTTTCTTTCTCCTTTCTTTCTTAGATTTTATTTACTTGAGAGAGAGCATGAAAGAGAGAGAGCATACAAGCAGGGAAAGGGAGAAGCAGGCTCCCTGCTCAGTGGGGAGCCTAGCGGGGAACCTGAAACGTGGCTTGATTCCAGGACCCTTGAGATCATGACCTGAGCTGAAGGCAGACGCTTAACCGACTGAGCCACCCAGGCATCCCATTCCTTTTGCTTTGATTCTAGTAGAGTTCAGTGATTATCTTTTTATTTATTTTTTTTTATAAGTTTTTTTTTTTTTTAGTAATCTCTACTCCTGACATGGGGCTCGAACTCATGACCAGGAGATCAAGAGTTTCATGTTCTTCCAAATGAGCAAATGAGCCGACCAGGCGCCCCCAGTGATTATCTTTAAAACAAAGAGATTTATTATGTTCTATTATTGTATGAATAGACCAATATTCTTGTACTACAGGCCCTGAGGCCTGAATTCAGTATCGCTATCTTGTTTCATAATACCTTCCAAAAAAGCATCAGGTGGTCATTTTTTACTTTAAAACCCATCTACTAATCTGTTCTGATTTGATCTTGTGATCTCAGGGAAGAACCCTCCCAGGAATAGAATAAAGAAACACATTACATCTGAGGCTTTAAAAAAACTATTTGAAGATCCAAATATTAAAATCATTTTAATATCATTAAACCCTTCTACAATGGAGTCATTTAAAAAAGAAAAGGAAGCACTGTCCTCTAGCCTAGTTAATGAATTATTTAATTTGAATACTATTTTATTATAAATAATTGATTTCCAAGATTTCCTGAAGTAGGAAGACTTATGTTCTTATTTTTCTAATAGTTTAAGGGAAGTGATAAGGATGTGAATTATGCTGCCTGGCAGTAATAAAGGAATGAAAGATATGGGGTTGGGCTTGATTTTGAATAGAGTGATTCTGAAGTTAAGATGAGAGAGTTTGTCAGTCTTCTCAGAGAAGAAGTAGGGATCTGATAAGAGTGGAATAGGAGGGGCAGAAAAAGCTTGGAGTAGCTGTTTGGGGGCCATCTTGAGTCAATATGATTTTTCACCTTTCTGGGGATGGGAATGAGGAATTCTCTTGGAGGATTCTCACTTGTTACTTTCAAACTCTTGCTTTCTCTTTTCTACATTCAATATGTAATTTTTGATTAATTGAAAATAAATGGGAATGAAATTTTTTGAAACTACTTTTTTTTTCAAAGCAGGAAAGTATACTGAAAAATAAAAAATCTTCAAATCATTAGTTTCTGTAGCTTTATTTTTGGCCAACTAGAATAGTACAGTTTTTATTGTATCAATTTATAGCTCTAGAAAGGTAGACAAATTTCAGACTTTTTCTATAATATTTTTATAAAAGTGAAATCTAGTTAAAATTTGCCTTGGAGTATAAAAGATTAGAAGACATGACACAGAAGAGTTCAGGGCTGCTCAGGAGTTCGTGAGGACGGGATAGCCAACTCTGGGTGTTTACATGTATATGTATGTTTGTAAGTATGTATTTGTAGCTAGCATCAACTGTTTAGAGCTGCAGTCTTCTCTTTCTGTCCCATCTGTTGCTTTCCTGGTGTAGTGTATTATATTTATTTACAGCATCTGCTGTGTTTTTTTCTTTTTCTCCTATATGTGCGTTCATGAGTCATTCTTTCAAGAGCACCCAAATTTGTTGAACTGACTTAAACTTCCAAGTTTTTGTTGGAATATTGGGCAGAGATCAGTGTATAGAGGTTCCTAATGGAGAATCCATAAGGCAAGGAAGTGATGAGCTCTGTGTGTTCTGAGATGACCAGCTTTCTTACCCTGACCGGTAAGGATTATTTTGCCAAAGTCTTTGCATGGTGTCAGTGAACTGGAAAGAACTGGAATTGAGGACTCTAACTTCCAGCTTTGGCAAATCTTAATGGAAAAGAGAAAAGATCACACGCACAAAAAAAGAACTTGGTCCATAGACTTTGTGCCAACTTCTCTCTAAAGAGAAATGTTCTTAACCTTGTAGATTAACCACGTGATTAAAATTCTTCATGTCCTTCTACAATTGTGAGCAGTAATTTCTCTCTTTAAACCAGGACATCCAGGCATCTGGGTAGGCTCAGTCGGTTAAGCATCTGCCTTCGACTCAAGTCATGATCCCAGGTCCTGGGATCAAGTCCTAAGTCAGGCTCCCTGATCATCAGGGATTCTGCTTCTCCCCCTATGTTTTCCCCCTGCTCATGATCTCTCTCTCTCTCTCTCAGATAAATAAATAAAATCTTAAAAGCAGGACATGCCCCGTATAAATTTTAGACATATTGAACCAACTAGTTTTAGAGATTTTTTTTAAAAAGATTTGTATTTATTTTTTTGTCATAGAGCACGCAAGCAGGGAAATTAACAGGCAGAGGGAAAAGCAGGCTCGCTGCTGAGCCAGGAGCAGGATGCAGGACTTGATCCTAGGACCCTGGAATCATGACCTGAGCCGAAGACATGCTTATTAATCAACTGAGCCACCCAGGTGTTCCTCAAAGCAACTAGTTTTTTTTTTTTTTTTTTAAGATTTTACTTATTTTTTTGACACAGAGAGAGATCACAAGTAGGCAGAGTCAGGCAGAGAGAGAGGCGGAAGAGGCCTCCTTCTGAGCAGAGAGTCCCATGCGGGGCTCAATCCCAGGACCCTGAGACCATAACCTGAGCTGAAGGTAGAGGCTTAACCCTCTGAGCCACCCAGGAGCCCCAACCAACTAGTTTTAGAGCAAATATCCAAAGGGTGAAAATGAAAGAATTGAGTCTTGATGATATAAAATGCAGTAGTAATGTGAGGTGATATAGTGATAGACATACTTAGATGGTTTTGTGTGTGTTCTAGAGCAGTAGTTCTCAAACTTTTTGGTCTCAGGACCCTTTTACATTCTTAACAATTTGAGGATCCCAGAATTTTTGCATATGTGGGTTATAGCTATCAATATTTACTGTATTAGGAATTAAAATAGAGAATTTAAATTTATAATAACAATAATAAACACATTACTATTTCTTTTCAAGTGAGAAACTTTTAAAATATTTATGTATTTTATTTGAAAATAATAAGCCCATTACATGTCAACATAAATAACCATATGAAAGATAACTATATATTTTTTGAAACAAAACATTCAGTGGAAAGAACAGCATTGTTTTGTATTTTTGCTAATCTCTTTGATATCTGGCTTTATTAGAAACAGCTTGAATTTCATATCTGGTTTTGCATTCAATCTGGTGCATTGCCACACTTCATGTATCTTGTGGACAACTCTACTGTACACTTACGAGATAATGAGAGTAAAAAAGGCAAATATCATCTTAGTATTATAACTAGAATAATTGGCCCTCAAGCACCCCTGAAAGTATCTCATTGTATTTAGGAGTTTTGGAAACATTGTTCACAAATCATTTATCTGTGGGGAAAAAGAAACACAAGAGTTTTCTCCATTGAGGGGCACCTGGGTGGCTTAGTTAGTTAAACATCTGCTTTGGCTCAGGTCATGATCTCAGGGTCCTGGAATTTGAGCCAGGCTCCTCCCTCAGTGGGAAGCTTGCTCTTCCCTCCTCCACCCCCAGCTTGTGCTCTCGCCTCTCAAATAAATAAATAAATAAAAGCTTTAAAAAGGAAACAAAATTTTCTCCATTGGGTAAAGCAAAAATTTCCATGTGTTTAATCAGTACTGACTGTTTAACCTACTAATTTAGCAGTATAACATTCAGACTCCAGAATTGAAGTGGGTGTTTTAATGGAAACCTCTAAGCACCGAACCGGGAGTCAGTCCCAGTTCATGTGCTTTTTAAAAGTAGTTGTTTAGTGTTTTTGCAGGCTGTTGTTAACAGTTGGGAGAAGAAAATTGAGCTAGATCCCTGGGTAAGAACTAAAGAATTTTAGAGATTAAAAATGACCCTTAAAGATAATCTAGTCATAAAGTTTTAGATTTCAGAATTGAAAAACTGCCAGAGAGTTCATCTAATCCAGTCCATAGGCTTTTGAATAATTACAACTAGTACTTGTTATATACAGGCTAAGTACTTTACAGTCTCTTTCTTTCTCATCATTTTGAACTTTACCGTTTCTTTTTAAAGTTTTTTGTAATAGGGGCACCTGGGTGGCTCAGTGGGTTAAAGCCTCTGCCTTCGGCTCAGGTCATGATCCCAGGGTCCTGGGATCAAGCCCCACATCAGGCTCTCTGCCCCGCAGGGAGTCTGCTTCCCTCTCTCTCTGTCTGCCTCTCTACCTACTTGTGATCTCTCTGTCAAATAAATAAATAAAATCTTAAAAAAAAAAAAGTTTTTTGTAATAGAAAATATCAAAACATATGCCCCATTACCTACCTTCAGCAATTGTTAATAATGGCCAAATGTTTCATGTATACCTCTACCCACTCCACCCACTCCCCTAAATTATTGGATGCAAGTTTTAGATATTTTATAGTTTTACCTGTATACATTTTTATTTCTATCTATCAAAAGTAAGGGTTTTAAATAAATAACCACAGTTCTATTATCACACTAAAAAATTAATAATTTTTAAAAAAGATTTTATTTATTCATTTGACAGAGATCACAAGTAGGCAGAGAGGCAGGCAGAGAGAGAGGAAGGGAAGCAGCCTCCCTGGCGAGCAGAGAGCCCCATGCGGGGCTCAATACCAGGATCCTGGGATCATGACCTGAGCTGAAGGCAGAGGCTTTAACCCACTGAGCCACCCAGGCGCCCCAACAATAATTTTTTAATAGCATCAAAACCCCATGGTTTGCATTTCTGATTGTGTCATTTATACATACATATTTTTTCAGTGTGTTTGGTATGCAAACAAATTTTGTTCAGTGCAGTTGATTGATTTGTCACTTAAAAGTCTTCTCTTTGTCTTTGTCTTCTCTCATTTTTTGTTACAGAAACTGGGCCATTTGTCTTGTCAGATTTTCTTGAGTCTTATTTTTGCTGATTATATCTCTATGATGTCTTTTAATGTGTTCTTTATCCTCAACATTTCCTATAAATTGGTATTTAGATTTAGAAGTTTGCGCAGACTTCTTCAGAATGGTGATACTTTCATCAGGAAGTGCATAATGTCTTTCTTTTTGTGATGTCAGTGGCTATTAATGATTTTTTAGTTAGATCCATTAAATCATTAAGAGCTCCAAATGATGATATTCCAATCTATCATTATTTATTTATTACATGTAGTACTTCTATAAAAAGAAACTTCCCCTTATCTACTCTTTGATTACCCTGTAGTTCATTTGGGAAAGTCAAGATGAATGCTTGATTCTTTCCTTTTATTTATCAATTTTCAAAATAATGAATTGGTTCACTAGCATTATCCAATGGTGACTGACTATGGGTCTTGTTTGGTTTGTTTCTGATATCATTATGAATGATTTTAAATATAAGTATAAATATAAATATATATAAATACACACACACATATGTAATTTTTTTTTTATTTTAAGTAAACTATTCCACACATGGGGCTGGAATTCATGACCCCTAAGATCAAGAGTCCACATGCTCTACGGACTGGGCCAGCCAGGCACCCCTAATATTCTTTAATATATTTCAGTCCGTTGCTGCTATCACACATTATTCCTCTTCTGGTGATTTTACATATTCGTTTCTTCTAAAAGACTAAGATTGAAGATGAGGACATGTCTTAGTCATCCTTATGTCCCTAATGCTTAGTGTATGGCTTTCAAATATTTGTCAAATGAATGAATGTTCTGAGCAGCATTTAAAAATATGAGTTCGGGTCACCTGGTGGCTCAGTTGTTAAGCGTCTGCCTTCGGCTTGGGTCGTGATCCCAGGGTCCTGGGATCGAGCCACGTATCGGGCTCCCTGCCCAGTGGGAAGACTGCTTCTCCCTCTCCCACTTCCCCGCTTGTGTTCCTCTCTTGCTGTCTCTGTCAATAAATAAATAAATAAATAAATAAATAAATAAATTTTTTTTTTTTTTTAAGTGAGTTCATTTTAGCAGCATGACAGAGAAACAGTGTTCAAGTATGCCATCCCTGCTTGATCTGAAGAGTTGATAGAACAGTGAAAAATATTTTGGGTGACTGTAAAGGAAAAAGGTGTTTTTTAAAAAGTGAATGTTATTTAATTGCTACTTGTTAGCAGATATGGAATGGTTTAATCTGTTGTTTCCAGTGAATTTTTTCATTGTTTTTTTGTTGTTGTTGTTCAAAGGAATAAATAAGAGTTTTGTTTTTACTTCTCTAAGTAACAATTAACTAACTGAGCCATCCAAGCGTCCCTTCTATAAGTAACATTTAAAAGCATCCTCTTTCCTCCCCATTCTTTTTTCCCTTAGTATAAGTGGCAAGGAACATTCACATCATCACAAACATGTTTCCCATGAGTTTATCTATTTGTTTTACAACCTCCCCACATTATGAGAAAGTAAAGCAAAACTAACTTTAAGTACTCACAATATTCTATTTATATCATTTATTCTTACCACAACATTATTATGTAGGTAAGATTATTATCATCCTCCCTATATTATGAGTGAAGTAATTGAGGCACAGACATTAAGTAACTTGCCCAAGGTCACACAACTAGTGAATGTTAGAGCCAGGATTCAAATTATGCGTTCTTTGTCCAGAGCCTTTGCTGTTAAATTGCCTTTAGTGACTTTACCACAGACTCTTTATAGGACGGGATGGTGTTCATAAAAGGATTTTATGGTCATGAATTAAAATAGTGTCACAAAATCTTTCATTTTATAACAATAAGTAATTATGGCCAAACCAGGGTTTTTTTTAGATGAAACTTTATTCCCAGAAGCATGAATTCTATTTTTTCCCTAGGTCATCATTTTGTAGGTTATATTAAGGCAAATAAATATGAACTGTTAAAGCGTAAGTTCTTATTATCCTCTGTGAAAAAATTAAAATTCACAGAATTTGCAAATTTTAAACATTTTTAGGAACTTGTAAAACAATTTGTTTGCCATCACTTTCCCTGTGATTAGGTGATTATAACTTGCTTTGTGTGGGTACTAAGCATTCATAGCATTCTCATACATGAGCCTGGAAGAGGCACTTGTTCTAGTTTCTTCACTCCCCTTGCTTCCTTCATTATCATGAATTTATGCATGATAAAGTGAAAATATCCCATAAGCACTATAATAATCTGTAATTGTCACAGCTGAGACTGTAGCATATATAATAGAGTTTACTAGTTGTGCAAAATTTCCTGCTGACTGCTGTATGTCACTCTTTTTCTCTCACTCAATAAGATTGAATGTAGTATGAGAATGAAAGTGACATTAGTAGGGAAAACTTTGCATCTAATTTAGTTTCTTCATAAGAAGGTGCTTAAGTACTTTTAGAAATAAGTGTACTTGGGACACTGTTACAGCTTGGCTTCTAGATTGAGAAACACTCTGAAAGCATATTACTTAGCCAATTTTCTTCAAATTAATAGAGCAAAGGCATCTAGTATCATTTTTTTTTTTCTATCTTTGAAACTAGTTTTGGGAAGCTCAGTTTTAATGGTTGAGGAAAAGGAATTTTTAAAAAAGGAAACAAGAAATAACAATACTACACTTATTATAAGTAATATTCTGCTGATTTCCTAAGACCAAGAGATAGAAAATATTCTTACAATATATTAAAGTTACATGCAAATATATATATGTCCTTTCAACTAATATTACTGTCTGGATATGGCTTTGAAAGCATTCTAGTAGAAGCCATGAATTGATAATAACTACAGAATAAAACTTACCTAAGGGAATCTAACACACAAAAGTTTTTCAAACAGAAAAACAATAAAAGCAGCAACAACATATATTCTTATAGATCAGGGCTTAACATGTCGAAGTCATTCAAGTATTTATAGGAATTTCCTCTTAACTATTGAAATGTAGTATAATCCCACACATATATAGTATAATTCATTCATAAATGAATTTATGTGTGATATTGGGAATAAGACTCAGATATGGGGCGCCTGGGTGGCTCAGTGGGTTGAGCCTCTGCCTTTGGCTCGGGTCATGATCCCAGGGTCCTGCGATCGAGCCCCGCATCGGGTTCTCTGCTGGGCGGGGAGCCTGCTTCCCCTTCTCTCTCTGCCTGCCTACTGTGATCTCTCTCTCTCTGTCAAATAAATAAATGAAATCTTTAAAAAAAAAAAAAGACTCAGATATGATTTGTTCTTTTATTTTTTGTTAAGTAGTCTCCGCACTCAATTTGGGGGCCAAACTCACAACCCCAAGATCAAGAGTCATGTGCTCCACTGACTGAGCTAGCCAGGTGCCCCAGATATGATTTGTTCTTAACTAAGAAATTCATTTTAGAGACTGTAAATTCACTTTTAGGAACTTATGTCATAGTGTGATTATTCATTTATTTGTTAAGAAAAGTGCTTTATTCCGTTTGGCTTATTCAGTAGTAGTGGAGAACGATTGTTTGGATTAATGTTCACATTATTTCTCTTTGTATGGATCTAACCAATTATTCTGCAGGACAAGTAACATTAATTCAGCTCTTCTTTATTCTGACTGGTATATTCTAGCTGGCATTCCAATATATGTTTAGTTGATAGGATAATTAATTACTTTGTGTGCCCATCATAAATGTTATTTATTTGGATACATTTGCCTTTCCCTATTTTTTTCTTCTTAATTGGTTTGACTGCATTTCTAAACTCTGCTCATTAGACTGACAGCCAAAATACCCCACATGTCTGAGGAAGGTGCCAGGAAAGTGTTAACACTCCAATTTCCCTACTCCTCATCCCTTAGTTTTTAGTAGTCACTGAATTCAGATGAGTTAGTCTCTCAAGAGACTGGTAATCTGTTTAGGACTACTGTAGGGGAGGGAATTAACATTTGAATATCTTTTATGTATCAGGTCCTTAACAATGTATTAACTCATTTAATTCTTAGAATTCTGTGAGGTAGATGGTACACCAGTTTCATGGGTAAAAATGTTGAGACTAGTTACCAATTTACCCTAAGTCATACACCTTAAATAAAAAAACTGTCATTTGAACCCATCTCAGTCTCCAAATACCTCTACTACACCATACAAATCTCACGTCCACTACACCACTGTATTATCTGAGCATGCTGTCTTCTGTTAGTAAATATTTCAATAAATTGGGGCAGATAATGGGATTAGTAAACATACCAAGGAGATTACAAAGATATATCATGTATAGGAAATCACAAGACTGTAAGATAACATAGAGTTTTAGATCTACCACCTAACAAGTGCATCTTGGGCAAGTGATACATTGCAGCTTCCTTGTGTGTAAAATAAGGATAATATCTGTTCTACCGTCCCAATGAGGTATTGAGAGAGAGGGAGGGGGAAAGAGGAATGTGTGTGTGTGTGTGTGCGTGTGTGTGTGCGTGCGTGTGTGTGTGTGCGTGTGTGTGTGTGTAAGCTTCAAAAATCATGAAACTTGACAAATGTAAAGTATTCTGTATTATGATTATAGAGAGTCCTGTGGCTGGGTGGATTGGTATCATTCTTCTAACTAAGGAACAATTAGTTGATCTTGGCCATTGAAACTCAAAGAAATAGCACCTGTCAATCACAGTCATTTCTTGGAAGGAAGAATTGAAAAATGCACAGCAGTTACTCTCCTTGACCTCTTTCTCTGAAAGGGAATTTGATTAGGCAAGCTGGTTTCATAATAGAGTAGAGCTTCTCTCTTCTCTCCAGGGAATTGAAGCTGAGCAGCCAGACTTGTTCTGTGAAGCTAGAGCAATCCGGTTTTAAAGGATTTAACTAAATTTATTGTGATTAAGGTTTTATGAGGGATGTACACTGCAGAGCAGCAGCTTTAAAAATATTACATATGAGGCAGTCTGTATCCCTAGATTGGGAACAGAAAACTACAACTTGCTGAAGCTCAGGGAATATTCCTCAGCAATTCTACAACATTTTGAGAAGAAACTTAGATTCTGAAAGCAGAAAAAGAGGCAGTATGGGACCAGTTGTACAGTCTGTAGAATTGAGTCCTCATCCAGGCATTATTTGGTATTTCTTCAGTCCTTTCTTAGAGGGCAGACTTGTGGACTTTTTCCATTATATAGAGAAAGAAAATTAAAACAACTCTCAACACATAATAAACACACTATAAATATATGAGTGTTTAATAAAAATAACTATAGAATTATGCCAATTATGTCTTTAAGATGAAGGCAGTGAATAGCCAGGGAAATGAGTTTCTGTAACTACAGGCATTCCTGCAGGATTACCACATGCCCTGGTAGAACACAAATTGTCTCTAACTTGGAATATCTTGCTCTCTCATTTTTCTCAACAGTTGCTGGCCTTGCTGAGGGTTTGTATGTATATATGCAGAGTTAGAGCCGCTGGTTAAAGTAATTAGGCCAAAGTCAGGATGAAAATAGATCAGTCAGTTTTTTCTAAGAAAAGACTTTCTACATTCCTACTGTTTTCTTTGTCTGTTAAATTGATTTTGAACAAATATATAGCTGTTTTAAGTCCCTGGAATCTTAGTACCTCAAGCCAGTCTCTTGGTTCTGCTGCTTCAGTCTTACCTCTTCCAGTACGTGTTATTTAAAGAATCTGATTAGAGACCTGGAAATGTGGTTACAAGAGTCTTCTTTTGGGGGAATCATTTAGTATTACTCAAATCATATTTGCTGAAAGTAGAAAGTCAAGGAAGTAATAGGAAGAGGAGAGGCGAGGCTACATAGAGGGGGCCAGTGAGGAACCATTGACCCATAAACTGTAAACTTCTTTTTTTTTTTTTTTTTTTTCTTTTAAGACTTCCTATCCAATTAAGCACTTTCTCAAAAGATCAGAAGCATCTAGGGAAGAAAGATAAAATTATTTTTGGTGCTGTGTTGGCCTTCACTAGGCCAACACAGCACCAAAACACTAGGTTTAAATATTTTGATTTTCTAGAGAAGCATGCAGTTGATAATGAGAGTAAATTTCTGGGGTTTATTAATAAGGGAAGCTTGGGATGCTTATACCTACGCTTTATATGATATGAAAGGTAGAATAAAAATTTCAGGACCTTCTGATACTAGGTGGTTGAACAATAAGTAGAAGAAATGGTTTCTGGAAATAGCCTTGTAAAGACAAATGTATATTTTCATATTAAATTAAACTTGCTAAGTGAAGAGTCTTTACTCTTGCGTGGTGAGATGAAGTTTTTAGAGACTTTATGTTTTTCTCTCTAAGATTTAGTGTAAGGTATGTCAACCTTGCTGAAGTAGGTAGCCAACTTGCCAAATTGCATATGTATTGTGTGTGCCTACCACAATGTGTGACTGTAAGAAGCTAGCTGGGGATATGACAGGAATGGGTTGTAGAGCAGCGTTTATTTCAAAGAGAGGGAGCTTTTAGAAGACATCCCTGTTTATTTATTCCATCCAGAAATTCTTTGTACTGAATATATCCTCTGGGCAGTGAAAGTGGCAGGAGTTGTCTGTGAGTCCTTTGCACTTAGTATGCTTTATTTTGAAAATGAGATTCATCTGGGGCACCTGAGTAGCTCAGTCAGTTAAGTGTCTGACTCTTGGTTTTGGCTTAAGTCATGATCTCAGGGTTATGGGATTGAGCCCTGCGTTGGTCTCTGCACTCAGTGCAGAGTCGGCTTCAGATTCTTTCTCCCTCTACCCCTCCCTGCTTACTCTCTCTCTCTCTCTCCCTCTCTCTCTCTCTCTCTAAAATAGGTAAGTAAAATTTTTAAAAGAAAATAAGTTGCATCTTAAAACCTGGCAGAGTTGTATATATTACTGATATTAGAGGTGCTGAAAAAGTGTAGGACAGAGCAACACCAAGGAGAAACTCCTAGGGGGAGCTTTGGAAAGCTAGTGAGTGCTGGGCACTGATTGGGTGGCAGAAGCATCAGGAGTTGAGATAGGAAGTTTAGAATGCCTTTGCCTAAGGCCTAATAGAAATAGCCTTCTTTATCCTGCATACTGCTAGAAATTGCCTTGTAGCTCTAGACTAGTAGCCCAGAAATTACAACCAGTGTTATATTTCTACAATTTGCAGTCCATAAAAGAAATTCTTTCTTGTTTATAAAATGAGAAAAATCTTTGCGAAGGATATTTTTTATGTTGAAGGTAAATAGTATTTGATAAGGTGATTTGGAGCTGTCTGCAAAACCATTACGTGCTGAATAAATTATTCCCAATTTATATAATCAAGTAGCTAAGTAGTAGAGAAGAAAGCCAGAGTTTAAATTTGAGAGAAAAGATGTTAACTTTGTTGAGATTAAATGGTCAGAAAGTATTCCTGATCTGTTGGTAAGAGAAGAGAAATTTTTATTTATTCTAGTAGATAAAGTAGGTTCATATTCTATAGGGAATGGAGTATCCAACAACCAGCCTTTCTATTTTCTGATGCCTTAGTGAAACCTGATTTAGGAAATAGGAGGTAGCCTGATTATTACTGTTGAACTAAGGGGCAAAAAAATCACTTTGTCCTATCTGAGTTAACTAAATATTTCAAAGTAAAGTCATGAATATAGTTTAAATTTCCATTGCAACGCAATCAAATTTTGCTACTCTAGTTTTGGTTAGAAACTGTCTCCACCTACTGGCCACAATTCGCTTGACATTTCATGAGGACGCTTTTTGTTTTTTCCTGAAACATGGAAATATGATAGTTATGGAAGGTACCTAGGTAGGGTTGCAGTGACTAAATGCTATATCTTTAGGTAGATTTTCCTACAACTCCTAGATGAATTCTGGAGAATTCTTACTAAAGGTTGCTTGGGGGATAATTGAAGAGAACAAGCTAAAGACTTAGTAGAACCAAATTAAAGAGATGAACTCTTATAAGTGGCATATTTGCAATAGTGTGTTTGATATCTGCCACTTTGCCAATTTAAGACTAATTTACTTGTAAAACTGTTTAAGCTTTGTTAATTCTAATTGACTAAGGTCATCATTTTCCAAATTGCAGTTGGTTCAAACTCTTATGCCCATTTGCAAATAATTGTCAATGTCATCACTGAATTACACAATAAAATAAGATTTTTGCGGGGGTTAGGGGTCAGCGAACTTTTTTTGTAAAGTCAAAAAGTATTTAAGGCTTTGTAGGCCACACAGTCTTGTTGTAACTACTTAGCTCTGCTGTTGTAGTAAAAAAAAAGTAACCACAGACAGTACATAAACAAATGAGTGTTTGGGTTTTTTGTTTGTTCTACTAATGAAGCTTCATTTATAGAAACTAAAATTTGATTTCAGTTTATATAATTTCATTTATATAGTTTCTCTGCCATTATAAATATATATATATATATGAAATATATGTGTGTGAGTGTGTGTATGTTTATATATATTTTTTAAAAAATTTTTTTAAGTAGGTTTCCCATCCAGTGTGGAGCCCAACATGGGACTTGAACTCACGACCCTGAGATCAGGACCCAAGCCAAATCAAGAGTCAGACACTTAACTGACTGAGCCACCCAGGTGTTCCCATGTGCCATGATATATTATTATTAAGTTTTTTTTTTAACTTTTTTTTTAAGGTTTTATTCATCTGTTTGACAGAGAGAGTGAGAGCACACAAGCAGGGGGAGTGGCAGAGGGAGAGGGAGAAATAGGCTCCGCACTGAGCAGAGACCCCGATGCGGGGCTGGATCCCAGGACCCTAGGATCATGACTTGAGCCAAAGGCAGATGCTTAACCACTTAACCAACTGAGCCACCCAGGCACCCCTAAAAATTGCTTTAAATATTTTTATTTATTTTAGAGAGAGAGGTAACACTAGTGGGGTTGGGCAGAGGGAGAGGGAGAGAATCTTAGGCAGACTCCACCGAGTGTGGAGGTGGTCCTGGAGCTCAGTCTCATGACTGGGAGATCACAACCTGAGCTGAAACCGAGTTGTGCATTCAACCAGCTGTGCTCTCCAGGCACCCCTTAAAAAGACATTTTAAAATGTAGAAACTGGGCATCTGGGTGGCTCAGTTGGCTAAGTGTCTGCCTTCTGCTCCCGTCATAATCCCAGGGTCCTTGGGCCCTGGGCTGGAGGTGATGGGTGGTGGTGGTGGGGTGGGGAAATCTATGCTCAGCAGGGAGTCTAATTCTCCCTCTCCTTCCCCTCCCTCTGCTCCTCTCTCCTGCCTCCCTCTCTCTTTTTCTCAAATAAATAAATAAAACCTTAAAAAAAATAAAATGTAGAAACCATTCTTATTTTGTAAGCTCTACCAAAACAGGCAATGTACCAAATTGGTCTGTAGGCCATAGTTTACTGACCCATGCTTTATATTCAGAAACATTTAAAAAATCCACTGATAAGTTCTCATATCCCATAGAGGTGATAGTCTAGAAGAGAATTTCCCAACTTTTAGGGGTAATTTTATGCTTTTATGACTTGTCAGGAGAGTGTTGGACCTGTTCACCATTGTCACCAACCACATAGTATAAAAGTACACAACTTCATGATTCTTTATCCACACATATGAATCTGATCTGTTCTGGTTTTGTTATATTTCTACAGTTTAGATCATTTAAATCCGGAACATTGGAATGACTTTTTTAAAGTATGTTTTAACACATAACTGTATATACAGGAGAAGATTCTTTATGTGAGCTTAAATGCCAGAAACATTCAGATTAATGGAATTATTCTAAAGTTATTTCAAAAAAGAAACCATTATTATTATAATTTTACTGTAGTGAGAGGCATGTGGCATATGGGTTATGCAATATGGGCAGGCTGGTGTGGATCATTACAGACAGTTTCAATGATGTTCTGTTGTCATGTAAGAGTTCTCATTTTGGGAAATAAGTATTTTAAAGCATAGAGTTACAAATACTAATTGTTAAAAGTGGCTGATCATTTCAGTTAGTTACCTGTAAATACCTGCAACCCCTTTGGCTCTTATTCTCTACCAGTTCCCAGATTCCTGGATTATGCCTATAGTTTGCCATTTGTTTGTCTGCCTATGTGACTGAGTGCTATGAAGTTATAGAATTGTTGCCTCTCTAAATTCAAGTTTCTAAACTGTAACCTCATTTTTTGGCTAACAGGCAAGAGGTAACAGATTAGGATAGTACAAAGAGGTCAAGTTTCCAGAAGTATAGTTGAGGTCAAAGATAACACAAGGTAAAATGAAGTAAATATAATGGGAAAAAAAGTACAGTGAGAGACTTATGAAAGATTAGCAGTTGTCATCAGAGTTAAGATATTGTAGTTCATTGATTTTAGGAGTTGCTGGGTTTTTTCCATTTTGACATCTCTAAAGTTGAGGTGTCAGTTTAATTGGTAACAATTTTTCCTCAATGGTATGTGAAATAATGGTGCATCTTCTAATTGATGACACCTTAGATTTGATGAAATACAATATTTAAATTGTAGATTCTGGAAATATAGCAGTTACAGGTACTGACAAGGTTACTAGGATTTGACCACTGGAGAAAGTATAAAAGGAATTCAGGTCAAGCATCAGATTAGATATTTGCTCAGGAACTTTGAAGATGGAGTCACAAGCTAGTTGTGAGAGTTTTCAGCCAACGAGATGCCTGGAGATAACTAACAGTTGACAGGACAAAGAGGTAGATAAGAATAGGTTTACCTTTAGGTCATTCTTCTTATTCATCCTACCGTCAGGTTTCAAATGCCAGTTTCTCAAGAGATCGTCTATTATATCCCCTTCCCTCAATACTAAATTAAGTTTTCCTCTGATACTGTGTACTGTCTCATAATACGTGTACTTTTTCTCTTATGATTCTTTATTCTAATTATAGATTTTATTGTGGGATTATGTTGTGCCTCTTTTCAACTTGATTGTAAACTCATTGACTATAATTTTTTTTTTTAAAAGATTTTATGGGGCGCCTGGGTGGCTCAGTGGTTAAGCCGCTGCCTTCGGCTCGGGTCATGATCCCAGGGTCCTAGGATCGAGCCCCGCATCGGGCTCTCTGCTCAGCAGGGAGCCTGCTTCCTCCTCTCTCTCTCTGCCTGCCTCTCTGCCTACTTACGATCTCTGTCTGTCAAGTAAATAAATAAAATCTTTAAAAAAAAAAAAAAAGATTTTATTTGTCAGAGAGAAAGCAAGAGAGAGAATGAGCACAAGCAGGGGAAGCAGCAGGCAGAGGGAGAAGCAGGCTCCCCACTGAGCAAGGAGCCTGATGTAGGACTGGATCCCAGGACCCTGGGATCATGATCTGAACCCAAGACAGACGCTTAACTGACTGAGGCACCCAGGCATCCATGTAATTTTTTTTTAAGTTATTTTTTTTGGTAATCTCAATACCCAATATGGGCCTCGAACTCACGACTCCGAGATCAAGAGTCACATGCTCTTCTGACTGAGCAAACCAGGTGTCCCTCATTAACTGTAGTTATTATATATAGTGCTAGCACATTCTAGGTACTGATTTATATTTGCTGAATAATTGAAATAGAGACAGTGAAGCTGCTTGTGACTAAGAGAATACTCTGCATTAGTGTTCTAGAAGCCACAGTGACAGTATTGAGAACATTTTACTAAATTTGACTCTTTTTTGGTAGTTTATTTGTTGCATTTTTAAGCTTTATTTGTTTTCTCTGAAACTTAGGTTCCTCATTTGTTAGATTAAGATACTAGTATCTACCTGAAAAGGTTGTGGTAATCATTAAATGAGGTAAAATATGGAAATCACAAAATACAGCATCTTCCACATAGTCGATACTCAGGAAGTGACAGGCTGAAAATAGCCATCTTGATTTTTTTCCTTCTGAAAATTTTCAAACCTAAACCTCTTATATCTCACCTGACCTATTGCAGCTGACACCTGACTGATTTCCTTCCTTCCCTCCCGTCTGTCTTTCCTAATGTCTTTTTGTCGTAGGTTTTAAGTAATCTCTGTCCCCCAAATGGGACTCAAACTTAAATCCCTGAGATCAGGAGTCACATACTCTACCCACTGCGCCAGCCAGGTACCCCACCTGACTGATTTTCTTGCTTCTGGCTTGGCCTCCTTCCATTTTCTTTTTTCTTTTCTCCACTAACGTTGATTTTTCTAACACACTGGACATGTATTTTTTTTTTTAAGAGATTTTATTTATTTGAGAGAGAGTGGGGCGGGGAGGAGCAGAGAAAAAGGGGGCAAGCAGACTCCACACTGAGCACAGAGCGCAGTGCGGGGCTCCCTCCCATGACCCCGAGATCATGACCTGAGGTGAAATCAAGAGTCAGATGCTCAACTGACTGAGCTAGCCGGATGCCCTGTATCTTTCTTTTTTATATTTCTCTGACCTTGGGGCGCCTGGGTGGCTCAGTGGGTTAAAGCCTCTGCCTTCGGCTCAGGTCATGATCCCAGGGTCCTGGGATTGAGTCCCACATCGGGCTCTCTGCTCTGCGGGGATCCTGCTTCCTCCTCTGTCTCTGCCTCTCTGCTACTTATGATCTCTGTCAAATAAATAAAACATTATATTTCTTTGACCTTTGCTCATTGGTTTTATGGATTAGGTTTAAACTCCTTAACCTTGGATTTAGCGTACTTCAGTGTATAGTTCTTTATTTTTATTTATTTTTTTAAAAGATTTTAATTATTTATTTGACAGACAGAGATCACAAGTAGGCAGAGAGGCAGGCAGAGAGAGAAAGGAGGAAGCAGGCTCCTGCAGAGCAGAGAGCCCAATGTGGGGCTTGATCCCAGGACCCTGGAATCATGACCTGAGCCGAAGGCAGAGGCTTTAACCCACTGAGTCACCCAGGCGCCCCCCAGGGTATAGTACTTTAGTTCTTTTCTAATTCCCTATTTTTATTTCCTTCTACTTCTCCCTTGCCTGCCCTTTATGCTCCAGCAACATCATGCCACTTGTTTCCCAAGCATTCCACACTATTCAACATTCTTCGCCCTTGTTCTGGAATTTCTCCCTGACTGGAATGTCTTCCTCCTCCTTCTGGATCTGATAGATTCTTATTCATTCTTAGAGTCATCACCTTTCCTGACCTTTGTAGATTGTATGATTTTTCATTATTGCATTATTACACTATATTATAAATATATATTTACATGTTTTTCTTTCAGCCAAGATTGTGAACTGCCTGGAGGCAAAAGCAGTATATTCATTTTTATCATGATACTTTCATATAATAGGTGGTTAGTGAAAGTCTACTGAACTGAAGGAACTATGGAAAGTATACAACCTATTTTTTTTAAACTAAAAGTTACTAGAAGGAGGATGTGAGTTTGAGTGAAATTTTAACAGGGGAAGATTATAGGAATCAGAGGGGGAAAAGCTTAGTTATGAGAATTATCAGTAAGCAATTTCTAGTATTAATATCAGGCCAAAATATGAACAATGTTCATTCATTTGGGAAATTAGCATTAGGGCACAATTCCACTCTTGTTTCTGAGGCTGAAGAGATACAAGAGATCTAACAGGGAAAAAGAAAAAAAAAACAGCAACTCAAGGGCAAGAGAGACTTGACAGTAATGGCAGATAACTTGGTTTGGGCTTGAAATATGATCTGGCAGTCAAAGGAAAGCCAGTGCTATTCTAGGCAGTGAACAAAGAAGAATTGTGCCACAGCATAGGGAGTTGGCAAGAGCCCACTGGGAGTATTACATTTAGCACAGTGTCAGCATGATCAGAACAGAGGGTGGTGAGCTCTGAGTACTGAAAAGAATAAATAGATAAATTTGTGAAGATTTTAAGCATAGAGGGTTAACTGAATTCTGGCAACTACAAGATTCAGGAGAGAGAGACACTCCCAAATATCTGAAGGGTGTTAACTTTACAGCAAGAAAGGAATTATTTAGCCTGGACTAGAGAACTTCATAAGAAGGTGAAACTAAGGGCAGACAAATTTATACCTAAGAATGTCCTGAGATAGTCATTGGGTAATGGTGTACCTTTATCCCTCAGCACTTTTATGGTAGAAAGCTGTAAAGCCAAAATGTAAGATTTAAGAAGCTCTTCTTTGAAAAATTGCTCAGGAATATTTTGGTCTTATGAATAAAGTTTTTGCCCTAGAAGGCAGGTGATGGAGGATTGGTTTAATATTTATTCACCGTTCACAGTATACAGGGCACTGTACACAATAAGGCTTCATGATTCTTAAGGTTCTAATGTAAAACCATTGATTATTATAAGCTCTATGCATTCTCAGTTTGTTTCAACAATTTAAAAACTTTAGCAAATTTCTTAAGACTATCCCTTTGGAACAGAATGATGGCTAAAGTAAGCCAAATGTAAACTTCAAAAGAAAAACAAGTGAAATCTTATTTAAATGAATGTTGCCTATCACAAATAGCATATCATCTATCCTTAGGTTGAGATTTTCCTTTGTGATAGGGATGAAGACGACTTGGGCTGATAACATGTTTATCCTTCAGGATATTTTAAATGCCAGAGAGTGGTGCTTTTGCCTTCACTGTCGGCCAGATCTCTCAGTTCAAGACAGGACAAGGAAAAATATGGTGATTCACGTAGAGACTGCTCTGTTTCCTGGGGCAAAGTAATTGAGTGTTCAAGTGAAACAGCTAAAAGAGCCCACAGTATATTGAGCTAAAAGAAAACACAATCTGTATCTCTTCCCTCATGTCTTGCTCCATGGCTTCCAACTGCTTGTCCAGAGAAGCCAACCATTATATAGTAAACATACTGCTGGG